>NC_086445.1:843608467-844230967 GCF_028390025.1 Pseudophryne corroboree
CTTAGTTTGCCCTGTTCTACTTGTCCACATATCCGTGGTTAAGTGGACAGTGGGTACAACCACATTTCTGAGTGCACTGACACTTTTTGTAATGTCCTTGTACAGTCTGGGAATTGCTTGTCTAGTGAAGTGTAATCTAGATGGGATTTGGTACTGGGGACACAGTATGTGCATCAACTGTCTAAATCCCACTGCATTAATGGCGGATACTGGATGCACGTCTAACACCAGCACAGTTGTTATGGCCTCAGTAATCCGCTTTGCAACTGTGTGACTGCTGTTATGCTTCATCTTCCTCACAAAGAACTGTTGAACAGTCAATTGATTTGTTACAGTATTGGTCTTCCTGCACCCCTTCTGGGTTGAAGATCGAATCCCAGCAGCAACAACAGCAACAGCAGCATCAGTAGGTGTAGCACTCAAGGATCCTCCAGAGGAATCCCGGATAAGACAGGAGTCAGTCATGCCTATGATAATGGCCTACAGGACTACCTCTGATACTGATTGAGGAGGAAATTGACGATAAGGGTGTTGGTGGTGTGGATTGCATGCGCTTAGATACAACAGAAGAAAGAGAGGTAGGTGTCACTGGACTGGTGGGGGAGGGTGCAGGGATGTTGCGGGTGGGGGTCCAGAGTAGAAGCATAACTAGGCTTTTTGGTGCCCTGTGCGAGAGAGAGAATTAGTGCCCCCGCCCACCATTTTTCCAATAGGAACATAAGGTGCATGCCTCATTGGAAGGGGCATGGCAAGATTGATCCCAGAGAAAGCCCATGCTATGATCCCCTTCCCACATTTTATTAAGCTTCAAATAGTTAGAATTCTCTACCTTTATGTGAAAGAGCAGATAGCTTAATGAATATTCTGCCTGCAATGTCACATGCAATGGGTTAGAATCCCGGGTATGTCAGCATCTTAAAATGTAATAAAGGATAGTGTGACTGAATATCAAAGAAATCTCAAGTTGAGTTCATGAATGTTGTATAGGTATTAGCGACAGAAGGGGTCAGGGTAGGAGACAGGCACAGTCAGGAGATGCTGGGCTTCAAAAAGGGAGGAAACTGCAAGTGAAAGTAATTAAAACAGATAATTGACAAATCCTGTCAACAGCACCCCCTACCCTGCAGCGCTATGTGCTGTGTCCCATCCGCACAAACCTAGTTACGGTCCTGGTCCGGAGCCACCACGGGTGGTGGAGTGGGGGTGTGGGGATGCCGTGGATGGGGCCCAGAGGTACTGCGAGTGGGGGAGGGGTGGGTAATGCTTCTCCTCCTGGAAGCAGCTAAGCTGCTGTCCTCCCTTTGGAAGTGGCTTTCCTGGAAACTCACACAGCAGCCTAGCAGCCAGTCACTATTGTTAGTGCTGGTATCCCAATGCGCCGCATTACAGGGAAGAAGATGCACACAATAAACTACAGTTCCCAGCAGCCATTAGCGCCGGAATGTTTTGGCGGTAAGGGCTGCTGGGAGCTGTAGTTTATTTAGTGCGTGTACTTTCCAATAATGACTGACTGGCATAACTGTCTGACTCGCTGAATCAATGTAAAAGAAGAGAGTGCTGTGCAGTGTCAGTGACTTCACACCCACTGCACTGCACAACAGTGCATTACCCTCCGCGATATCACCCACTCTATCCATTACATTAGCCATCTCTGGGCTTCCAGGCTGGAAGCCCAGGTACTGTGTTGCGGAGTCAGGGCCTCTGGGGATCTGGGCGCAGCTATGGCAGGGAGTCACTTATTTGACATCATGCGCAGAGGAGGCTCCAGTGCTTAGAGAGTATGCGGCGCAGGGAGGGCTATGAAAGCCTTCCGCTGCGCCGCTTTCATACACATGTATGCTGGTGGCCGCAGCAGCTTTTGTTCCACCTGCGCCGCAGCTGGGGAGTGGGGATTGTTGATGCCACAGGGGGCAGGCGGACTGGCAGCAGGGCATAGGATGCTGCAGTGAAAGGATTTTTTTCCCTATCTACAGCACAGAGACTTGCTTGAGATGCAGTGGCATACCCTCCAACTGTATAGCAATATAAGGTTTGTTGGCGCTGTGCAGGCGGGTATATATAAATATATATATATATATATATATATGTGTAAAATCCCGTATATGAGCTGCCAACGGGTGAGGAGGTAGCCAGCCTCCTCTGAGTAGCAAAAAAACTATAAATTATAGAATATATACCTGGTAGGCGCTTGACAACAAGAACAATCAATTAAAAATAAAACATTTTATTCCACATTTACAAAACATTTAAACAACACACTGTTAAAAAAGTGATAATAATGATCAGATGATACTCTTGATCTATATAATGATTCAATATATCACATCCATATGTAGTGTTGAGAGTCCCTGGAGTTGGAAATTTGTATTCAAAGCATATAAAATAGATACATATAGTTACCGCCAGTTTCTGTAGCAGGCGGAGACTCTCAGTATTGTTTCAGTCAGTCTCAATGCCAAAGATGCATGTATAGGTGGTAGGTAGTAGTCCTGATGCGGCAAGGCAACCACTGGATCCAGCCGCTTAGTGAGCATGTAGCGGACATGATTATGTGGAGAGCTGCCACAGGCGATCGCTGGTATCAGGCAGCAGATCCAGCCGCTGTGAGTGTCCGTTAGTATAGGAACTGTGGGTACAGTTTTGCAGGAAGCCGCTGGAAACATAAACTGGTAACGGAAGAAGAGTCCAGCGGTATTACGAAGCTCTCATTATGTTATAGAGGCAGCTATTGTATTGCCGTAAGCCGCTGAACGCAGCCGTATGGACGTGTGTAACAGGTCCAGTAATCTCCAAAGCCACTATGGATAAAACAAAAGGCTTGCTGGTATGAATAGCCGGCACATGCAGCCGCTGTTGTACAGGCTGTTCTGTGTCACTACAGGGATCTCCCCTCTGTTTCCTCAACGCGTTTTCTCCGCACCTGGGGCGGCTTCGTCAGGAGGCAGAATTCATACCCTCCAACTGTACCTTTTTGGCAGGTACAGTACCCTTTTATTATGGTCTGTACCGATTTTTTGCTCTCCAAACTTCCTTTTAAAGTAAAGGAAAAAGGGCATGACCATGCCCCTTTACTCGTGGCCACACACCCTTTTCGACTTTGTATCGATTTTTATGTGTAAATTGTTGGAGGGTATACTGCAGATGCAGTGGGTCTATTTTGGGGTGTGGGCCTGGAGCTGCAGCTCCATCAGCTGCATTGTTAATCCTGCTCTGGGAACAACTAGCAACCAAAGGGCAGAGACTCCCATTGGATGTAACCTGCGTGCATTGGCGTTTCTATAATGGGTGCAATGGGTGTGGTGCACACGGGCCCTTGGGTCCAGGGGAGGCCCACACCGCATCCATTGCACCACTTTTTAACACTTACCTTTCCGGAGTCCAGCGCCGGGACCTGCAATTGCCACCGCCAAAATGGCCCCTGCGCATGCACGGTAGCCAAATTGATCTCCGGATCATAGCAGGCACCATGTTTTCGGAGACCTGCGCACGCGCAGTAGACTCCGGCACAATGCCGGAGTCTACAGCACCGTACAGAGGAGGGGGCCCACCCAGAGGTGCACACGGGCCCCCTACTCTGTAGAAACGCCCCTGCCTGCGTGGGAGTGCATTTCTAGCCCTATCAGCTGTGGACTGGGTGTGATAGACCTTCCGCTATCCCTATGAGAGCTACCAGCGTTATACACAGAGTCACAGATCTGGGCTATTATATAGGAGATGATCCATAGAAAATATATTTTTTAAAGTGTCTCTGTGTAGACTAGAGATTTTTATGCTTAACATTGCAGGCATTGTCATTCATAGTCTGCACTTGTAGTGTTCACATTTTTGTAGGTATTACTATTTGACTCAGCCATGTCCACTTCACGTCCTTGAAAATTTAATATTAGAGGTTCGCATGTCCCAATATGATTCTCCAAGGATCAGTAATAATAAAATAGCAAGGCACTTGGTATTGCTGGGCAGACACAAAAAGAAAGAGGCACTTAAGAATTGTTTTTTATTATTTCCTATCACCTTTCTGTGTGATTTGTAGTTGCAGTTTACTGATCTTTAGACTCTATCTTAATACTATAGGCAGTCATTTTTAAGGACTGCAGTCTGCAGACATCAAAACCAAATAAGAATGTAATTTGCAAAGTGCTCTCAGTGCACATTGCAAAATGTCTTTCTTTATACTGGTATGCCTTGATTGTTGCACAACACAGCTACTCCCAGCTCTGAATACTATAGATGCCTATGCAAATTAGAGGTGCACCCTGATGTGTGGAAAGTTTGAAAATGGTTTAGGGGTGCTCAGTACAAAAACTTCAATCAAATAAACATTTTTTTCTCTTAAAATACTATTCAGTTTAGAACATGAATGCTTCAGAAAATGTTATCTCTCTAACCCTTTATCTCATTACAATACCACAGATCCACAAATTGAACAAACTAAAATATTGTTTCCAATAATATGGAAATAAATACACCCAGAAGTTAGCTGCCGCTTAGTACATTTATCGCTAAATGTCCACAAACAGCATTTTACACCAATGTCCTTAGGTGGTCATTCCGAGTTGATTGCACTTAGCAACTTTTTGCTGCTCGTGCGATCAACTAGACGCCACCTATGGGGGAGTGTGTTTTAGAATAGCAGGGCTGCGATCACTTGTGCAGGCCTGCTATACTAAAACACACTCCCCCATAGGTGGTGTCTAGTTGATCGCACAAGCTGCTAAAAAAGTTTCCTGCAGAACAAGACCAGCCCTGCACCTACTTACCCAGTGCGACGGATCCAGCGATGAAGGTCCCGGCTGTGACATCAGACATCCGCCCTCCAAATGTCTGGACAAGCCTGCGTTCGCCTTACCACGCCCAGGAATTGGTGAGTAGATGCCCCGATCCTCCTTCCCACAGTAAATCTTCTTGCGATCACGCCTGCGATCACTTTCTTCGGCTGCCGTCACTGGGCAACGAAGCGTGTGCGCAATGCAGGCACCGCGCAGCCGCAGTTCCGGCCCTGTATGCACCGCAGCGAAGATCCGCTGTGTGCGAACGGGTCGGAATGACCCCCTTTGTACAGGAGACCCAGTGCTGTCAGCATATCTCAGCATATTTTGCAGACCTACAGTATAAGGAAATCAGCCTCATTATGGAGCCATGGGTACATCTATAATTGGTGCAGGGTGTGTGGTGGCCCACACTGCACACCATGCACATAAACCAGGCTTTTTCAACCAGTGTGCCGCGACCAGTTGCAAGGTGTGCTGCGGAGCCAGAGCAGCTTCCTGCACCTTCAGGGTGAACTGTTTGCCCGGGCTCTTCTTAGAGGATCAATCGTGCTCTGGCCGTGACCTATGCCTTGAAGACACGGCAGTGTGATATCATAGGTCACGGCGCTGTGTCTCACCACCTAGCCAGCCCACCCACCTGCATACACATCTTCCAATTCCTGCATGCATACACAGCTTTCCTTGCCCACCCACATCTACACCTCTCTGACCGCCCACTGCTCAGTATTCGCAGCACTCCACTATGAACAACGCCTGCCACTGAGGGACAGGGATGAGGACAGCTGACCAGTAGGGGCTAATATTTGTTATTTTATTTGTACTGTGGGGAACAATAGGATTTATGTGGGGAGAATAAGGATTTATGGGGGGAACAATGTGAATAATTCATGTGGGGAGCAACATGATTTATGTGGGGATTAATGTGATTGTTTTATTCTGTGTAGGCCAATGTATGTGTGGATTTTTTTTTACTGTGATGGCCAATGTGTGTTTTTTGTTTTTTTCTGCTGAAAACTGATGGTGTGCCTTGGCAATTTGAAAATATTGTTCGGTGTGTCGCGAGTAAAAAAAGGTTGAAAATCACTGACATACACAATATACTTACTGCACATGTCCTGCATTTTTACAAAGATCTGCACATTGGTGGTCATTCCGAGTTGTTCGCTCGTTGACGATTTTCGCTATATTGCGATTAGTCGCTTACTGCGCATGCACAAGGTTCGCAGAGCGCATGCGCTTAGTTATTTTACACAAAAGTTAGGTATTTTACTCACGGCATAACGAGGATTTTTCATCGTTCTGGTGATCGTAGTGTGATTGACAGGAAGTGGGTGTTTCTAGGCGGAAACTGTCCGTTTTCTGGGCGTGTGCGAAAAAACACTGGCGTTTCTTGGAAAAAACGCTGGCGTTTCTGGGAAAAAACGCGGGAGTGTCTGAAGAAACGGGGGAGTGTCTGGGCGAACACTGGGTGTGTTTGTGACGTCAAACCAGGAACAAAACTGACTGAACTGATCGCAATGGCTGAGTAAGTCTAGAACTACTCAGAAACTGCTAAGAAATTTCTATTCGCAATTCTGCGAATCTTTCGTTCGCAATTCTGCTAAGCTAAGATAAACTCCCAGAGGGTGGCGGCTTAGCGTGTGCAAAGCAGCTAGCGAGCGAACAACTCGGAATGAGGGCCAAAGTGTAGGGAATTGCACAATGAAAGCACGCAGGCCCCCTACTCTCTTATTCCTCCCCTGTCTGGTGCTGTGTCAAACAATGACTGGGAGACAACACACTGCGGATTTCTCTGTTATAATGTGACCTGTCATGGCTCTGCTGATTTTTGTGGTGTGTTGGTGGGGCAACCCGTATCGTTCACTCCCATATCGTTCACAGTCAACCCGTATTGTTCACAGCCCCAGCTATGAGTACTGGCATTCAAATCATTCTTGGTGGAGCATGCTCTTTTTTTATATGTATTGTATTTATTTATTTACTAAATTCACAATATATCACCATTCTTCATCATCAAGTGCATACTGATATACTTAAATTCTGCCTTCATGCACTTCACATGTATCTTATGTTTATTTATAATTGCTTTTTTATATACCTTAAAATATGTGCAACTGAAAATAATCACATATACTGAATGAGCCATTCTCCATCAAGAATTTTACATGTGTTTATTGAACACAATATTTCCAGCTCAAAATGTCCAAAATTATTACATTAGCTTACTTTATCTATCTGAGAGCATTGTTCATTCTCAAAACCACACAACTAGAATAGCAATTTAATAATTGATTTCACTTAGCAGTGTTACTGTGAAATATTGTCTTGAAAGACTTACATTATTAAAGTACAACCCAGTATAAGAATATATTTATTTTATTTAGCTTTGTAATCTGCATATTAATAACTTTTGTTTATGTGGTGCAGACAAGAGATGAGCGGGTTCGATTCTCTGAGAACTAAACCACCCTGAACTTGACTACCCGAGCCCGAATCCGAGTCAGGCTCGGGTTTTCCCGCCTGCCTCGGAAACCAAAACGAGGCAAAACGTCATCGTCCCACTGTCGGATTCTCGCGGGGTTTGGATTCCATAAAAGGAGCCGCGCGTCACCGCCATTTTCACTCTGACATTGGAGAGTGTAGAGAGAGGACGTGCCTCCATCCTCAGTGTCCTGCATCAGTACAGTGGTAGTGTCTGGTGCTCAGAGCCGTAACTAGGTGTGGGTGAGAGGGGCATTGCACACAGCACAATGCGCTGTGAGGCGGAAAAATCTCGGAATGCACCCCCTGGGCCACGCCACAGTACCGCTTGCCATCGCCGCTATTTAGCTGCAGCGCTGCCTGAGGAGCACAGTATGGTCTAACAGGTGCCGTGCTATACATCCCCCTTCACCTCCCCCACCCCAGACTGGGCTGCTCTGCTCACCAGTGGATTCCAGAGGACGAGGACTGTGTCATCTGGCGGCAGCTGATCTTGGGGGAAGAGGCTGATCATCCTCTTCATCAATCCTTTCTCCCCCCAGCTGCGCCGGGCGTGACATCATCATGCGTGCCCACACAGTGTTTGGCACCTCACAGGGCCGGAGGAGCTGCAGCCGCAGAAGAGCCTGGTGTGGCATGCTGCTAGTAATAGAGTGGCGGATATGCCGCCGGTGCTGCTACCTGGCCTCCCAGTGCAGGACATGTTTGCGATGTAGAGTTACTGCCAGCTGATGCAGTACAAATGACCCTTCCCCTGTGTGACAGTGCCATGTGTGCTGGGCTGCTGCCCCGGGGCTCTCTGTCTGATGCCCCTGGCATGCTAGTGCACTGGCGATGTGTAGCCATGGTTTCCACTCATTATTCCCCATTGAATTCAAGTAGGAGCTATTACTTCCCTCTGCTCCTAGCCATAGAGACTGGGGGATGGACGTCTGCCATAATGTGTAAAAAGGGGACGCTGTCTGCCGTAATGTGTAAAACGGGGGACGCTGTCTGCCGTAATGTGTAAAAAGGGGGAAGCTGTCTGCCGTAATGTGTAATAAGGGGACGCTGTCTGCCATAATGTGTAAAAGGGGACGCTGTCTGCCATAATGTGTAAAAAGGGGACGCTGTCTGCCGTAATGTGTAAAAAGTGGACTCTGCCGTAATGTGTAAAAAAGGAGACGCTGTCTGCCGTAATGTGTAAAAAGGGGACGCTGTCTGCCATAATGTGTAAAACGGGGATGCTGTTTACCGTAATGTGTAAAAGGGGGACGCTGTCTGCCGTAATGTGTAAAAAGGGGGACTGTCTGCGGTAATGTGTAAAAGGGGCTCTACCTGGTGTAGTGGCGCTACTGTGCAGCGTAATTTAGTATGAACTGGTATTATTTTGTGGCCATGCCTTCCCCATGAAGCCACGCCCCTATATTTTTTTGCACGCCTACCGCGCGCACTACCTCTGTCTTGCATGGAGGGCGGCAATGCCGTTTCTTGCACACAGCGCTAAAATGCCTAGTTATGGCACTGCTTGTACTACATCAGTCCAGTCACAGTGGTGGTGTCCTCTGCCGCCATATGTCCAGTGCTGCTGTATAAGTCCAGTCCAGTGGTGCTGTGTTGTGCTGCATCAATTCAGTGGTGGAGTAGTGTGCTGCATCAGTCCAGTCACAGTGGTGGTGTCCTCTGCTGCCATATGTCCAGTGCTGCTGTATAAGTCCAGTCCAGTGGTGCTGTGTTGTGCTGCATCAGTCCAGTGGTGGTGTATTGTGCTGCATCAGTCCAGTCACAGTGGTGGTGTCCTCTGCTGCCATATGTCCAGTGCTGCTGTATAAGTCCAGTCCATTGCAGTGGTGCTGTGTTGTCCTGCATCAGTACAGTGGTAGTGTCTTGTGCTGCATCGGTCCAGTCACAGTGGTGGAGTCCTCTGCTGCCATATGTCCAGAGCTGCTGTATAAGTCCAGTCCATTGCAGTGGTGCTGTGTTGTCCTGCATCAGTACAGTGGTAGTGTCTTGTGCTGCATTAATCCAGTCACAGTGGTGGTGTCCTCTGCTGCCATATGTACAGTGCTACTGTATAAGTACAGTTCATTGCAGTTGTGCTGTGTTGTCCTGCATCAGTCCAGTGGTGATGTCCCTGTGCTGCTGTATATGTCCAGTGGTACTGCCATATATGTCCAGTGATACTGCTGTATATATACAGCAGTACTGCCGTATAAATCCAGTGAAACTGCCGTATATGTCCAGTGGTACTGCCATATAATTCCAGTGATACTGCCGTATAATTCCAGTGATCCTGCCGTATAATTCCATTGGTACTGGCATATAAATCCAGAGATACTGCCGTATAAATCCAGTTATGCTGCCGTATAATTCCAGTGATACTACCGTATAATTCCAGTGGTACTGGTGTATAAATCCAGTGATAATGCCGTATAAATCCAGTTCAGTGGTACTGCTGTATAAATCCAGTGTTACTGCCATATAATTCCAGTGGTACTGCCGTATAAGTCCAGTCCAGTGGTGCTGCCATATAAGTTCAGTGGTGCTGTCCTGTGCTGTATATTATTTTCTCCAAATAAAGGGGTTGTTAATATTTAATCCAAATAATTTTCACGGGGGTTGACCTGTGTGGTGTAGAGGTACGCTCTTCTGTACCGCATATTGTTATATAACGCCAGAAAAATAATGGAGAACAAAAATTTGAAGGATAAAATAGGGGAAAATCAAGAACCACTTCCTCCTAGTGCTGAAGCTGCTGCCACTAGTCATGACATAGATGATGAAAGGCCACCAACGTCGTCTGCCAAGGCCGATGCCCAATCTGATAGTAAAGGGCATGTAAAATCCAAAAAGCCAAAGTTCAGTAAAAAGACCCCAAAAAAAGAAATTTAAATGGTCTGAGGAGAAACGTAAACTTGCCAATATGCCATTTATGACACGGAGTGGCAAGGAACGGCTAAGGCCCTGGCCTATGTTCATGACTAGTGGTTCAGCTTCACATGACGATGGAAGCCCTCAACCTCCATTTTGCGAATTCCAGTGATTTAGACGTATAATTCCAGTGATTTTGTAGTATAATTCCAGTTATTTTGCAGTATAATTCCATTGATTTGGACGTATAATTCCACTGATTTAGACATATAATTCCAGTGATTTTGACGTATAATTCCAGTGATTTTGACGTATAATTCCAGTGATTTTACAGTATAATTCCAGTGATTTTACAGTATAATTCCAGTGATTTTGCCATTTAATTCCAGTGATTTTGCCATTTAATTCCAGTGATCCTGCCGTATAATTCCAGTAATCCTGCCGTATAATTACATTGGTACTGGCGTATAATTACAGTGATCCTGCCGTATAAATCCAGTGATCCTGCCATGTAAATCCAGTGATACTGCAGTATAATTACAGTGGTACTGGCATATAAATCCAGTCCAGTGATACTGCCGTATATATATATATATTTATACATTGCAGACAGCGGCGGCACTCGGAGACTTCAATAAAGTGCATAAATTGTTTATTTTCAATATCTACGTTTCGGGGTACGCAGCCCCTTCGTCAGGATAACCAGCATAAATCAAATAAAGTGCTTAAATACCTTAACCCACGAGAACGCCCCGCTCAGCCTCCCTCCGCGTCGCCCGGGTTCCGGATCTGTCTCACCGGAAGTGACGACATCCCGGCCCGACCAGCCAGCGCGTAGGAGCTGTAAACAGAGTAACCATGGTTACCATGTGAAAAAAACGTGCACCACATAACTTATTTGCTTGTATCACAGCCTAACTACACATAAAACATCCTTATAACCCAAGTAATTAAAATGTTTAAAATTTTTCACAAGTTGTTCCGCCATTAGCTAGTATCAGGGTAATATATCTGTATGTAATTCATAACCCCACATATTACTTAGCCATTCTAAATACACATACATAAATGAACCTCCCTAAGGTGTATCCACCTCTCACAGGTATTGAACATTCCCAATCTCCTGATCCCACGAATCAGCATTCTATAAAAAACATTTAAAATTATTCATTTCGTTGAGACCTTTGGGAAAAATAGTGTTTAATTTATAGATCCACATCGCTTCCACCTGTAACAATCTTTTTGATCTATCACCTCCTCTTATAGATCGTGGGACATGATCTATTAATTTATATCTTAATGTGGATACATTGTGTCTAGCCTGTGCAAAATGCCTTGCAACAGGCTGCTCACTTTGTCCAGATTTAATGGCCTCCCTTATTGCATACCTGTGTTGGGCCATACGTACTCTGAACTCACAATCAGTTTTTCCCACATATACCAACCCGCATGGGCAGGTCAGTGTATATACAACAAATTTGGATTTACACGAGAGTGGAAACCGGATGGTGTATTTTTTTCGGTGTGTGGATGTTGAAAATATTCTCCCGGGCTAAGAAAGCTACAGGTAGTGCACCCACTGCACCGGAAACATCCTTTTCTAGGTTTCAAAAAATGTGTCGGTTCAGAATTAAATTTTGACAGGTCTGTTTTTACTACCATGTCTCTGATACTTTTATTTCTCGAGTAGCTGAATAATACCTTGCTGCCCACTGTTTTTCCTAACTCTTTATCTGTGGCTACCACTGGCCACAGTTTTTTTACTTGTTTCGCTAAGTGTGGGCTGCTGGAATTATATTGTGTTACCCATGGAAATCTATTGCCTAGTTCTTTCTTCTTATTAGGTGCCAAAAGTTTATCACGGGACTTTGACAAGGCTTTCCTTTTGGCTTTCTCTAGATCTACTGCTAAGTATCCTCTTTGTAAAAATTTCTGAACCATTATCTCCAATTGTCTATCCCTCTCAACGTTGTCACTGTTGATTCGGCATACCCGTAATAATTGGGAATATGGTAAGCCTTGTGTTGTGGATCTCGGGTGAAAACTGTCCGCCCTTAATAGATTATTTCTATCAGTAGGTTTACTGAACAGGCTTGTCTTTATATTCCCTTCATTCAAGGTAATGCAGACATCAAGAAAATTAATCTGTCTTTTATCCATGCTGGCTGTAAATTTGACCGGACTGTCCGTCTTATTGTGATCTTCCACAATCTTGGTCAAACTGTCCTCATCACTGTTCCAAAAGATGATCACATCATCTATGTACCTAAAGTACATTGTCAATTGTGATGAAATGGTGGGATCCATCAAAAATAGATCTCTTTCTAGCTCCCACATATAGGCGTTAGCGAACGCCGGCGCCACGGCCGACCCCATCGCACAGCCTGTGCATTGGATAAAAAACGCCTTTTCATACAGAAAAAATTTTCTGGTAAGTGTAAATTCTAACAGTGATAGAAAAAATCCAATATCTGGCCCGGTGTATCTAGGGTTGTTAGAGATTAAATGTTTCACCGCTGCCAATCCCGCTTCATGCGGGATGCAAGTATACAAACTTCTGACGTCTAATGACGCCAGGAATGTATTGTCAGGAATTTTCCCCAATTCTACAAGCCTTCGTAAGAGAGAAGAAGTATCTTTCAGGTACGTGGGGGTATGTTGAATGCATGGCTGCAAAAAACTGTCGCAGTATACTGCCAAAGGTTCGTTTAGCGACCCCCTGGCCGAAATTATTGGCCTGCCTGGGGGTTTCACGGGATCTTTATGTAATTTGGGGATTACGTAAAACACTGGGGTGACTGGGAATTCCACTGTTAATGCCTTGCTAACCGAAGGCAGTATGATATTCTCCTCTACAGCCTGCGTTAGCATTGCATCCAGTTCATCCTTGAATTTGAGGGTAGGGTCTGACTTCAGGGGTCTATATGTCTTGACATCTGAGAGCAATCGTTTACATTCTTGTTTATAGTCTGCTATATCTAAAATCACAATTGCTCCCCCTTTGTCTGCACCCCGGATTATTATATCTTCCCTTTTACTTAACCCTCTTAATGCATCAGATTCTTTTTTGGAAAAATTAGGATGTAAACAATCAATACAATCACCTGGTAAATTCTCTAACATCCTGCTAAACGTTTTAATAGATGAATTAGCAGAGTAGGGTTCAAAAGTAGAGATGAGCGGGTTCGGTTTCTCTGAATCCGAACCCGCCAGAACTTCATGTTTTTTTTCACGGGTCCGAGCGACTCGGATCTTCCCGCCTTGCTCGGTTAACCCGAGCGCGCCCGAACGTCATCATGACGCTGTCGGATTCTCGCGAGACTCGGATTCTATATAAGGAGCCGCGCGTCGCCGCCATTTTCACACGTGCATTGAGATTGATAGGGAGAGGACGTGGCTGGCGTCCTCTCCATTAGAATAGATTAGAAGAGAGAGAGAGAGAGAGAGATTGTGCAGACAGAGTTTACCACAGTGACCAGTGCAGTTGTTGTTAAGTTAACTTTTATTTAATATATCCGTTCTCTGCTATATCCGTTCTCTGCCTGAAAAAAACGATACACAGCAGTCACACAGTGTGACTCAGTCTGTGTGCACTCAGCTCAGCCCAGTGTGCTGCACATCAATGTATAAAAGCTTATAATAATTGTGGGGGAGACTGGGGAGCACTGCAGGTTGTTATAGCAGGAGCCAGGAGTACATAATATTATATTAATTTAAAATTAAACAGTGCACACTTTTGCTGCAGGAGTGCCACTGCCAGTGTGACTAGTGGTGACCAGTGCCTGACCACCAGTATAGTAGTATATTGTTGTATACTATCTCTTTATCAACCAGTCTATATTAGCAGCAGACACAGTACAGTGCGGTAGTTCACGGCTGTGGCTACCTCAGTGTCGGCAGTCGGCACTCGGCAGGCAGTCCGTCCATCCATAATTGTATAATTATATACCACCTAACCGTGGTATTTTTTTTTCTTTCTTTATACCGTCGTCATAGTCATACTAGTTGTTACGAGTATACTACTATCTCTTTATCAACCAGTGTACAGTGCGGTAGTTCACGGCTGTGGCTACCTCTGTGTCGGCAGTCGGCAGGCAGTCCGTCCATCCATAATTGTATTATTATAATATATACCACCTAACCGTGGTTTTTTTTTCATTCTTTATACC
Organism: Pseudophryne corroboree; assembly: GCF_028390025.1. Classification (NCBI taxonomy): domain Eukaryota; kingdom Metazoa; phylum Chordata; class Amphibia; order Anura; family Myobatrachidae; genus Pseudophryne; species Pseudophryne corroboree. The sequence goes on from NC_086445.1 coordinate 843,622,740, forward strand.
GTCATAGTGTCATACTAGTTGTTACGAGTATACTACTATCTCTTTATCAACCAGTGTACAGTGCGGTAGTTCACGGCTGTGGCTACCTCTGTGTCGGCAGTCGGCAGGCAGTCCGTCCATCCATAATTGTATTATAATATATACCACCTAACCGTGGTTTTTTTTTCATTCTTTATACCGTCATAGTCAGTCATACTAGTTGTTACGAGTATACTACTATCTCTTTATCAACCAGTGTACAGTGCGGTAGTTCACGGCTGTGGCTACCTCTGTGTCGGCACTCGGCAGGCAGTCCGTCCATCCATAATTGTATTATAATATATACCACCTAACCGTGGTTTTTTTTCCATTCTTTATACCGTCATAGTCAGTCATACTAGTTGTTACGAGTATACTACTATCTCTTTATCAACCAGTGTACAGTGCGGTAGTTCACGGCTGTGGCTACCTCTGTGTCGGCACTCGGCAGGCAGTCCGTCCATCCATAATTGTATTATAATATATACCACCTAACCGTGGTTTTTTTTTCATTCTTTATACCGTCATAGTCAGTCATACTAGTTGTTACGAGTATACTACTATCTCTTTATCAACCAGTGTACAGTGCGGTAGTTCACGGCTGTGGCTACCTCTGTGTCGGAACTCGGCAGGCAGTCCGTCCATCCATAATTGTATTACAATATATACCACCTAACCGTGGTTTTTTTTTCATTCTTTATACCGTCATAGTCAGTCATACTAGTTGTTACGAGTATACTACTATCTCTTTATCAACCAGTGTACAGTGCGGTAGTTCACGGCTGTGGCTACCTCTGTGTCGGCACTCGGCAGGCAGTCCGTCCATCCATAATTGTATTACAATATATACCACCTAACCGTGGTTTTTTTATACCACCTAACCGTGGCAGTCCGTCCATAATTGTATACTAGTATCCAATCCATCCATCTCCATTGTTTACCTGAGGTGCCTTTTAGTTCTGCCTATAAAATATGGAGAACAAAAAAGTTGAGGTTCCAAAATTAGGGAAAGATCAAGATCCACTTCCACCTCGTGCTGAAGCTGCTGCCACTAGTCATGGCCGAGACGATGAAATGCCAGCAACGTCGTCTGCCAAGGCCGATGCCCAATGTCATAGTACAGAGCATGTCAAATCCAAAACACCAAATATCAGAAAAAAAAGGACTCCAAAACCTAAAATAAAATTGTCGGAGGAGAAGCGTAAACTTGCCAATATGCCATTTACCACACGGAGTGGCAAGGAACGGCTGAGGCCCTGGCCTATGTTCATGGCTAGTGGTTCAGGTTTTTTGGAAGGGACATCCTGCGTGACACTGCAGTGCCACTCCTAGATGGGCCCGGTGTTTGTGTCGGCCACTAGGGTCGCTAATCTTACTCACACAGTCAGCTACCTCATTGCGCCTCTTTTTTTCTTTGCGTCATGTGCTGTTTGGGGAGGGTTTTTTGGAAGGGCCATCCTGCGTGACACTGCAGTGCCACTCCTAGATGGGCCCGGTGTTTGTGTCGGCCACTAGGGTCGCTAATCTTACTCACACAGCTACCTCATTGCGCCTCTTTTTTTCTTTGCATCATGTGCTGTTTGGGGAGGGTTTTTTGGAAGGGACATCCTGCGTGACACTGCAGTGCCACTCCTAGATGGGCCCGGTGTTTGTGTCGGCCACTAGGGTCGCTTATCTTACTCACACAGCGACCTCGGTGCAAATTTTAGGACTAAAAATAATATTGTGAGGTGTGAGGTATTCAGAATAGACTGAAAATGAGTGTAAATTATGGTTTTTGAGGTTAATAATACTTTGGGATCAAAATGACCCCCAAATTCTATGATTTAAGCTGTTTTTTAGTGTTTTTGGAAAAAAACACCCGAATCCAAAACACACCCGAATCCGACAAAAATAATTCGGTGAGGTTTTGCCAAAACGCGTTCGAACCCAAAACACGGCCGCGGAACCGAACCCAAAACCAAAACACAAAACCCGAAAAATTTCAGGCGCTCATCTCTATTCAAAAGTTGATTTAGAGAACCTTCTCACCTGTTGGGGGAGAACATCCCTTTGCTTCTCCAAATCAACTGTTGCCACCTTGGAAAAATGTTCTTTTAGTTTTAAAGACCTTGTTAATTTGTAAGAGTCTATCTTCCACTGGAATGGATCCAGCGATCGTGTCGGCACAAACGACAGTCCTTTTCCTAAGACCATGTTCTCAGCTGGGCGGGGCGTTCTCGTGGGTTAAGGTTTTTAAGCACTTTATTTGATTTATGCTGGTTATCCTGACGAAGGGGCTGCGTTCCCCGAAACGTAGATATTGAAAATAAACAATTTATGCACTTTATTGAAGTCTCCGAGTGCCGCCGCTGTCTGCAATGTATTTGTGAGTGACGGGCTGTCTCTCAAGGAGGAGGGCACAGGAGCAAGTTTGTGGAGTCCGTGGGGACGGAGGGAGTGCCGGATCGTTCTGGACATTGTATACACTTGTTAAACCCGCAGTGGTGTACCAAGTGTTAGATCAAGGCACCCCGAATACCCAGGCGTTCACCCACAGGATCATCTTTCCACGCTTCAGTTTTCACATGGTAACCATGGTTACTCTGTTTACAGCTCCTACGCGCTGGCTGGTCGGGCCGGGATGTCGTCACTTCCGGTGAGACAGATCCGGAACCCGGGCGACGCGGAGGGAGGCTGAGCGGGGCGTTCTCGTGGGTTAAGGTATTTAAGCACTTTATTTGATTTATGCTGGTTATCCTGACGAAGGGGCTGCGTACCCCGAAACGTAGATATTGAAAATAAACAATTTATGCACTTTATTGAAGTCTCCGAGTGCCGCCGCTGTCTGCAATGTATTTGTGAGGGACGGGCTGTCTCTCAAGGAGGAGGGCACAGGAGCAAGTTTGTGGAGTCCGTGGGGACGGAGGGAGTGCCGGATCGTTCTGGACATTATATATATATATATATATATATATATATATACCCTGTTGCAAAGCGGATTACTGAGGCCATAACAATTATGCTGGTGTTAGACGTGCATCCGGTATCCACCATTAGTGTAGTGGGACTGCAGTGCCAACCCTAGATGGGCCAGGTGTTTGTGCCGCACACTTGTGTTGCTTAGCTTAGTCATACAGCTACATCATTGCCCTCTTTTACTTCTTGGCATGATGTGCTGTTTGGGGACTATTTTTTTAAAGGACCATCCTGTCTGACACTTCCGAATGTGTCCAGTTATACTGCCATTTAATTCCACTGATTTTGCCGTATAATTCCAGTGATTTAGACGTATAATTCCAGTAATTTTGAAGTATAATTACAGTGATTTTACAGTATAATTCCAGTAATTTTGCCATTTAATTCCAGTGATTTGGACGTATAATTCCAATGATTTTGCCGTTTAATTCCAGTGATATTGCCATTTAATTCCAGTGACTTTGCCATTTAATTCCAGTGATTTGGACGTATAATTCCAGTGATTTTGCCCTTTAATTCCAGTGATATTGCAATTTAATTCCAGTGATTTTGCCATTTAATTCCGGTGATTTGGACATATAATTCTAGTGATTTTGACGAGTAATTCCAGTGATTTTGATGTATAATTCCAGTGATTTTGCCATTTAATTCCAGAGAATTGGACGTATATTTCCAGTGATTTGGATGTATAATTCCAGTGATTTGGACATATAATTCCAGTGATTTGGATGTATAATTCCAGTGGGAATTGTTTGTGTCGCTTGGCTTAGTCATACAGCTACCTCATTACACCTCTTCGGCATCTTTGCATGAGGTACTGTTTGGGGCCTAGTTTTTGAAAAGTGCCAAGCTGTCTGACACTGCCGTATGAGTTCAGGGGTACTGCTGTATTAATTCTGGGGTACAGCTGTATAAATCCACCAATTGCAGAATTTTTTAAAAATGACAGGGGGGTGCTGGAGATGCTGTCAGTGGACCGAACAATTGCAGCCCACTTCCAACATTCAGCCACTGCGTGACACTACTAGATGGGCCAGGTGGTTGTTTCGCTTAGCTTAGTCATACAGCAACCTCTGTGCACCTCTTTTTCTTCTTTGCATCATGTGCTGTTTGGGGCCTTTTTTTTATGGATATCTGCCCTCTGTCTGCCACTGCAGTGCCACTCCTAGATAGGCCAAATGTTTGTTTCACTTGGCTTAGTCATACAGCTACCTCATTGCACCTCTTCTACATCTTTGCATGGGGTGCTGTTTGGGGCCTAGTTTTTGAAAAGTGCCCTCCTGTCTGCCACTGCAATGCCACTCCTAGATGGGCCAATTGTTTGTGTCGCTTGGCTTAGTCATACAGCTACCTCATTGCACCTCTTCTACATCTTTGCATGAGGTGCTGTTTGTGGTCTTTTTTTATATCTACCCTCCTGTATGACACTGCAGTGCCACTCCTAGATGGGCCAGTTGATTGTGCCGCACACTTGTGTCGCTTAGCTTAGTCATACATCCACCTCAGTGCAACCATTTGGCCTAAAAACAATATTGTAAGGTGTGAGGTGATTAGAATAGACTGGAAATGAGTTGAAATGAATGTTATTGAGGTTAAAAATACCATAGGATCAAAATTACCCCCAAATTCTGTGATTTTAGCCTTTTTTATGTTTTTTTCAAAAATCATCCAGATCAAAAACCAAAACCAGAACACGAAAGGGTGGTTTTGGCAAAACCAAGCCAAAACCAAAACACACAAGTGGAATTAGAACCAAAACACAAAACACAAAAAGTGCCAGCCACGCATCTCTAATATATTTATATATATATATATATATATATATATATATATATATATATATATATACATATATACACTGCTCAAAAAAATAAAGGGAACACTAAAATAACACATCCTAGATCTGAATGAATGAAATATTCTTATTAAATACTTTGTTCTTTACATAGTTGAATGTGCTGACAACAAAATCACACAAAAATTATTGATGGAAATCAAATTTATTAACCCATGGAGGTCTGGATTTGGAGTCGCACTCAAAATTAAAGTGGAAAAACACACTACAGGCTGATCCAACTTTGATGTAATGTCCTTAAAACAAGTCAAAATGCAGCTTTATAGTGTTTGTGGCCTCCAAGTGCCTGTATGACCTCCCTACAATGCCTGGGCATGCTCCTGATGAGGTGGCGGATGGTCTCCTGAGGGATCTCCTCCCAGACCTGGACTAAAGCATCCGCCAACTCCTGGACAGTCTGTGGTGGATGGAGCGAAACATGATGTCCCAGATGTGCTCAATTGGATTCAGGTCTTGGGAACGGGCGCGCCAGTCCATAGCATCAATGCCTTCGTCTTGCAGGAACTGCTGACTCACTCCAGCCACATGAGGTCTAGCATTGTCTTGCATTAGGAGGAACCCAGGGCCAACCGCACCAGCATATGGTCTCACAAGGGGTCTGAGGATCTCATCTCGGTACCTAATGGCAGTCAGGCTACCTCTGGTGAGCACATGGAGGGCTGTGCGGCCCCCCCAAAAAATGCCACCCCACACCATTACTGGCCCACTGCCAAACCGGTCATGCTGGAGGATGTTGCAGGCAGCAGAACGTTCTCCTTGGCGTCTCCAGACGTCTGTCACATGTGCTCAGTGAGAACCTGCTTTCATCTGTGAAGAGCACAGGGGGCCAGTTGCGAATTTGCCAATCTTGGTGTTCTCTGGCAAATGCCAAATGTTCTGCATGGTGTTGGGCTGTAAGCACAACCCTCACCTGTGGACGTCGGGCCCTCATACCACCCTCATGGAGTCTGTTTCTGATCATTTGAGTAGACACATGCACATGTGTGGCTTGCTGGAGATCATTTTGCAGGGCTCTGGCAGTGCTCCTCCTGTTCCTCCTTGCACAAAGGTGGAGGTAGCGGTCCTGCTGCTGGGTTGTTGCCCTCCTACGGCCTCCTCCACATTTCTTGATGTACTGGCCTGTCTCCTGGTAGCACCTCCATGCTCTGGACACTACGCTGACAGACACAGCAAACCTTCTTGCCACAGCACCCATTGATGTGCCATCCTGGATGAGCTGCACTACCTGAGCCACTTGTGTGGGTTGTAGACTCCGTCTCATGCTACCACTAGAGTGAAAGCACCGCCAGCTTCCAAAAGTGACCAAAACATCAGCCAGAAAGCATAGGAGCTGAGAAGTGGTCTGTGGTCACCACCTTTATTGGGGTGTCTTGCTAATTGCCTATAATTCCCACCTGTTGTCTATTCCATTAGCACAACAGCATGTGAAATTGATTGTCAATCAGTGTTGGTTCCTAAGTGGACAGTTTGAGTTTACAGAAGTGTGATTGACATGGAGTTTCATTGTGTTGTTTAAGTGCTCCCTTATTTTTTGAGCAGTGTATATAGTGCTGAAATGTTGCAGTTCAATTATGTTGCCTTGATAGATATATATATATATATATATATATATATATATAGTCCCAGAAGAAAAGAAACCAGCACCTCCAAATTACTGCATAATAAAATCTTTATCAAAAAATAAGATCTTAAAAGCACCAGAGGCAAGAAACATTAGTAGAAGCACATGGGGTGTCAAAAAACTGCATAATATCATATCACCATTTCAACGTGGTAAGTAGTGCAAGCCTCCAGCAACAAACAGGTAGGTCGACAGCTGTTTCGGTGCTCAGAGGCACCTTCCTCATGGACAGTCTGAGCACCGAAACAGCTGTTGACCTACCTGTTTGTTGCTGGAGGCTTGCACTACTTACCACGTTGAAATGGTGATATGATATTATGCAGTTTTTTGACACCCCATGTGCTTCTACTAATGTTTCTTGCCTCTGGTGCTTTTAAGATATTATTTTTTGATAAAGATTTTATTATGCAGTAATTTGGAGGTGCTGGTTTCTTTTCTTCTGGGACTATTGTAACATATTATGTATCCAGCACTCCTAACATGGACAATACTGTGTGCGGCAGGCTATACCACTAATATATATATATATATATATATATATATATATATCTCAAGGCAACATACATATATATATATATATATATATAATTTATATACCAAGAAATAAGGGGGGAAAATACCTCTCCTGCGCTGAGGATAAGCAGCACCACTGAAAGTTCCCCTGTTAGTGGGAACTTAAGAAATAGATAAACACAATGCAAACAGAGTGCGCTATAGTATACTATTGATTGAAAGTTATTCAATTAAAGAACCGTGATTGAAGTTCTTCTTGGGTTTGTTTTCACTTAATGACTTCCAAACTGGGGCCTACAGAGAAACCCACTCACCAGGAAAAATATTCACCCAACAAGAGATATAACGATTTAGTAATAAATCATTTTTGTGCAAATTTTGTTGGGATTCCGGCGTTGGTCTGCTGGCCGCCGGGATCCCGACAGCTGGGATATCATACTGATATTGGGATGGTAAGGTTAGGCTGCGGCGGGCGGGGGGGGGTTAGGGTAAGGCTGTGGGTGGGGAGGGGTAGGGGGTTAGGGTTAGAATACTTACCCAGCATGTGCTGGGATTCTGCGCGTTGGGATGCTGCTGTGTCCCCGATACCATCCCATACACTGTATATGTATATATATATATATATATATATATATATATATATATACAGTATGTATGATATAGATATGTGTATCTAAATATACCTGTGTAATATTATGCTACATTGACTTTGCTAGCATTGTATGTGCTGCTTTTGGAGCTATGCTGACGTGAGACATACCATTTATCTCCTGTTTGGGTATTCAGAATTGAATGAATTATACCTGTAATTTACTGTAGCTGGTCCTTCAAAACTTCGAATCACTGTTGCAATATGGTCCCTACTGGTCTGCACATGTGCACTGATGCTGCTTAGTAACTAATAGCTGCATTAGAACTTGTTTGCATTCCATGGGTGGAGCTAGCTGCGGTTTTGCACTTCAGCATGAGACGCACAGATTGGGCACACAAGTGCCACATTTTGTTCATGTGGTACCCTGAGGTTACTGGCAGAGTTGTACTTGTCTGACCCATAACATTACTCAAGTTTCCAACCATGGAATGGTTTGCTTTTTGCTACACGTCGACATTTGGGACCTTGTGTTAATATTGTTGCATGGTATGGTATCAGAGATGTCTTGGAAAAGTGATGGGTGTTCCTGGGTAGTGATTGGGAGTTGGCTTTACACACAGAGATGGTCTGTCTCATCGGCATGTTATGGTAGTGTTGCAGGCATGTTGCTAAAGTGATTGCATACACAGACGCGTCATCATTCACATTGATAGCCATACTCAGATGGGAAATATGCCATAGGCCTGCTGCAATCTTCGATAGTGGGACTGATGGTTGTGTCTATATAAATGCTGAAAGTCGGCATCTCAGTCTCTGCACATCTGAATGCATATTTGTACACACAGGAAGGGCTTTGTAGCAGCATTTGCTTAAAGTCGTAGATGCGTGATTGTCAAAAGCTGCATCCGTGACTGCGACTGCTCTCCTGTTCTTTCTGTTTTTTGGTACTATGGATACACATTTTATATATATATATATATATATATATATATTTAAAAAATAGAGATAAGGGCGCCTTCTAGTGTCTAGATAAATAAATATAGTGTATACCCAATGTGAAAGGAAAAGTGGACACTACTTATCTGGGGCATGTATTTCTCTTCGGTCACGAGACCAATATTGGTACATAAAAGAGATAAAGGAAATATAACATAGCGCGTACCGTTTTTATACCATTAATCAGCAAAAATATGGTTGTATATAGAAAACCTTACAGGGATGAACAAATCCCATAATTGAAAATCCACAGCCAGGGATAAAAAGGTTTTTACAAATTTTAATACAACACATAAAAACAAATGGTAGAAGTGTGAGCGTACAAGATATAAAATTCAATCAGGCTTATCTGTCCACATGGAAAACTGGTACGTCAAATATTTTTCATATAGACCATACAAATAGTAACAATGCAAACGTACAAGAAATAAATATATATTAGGCTTATCTGTCCATATAGGAGGTTCAGGTACAGCAGTCCCAACGCGTTTCGTCAATATTCAGACTTCATAATGGGGATGATGCGTGATTGTCAAAAAGCTGCTTCCGTGACTGCGACTACTCTCCTGTTCTTTCTGTTTTTTGGTACTATGGATACACATTATATATATATATATATATATATATATATATATATAAAGGCACTCGCTTTTCCAGCTCATTGTAAAAAGCAAAACAAGCCAGCACTCACGGTTTAGATGAGAAAACCAATACCGGTCTTCCTCAGGGACATGTATCGGTTGAAACAGCTGTTGGGCTGTGCCTCTATGTACACTTGTCGCCTTGATATGGAATAAATCTTCTTCGTTTTCTCATCTAAACCGTGAGTGCTGGCTTGTTTTGCTTTTTACAATGAGCTGGAAAAGCGAGTGCCTTTATGTTATTTTACTGCCTTGCACCATCTATTCATTCTGTACTATGGTTTTGAGTGCTGTCATTTTTGCTCTTTTATATATATATATATATATATATATATATATATAAAGCGAGCACAAAACACTGCGGCACTCGGAGGCTTGATGCAAAACTCTTAGTGTATTAAAAATTACACCTGATATCCAACGTTTCGGGGTTGGCACACCCCTTTGTCAAGGAGAAACAGCTGTTTCTCCTTGACAAAGGGGTGTGCCAACCCTGAAACGTTGGATATCAGGTGTAATTTTTAATACACTAAGAGTTTTGCATCAAGCCTCCGAGTGCCGCAGTCTTTTGTGCTCGCTTTACATTACATGTTTTCTGGAGGCACCGGAGCGTCTCAGCCCACCAGGAGGAGTGCCGGTCCGCACATTGTCCATATATATATATATATTTAGATATTTATATATATATATATATATATATATATATTTATTTATATTAATCCATGGGTCCCAGCCAGTGGTGCAAGTATAAATATTTTCTTATTAGTGCGAAGTGCTGAAAAATTGGCGTGGTCATGTGTATCGAGGGGGCGTGTCCACATGCCACAAGTGGGAGTGGCTACATGACACTAGTGGCGTGGCGACACTACAAAGCCCCTTTTCTTTGCACTCTGGAGGTAAGGCTAGAAATATATAGCACTACCTCCAGTATAATAGAAATATACATAGTAATGCCCTCAGTATAATAAATATATATAGTAATGCACCCAATGTAATAACAATATATAATAATGCCTCCATTATAACAGAAATATATATTGTAATAGTGCCCCTGGTATAATATAAATATATAGTAGTGTCCACATTACAATAGAAATATGTAGTAATACCCCCATAATAATAGACATATATAGTAGTGTCCACATTATATTAGAAATGAATGCTCCCAGCAAGAGACGCTGTGGGAAAGTGCAATCAGGCTCCTCTCTTAACGCTAGCCACAGCCGCCAGAGGAGAAAGTGTGATGTGGCGTCATGACATCACCGTTGTGCTCCCAGTAACCCTGATTAACTGTGAGGCGCTGTCATGCTGCCAAGCACCATGGTCTTGTTACTTTGAGGTGCATTATAATTGTTGTAATGGCAGTCACGGGTGCAAAGTGTGTGGCAGGTGGTACTGAGTACTAGAGATGAGCGCCGGAAATTTTTCGGGTTTTGTGTTTTGGTTTTGGGTTCGGTTCCGCGGCCGTGTTTTGGGTTCGACCGCGTTTTGGCAAAACCTCACCGAATTTTTTTTGTCGGATTCGGGTGTGTTTTGGATTCGGGTGTTTTTTTTAAAAAACACTAAAAAACAGCTTAAATCATATAATTTGGGGGTCATTTTGATCCCAAAGTATTATTAACCTCAAAAACCATAATTTACACTCATTTTCAGTCTATTCTGAATACCTCACACCTCACAATATTATTTTTAGTCCTAAAATTTGCACCTAGGTCGCTGGATGACTAAGCTAAGCGACCCTAGTGGCCGACACAAACACCGGGCCCATCTAGGAGTATCACTGCAGTGTCACGCAGGATGTCCCTTCCAAAAAACCCTCCCCAAACAGCACATGACGCAAAGAAAAAAAGAGGCGCAATGAGGTAGCTGTGTGAGTAAGATAAGCGACCCTAGTGGCCGACACAAACACCGGGCCCATCTAGGAGTGGCACTGCAGTGTCACGCAGGATGTCCCTTCCAAAAAACCCTCCCCAAACAGCACATGACGCAAAGAAAAAAAGAGGCACAATGAGGTAGCTGTGTGAGTAAGATAAGTGACCCTAGTGGCCGACACAAACACCGGGCCCATCTAGGAGTGGCACTGCAGTGACACGCAGGATGTCCCTTCCAAAAAACCCTCCCCAAACAGCACATGACGCAAAGAAAAATTAAAGAAAAAAGAGGTGCAAGATGGAATTGTCCTTGGGCCCTCCCACCCACCCTTATGTTGTATAAACAGGACATGCACACTTTAACCAACCCATCATTTCAGTGACAGGGTCTGCCACACGACTGTGACTGAAATGACGAGTTGGTTTGGACCCCCACCAAAAAAGAAGCAATTAATCTCTCCTTGCACAAACTGGCTCTACAGAGGCAAGATGTCCACCTCATCATCATCCTCCGATATATTACCGTGTACATCCCCCTCCTCACAGATTACCAATTCGTCCCCACTGGAATCCACCATCTCAGCTCCCTGTGTACTTTGTGGAGGCAATTGCTGCTGGTCAATGTCTCCACGGAGGAATTGATTATAATTCATTTTAATGAACATCATCTTCTCCACATTTTCAGGATGTAACCTCGTACGCCGATTGCTGACAAGGTGAGCGGCGGCACTAAACACTCTTTCGGAGTACACACTTGTGGGAGGGCAACTTAGGTAGAATAAAGCCAGTTTGTGCAAGGGCCTCCAAATTGCCTCTTTTTCCTGCCAGTATAAGTACGGACTGTGTGACGTGCCTACTTGGATGCGGTCACTCATATAATCCTCCACCATTCTTTCAATGGTGAGAGAATCATATGCAGTGACAGTAGACGACATGTCCGTAATCGTTGTCAGATCCTTCAGTCCGGACCAGATGTCAGCATCAGCAGTCGCTCCAGACTGCCCTGCATCACCGCCAGCGGGTGGGCTCGGAATTCTGAGCCTTTTCCTCGCACCCCCAGTTGCGGGAGAATGTGAAGGAGGAGATGTTGACAGGTCGCGTTCCGCTTGACTTGACAATTTTGTCACCAGCAGGTCTTTGAACCCCAGCAGACTTGTGTCTGCCGGAAAGATAGATCCAAGGTAGGCTTTAAATCTAGGATCGAGCACGGTGGCCAAAATGTAGTGCTCTGATTTCAACAGATTGACCACCCGTGAATCCTTGTTAAGCGAATTAAGGGCTCCATCCACAAGTCCCACATGCCTAGCGGAATCGCTCCGTGTTAGCTCCTCCTTCAATGTCTCCAGCTTCTTCTGCAAAAGCCTGATGAGGGGAATGACCTGACTCAGGCTGGCAGTGTCTGAACTGACTTCACGTGTGGCTAGTTCAAAGGGCATCAGAACCTTGCACAACGTTGAAATCATTCTCCACTGCACTTGAGACAGGTGCATTCCACCTCCTATATCGTGCTCAATTGTATAGGCTTGAATGGCCTTTTGCTGCTCCTCCAAACTCTGAAGCATATAGAGGGTTGAATTCCACCTCGTTACCACTTCTTGCTTCAGATGATGGCAGGGCAGGTTCAGTAGTTTTTGGTGGTGCTCCAGTCTTCTGTACGTGGTGCCTGTACGCCGAAAGTGTCCCGCAATTCTTCTGGCCACCGACAGCATCTCTTGCACGCCCCTGTCGTTTTTTTAAAAATTCTGCACCACCAAATTCAAGGTATGTGCAAAACATGGGACGTGCTGGAATTTGCCCATATTTAATGCACACACAATATTGCTGGCGTTGTCCGATGCCACAAATCCACAGGAGAGTCCAATTGGGGTAAGCCATTCCGCGATGATCTTCCTCAGTTGCCGTAAGAGGTTTTCAGCTGTGTGCGTATTCTGGAAAGCGGTGATACAAAGCGTAGCCTGCCTAGGAAAGAGTTGGCGTTTGCGAGATGCTGCTACTGGTGCCGCCGCTGCTGTTCTTGCGGCGGGAGTCCATACATCTACCCAGTGGGCTGTCACAGTCATATAGTCCTGACCCTGCCCTGCTCCACTTGTCCACATGTCCGTGGTTAAGTGGACATTGGGTACAACTGCATTTTTTAGGACACTGGTGAGTCTTTTTCTGACGTCCGTGTACATTCTCGGTATCGCCTGCCTAGAGAAGTGGAACCTAGATGGTATTTTGTAACGGGGGCACACTGCCTCAATAAATTGTCTAGTTCCCTGTGAACTAACGGCGGATACCGGACGCACGTCTAACACGTCTAACACCAACATAGTTGTCAAGGCCTCAGTTATCCGCTTTGCAGCAGGATGACTGCTGTGATATTTCATCTTCCTCGCAAAGGACTGTTGGACAGTCAATTGCTTACTGGAAGTAGTACAAGTGGGCTTACGACTTCCCCTCTGGGATGACCATCGACTCCCAGCAGCAACAACAGCAGCGCCAGCAGCAGTAGGCGTTACACGCAAGGATGCATCGGAGGAATCCCAGGCAGGAGAGGACTCGTCAGAATTGCCAGTGACATGGCCTGCAGGACTATTGGCATTCCTGGGGAAGGAGGAAATTGACACTGAGGGAGTTGGTGGGGTGGTTTGCGTGAGCTTGGTTACAAGAGGAAGGGATTTACTAGTCAGTGGACTGCTTCCGCTGTCGCCCAAAGTTTTTGAACTTGTCACTGACTTATTATGAATGACGTATAAGGGAGGATGTTCCGAGGTGGTTAACGTCCTTACCCCTACTTATTACAGCTTGACAAAGGCAACACACGGCTTGACACCTGTTGTCCGCTTTACTGTTGAAATACCTCCACACTGAAGAGCTGATTTTTTTGGTATTTTCACCAGGCATGTCAACGGCCATATTCCTCCCACGGACAACAGGTGTCTCCCCGGGTGCCTGACTTAAACAAACCACCTCACTATCAGAATCCTCCTGGTCAATTTCCTCCCCAGCGCCAGCAACACCCATATCCTCCTCATCCTGGTGTACTTCAACACTGACATCTTCAATCTGACTATCAGGAACTGGACTGCGGGTGCTCCTTCCAGCACTTGCAGGGGGCGTGCAAATGGTGGAAGGCGCATGCTCTTCACGTCCAGTGTTGGGAAGGTCAGGCATCGCAACCGACACAATTGGACTCTCCTTGTGGATTTGGGATTTCGAAGAACGCACAGTTTTTTGCGGTGCTTTTGCCAGCTTGAGTCTTTTCAGTTTTCTAGCGAGAGGCTGAGTGCTTCCATCCTCATGTGAAGCTGAACCACTAGCCATGAACATAGGCCAGGGCCTCAGCCGTTCCTTGCCACTCCGTGTGGTAAATGGCATATTGGCAAGTTTACGCTTCTCCTCCGACAATTTTATTTTAGGTTTTGGAGTCCTTTTTTTACTGATATTTGGTGTTTTGGATTTGACATGCTCTGTACTATGACATTGGGCATCGGCCTTGGCAGACGACGTTGCTGGCATTTCATCGTCTCGGCCATGACTAGTGGCAGCAGCTTCAGCACGAGGTGGAAGTGGATCTTGATCTTTCCCTAATTTTGGAACCTCAACATTTTTGTTCTCCATATTTTAATAGGCACAACTAAAAGGCACCTCAGGTAAACAATGGAGATGGATGGATACTAGTATACTTATGGATGGACTGCCGAGTGCCGACACAGAGGTAGCTACAGCCGTGGACTACCGTACTGTACTGTGTCTGCTGCTAATATAGACTGGATGATAATGAGATGTAGTATGTATGCATAAAGAAGAAAGAAAAAAAAAACCACGGGTAGGTGGTATACAATTATGGATGGACTGCCGAGTGCCGACACAGAGGTAGCTACAGCCGTGGACTACCGTACTGTACTGTGTCTGCTGCTAATATAGACTGGATGATAATGAGATGTAGTATGTATGTATAAAGAAGAAAGAAAAAAAAACAACGGGTAGGTGGTATACAATTATGGATGGACTGCCGAGTGCCGACACAGAGGTAGCTACAGCCGTGAACTACCGTACTGTGTCTGCTGCTAATATAGACTGGTTGATAATGAGATGTAGTATGTATAAAGAAGAAAGAAAAAAAAAACCACGGGTAGGTGGTATACAATTATGGATGGACTGCCGAGTGCCGACACAGAGGTAGCTACAGCCGTGGACTACCGTACTGTACTGTGTCTGCTGCTAATATAGACTGGATGATAATGAGATGTAGTATGTATAAAGAAGAAAGAAAAAAAAAACCACGGGTAGGTGGTATACAATTATGGATGGACTGCCGAGTGCCGACACAGAGGTAGCTACAGCCGTGGACTACCGTACTGTACTGTGTCTGCTGCTAATATAGAATGGATGATAATGAGATGTAGTATGTATAAAGAAGAAAGAAAAAAAAAACCACGGGTAGGTGGTATACAATTATGGATGGACTGCCGAGTGCCGACACAGAGGTAGCTACAGCCGTGGACTACCGTACTGTACTGTGTCTGCTGCTAATATAGACTGGATGATAATGAGATGTAGTATGTATAAAGAAGAAAGAAAAAAAAAACCACGGGTAGGTGGTATACAATTATGGATGGACTGCCGAGTGCCGAGTGCCAACACAGAGGTAGCTACAGCCGTGGACTACCGTACTGTACTGTGTCTGCTGCTAATATAGACTGGATGATAATGAGATGTAGTATGTATAAAGAAGAAAGAAAAAAAAAACCACGGGTAGGTGGTATACAATTATGGATGGACTGCCGAGTGCCGACACAGAGGTAGCTACAGCCGTGGACTACCGTACTGTACTGTGTCTGCTGCTAATATAGACTGGATGATAATGAGATGTAGTATGTATGTATAAAGAAGAAAGAAAAAAAAAACCACGGGTAGGTGGTATACAATTATGGATGGACTGCCGAGTGCCGACACAGAGGTAGCTACAGCCGTGAACTACCGTACTGTGTCTGCTGCTAATATAGACTGGTTGATAATGAGATGTAGTATGTATAAAGAAGAAAGAAAAAAAAAACACGGGTAGGTGGTATACAATTATGGATGGACTGCCGAGTGCCGACACAGAGGTAGCTACAGCCGTGGACTACCGTACTGTACTGTGTCTGCTGCTAATATAGACTGGATGATAATGAGATGTAGTATGTATAAAGAAGAAAGAAAAAAAAAACCACGGGTAGGTGGTATACAATTATGGATGGACTGCCGAGTGCCGACACAGAGGTAGCTACAGCCGTGAACTACCGTACTGTGTCTGCTGCTAGTAGACTGGATGATAAATAATGATATAAAAAATATATATATATCACTACTGCAACCGGACAGGTATATATTATATAATGACGGACCTGCTGGAGTGGACACTGTCTGTCAGCAGAATGAGTTTTTTAATTTTTATAGAATAAAAAAACACCACACAAGTCACACGACGAGTGTACTTTTTCAGGCAGACATTCAATCACAATATACTATACTGTGGTCAGTGTGGTCAGGTCACTGGTCACAGTGGTCAGTGGTCAGTCACACTGGCAGTGGCACTCTGGCAGCAAAAGTGTGCACTGTTTAATATGTACTCCTGGCTCCTGCTATAACCTATAACTGCTCCCCAGTCTCCCCCACAATTAAGCTGTGTGAGCACAGTCAGATATTATACATAGATGATGCAGCACACTGGGCTGAGCACAGATATGGTATGTGAGTGTGACTGAGTCACTGTGTATCGTTTTTTTCAGGCAGAGAACAAGAACAGAACGGATTATTAAATAATAATAAATTATAAAACTGCACTGGTGGTCAGGTCACTGGTCATCAGTCACTAAGCTCCAGTAAGCTCCAGTAAGTAAATGAAGTGTCTCACTCTCACTCTCCTATCTATTTTAATTTCTAAACGGAGAGGACGCCAGCCACGTCCTCTCCCTATCAATCTCAATGCACGTGTGAAAATGGCCGCGACGCGCGGCTCCTTATATAGAATCCGAGTCTCGCGATAGAATCCGAGCCTCGCGAGAATCCGACAGCGTGATGATGACGTTCGGGCGCGCTCGGGTTAACCGAGCAAGGCGGGAAGATCCGAGTCGCTCGGACCCGTGTAAAAAAACATGAAGTTCGGGCGGGTTCGGATTCAGAGAAACCGAACCCGCTCATCTCTACTGAGTACCTGCTGCCATATTCTTAAGGGTCCTCCTTACCCGAGCATAACCGCATACTTGCACCACTGGGCCCAGCACTCAACAAATCCCTACTTGTCCAGGTGCCCTCACAGATACTGTAGTTTCAGAGTTTCAGAGAGGACCACCATATGCTTCTCTCTTTCTCTGGCACTATGCATAGGTCAAACTGGCTGGGTGTGCAAAAAGTGGAGGTACACATTACAGGAATAGCACACAATGGGAGGGAAGAGAAAAAAAAAACACATGGTAAAAAAAACATTTGCAGGTAACTAACGGAAGGGAGGGGAATTAGGATAACATTATTTTGATAAAACTATAAATGTCCTGGTCTCATGGGAGCAAAACAGGTAGTTATGAGATTGTGGGATCACATTATACCAACAGAGGTAACCAATACATTACAGTTTATTCGTAGATACCCTAATAACTTAATGAATTAATAGAGTAATTCACTTTGACAGCTTCTGGGGTAATGTGGGAAAGCAAATGCAAAGGGAAAAGTCAGATATTTTAAAACTCATCAGATATTTTTTGTATATATTTTTATTCACTCCAGTTTACTATTAACCTAATACAAAACACTGTCATACAAAATGTGGCTACATCAGTTGGTAAGACTTTGACACAATAACAATTTAAAGAATCCAAAATGTGGGACCAATAAATGCAATGGTTAATTAACAAGACAGGCATTGGAAGTGCAACCTCTGATGTCCGCAGTAGTACCCAAAATACAAATTCTTATGTTTGTGGAGATCTCATGACATGATGAAGCTGTATTATGACATAGGGCCTAATTCAGACTTGATCGCTAGCAAGAGATTTTTGCACTGCTGCGATCAGATAGTCGCCGCCTACAGGGGGAGTGTATTTTAGCTGTGCAAGTGTGTGAACGCATGTGTAGCAGAGCTGTACAAACAGTTTTTGTGCAGTCTCTGTGTAGCCGAGGACTTACTCAGCCGTTGCGATCACATCAGCCTGTCCGGGACCGGAACTGACGTCAGGAACCCTCCCTGCAAACGCATGGAAATGCCTGCGTTTTTCCAGATACTCCCTGAAAATGGTCAATTGACACCCACAAACGCCTTCTTCCTGTCAATCTCCTTGTGATCGCCCGTGCAAACGGATTCGTCGCACAAACCCATCGCTTAGCGGCGCTTTGTACCAATTATGACGCACCTGCGCATTGTGGTGCATACACATGCGCAGTTTGGACCTGATCGCCCGCTGTGCAAAAACGCACAGTAGCGATCAGGTCTGAATTACCCCCATAGTGTAGTAATTATTGTAATACTAATTTAAGCGATATTCAAGCTGCTTATGTAGCAAATATTTTTCACTGTATTTATGCTGTTAAAAGTATTTTAAAAATAGAAATAAATGAAATTAATAAACTCCTTTCTCCTGGCCAATGATGAAATATGCGTAAGAAAGGTCAAACTGTTTTTATTAAACCTCATATAGTCTGAGGATTGTCCGTAACATAAACCATAACATCTTAACACTTAATTATAATAAATAAAGACACGGAGACTTGAATTTGGCAGAAAATTTTAGCTCTTTAATACAACAAATGTTAACTTGCCGTTCTTTCCCGCCACAACCAAACCGTGACAACCCACATCAAGAAAATAGCCAACGCAACAACATAAAACAAACACCAGCAGTAGGGAGGGAGGGTGGGACGACAAAAGCAGAAGAGGCTGACCCAGCCCCTTTCCCAGGCTTAAGAACCCATTCCACCTACCCCCAACATTCATTCCTATTGGCTAACCATAAAACTCCCATAATGCCTTACCGTCCTGCCCCCAGACTAGCTGAGGTTTAACCCACTCCTCTCCTATTCTGTCAATTCGTTCTCCTAAACCTCATATAGTCTGAGGATTGTCCGTAACATAAACCATAACATCTTAACACTTAATTATAATAAATAAAGACACAGAGACTTGAATTTGCTGAAAATGTTAGCTATTTATTTAAGTGAACCATTAACTGTGAATAATTAAACTAAAGTATGGTGGCCAGAAAGAATGGCTAAACAACCCTATCCCATAAACAAACTATCTCATAAAAAACTGACGTAAACCTTCCAACAAACAATAGGTATCCGCTCAACCTCCATCCTGACTACCCACCCGTGAAGGTGATGAGGCTGCCACCCGAGAAGGCGGTCCAGCAGATGTAAAACCAGTCAGCGAAGGAGAGCGAACCTAAAAATCAAACACCAAACGACCTCCAATCCACTCTTTAATACAACAAATGTTAACTTGCCGTTCTTTCCCGCCAACAGCGAAGTTCTGTTCCACAGAAACTACACACCGCCACCATACCCCTAACCCACCGAACCAACCACCGAAAACAGATCCTCCAGAAATATAGATAGTCCCTGTCCTGTCAAGTGCACCCCATCAGGTCTAAACAAGTAGAAGTACCAGAACTTGATCCGCTGGTGCCAAACTACCGCACCGCCATGGGCCACCACAAGCTTAGCAACCGCGGCATTCACCTTCCGGCGAGCCACAACGATTGCACGACAATCCACCACTCCACGCCAACACAACCGCGGCACTATGCAAGACCAGATAAGCCTACAGCCTGGCCAAGCACCCGTAATCACTTGCAAATCCTGAATAATGGCCAATCGAAGATTCACCGCCTTCCTCTTACCTAGGTCGTTCCCTCCTAAGTGAATCACCAACAGTTTGGGGATGCCAAACCGCCGAACCTGCTCCATAAGCCTCGCTTTCAGGTCATGCCAAAGCATACCCCGAACACCTATCCACCGTACGTCATCCGATCCAACAAAGCAAGGAGCCCCTTCCGCAGCCAGAAATTCGGCTGCCCAATAAACATAGGAATGACCAATCACCCACACACCACACACATCCTCCCGCCAACCTATAAGGGGAAAAAAAGATAAACAAATGTGAATATGTGAGGTAAAACCAAACCCAGCCCAGAACAGGAACCAACTACCAGAACGAGGATCTGCGAAAAAGAAAAATTGAATAGAGGACTATAACTTTCCTCTTGGACAAGCTTCAGGCCAATCGAAGCAACATAAAGAAACAAAAGGAAAAAACAAAATAACAAAAAAGGAGGGGGGGGGGTGGACACAGTTAGAGCTGGGAGGGGGGGGGGGACACAGAATAACTCGGCTGAAGGTGAAATGTAAAAACCTGCTAAGGAACTTGTAATTAGATGCCAATTAGCTGAATTGAATAAATTAAGCCAAATCAGTTCGTCAGTTCAGGCCAAAAATCGCGAAGCACTCCAGACCCCCACTGCCAGCAGTGGCGAGTAGCTAGCCATCCGAGTAGGGAGGACAGGGGAGACAAACAATACAGCATGAACACACCGAACTGAAACACACAACGCAGTAAACGAACAACATGTTAGTAGAAACAAACTCGCTTACGCAACAACGGGCCGAATGTAACGCTTATAAGCCGCCGACTTCCTTAATTTCGTCCACAGCGCGCCCTGCAGATGCTGCGGAAGTGGCGGCCCCGATTCTAAAGCAATGGGAACCAAAGTCCCTAGGCGAGAGGCCCAAACTGGACAGGCAGCGCCGCATCATCCATGTAAATTGGTACTTCGTCAATGGCGACCCGTCGTAATGAAGGAGCCAAGACCCCTCAGATGAGGGCCTGACCTCCGCATACCGACCAGCCAATGCCACCGGACAACAGTCCCCACCACCCGATGGTGTCAAAGTGAGCCAATGACCTCTACCCATCTGATCAGTTTTGGAGCGGCGCAGCCTGCACAGCACGGACCCCCCACCCACAATAACATCCGCGCGCCGCATAAAGGCCTCGGTTTTCTTAGAAGCCGCAACCAGCTCAGAAACCCTGAACGCACCATGGAACGCTATGGAAAAAGCCAGCTGAAACAGGAGCGTTTCAAAACGGGAGTCCGCCACCCCCGCCACCGCCCCCAAGAGGGAAGAAAGCAGGGACGCATCAATAGGGCGCCAGCCATCAGGCGGCACCGGTGCCGAGCGCGCCCAACCTCTAAGCGCCCTTGCCAGCAGGAAACCCTTTGTAAAATCCAGCATACCCTTCAATTTAGAATAAAAGGATATCCCGGCTAGGTACCGAGACACCACGGCCCTCGATCTCCCCGTTACGAAGAGTTGCCAAACGAAGTCTAGAACAAGCTCTGACCCCTATTACCTCTAGGCCCTTGGTCACGGGAAAAGTCTTCCCACTCCTTCCAGGCCCGACGGTATCCAGCGAGAGTGGACGGAGCCAAAGACAGCTCTGCTAGCCCTTCCAATCCTCCATGATGACCTGCCAAACATAAGAAGGGCAGGGCAAACCTACCAAATCAGCCTCCGGGGCCAACAAATGGAACCTATCCCACTGCCCCCTGGACAATGCGTCGGCGATCCCATTGTCTACCCCGGGGACGTGTTGCGCCCGAAACAGAATATTGCAGCGCAGACAGGTTAGCACGAGCCGTGACAACACTTGGAGGACCCGAAGGGCCTTAGCCCTTTGGTTGTTAACCGCGTGCACGACCCCCAAGTTATCGCAGCGGAAGAGAATACTGCGATCGCGCAGTTGCACCCCCAAACCTCCAAGGCAACCATGATGGGAAAGAGTTCCAGCAACAACAGGCCGCCGGTCAGCCCCTCCCTCGACCAAGACTCCGGCCAAGAGGCCGCGCACCAAGCCCCGTCAAGATAACAACCGAACCCCAATGAGCCCGCCGCATCTGTAAACAACTGCAATTCGAAACTGTCAACGAGCGGGGCCATCCAGATCTGCACACCATTGAAATCCGCCAGGAACGAAACCCACATAGCGAGGTCCCGCCTAATCTCCGCCGAGAAACGGACAAAATGGTGCGGCCTGGACACCCCGGCCGTGGACCGTTCCAACTTCCGGCAAAAAAACCCTGCCCATGGGAATCACCCAACAGGCAAAGTTCAACCGACCTAAGAGGGATTGTGCCTCCCGCAACATCACCTTACTTCGTTCCGAGCACTGCGCAATGGTCTCCCGTAGCTGCACGACCTTGTCCTGAGGCAGCCGGCATGCCCCCGCGACCGTATCGATCTCGATACCTAAAAAGGACAAGCAGGAGAGGGGCCCCTCCATCTTATCCTCGGCCACCGGGACGCCAAAATGCCCCAACAATGCACGCAGCGAGAACAGCAGGAAACCACAGCGAGGAGAATGCGCGGGCCCCATGCACAAAAAATCATCCAGGTAATGTGCAATCCCGCTACCCCCGCAAGAAAACTCCACACACCAATGTAAAAAGGTGCTGAACTTTTCGAAAAAGGCACACGAAACGGAACACCCCATAGGCAGACACTTGTCGACGAAGTATTCCTCCCCGACGCGGAAACCCATGAATCGAAATTACTCCGGGTGCAAAGGGAGCAAGCGAAAAGCCGATTCAACATCCAGCTTAGCCATGAGGGTCCCGGAGCCACACCCCCGGACCAAACACATAGGATACCACTGAACCAGCGCTGCGTGGAGGTCAATAAGTTCGTATTCATGCAATTTCCTTCTTTTGCCTCAGTGTACCCAAAAAAAAGAAGATATAGAGGAACATAGTGTAGTAACTTCTAGTTAAAAACAAATTTAATATCACAAGATCACATTTTACAATTCAATAAAAATGGAATAAAATAGTGGTCAGTTGAAAAGAACCACTTTCTATCACTATAATTCAAACAGCAATAGGTGTGCTGGCATTCAATGGTGGACTAAATCCTGTACAGGTAAGGCAATGGGTAATTACCAAATGCAGGTTGAAAACTGGCACAAAACAGTTTCACAGACGTGTGGACATCAGGCATTCCAGCTGCAGCAGGAGAGTTCCTCTGGTGTCCATCCGCCTCCTTTCTTTGGCATTGATCGTACCACGACCTCCTTTCACAGGTATGTCCACCGGGGCACCCACGCGTTCCGACCCTGCCTGGGTCTTTTTCAAGGTCAGCTCCCTTTGGAAAAAGACCCAGGCAGGGTCGGAACGCGTGGGTGCCCCGGTGGACATACCTGTGAAAGGAGGTCGTGGTACGATCAATGCCAAAGAAAGGAGGCGGATGGACACCAGAGGAACTCTCCTGCTGCAGCTGGAATGCCTGATGTCCACACGTCTGTGAAACTGTTTTGTGCCAGTTTTCAACCTGCATTTGGTAATTACCCATTGCCTTACCTGTACAGGATTTAGTCCACCATTGAATGCCAGCACACCTATTGCTGTTTGAATTATAGTGATAGAAAGTGGTTCTTTTCAACTGACCACTATTTTATTCCATTTTTATTGAATTGTAAAATGTGATCTTGTGATATTAAATTTGTTTTTAACTTGAAGTTACTACACTATGTTCCTCTATATCTTCTTTTTTTTGGGTACACTGAGGCAAAAGAAGGAAATTGCATGAATACGAACTTATTGACCTCCACGCAGCGCTGGTTCAGTGGTATCCTATGTGTTTGTTTATGTCTATTTGGAAGTGGAGGGCGGAGAAACTCCTTATAGTTTACCCGGATAGCAGCTGTGGCAGCGCACTGTCTTCCTTCTATTTTTTGTAGTACACCCCCGGACCAAGCCCAGAGCATCCTCAAAGGACTGATACGCCACAGAACAACATTCCGGCGAAATTGCATCGTTCACCGAGGACCCAGATGGATAAGACAAATGCTGATTGAGCCGAAACTTACCCGGAGGCCTTTTTGGGCACAACCC
Organism: Pseudophryne corroboree; assembly: GCF_028390025.1. Classification (NCBI taxonomy): domain Eukaryota; kingdom Metazoa; phylum Chordata; class Amphibia; order Anura; family Myobatrachidae; genus Pseudophryne; species Pseudophryne corroboree. The sequence continues at coordinate 843,646,713 of NC_086445.1, forward strand.
CCACCGGGGAAATAATCAAATCCTCGATAGGCGGCAGCGCAAAGGGGCCCGCCATTCTCCCTAGGCGAACCTCCTGTTCCACTTTACCTCGAAGCACGTCAGGGAAATCCCGGGCAGACTGCTGGTTCCTGGCGGCCCGAACAAAAACTTCCCCCACCACAGGCAAAACCCTCCTGCAGAAATCTTGCGTCGTCTGTGTTTGGGTACCATCCTAACCATTTTAGCATGGCCCCCAAACGAACCGGGGTCAGCGCCCTAACTAGCGGCAAGCCCACCCGTTGCTTTACCGGCTGGTCTAGCAGCCGCCCTGGCACCAGGTCGCCCCGCGCGGAAGCAATTGGAAGCAGGGTGGGATCCGTTACATCGTAAGCAAAGGTGTCGAAAACGACACCGTTGCCCAAGGGGGCACGTGGCATTGTTGAACGTGAAACACTTCCCCTTCGCTGGCGTCTGCTGCGGAGAACGGGCCGCGTTCCAAGGGCGGCGCGGCGGAGCCTCAACCGTTGGTCGAAACTGACTTGCCGTTGCGGCCTGCGCCACCGACGCCCCCTTAGCCACCATCTTCACATCCTGCGCTCGCGTGACCCGAAGCCATACCTCCATATCTTTGCATCCGAAGTCAATGACGTGTAGGCAATCGTGCTTCTGATGGAACTGCTTGTCGTAATGCAGCCACGAATCGTCCTTAGACTGATGCTGCATGTCATGCACGAGGTGAAAATACCTGATGATGTTCATGTGTTCATTAGGGCGATGCTCCAAGTAACACGCCGCGAAAACACAGAAACCCACCAACCAGTTTTCATACGAGCGAAAGGCCTCAGTCCCAATAGCGCCCTTCGCGAGCACTTCCTTACCTTCCCTCTTGGTGTCCTCCGTCAAAGTGAAGAGGTCGACGTATTCCCCCCTTCTAATCTTCCTCCTGCAACTCTCCCGCAATGCCCGCAAGACTGCCGTGTACTCGCAGCGAACCACGCCCGGCAAATTACGCCTCCTCCTTTCCCGGCGAGAACTACCACTACTCTTCCGAGACCGCTTATCCCGGTGCCGCGCCTCACGCCGCGCGTACCTGATAGCCCTCTTCCTAGCCTTCATGGTGCTACTAACCGCAGACTGGCACGATGAAGAAGAGGAAGATCTACTCGACGTACTGCCGTACGAGGAAGAAGAGGACCCTAACGACATAGCAACAGTATCGGCTTCCCACTCACCAGCGGGCCCGCTTCCGGAAGGGGATACGTCGGCCACGACTGGCTCCTCGTCCCGATCGCTATCCGGATCCGCACCTGAAAAAGATGGGACAACCACCCCCGGAGCCGAAGCCCCCCTGGCGGGAATGAAAGCAGACGCCCCCACGGGCTTTGGGTAGTGCTTCCCAGCAACGCAGCGGCAGAGCACAGACTGCAACATGCCTGTAGAAACTGCGCCATGGCTGGGTCAGACACACCCGGGAGAACGGCCGCGTCGACTGAAGCGGGAACCAAGGAAATGCCACCTGGGGACAAAGCCGTCAAAAACGGCGCAAATGCCGCCGTCATGGCCGACAGCGCTGATTCAACGGCAGAGGGATCCGGAGCCACAGCCGCAGCTCCAGAGGTCTCCCCGGCCCCCGGGTCCAAATCAGGGATGGGTCCAACCGCGCCGGCACGACGCCCAGGTCGGCCACGCCGGGGACCAGCACTAGCCGCCCCAATAACCCCCGGTCCCTCCTGCGGTGCATCTCGAGCCACCGAGCCGCTCCGGCCCCCACTGGCCCCGCCCACTGGGAGAACCTGCTGCCTTCCGCCACCAGACGTAACCACCCCCCCTCCGCCCCCCCCCGCCGTCACCACCAGAGGCCCCCGGGAGCCCCTCCACCAGAGCGGGGAGAGCGCCCCAAGAGTCCAGCTGCCCCACGGGCGCGTGCGCGCGCCCGCGATCCGGAATGCGCCAGCCCCACGGGACAGCCCGTGGAAGACTCACAGTCCCCCTCCATAGAGGCAATCCCCTCATGCTTTGGGGAGCCTCTGGTGACTCTCAGTGGTGGAGGGCGCAGGGAACGCACGTGCGCGCGTCCCCGCGCTGCAGCAGCCGGCGGGGAATTCACGCCAGCGGGCACCCCGGCTGGCTCTCCCCGCTGGCTACCCGCTCCAACCCGCTCACGTCCGCCGCCGTGCACCACGTCAGCCGCCGGCGCGCCGGAGGGATCCCCCGGCGGCCGCGGCCTAGCCGGCAAAGAGGCGGCCGCACGCGCCGCCGCACGCGCCCGAGAACAAGCGCCCGCAGCAGCGCCAGCAGGCACAGACCCGGCCGCGAGCAGAGTGCTTCGGCCCGAGGCACCGGACGCCGGCTCCCGAGTAGGGGCCGCATCAAGGTAGCGGGCAGGGGGGGCAGAGGAGCGGCGGGGATGGGTCATGGCCGGCTACAATGTAATCCCAGGTAATGGGGACAAAGGGGGCACAGTAACAGCACTTATGACCACAGCAGCAGCACTCAAAATTAAGATGGCAGCAGCACAGCAAGAGACAAAAGGGGGGAAAGCACTCACCCTCAAGACGACAAAAGCAGAAGAGGCTGACCCAGCCCCTTTCCCAGGCTTAAGAACCCATTCCACCTACCCCCAACATTCATTCCTATTGGCTAACCATAAACCTCCCATAATGCCTTACCGTCCTGCCCCCAGACTAGCTGAGGTTTAACCCACTCCTCTCCTATTCTGTCAATTCGTTCTCCTACTAGCACTGCAGAGATAACTGTAATATCCCCTGTTGGGATTTGAATATAACTATTTAGAGTGCAATTAATAATGAATTGTTATTATCTAGTTACAGAATTATATACATGCTGAAGGAAGGTTTTTTTTATTTTGGGTATGTGTTTAATCTTTTTGTATTTTTTACAAATTTTAAATGCAACCTTTCAACCACAGCACTCTGAATAAAGTCTTATTTGGGAATTAATTATTAATTCTAAATCTACATTTAAATTTGCACAAGATATAGGCTGGGATGTAATGAAGTCCGAGTTTTGCGGCATTGCGGGATGCTGGATAACCTCTGACATTATTTTAAAGGGGTAATCATGTAGAAGGCTTTACCATGCCTTGTAAATGATAGCCCCTTTAGAACAAAAATCAGATTTCGGCCTGCATCCCGCACAGCTATTAAACTTGGACTTCATTAAATCTCGCTCATTGGGGGTCATTCCGAGTTGATTGCAAACTGCCGTTGTTCGCAGTGCAGTAATCAGGCAAAAAATTGGCATTTCTGCGTATGCGTATGCACCGCAATGCGCACGCATGATGTACGGCTACAAAGTCCTTTGTGGTTTTGCACAGGTTCTAGCGAAGCTTTCAGTCGCACGGCACAACGCAGGAAGATTGACAAGAAGTGGGCGATTCTGGGTGGCAACTGACTGTTTTTAGGGAGTGCTTAGAAAAACGCAGGCATGCCAGGGAAAACGCAGACGTGGCTGGGCGAACGCTGGGTGGGCGGGTGACGTCAAAAACCATCCCTCCATCGTTAGAATCAATGCACACGAAGAGTAACTACAGGGCTGGTATTGTTTTGCACAAAATGATTTCGCAGGCGCTCTGCTGCACAAGCGTTTGCACTTATGCAAAGCAAAAATACACTCCCCGGTGGGCGGCGACAATGCGTTTGCACGGCTGCTAAAAACTGCAAGCGAGCGATCAACTCGGAATGACCCCCATAGTGTTTATAATTTTGATATACAGCACTCTAATTAGTACATTTTTGGTTAAAGAGTCTTTATTTCATTTTAAACGTGAAATCACTGGGAATGTGCAGGATACTTTTTTGGCCATTTTAAGAAACAAAATAAGCTGCTCAAGATTGCTAAAGGCAGATACACTCACACTACTATTCATTATTAAAGCAGAATTCATCTGTACATTATTATATACCCAAATTGTTATATCACATATTACAGAGCTACAGTATATGGCTAAATATAATGATAAACTATTTGATTATCATATTTTTTGTTTCCTGAACATTTTTGGTATACTGTCAAGACATGCAGATATGATGTTTACGTTCAAGATATCAAGAGCAGAAGTCAATATTATTGATGCTGATATGGTGGAATGTTGATCTCACTAACAATGGCATCTGAAATATGTCAACATAATTATTGCCGACATAAGAAATGTCAATATCACCATAAGGTAGACATTTCCATTAGCCTTAAGGTTAGAATTAGGATAACTATTAGGGTTAGGGTTACGGATGGGGATAGGGATATAATTACACTAAAAGCACAATGACAACAATGACAATGTTGACATTACATCAGTATTGATATGCTGAATGTCAATATGGTTAATGTTGACATTCCAAAAACATCAACTTATTTGATGCCTACATTATGACCATGTCAACATTGAAACATTGACCTAATGAAAATCGATATTGGGAATATCAACAAAATGTTTCACATCCATTGTAAATCACAAAAATGAAAAAATGCACAAAATGTTTTCTTTTGTTAGAGATATGTACTAAGTACTATGTACTAAGTCTTGGGGAGAGATAAATTGAACGGAGATAAAATACCAATGAGCTCCTGACATTTTTCACACAGTCTGTAATATGACAGTTAGGAGTTGATTGACGGGTACTTTATCTCTCTACAAGTGACAGTCTCCAGCATATTTATTGACAGATAATAAAAAAAAAGTTGAAAGTTTTGTCAGTCTTTCAAAAGAAGATGATCAGTTAGGATACATAGCAGAACTGGACGTGCATCTTGCATGCATCCTGCATCTACAGTAATTGCACTGCACTTGCTATTTAACCAAGCATACACAGTCCTACAGTACTGTATGCAGAGTTATATGCATTTCAGTTACATATCCGCTTGTGACTGTGCAGGTGGAACTGGATTGGGCGTTTACACTTCAAGAAAGTTCAGTAAGGGCCAGAGCCAGATTAAGGCCAGTGAGGGCCCAGGGGCCACTAAGTTGTAGGGCCCCCCACTAAGAAAATTGATGGCAGCCCCTGTGTATGTTGACGCCCATATCCCACACGGAGCAGTACCTGTGCGGACCTGGACACTCACATTATACCCCCCCAGAGCATTACCTACTGGACCCGGCCACTCACAACACACACACACACACACACACACACACACACACACACACACACACACACGGAGCATTACCAGAATGGACCCTGCAGCAATAGGAGGGTGGAGAGCCAGAGGACCACACTGACACAGTGCCCACTCAGCCCCTTCAGCATTGCAGTGCCTGGCTTCAGTGCATCGTCTCGTAGGATTGACTGTAGTAAGGAAATCCTCAGTGGCCGCTGTTAAGGAACAGCTGAGCCGCCAAATGGAGACAGAGCTAATTGCTGAACTCCAGTTTTACTAATGTCAGTGGACAATTCTCGGGGACTTTGTGTGTAGGCCCCTAAAGTGTGGGGGTGCCTGGATGACTTTCCCTGTCATCCCTCCTATAATCTGGCTCTGGTAAGGGCCTGACACTGCAAATGCAGTCTGTGTTGGATTGGAAGAAATCTTAAATTCAACTGTTTATACGGGCATCTTTTGCACCTAGTATAGGGCTGGACCAAGTACTCAGTGATAATGATGATGACAGGTATCAAACCAGGCTCCACAAGACACGATTAACTCTACATAAAGTCAGACATATGTAGTTTTTCCATGCATGGAATGAGAGAGAATCTGCAGTTGAGCTGAGATCAACGTAAGGTACAAAATGTACAATCAGGGCCGGACCGACCATTATGCAGGGTACACAGCCGCATAGAGCGACACATCATGGAGGGTGCCACGGATGCATTCTTCATACATCCTCCCCTCTTCTCCCAGGATATGGGCAGCAACCCTACTCCCAGGCAGGAACGTAACTAGAGTGGTGTGATCCCGACGCCATGCTCATCAGCAGCCACAAGCCGTGTAGCTGGTCACCCATTACTTTACATGTTACACAGCGGTGCGCACAGCTATGCAGCTCCTTCTAATTACCTGCCCACCTACCGTTCACACTCCGCACTGTGTGGAGGCGTAGAGAAAGGCTTTCAGGATAAAGTCTATACTGGTATTTTTCTATCATGTTGCTCTTCCCAAGCTGCACCACCTCCTCCTCCAGTATCACAAACAGACCGTGCTGCAGCACTGATGCAAGCCTGTGTGTCTATGTGCTTGTAATTATGAGAGGTGCTGCTACTGGTGATAAGCTCTGGACATGGACAGCACTCTGTATAACATTACCAGGCACAGGGAAAGTACTGTGTTCTTGCTGTGTATAGTAGTAACAGGTAAGAAAAGGCTGCTCTATATAACTTCATATCTCCCAACTGTCCCAATTTTCACGGGACAGTCCCATTTTTGTGTGACTGTCCCGCTGTCCCACCCGCGGGTCGCAGTGTCCCACGATGAGGGAGGGGGGGGGGGGCAGTTGGGATGCTCCTGTCACTTCTGCTCACCGGTGAATAGACATGTCTATTCAGTGGAAACAGAGGGAGAGAGGGCATGCCAGCAGCATACAGAGCGCTGTGCATGCCCTCTCAGTGACGGAAACAGGAGCCTGGCTCGTGATCGCGGACCCTCTCATGAATCCACACCCCCTTTTCCATAAGCCATGCCCCCTTTTTTGGGGCGTGGGCTAAGATGTCCCACTTTCTGCCTATCAAATGCTGGTAACAGATTAGCACATTGCAGGTGCCCCACTGCATACATCCAAGGAAGTTGGAATTACAGTATAAATGCACATTTTTGTAGCTGAGAGGGTGTCTGAGGTACAGTATGTAACTGTGCTGAAATAGTGCAGGGTGTGCATTACTCTAGTAGGCACAGAAAAGGTATTTAGGGCTTGTCTGTGGGTTGAACCACTGCAACAGAATGGTTTATATATATATGTACAGTATGCACTTTACGTTTTTCCACATGCGACATTTCCATAGTTTAAATCTGTAATTTGTACTGATTTCTATATAGTTTGCAACAGAGCTGCCACAGTCAATATCTCCCTGTTAACCCTTGCATAAGTCACCCACTGTCTATCTATCACCCCTGCCTCCCCAGTCACCCACTATTTTCCTGTCACCCCTGCCTCAGTCACCCACTATCTACCCATCATCCCTGCCTCAGTCGCCCGCTATCTCACTGTCACCTCTTTCTCCCCAGTTACCCGCTATCTCCCTATCACTCCTGCCTTAGTCACCCATTATATCTTTGTCACTGCTGCCTCTGCAGTCACCCACTATATCCCTGTCACCCTTGCCTCCCCAGTCACTTACTGTCTCCCTGTCACCCCTGCCTCCCCTGCTTCAGTCACCTATATCCCTGTCACCCCTGCCTCCCCAGTCAACCACTGTCTCCCTATCATGTCTGCCTCCCCTGCCTCAGTCACCTATATCCCTGCCACCCCTGTCTCCCAAGTCACTCACTATCTCCCTGCCCAGTCACTCATTATCTCCCTGTCACCCGTGCCTCCCGTCACCCACTATCTCCCTGTCGCCCCAGCCTCAGTCACTCATTATCTCCTTGTCTCCCCTTGCCTCCCCAGTCACCCACTATCTCCCTGTCATGCCTGCCTCCCGAGTCATACACTATCTCCCTGTCACAAAAGTTTATCCCATCAATGGGCGACAAAAATTTCAATTTGCTTACCAAAAAAATAAAATAAACATGGTCCGGCCCTGTATTCAATATATCATTAAACTACTAAACTACATATACTTCATATTAGTACTGTTCATTATGCCTTCTATTTTGAATGTTAGGGGCTCAAAGTTTTTCTGTTTTGGTATATTGGCGTGTTTCTTTCTGAACAAAGTCATGCCTTGGGTTTATTATTTGGGGTATCATCCTCATTTTCTCTCCCCATGCCCTGGTGTTTGTTAATTCCTTTTTTTTTGGGCTATGTCTTTCATGTCTTCCCTCTGCTAGCTGGGATGGAGGGTTTCTACTATTCACTTGTATTACCATTGCTTTTTGTACACCTTGAACTGGAATAGGATAGATAGACACACTACCGGCATAGACTCCCCTGGTTTGCCTCAACAGCAGTTTAAGGTGGTGTACTGGACTTAATTTATCCATAAAAAGGAGAAGGGTGCTCACTCACTAAAAAAGATTCTGCTCAAAATGTTTCCTCTTGCAAGAGACTCATAGGGTGGCTGGTGGGGACTCCTCTCTCAGACCTCTGTGGATGGCTTATTGCAGGGGTGGCCAAACAGTCGATCGCGATCGACTGGTCGATCGCGGACATGCGACTAGTCGATCGCGATCCGCCGCCCAGCCACCCGAAGCCACGCCTCTCCTGCCTGCCGCTCTGCCTCCTCAGTGACGGCAGAGTGTATAGCTCAAATCAGGTGCCAGTTCGTTAGCCAATGAGAGCTCGCGGACCGGCGCCTGATTTGAGCTATACACGCTGCCGTCACCGCCGGAGATTAGACTGAGAAGCAGGGCGGAAGACAGGAGAAGCGCGCGCTGCGCTCTCCCCTCCGGTGAGCTCTACTATGGGGCATATCTGGCATTGTGGGCACATGGCTCAGTGGGGGCATATCTGGCAATGTGGGGCATATCTGGCACTGTGGGGTCATATGTGGCACTGGGGGCATATCTGGCTCTGCGGGCACATGGCACTGTGGGGGCATATCTGTATCTGACACTGTGGGGGCATATCTGGCACTGTGGGGGCATATCTGGCACTGTGGGTACATGGCGCTGTGGGGGCATATCTGGCACTGTAGGCACATGGCACTGTGGGGGCATATCTGTATCTGGCACTGTGGGGGCATATCTGGCACTGTGGGCACATGGCACTGTGAGGGCATATCTGGCACTGTGGGCACATGGCACTGTGGGGGCATATCTGGCACTGTGGGCACATGGCAATGTGGGGCATATCTGGCACTGGGGGCACATGGCACTGTGGGGGCATATCTGGCACTGTGGGGGCATATCTGGCACTGTGGGTACATGGCACTGTGGGGCTTATCTGTAATCTGGCGCTGTGGGGGCATATCTGGCACTGTGGGCACATGGCACTGTGGGGGCATATCTGTATCTGGCACTGTGGGGGCATATCTGGCACTGTGGGCACATGGCACTGTGAGGGCATATCTGGCACTGTGGGCACATGGCACTGTCGGGGCATATCTGGCACTGTGGGGGCATATCTGGCACTGTGGGCACATGGCACTGTGGGGGCATATCTGTAATCTGGTGCTGTGGAGGCATATCTGGAACTGTGGGCACATGGCACTGTGAGGGCATATCTGGCACTGTGGGGGCATATCTGGCACTGTGGGGGCATATCTGTAATATGGCACTGTGGGGGCATATCTGGCACTGTGGGCACATGGCACTGTGGGGGCATATCTGTATCTGGCACTGTGGGGGCATATCTGGCACTGTGGGCACATGGCACTGTGGGGGCATGTGTGTTTAAGGTTTTTACCTGTGGGGTCCAATGTGTTATTTTGTGTGAGGCAGTCATTACACTCTGTGCAGCAAGGTTACGTCCCTTTTTTTGTTATGCCACGCCCACTTTTTCTTTTACCACGCCCACTTTTTGTTATATCACGCCCTTTTTTGCGCGCACGCTATTATTCCTCCTAGGTAGATCACAAAAGCTTTTTAGCTTTCAAAGTAGATCGCCAACTCCAAAAGTCTGGCCGCCCCTGGCTTATTGTATCTCCTCAAAGTTTTATAAAAAGGCAAGAGGTGTATCAATCCTCCTTCAGAGAGATCTTCCTTACTCTGTGATTAATACTATAATGGATCCTAATGATCGCTATGTCCTTCTAATTGTTACTATTTGTGGTGATGCTTATACCTAAGTTAACCTTTATACCCCCGAATGTCTCAACAGTAGAATTCTTAGGAAAATAACTCATATTTTGCCATAGGGAGCTAATGCTCAGTTAGTAATAAGGGGAGATTTGTCCATGAATATTTTTTTATTAAGATTTGTTCCGTGTATACGGAAAGTGTAAGGATACAGAAAAGAAAAAAGGGAGGGAGGATGGGGGGAGCAAGGAGTCATCCGATGTAGTTGCATATCATACAGCAAATTAAGCAGATACATAATGGCTATCTCAAACACATAGAACAGTGTACATAGGTGGTCATTCCGAGTTGATCGCTAGCTGCATTCATTCGCTGTGCAGCGATGAGGCAAAAAAAGGCACTTCTGCACATGCGTATGTGTCGCAATGCGCATGCGCGTCGTACTAATACAAAGAACGATGTAGTTTCACACAAGGTCTAGCGAAGCTTTTCAGTCGCAATGCTGGCCGCAGAGTGATTGACAAGAAGTGGGCATTTCTGGTTGTCAACTGACTGTTTTCAGGGAGTGTTTGGAAAAATGCAGGCGTGCCATTAAAAACGCAGGCGTGGCATTAAAAAAGCAGGCATGACTGGCCAAAGACAGGGCATGTTCGTGACGTCAAAACAGGAAATGAACAGTCTGAAGTGATCGCAAGCACTGAGTAGGTATTGAGCTACTCTAAAACTGCACACAAAAAAATTGCTGCCGCTCTGTGATCCTTTTGTTCGCCCTTCTGCTAAGCTAAAATACACTCCCAGTGGGCGGCGGCATAGCGTTTATGCGGCTGCTAAAAAATGCTAGCGAGCGATCAACTCGGAATGACCACCATAGTGTAATAGACAGCAAAAGTAGTAAAATGTAAATGAACAACAGGTCAATTACAATGGAAAATCAATCGTCAATTTCAAGAAACGTATTTGCTACTTCACCAGTAGTTGAATATACATGCCAGCTATACCACTTAATTAGAGGAGATTTTACAGTAAATAAATAGGGTAAACCCTGAGTCTACATGACAAAAGCCTGGTGAGTTTTACGGACAAGTTTAAGAATCGATGGCGGTAGGGTTTTTTCCAGTTTTGGGCTATTGCGGCCCTAGTGGCTATAAAGATATGGCCCAGCACATAGCAATCAGTGTGGGAGAGATTTGTATGGAAAATATGGAAGAGGGCCAATGAGGGAGATTCTACGGTGAAAACATCGCGCCACAGCTGAAGTATCTTAGGACAAGCCCAATAAACATGAAAAATATCCCCAATCTCCAACAAAACTTCAAATGGGTAGACCAAATTTTATGTAGTTTGGCTGGTGTAAAATACAATCTGTGTAGGAGCTTGAAATGCATTTCCTTATGGTTATTGCATTTAGACATAGTGGTAAATTTACTAAGATGGGAGTTCTACTTAAGATGGGATGTTGCCCATAGCAACCAATCAGATTCCAAGTATTATCTACTAGAAGGTGCTAGATAAATGAGAAGTAGAATCTGATTGGTTGCTATGGGCAACATCCCATCTTAAATAGAACTGCCATCTTAGTAAATTTACACCCTAGTGTGAGTATTAAGGTAAATTGTTGCTGTGTAAATGTACAGTTCAAGTCTGCCTCCCAGTGTAATTGAGCCAGGGTCTTGTCTTGTATCAAATTATCCTGAGTGGTAGTATACCAAAATCTAATGGAACCTCTGCTATTACCTACTAACAGTTTTGATAGCATAGTAGGAGGAGGGAGCAGTAACGCCCATGAACCTCTTATTGAGCCAGTTATCCAATGTGTTATAAGATTAAGGGGTACATTTACTAAGCAGTGATAAGAGCAGAGAAGTGAGCCAGTGGGGAAGTTGCCATGGCAACCAATCAGCACTGAAGTAACATCTATAATTTGCATACTATAAAATGATACAGAGCTGCTGATTGGTTGATGGGAAAATTTCTCTACTTGCTCACTTCTCCGCTCTTATCACTGCTTAGTAAATGTTCCCCTAAATGTAAACAATTCAGTATTGGGCAGATTAATTTGGCTTTGTAATGCGGGGAAGGGTGTAAGGATAAGGGGAGATTTTAATGCAGTAGTAGATCCTCTCCTTGACAAGTGCCCCACTCCACAGCATTCCATGCCCTCCACTTGGACAGCTCTACATTCCCTCAAATCTACCCTCCAACTCACTGACAACAGGGGTCTACTGAATCCTAATTACAAATCATTCACTTTTTTTTGATAGTTCACTCCTCCTGTATAAATAATATTCCGGTGGGAGATTACCTGGTTACCTAGGTTCACAAATCTGACATTCACCATATCCTAGTACCCAAACATGCTCCAGTATTGTTGGTTTTGCAGCGCTCGGTTACTTTGGGTGGACACTGTTTTTGCCATTTCCCGGGGTATTTATACAATTTGAATGATTTTAAGATCTACCTTTCTAATAGTTGGATGAATTTCTTAGATAATAATCTTGATCACTGGGATCACCTGACTATATTCTGGAGAACATAAAAGGTAGTTTTGCGTGGCCTCATTGTTGATTATGTTTCAAAATACAAAAATAAGCTGATGCTGACTAAATCATTAAATGAATATGATGCTACAGTACTCCCACTATGGTCAGAGGCTTACACAGAAGCCGGACAGATGCTAGATAATTTTCTTCTTTCCCAAGCTAAAAAAAAACATTTCCCCCCCCAAAAAAATTTTTAAATACAGTGTACTTTTGTTGTGCAAAGAAGGTCAGTCACTTATTGGCCACTATGTATAGACCTAGGGGGCGCGAGAAAATAATCACAGCTATTACGGACCCTAACACTAGGGTGCTAGACTCTAATTCAGAGGTTCTCAAAGTCGGTCCTCGGGGGCCCACACAGTGCATGTTTGTCAGTTCTCCTCACAGAATCGCAAGTGAAATAATTAGCTCCACCTGTGGACCTTTTAAAATGTGTCAGTGAGTAATTAATACACCTGTGCACCTGCTGGGTTACCTGCAAAACATGCACTGTGTGGGCTCCCGAGGACCGAGTTTGAGAACATCTGCTCTAATTAGTCAAAAAATTGCCCCACTGTGAATTCTTCTACTCCAAGTTATATTGAGCTTTGCCCTTTGGCTTGGATAAACACAATCAACTTATCCCTAGACTACTATATTTAATTTAATAGCTGCCTCTTATTATGTCCCCAAAAGATCTAAGATACTGTATGTAAACTACTTTTTCCATAAATTTATCTGGAATGGCAAGCGTGGGTTTCCTCTGGGTACTCCGGTTTCCTTTCACAATCCAAAAATTAACCCCAGCGTGAATGTGTGTGTGTACATGTGGTTAGGAATATAGATTGTAAGCTCCACTGGGGCAGGGACTGTTGTGAATGGCCAAATATTCTCTGTAAAGTGCTGTGGAATATATGTGCACTACAGTATATCAATAACTTGTAATTAATAATAATAAAATTATAAAGCTAAAACAAGCTATTATTAATGGAGGTACGTATAAACAATTTTGCGAAATCTTAAAGACTGGATACACAACCAGGGTAGTCAAATATACACTAATCTTTCCTTGGAAAGGGAGTTCCTTGGAGAAGGAGACCTCACCAGCTTTCTAGAGTTAGTTCATCAAGAAATCCTGCCACATCCGAGGGTCAACCCGCTAATCTGGACTACCAAAAAAGGGTTGGCTTTTCCTTCTTCGCAAATATGGGCTGAATGCTCATAGGTCACCGTTTCTCCCATGTTTTGCTATTCCCAATTTCCAAAATGGTTGGGCTGCTTATCCCTTCAGTATTTGGTGGGTATTGAATATTTGCAATAGGCAATTTAGTGCACAACACCCTAAAGAGGCCTTTCATGTTCTGGGAGGCTGTGGCCAGATTTGAAGGTTTGGCCTACCCTGTGAATTACCTCCAGGTTAATCACTATATTAATACTACCAACATGGACATTTCCAAGGTAAATTGGCAGAGTCCCTTAGACACCTTGTTGCAGAGTCCACCGCAGACCAGAGAGGCAATTTTCACATGCTGAAGCCATATTCAAGATAAACTGAACTGCACCCTGTTTTTGCAAAGATTATCCCACTGACTTCCTAATTTCCCACATTTATCTCTAGATCAGTTGCTTAAAGCCCATGTCCGCACCTGTAAACTATTATCTTCTACAATCTACACTGAGATGTCTCTAAATATTTTGTATAGAACATACTTATCATCACATACAAGCTTCATTATGGGTCAGTCTACTACGCATACTTCTTACAGATGTACCGAACCAATTGTGGACCTGTATCAGTGTCATTAGCAATGCCCCTTAATTCACAGTGTCGGGTACAGGTTAAGACATATGCGGAGACTTGTTTGATCAACTTGCTACTGCTCAATTGGAATGGCTATCTTTGGGATTATTCCCACTCTTTCCCATGTAACCCATAGTGGTAGACGATTATTGATGGCTTTTGTGGTAGCAGCTTGTAAGGCCATCCTTCAGACATGGTATCACCCAAAATGTGCCCACCATATCATTATTTAAGGCCACATTTTTTTACATTTTTTTTTTAGAATGAACTGGGTAGAGGTGATTCTTGCTAAAGAATATAAAACAGAAAAGTTTTTTGACATGTGGGAGAGTTACATAAGCATCATATCACCTGAAATTTAAGACCAAATATATAAAAGTCTATGCTATACCACTTGGTATTTGACTTGTGAAGTGGTAGGTGATCTTCCTATTCTATTTTGAGTTTTCTTCTTTGTGTAATATATTGTCATATTCCAAAATTAAAAAGTTAGTTTAAATCAACAATGTATTTTATTAGAATTCATGGTGCTCTTAAATCCATGGCTTCTTCTTGTAGCACTCTGTTTGTTCAATTAAGCTAAGAAATCACAAAATACAATCAAGATACAGTATATCTATACACTTACAGTATAGTATCTCAGCGTTTTGAAGTCTTGACTGTCTTCACATTAAAAACAGCCTGCAGCAGTAAGTCATTCAACTGAACTTGAGGTTTCATAAATAAATATCCACATTCATTAATGTGAGATACTTATGTAGTTTTTTTTTTAATTAAGTTAGCAATGTGATTTGTGTACCATGCACATGAGCAGATGTTTTTTCAAATAGTTGTTAAATAAAGCTGTTTATATAAGTTTGTTTTATATTGTTAAATGCAAATGTATAATATCTAAAATAAAATGATGTACATAACATTAAGGTTAGCTATGGTTTTAATCATTTTGTACCTTAATAAGGGGGTAAAGGAGCCCGTTCAGTGTTTATCTACTGTATACCTACTAGTCAATGATTAAACAAATTCAGTCTAAGCATACCTGTATAATGCAATTGGGGTAAAAGTAGGGATGGGAAAATGGGGAAAGGAGAGCTGTGGGAGCAGAGAGACATTTTGGGGTAAATTTACTAAGGTGGGATTTTTTTTTTTTTAGAACTGGTGATGTTGCCCATAGCAGCCAATCAGTTTCTATTATCTTCTAGAAGCAGCTTGGTAAATGTTAAGTAGAATGTAATAGGTTGCTATGAGCAAAATTACCAGTTCTAAAAAACTACCATCTTAGTAAATTTACCCCTTAGACTATGCTTTTGTATTGGATAGGCCCCATGGAAAAATAGTATATTATAAAATGATTACATTAGTACAATAATAGAGATAAGTCATTGGGAGTTATTCAGGTTGGATCGAATAAGCGATCCATCTAGCAGTTTCCTGATAGTCGGGAAACTGCATATGCGCAGGACCCATTCTACACATGAGCAGAATGGGTCCTGCAATCAAATTGCAATAATGAGAACGCCTCTGTCTGATTGACAGGCAGAGGCACTGAGGGGAGGAGAGGTCTGCGCTGCTGGAAATGGGGGTGCATCTTCCCTGTTTTCCGGGAGGGGCAAGGCCAAGGACTTCGTAGGGAGAAGCAGTTTCCTTGGCCTCACAAGCCACCCTGCGCCAGCAAGCCTGCGTAAGCTGAGGCTTAGTCACCTAGCAGTCTGTGAGGAAAACTGTAATCATTGGTCACGTTGTTTATCCCAGGCTGCAACATGGTCACAGCACTGCAATTGTAAATGCAGCAAGGAGGTATGTATACAGTTCCTACTGAATTTACATTGCTATGGATTGCATATCCAAAGCTGCTGAATGAGGGCCATTGTCTGTAAATTTTCCTAAACTTACTAATAAATATGTTGAAGGGTTGGACACTGTGACTGGAAACCATATATTCTACATTGAGTGCTCCCAGAATTAATAAATAGACCTTAACAAAGATAAAATAAGTTACAAAAGTTAGAATAGAATGAAACATTTGCTGATCCATTATAATTGAAATGACAAATGGATTATGAAGTACTTGGCTTTTCTAGCAAATTGGTTATTACACCCAAAAGTATTGATATAATAAAGTTACGTTTAAGATAATAAAACATAATTATCTATACAGAAACTTGACGGTCTACTAGCAATGTCTTATTAGTTACATACCTTGTAACAGATAGAAAAAATGTTCTCAAGTGAATCCAGGATTTAGACAAGCATTAAGGATGCTACCCTCACTCCCACCTGCTAAGATAGGAAGCAGGGGGGCTGGGGATGCAATATGAGGTGAGGGATACTTCCAGCCAGAAGGGGACACTACCTGGGATGTCACGGGTGTGGTATGAAAGGTAGATAGTAACTAGGTCGACAGTGTCTAGGTCGACCACTATTGGTCGACAGTAACTAGGTCGACAGGGTCTCTAGGTCGACAGGGTCTTTAGGTCAACATGGTCTAGGTAGACAGGTCAAAAGGTCGACATGAGTTTTTTTGGTTGTTACTTCGTAAAGTGACCGGGAACCCCAATTAGTGCACCATGTCCCCTCGCATGGCTTGCTTCGCTCGCCATGCTTCGAGCAAGGTGCCTCGCTCCGCTACCGCTTCACTCAGCACAGATTACCGTTACAATCGTAGTCCACGTGGATCATTAAGTATGAAAAGGTTCAAAAGAAGAAAATAAATTGTGAAAAACTCATGTCGACCTTTTGACCTGTCGACCTAGAACATGTCGACCTACAGACCCTGTCGACCCAGAAACCCTGTTGACCTAGTTACTGTCGACCAATAGTGGTCGACCTAGATACTGTCGACCTAGTTACTGTCAACCTAGAGACCGGATCCCGAAGTCCCCAAGGCTAGCACTGTCTCTCCCTTTGACCGCATTTAACATTTGCCTCTTATAGTTATTAGGGACAATTACTTGTCTATCTCACTGCACTCTTTGCAACATGTTATCATTTGGGGGGTCATTCCGAGTTGTTCGCTTGTTTTCGATTTTCGCTATGCTGCGATTTGTTGCAAACTGCGCATGCGCAAGGCACGCAGGGCGCATGCGCTTAGTTATTTAACTAAAAACTTAGCAGATTTGCTGTGGATTCTGCGGCGCTTTTCAGTCGCACTGCTGATCGGTAAATGATTGACAGGAAAGGGGCATTTCTGGGTGGTAACTCAGCGTTTTCCCGGCGTTTGCAAAAAAATGCAGGCGTGTCAGGGAAAAACGCGGGAGTGTCTGGAGAAACGAGGAGTGGCTGGCCGAACGCAGGGCGGGTTTGTGACGTCAAACCAGGAACTAAACGGACTAAGCTGATCGCAATCTGTGAGTAGGTCCGGAGCTACTCAGAAACTGCAAAGAATTAGTTAGTAGAAATTCTGCTAATCTTTCGTTCGCAATTCTGCTAAGCTAAGATACACTCCCAGAGGGCGGCGGCCTAGCGTGTGCAATGCTGCTAAAAGCAGCTAGTGAGCGAACAACTCGGAATGAGGGCCCTGGTTTTATATAGTTTCTTTTCCACTTTGTTTCGCAGACATAATTGCACGTATGAATAGAACTTTTTCTTAACAAGGAAGCCATCCACTAGGTTAACATTTTAGTAAAAACTTTAGTAATAACTTTACAATTATATTGTTAATTAGTAATATTTTTACTAAACTAGTAAATGACTTGTAAGAACTTTACAAACACAAATGCAAGTAGGAATAGTAGCTAATCTTGTTGTTGGGACATTCTACCAGGTTAAAATACCAATATTGTTCATGTGTCCCAACATTTAACACACGCAATGATTTTACATGTCACATTCTATATAATAGTAGCTGTGAGCTTTTTGGTTTTGTTGAAAACTGAACACACCCGAACCTTGGTGTATCATGTAGAACCGAGTCCCGTCACGGTTCATTTTTGGTTGGGATCTCAGATCTAGAAAATGAATCTTTCACACAGGAAATGACAGGAAATGAATCTTGTTAATGTTAATAATAGTGTAGGAACAAAATAGGTAACAAACTTACATAATTTTATCTCTTTTTTCATTAATTAAAAAAAATTCCCAAATTAAACCATAACACTGCAGGGTGGTTTTGCCACAAACCAATCCAAAACCAAAACACAGGTCGTCTGAGCACTTCTTTACATTGTAGCATGGATGAGGTAGAGCCTGGTAATGCTGCTGCTGCAGCCGACACTGGAAGTCCTCACACACACCCAGCACCTCCGCCAGCTCTTGCTCTTCTCCAGCAGGCTCATAAAGAACACATTGCCTTGACTCGCCTCTGGCTGCAAAGGTGGGGCCAAGAAAGAGTTGGCTGAATTGCTCAGGATAAACTTTGGCCATGGAAGGGGCCCCCCATGATGGCGGGAGCCACGTGCAATTGCACAGTTCGCCTACCACTAGAAATAGCCCTGATTATCTGTATACGAAGGCTCATGCAGCCGCTTCGAGTTTATACATGGCGAGTAGCCGTCTGCCTTTGCAGACGTTATCCCCGCATGCTAGTGAAAAGGGTTGTACAGTAGTTGTGCAATTTTTCACACAACTGCAACCAATGCCGAATTAGGCCCTCTGTGTGAAAAGGGCTCCGATACAAGCAACTGTGGCTTTTCCACATGTCATGTTCTATTGTACTTCTTTGGCAACTGTGCATGTTATAAAAAAAATTCTATTATCATGGTTTTCACCTCTTGGTGTGTGGGGGAAACTTTTGTATTTATTTTTCTTGACTGTGCATGTTATACAAATTCCTGTGTGATTTAAGTTGCAGCCTAATGTTGCTGGAACACTGTGAGTGTCTGTTTGCTGCATCTGCAATATGATTAAGATGCAATGTGCTACTTGCCTCTGAGCACCTTAGTCGCCCC
Source organism: Pseudophryne corroboree (assembly GCF_028390025.1). Lineage (NCBI taxonomy): Eukaryota > Metazoa > Chordata > Amphibia > Anura > Myobatrachidae > Pseudophryne > Pseudophryne corroboree. The sequence goes on from NC_086445.1 coordinate 843,665,684, forward strand.
AAATTGCTTGTGCTTTATAGCACAAACCTGCACAGTGTAGGAGAGGGCACATCTGTTTTTCATAAATATTTGTGTATGTAAATCTTCTAGTGATACAGAGATAGTATAGCTGAGGGAGCGAGATTATGTAGCAATATGAATACAATATTTGCATATTCAAATTATGTCGGATACATTCTGCTAGAGAATGTATCTTACCAGTGGCAAGATGTGCTATAGAAAGAGAAACTTTAAAAAAACAAAACACAAGTTTACAAACTTAGGTTTGAACTCGAACATTTGTGATGTTCACTTTCTAAAATGATCCTTCCATAAGCACTGCTAATTACTTTGAATTAATGTTCTATTATTATTTTGAATTATGTTTAATTGAATGTATAATAGATATGTGAAACTGTAGTTTTGCAGCAGTTTCTTATTCACACCTCCAATAAAGAAAAGTATATATGGATTTGGCATGCCTTAGAGAACATGAAGATTAATCCTATATGGTGCTAAATCCAAGTATTTTTGCCAGCTCTTAATATTGCCAGTCAGGTCAAGGATAAGCAACTCATACTGCCCCAGATACTTGCTGTGATACAGAGCCCATTACAGATTTTGCCCTTGAACACTGTATTCTATGTAATTGACCATATTTCATAATTGCTGACAATTCAGTAACGTCTGTAAGGAGGAACGAATGGAATGAATACTAAATGTGTGTTCTTTTCTGCAAGGTCAGATTACTGCACTAAACCAGATAAAATAAGTCATTGTCTTTTATACATGTTCTTAAATTGTCAATAATTTTCAAGTGCAAATGTCAAACAAAATGTGCAGATTGTTCTTCCAGACTTTTTTTTACAAAAGTCATTACAGGAGAGCTATAAAAAAATGAACATTTACAGTATCTGTTGTTGCTTCCTATCTAAATAAACTAAACTTTGCAGCTAAATGGAATATGAAACTTATACTGTTTCTAATTGTTCCAGCAGGGTTCAGTATGGTAAACCTATAAGAAATTATTCATCAGAGAAGACTAATTATTTAATTTAATATACTAAAAAACTTTTATTTTACCTGCATTAATTTAAATTTATATATATTCCTTAATTTATTAATACAAGTCACTGTCGTTAGGCCCAAAGAATAACATTAATCTTATTCGCACTATAAATATTTGTACATACTTTTTATCATTCACACGTTCTCAAATTCATGACTTTACATGATTATATTCAGTGGTGGATTTTACCTATGGGCTGCAGGACTGCAATCCCCCCCCCCCCAGTAAAATCCGCCACCTCAGCTCGAAGTCAGTGAGCCAGATGCAGTCCGTGATACTGCACTGACTTTACTGTGACTGGAAGTGACTTCCTATAGGAAGTCCAAGCTGCCAGTAAGAGACACTACAGGCAATCACTTTGGGGGGATTTTCTTCCCCCTGGGACTGCCAGTTCGTGCCACGAACAGCAGAGAGCTGACTTCCTGCAGGAAGTCACTACCTGCCTTTTGGGCAGCCCTAGCCAGCTTCTATGGGCTGCAGCTGATGCAGTCCATAGAAGTTGAGGGATGGCACGTTGCTGTACCGATGCGCATGTGCCGGTCCCGGCATCTATGAACTACATTGTACAGATATCGGGACCTGGCTGGCAGCAGAAACAAGGGAACAGGGACAAGGGAGAAGGCCAGTGACAGCAACCCTCCTCCAGGGAGGTAGGAGCCCACACTGCTTATATCTACAGTATATAATAATACCTTAAGGTCTGTTCTGTCCCATCTCCAACATACATGCACAGTGGGAGCAGCGGCATGCACCACCCATTCAACGACTCCCACCACTAGGGAGATTGCATAGACAGTGTCGGACTGGGGCATGAAGGGCCTACCAGGAAAATGCAGTGGTAGGGGCCCTTGCATATGGGTGTGGCCAGCCCCCACATTGGTTTACCTAATCATTGGAGACTGCATGGACTGGGGCCCTTGATATATATAGAGTCAATATTGCTAGTGCATGCATGATAAAGTAGTAGATTAATAACAGCAATGTATGATAGAAAATACAGCATAGTCCTGTGAATTATAATGAAACATATGCATAATGTATAATTCAATAGCACAGTCTGGAACCTCTTCCCTAGAGGAGGAGGTGGGCCGTGCTCCCCCTCTCCCCTCCAGGCAGTAGGGCCCACTGGGGGTTTCAATCTGTGGGCCAGTCTGACTCTGGCCATAGACCTGGGAGATGAAAAGTGTGGGGATTGTATAAGGGCAGGATGGAGTGTGTGTGTGTGTGTGTGTGTGTGTGTGTGTGTGTGTGTGTGTGTGTGTGTGTGTGTGGGGGGGGGGGGGTTTGGTGTGGGATGGAGTGGGGGCAGACAGAACATAGAAGGGGGTGTAGCAAGACAGAGAGTGAGGGGATTGAGGAGTGATTAGACTGAGGTGACCCTTTTACTAGTACTAACTTACTAAGTACTGTTCACTATAAAATCATTAAATACAGTAGATAGCAAAATTGAGTCATTCAGTTCATCACAATACACACTAATACCACAGTTGTGATACTATGTCAAGTTGTTTGTATTGGCAAATCCTATGATGGTAATAAGTATCAGAAGTGTGCAATGTAGACTAGTCCACATGGCAGATAACTTAACCAGGGATTGGTTTATTAGTCAGTAGATTTATAAGTGTGCAGAGTAACACAGGGTTAATGCATATTAAGCAGGTACATGATGCAATATCTCCAGGTGAGGAGAAGTGTATGGGGTTAATGGTGGTTGTTGTAGTGCACCTATATCTACACACACAGTGGTGGCAGGGCGATTTATATAATGTAAAGTATTGATATAGCGGTATTTGGTGTCTCTGTATAGTCTCTGTTATTGGATACACTCAGGGCCTAATTCAGACCTGATCGTAGCAGCAACTTTGTTAGCAGATGGGCAAAACCATGTACACTGCAGGGGGGTCAGATATAACATGTGTAGAGAGAGTTAGATTTGGGTGGGGTGTGTTCAAACTGAAATCTAAATTGCAGTGTAAAAATAAAGCAGCCAGAATTTACCCTACACAAAAACAAAATAACCCACCCAAATCTAACTCTCTCTGCAAATGTTATATCTGCCCCCCCCCTGCAGTGTACATGGTTTTGCCCATCTGCTAACAAATTTGCAGCAGCGATCAGGTCTGAATTAGGCCCTCAGTGGCATGTCCTTCACACTGGGACACTGAAAGGGGAAGAGGCATGGCGAACCACACATAGAGATTGAAGACACCATCATGCATTGTTAGAAATTTGAGGGGATTTGACCGAATTTTTTTTAAAAACCACAGAAAATAAAATCACAATAATATTTTGATAAGTGGAATTGCTAAAAAAAAGTTGTATGGAAAATAGTAGCAACTCAAACATATTTACTTTACTGTGGCTAGAGAATTGTTCATCTATATCTAGCGATTCGTCAAGTTTAAATTTCTACAACTGCATGATGTTATTGAAATCTATATAATTGGTCTTAAAGTGGGAGCTGGGGTGCACAGATGTTGGAGATGGATGCAGTGGATAGAGAAGGTGTGTGGATGGGCACAGCAGGGAAGGGAAAGAGCCCTGGGAAGACTGAGAAGATGTGTGCAGGGGATGGAGAGGGTGCGAGGCTGGGCAGAGCAGGGGTGGGGCGGAGCTACTGGCAGACTGTGGAGATGGGTGCTGGGGGTGGAGAGGGTGCAGGGCTGGGCGGAGCAGGGGTGGGGCAGAGCAACAAGCAGAATGAGGAGATTGGTACAAAAATATAATAATTAAAGGGTTTATACCTAACTAATATAGTCCATCATGTATTCTATTAATCTCCTGACATTTATTGCCATTTTTGGTATGTGATAATTCTTTAACAGCACAGTCATAGCCCTCTCTTTTCATGAACACAAATAGCAAGTTGTAGCATACAGAACATGCACAAACGCAATCTTTAGACATTTCTGCATATCTCCATCACATTCTTAACCAGACAGATCTTTGCCAGATCTCACTTTACATAAATGGACAATACTGGCAGCACCAATGTGATCACATTGAACTGTTCTGTCATGTGGGAGTGTCATGGGCCTGTACAGTACCTTGAGTTCTGTGTTATTCTAAATGATGCATTTGGGGATGGGAAGCAAGTTACAGATGGAAATATTGCACCCAGCACGGGGCAGGTGCAAGTGATTACACTAATAAAGATGGCTGTGGATGGAAAAACAGTGGGCAGTGCAGGGCCATCTTTTAACAGCATAGTAGGCCCTGGGCAATGCAATGCACTTGGGCCCCCACCCATCCATCCATATATTATACTGTAATTTACCTTTCCTGCGATCCCACACTGTCTCCCCACATGTTTCCGTGAATGGCTGTCAGCACTTTCATTTGTTCACTGTCTGGCTGTAGGCTGGGAGGCAAGTAGAGTATGCTGTACTCTGTTGGATTGTTCCAGCCATCCACCAATCAGCATGCTGACATCCATTCACTGTCTTCCTGCAAGCTGGGAGGCAGGCAGAGAATGCTTATTGCTGGATTTTGATGGACAGCATCTGTTCACTGGGAGAGAGGGACAAGGGGCATGCTAGCAGCTCACAGAGCGCTTGGCATGCCCCCACAGCTGTGGTAACAGGGGCATGACCTGCAATTGCAGCACTTCCACGAGGCCACGCCCCCTAAAGTTGGGAGGTATGGTAATGCAGTGTGTGGTTGGCACAGTTTTAGTAAGTGTACAAGTTATAACATGTACATTTTAGAAACTCTGTTTCCGGCACTCGCCCTATTTACCAGTAGGGTATGCCGAGTGCCACCGCTCTGTTTCCCATCTTTAGTCGTCCGGATCCCAGCAGAGCGCCTTGTAGGTATGGCTACTCCCTGCTTGCCAGCGTCACAGTGTTCTTCCTGACCACTGGAACGCAGGCTTGGGATGCAAAGTGACAACTCACGGTTCCACATGTGCTGGTTTCCGGTATTTTAGAAGCATAGATGAGCAATGTGTGAAGTCCCCTGATGCATTGTATCCCTTGGGGTTTTTGTCAGAGGGGAACCGCTGTTATTATAATATAATAGCTGACAGTGCTGTAACTGGTGGAGGGCAATCATGTGTGGATGCGAACGGTGCGGCCACAGGGCAAATACGCTTTGTGCTAAGCACCATCTGCACCACCCTAGTTACAGCCCTGGAGGCTTATATTATAAGCACTCTACAACTTTGAACTGACTGTTACAGGAGTTTTAAAACTATGCTTTTGACATGTATTTGATATTTTTTTAAATCCAACTTTATTTTAAATATTACATGTATCAGACAGAATCCAACAAAAAAGTAATTAAGCTGTTACTTATTAGTGTATGTTCATTTTGTGAAGTAAAATAAAATGATCCATTACCTGAAAGTGAACACTGTGATGGAAAATATATATGTAGTGTATTTATGGATGAATGTATTTGTTTGTTTGTGTGTCTGTGTATATATTTTTTAGAAATGTATCCAATTCCTGTGTGAGAGATGGAAAAACAATATTAGAAGTTAAACATAGCAGAACACTAAATGTATTAAATAGCAGCTTCAAAAGAACATGTTCAATATAGAGATTAAAATGATAGGTGCAGTGAATCACAGGAAATAGGAAAGCAGATGCTAAATATGTTGTCTAGATGTCAGACTCCTGGCTGGTGTAATATATATCTCTAGGAAGTTATATACTCTAACTAATCAAGTTTTGTTGGGAGGATGTGTTATAATTTTGTGATGTTCTTTCTTCTTTCAAGGTCACGGATTATATGGGACATTTGAAATGTTATCTTCTTGGCGGAAAACAAGAGAAGATCAACACGTAAAGGAAAGGACAGCCGTTGTGTATGCAGATACTATGACATCCTTCTCTCTCACCACTGCCATGTATCTAGTCACCTTTGGGATTGGAGCCAGTCCCTTCACAAACATTGAAGCAGCAAGGATATTTTGCCGCAATTCATGTATAGCAATCTTCTTCAACTACCTCTACATTCTATCATTCTATGGCTCTAGCCTTGTGTTTACTGGGTACATTGAAAATAATTACCAGCATAGTATTTTCTGCAGAAAGGTGCCAAAGCCTGAAGTTCTACAGGTCAAGTCATTGTGGTACAGGTTTCTAATGACCGCAAGATTTAGTGAAGACACAGCAGATTCCGAAGATACAAACTCTTATGAAAGTCATCTTTTGGTTTGCTTTCTCAGACGCTATTACTGTGACTGGATAACTAATACATATGTAAAACCTTTTGTAGTTCTCTTTTACCTTGTTTATATTTCCTTTGCCTTAATGGGCTACCTGCAGGTCAATGAAGGATCTGATCTGAGTAACATAGTAGCAACTGAGACACGAACCATTACTTACACAGGCATCCAACAAAAGTATTTCAGCAACTACAGCCCAGTTATAGGCTTCTACATCTATGAGTCTATTGAATACTGGAATACAAGTGTTCAGGAGGATGTCCTAGAGTACACAAAAGGTTTCGTGAGAATATCCTGGTTTGAGAGCTACTTAAACTATCTCAGAAAACTTAACATGTCTACTGGATTACCCAAAAAGAACTTCACAGATATACTGAGGTATTCTTTTCTTAAAAATCCACGGTTTTCACATTTTTCTGAAGATATTATCATACCTAAAAAATACAACAATGAAATAGATGTTGTGGCCTCTCGGATGTTCTTGATTGCAAAGACAATGGAAACAAACAGGGAAGAACTCTATGACCTCCTTGAAACTTTAAGAAAACTTTCTCTAACCTCCAAAGTAAAATTTATTGTCTTCAATCCATCCTTTGTATACATGGACCGATATGCTTCTTCAGTGGGAGCTCCATTACAGAACTCCTGCATAAGTGCTTTGTTCCTACTGTTCTTCTCTGCATTTCTTGTGGCAAGCTCTATCATCAATGTTTGGATAACATTAACCGTGGCCTCTGTAGAGTTTGGAGTAATAGGATTCATGACTTTATGGAAAGTTGAGTTGGATTGCATATCAGTGCTTTGCCTAACCTATGGAATTAATTACACAATAGATAACTGTGCACCACTATTATCAACATTTATCTTGGGGAAAGAATTTACAAGAACTAAATGGGTAAAAAATTCATTGGAAGTGCATGGGGTAGCCATTTTACAGAGCTACCTCTGTTACATTGTTGGTCTGATCCCTCTTGCAGCTGTGCCTTCAAATTTGACCCGTACACTGTTCAGGTGCTTGTTTTTGATAGCCTTTGTCACATTCTTTCACTGCTTTGCTATTTTGCCAGTTATGCTGACTTTTGTGCCACCTTCAAAGAAGAAGCGGAAAGAAAAAAAAACACAGGAAAACCGTGAAGAGGTAGAATGCGTTGAAATGGTGGACTTGGACAGCACCAGAGTGGTTGACCAAATTACGACTGTCTGATTATAAATATATGTATATTTTTTAATTTGTATGTTGATTTTCACCCTAGGTCTTACTAAAAGAATGTGTCGATGGAACTTCTGATCTGCGTGGGTAATAAATATTAAAACAAGTATCCAATACAACCCATCCAAAGGATGTTCCATGAAGCGTGATTAGCCTCACAGACATTAGACATAAAGAAAGACATGAAACTGGACTATGCTCAATTACGTGCATATATATATATATATATATATATATATAAAATTATATATATACAGTATATATATATATTATATACAGTATATATATTGAGAGGAATACAATAGCTTAAATAGCAGTAAAGGGAGAGTACAAAGTTCCATTTGCATTAATTTAAGCAGGAAATTCTCTTTCTATGCTGCTTACAAGGCTGTTACTGTTGCAAACGCCTACAAAGTGAGTGTATAGTTAGTTTGTGTACCCATACATTTTTCGGCAATATCGTGACCTTATCTGAACTTATTAATTTACAAGAACAGTCTGCTCTTTTAGTTTTGCGTTTAAAGTATTTTCTTTTAAAGCAAATATATTTATTTGTCCCAATATAAAACAAAATATGCACCATTGTAGTATCAATTTAAACACTAAACTAACTAAAATACATTGTATCACTCAGTGTACAGCACACGTGTGTAAGCTAGGAGAGTTCCTATGATACATATATTTAAGCTAAGGAAAGAATCTAAAAGTGTCTACACTCACGTTGTTTGTGTTTATGTACAGTATATTTTTGAAGGATAGGTGTTTATCAGTGATGTCACTAAGCTTTAAAAGACCCGAATTCAGTGCCACTTCGTAATCTCCAAATACATGTTTTCTCCCACAATGCATATAGACAGAGTATTATGGGGGAGATTTTTCAAGCCTCCTATAGAGTGAAAAAGTGGACAAGTGTTGAATTTCACCTAGCCACCAATCAGATTTTACAGTAAGTATAATTTATAAAGAACAATCTAAAATTCTAGGTAGAAGCTGAGCTGATGCTACTGTATGGGCAACTTCTCCACGCTTTTGTAGGCTCATAATATCTCCCCCTATATCTCCAAACAGAATAGTTGTTTGTTTTTGTTTTGTTTTTTTGTGTTGTTTTTTTTTGGGGGGGGGGGTTTCTCAACTTTTTATTTTGAATTGTTGAGAGTTATTCGGAATAATAACAGTAATATTTTGTATCTATCCTGGTATTGGAAACATGTATCTATCCTGGTATTGGAATCATGTATCTATCCTGGTATGGGAATCACACAACCATTAATAGTTGTCATAAGAAATGACTTTAAGTGAATACAAAAATCTGCTTCAGACTTAGGGCCTAGGTCCCTAGTGCCAGGACATAGCAATGCCCCATATTTTTCCCACAACAATACAGTTTGGATACAGAAGTAGATAAATAAATACTAATTTGATGTAGCATTTCTTTATTTTCTTTGTTTGCCTGTTGTGTTTTATTAATTACTTCCAAGATTTCAAACCATTCCCTACCTACTGGCATTAAATAATTTGTATTATATTATATATTAAGGGTTTTTTTTGTTTGTTTTTTTAAGGTCCAGAGTTGTTCAAGCTCAGGGATCTTGCACAAATGTTCTTTTAAGAATAACACCCTAAACATTTACATAATGCAAAAATTAAAATAAAAAAAAACATTCTACATGCAGTTACTGTTCTGAGTTCTCACTGTTTTTCTTCACACAGAATTATACTTTTGCACTGAGATTTTGCTTCTTGCTTATTTCTTTCACAACCTTCATTGCAAGGGAACAAAACCAGACATATGCATGGAGTCCTATATATGGGAATGTATTTGTTTCATATGGAATGTTATGGAATTAATTCTCACAATACACTCTCACTATACTGTACACTTTTATTCATTCTCTTTATATTAGTACACTTTTAATAGTGACAATCCAATTATGGACATGCACTAAAGCTGACCATACACCTAAAGATTTATTGTTTGCTGTAAAAAATCTGGTAATGGATGGGAGCAAATTACAATTGACCATTTGCTCCCAAACACTGAAAAACAGACAAAATTGGTCAATCAGACAAATTGTTTAAATCCATTTGATTTAACCAATTTGTCTGAATGACCATTTTTATCAGTTTTCCAGTATTTCTGAGAAAATGTTCAATTGTCATTTGCCCCTATCCATTGCCAGATTTTTGTTTCAACCAGACAGATTGGACAATTTATCTGCAGGTGTATGGGCAGCTTTACATGGATATATCAAATATAAATATTATTTATGGATCTACAACTGCACAGCAAATACAAAATGGCTAGTGCCATTAGATACAGATGGAGAGATAATGACATCTCATAATACATTTTATTAGGTCCATTATTCTGGAATATTGGGAAAAGTGTATCACATCTGCATGGAACCTCTGAGATTGTCTGGAAGTAAACTTTTTAGATTAGACATTCTTACTGCTACAAGCATACTGTATTTATGCCTATAACTTACAGACAGGTGGATAGCACCTCGAAACTAGGACTCTTTCCTGGGCCCTGCCAGTTAAGGTAGGAGACAACCTGAATTTCCCACTGTGCAGTCTGTGACAGCTTAGTTGTCAGTAATACCCCTTTCACACCAAAGTCCTGGGTCCAAACCGGAATTTAGAACACAGATCCAATACAGTAAAACCCAGGACAGACCCCTTTCATAGTGCAACTTCGACCCAGATAATTCCCTGGTTGGCACCATTTACACTGTATGTGAGTGCAATGGTGGCGGTTGGAGATTACATAATCTCCTTGCATAGGGAATGTGGCTCTCTCTATGCTGTGAACAGGTCCCAGGTCGGATGGCTTCGGTTACCCACTCACACTACCTCCTAACCCAGGTCCTTCCCAGGACCAACCCTGCAAGCTACCTGGGTTGGATTCCCAGGTAACTGGACCCGGGTTATTTTTTGGGACTCTTTCACACTAAGCCATGTTCCTGATTAACCCAGCAAAAACACAGAGCAAAACCTCATTGTGAAAGGGGTATAACATACAGTACCTCCCCACAAATTTTCCAGAGGTAAACATTTGATTGCAAGTAGGGTCACAGCCAAGCCCCAGAGTGAAAGTCGCTCTTGACATTGCTGTGATGCTACTCTATTGTTCCACTTGTTCCTGATTTCATTGTGGAACTTTCCAAAGATGTTTATGATGATACTTTAAATAAATAATATTTCCTTTAAAGGAAAGATTGATTAAAACACTACACATGAAATCTTTGTTTTACAATTGCTATTTTTAAAATTCATGTATGTGGTTCACTGCCTTACAATGAGATTTTAGGCTGTTTTGATAGGATTGCTGATTAGATTTATAATCCAATACCATTATGTTTTAGCATAATGTCTATTAGACTGATGAAGCTGTTTGTGCCATCCAGCAAAAAGCTAATTAGCTGAAAAGACACAACATAAGAGGCAATAGTTAGCATAAAATAATAATTTTAATTATTTATATTGCAAATACTTAATTTTGAGTAAGTTCATATCTACTTTAAACAGTACATTTAAATGAACAATAAGCCATTGGTGCACTTTATGCTCTCTTAATTATATGATCATTTGGTATCTGTCACTTGTGTTCTTTACTTCTAATTATGCAGAGTTAAGAGCTCGTGTGAGTCAGTTTGGGTGCAAATAGACTCAAACTTCCTCATTGTCAGTATTTTGATCCACAAACTGCACTTGTTTCTTGCTTCCTCACTACTCCAACATTGCTGTCTTTTAAGATCTTTAAGGGATGCATCAGCACCATTAAAGTCTTTACTGAGTAACTTCAGGAATTCAAAATCTTGAGATACAATACCTGCATGAAACTTTGACAGACAAGACTAGAAGCCTATTATCTTAAGCTAGGTACACACTATACAATTATCAGTGCTATTTGGCTGGTTGGAGTCAAAGGTGGTCATTCCGAGTTGTTCGCTCGCTGCCGTTTTTAGCAGAATAGCGATCAGGCTAAAAATGGGCGATTCTGCGCATGCGTATGGCGTATGCATGGCGCACGCGATAAGTATTTTCAGACAAAACTATGCAATTTTACACAGGTCCGAGCGACGCTTTTCAGTCGCTCTGCTGATCGTTGAGTGATTGACAGGAAGTGGGTGTTTCTGGGCGGAAACTGACCGTTTTCCGGGAGTGTGCTAAAAAATGCAGGCGTGTCAGGCTAAAACACAAGAGTGGCTGGAGAAACGGGGGAGTGGCTGGCTGAACGCAGGGCATGTTTGTGACGTCAAACCAGGAACTAAACGGACTGAGGTAATCGCAATCTAGGAGTAGGTCTGGAGCTACTCAGAAACTGCATGGAAATATTTAATAGCAGAACTGCTAATCTTTCATTTGCAATTCTGCTAAGCTAAGGGTGTGTACACACGGTGAGATTCGGACTTATCCGATTCTCACTGTGCGACGGGGGTCGGGTCGGCACTTAGCCAGTATCGCAAGCACATAATGAGTGTGCTTGCGATCCTGGTTCTGTGCGATTTTGGCTAAGTGTCAATCCTGACTATCTCTTCTATAGAGATAGTCAGGATTGACTTGCCTGCACAGCCTATTTTTTCTGCCGATGCCGACCGCGCGGGGCCGCGCATCGGCATCGGATCGGGATCGCAAGGTGACTGTCACCTTGCGATCTGCACTATCTTTTCATCCGATTCTGACTATATAGTCAGAATCGAATGAAGAAATCTTACCGTGTGTACACACCTTTAGATACACTCCCAGAGGGCGGCAGCCTAGCGTGTGCATTGCTGCTAAAAGCAGCTAGCGAGCGAACAACTCGGAATGAGGGCCAAAATCCGATAACGTATGGGAGTAAGTGACAATCGACCATTTGCTCCCAAACACTGGAAAACAGATAAAAATAGTGGTTCAGACAAATTGGTAAAATCCATTTGATTTAACTAATTTATCTGAATGACCATTTGTGTTTATTTTCCAGTGTTTTGAAGCAAATGATTGATTGTCACTTACTCCCATACATTACCAGATTTTCATTCCAACCAGCCAACTTGGACAGATACTGTAATTGTATAGTGTGTACCTAGCTGAAGAGCGACACAAATGTTGGATAGAAAGCAAAGGTTTAAAAATAGGAAATTCCAAGAAGTAACATAATTTAATCAATTAAGAATGTTTAAAATAAACCAATGAAATGATGTACTACCAACAAACTGTACCACTATTTTTATTAATAAACATGTAATTTACTTATGTTGATATATTATGCTAGCAGGTCAGGGCCAAAACTAGGGGGGAGGATAGGGGGGCATGCGGATTTGAGGAAGCACTGAGACAGTGCACCGCTACTAATGCTCCAACTGGCTGTTATACCTACATGCAAGCTCGATGGAGCCCTGCAGCACCAGTCCCCCACCTCTAAAATGCAGGCACAGCACAATGTCCCTGCTCCGCTGGCCACCTGGGTCCTTTGGCTGTGGCTAGGGGTCGCTCATCCCATGAATCATGGTGCCTGGAGCCATGTGGCCTCCTCTTCTTGCTCGAGGTGATGACCGCGGCCTTTGCTGACTGACTCATGTATAAGAGGAGACACTTCACATCAACTCCTGGCCTCCACCTGCCAAGCCTACCTGCCAGTGCAGCAGCCCTGTAGCCTCACTTACCTCTTTCTCCCTAGGGAGCTGCTACACTCCTGTCTGCTTTGTCTGTGGCTCCACACATGCTACTGGACTTTAGTACAGCTGCCACACTCCACACTAAGTTGATATTTCCATGCTTGCTCCCCCAAATTGTGGCATAGTGTGTAAGGGCACTAGTAGATTTTTAAGTGCTAACTCCATGTAGAGAAACTTAATAAAGCCTCCCAGCTTTCTACATGTGGTCTATAATCAAGCCCCCAATATAAACTTAGTTTGAGTGCAGAAAAAGCATCAGGGTTCTGACAAATCCATTTTGAATGCAGCTGCAAGGCTGATTTTCCCCTCTATTTATTCATCATCTACTGCTCCACTTAGTAGGTCCCTCCTTTGGTTACCTGTACTCTACCAAATTCAATTAGATAAATGACTTTTACTTGCAGATACAGCTATTAACCAAACTACACCAAAATAAATCTGCACCCTTATCTCAAAAAATCTCTCAGTTAGACCTCTCCGATCAACACAATATCTGTGTCTCTCATCCATACTCATCGTCCTTACAGTACTTATATTTAGGCTGCACCCACTATGTGGAATACCCTCTCACTCACAATAAGACTTTCCTCTGGTCTGCAAACCTTTAAGTGTTCCCTGAAAACTCACCTATTTAGGCAAGTTTATCAAAGTCTAGAACAACCCACACAACCTAAGCTTTCTTCTGTAATTACATCCCTTCTATACAGTCCACAGTAAGGGGGTATTCAATTACATGCGAAGGGGGCATATCAGCCGTTGAAGCAGCGTTACAATGCCTATGGAGCAGCGAGCACTTTTAAGAAAGATCCCCACTACCGTAAAGTGTGGCAGTGTCGGGAGGATTCGCCAGGTAAATCCTCCTGGCAACTAATTGGATTCCCCCTATAACCTCACATAATTTCTTCAATATCACATCCTCCTGATCCTTGGCCATCATTGCTGTGTGACTAGATCATACAGTCCACTAAGAACCTCTGCAGACTAGCTGGGCCAATATACAATACAGTATGTACAGTAGCATAAATTGTTGTGTATCAATGCTTATTTCCATAGGGATTTTAAACTTGTCTGTTTTATTACCCAGTCTTGTTTTATTACTATTTGTTCCCAATTGTAAAGTGCAACAGAATATGCTGGCACTATACAATTGTCTGCTAATAATAATAAATTTTTACAATTTTGTTACACTTGTTGGAGGGAATATTTTTTCTAGGGCTGCAGCCCTAGCATTGTGCTAACCAAAAGTGACATAGCAAATGTAATTACAAAATGAAAATGCATTGTTTCAGCATGGTTTATACAAAAGTCACTGATCCTTCCAACATGATGGTGATAATTCAGTCAAGACACTCAACAAACTAGGAAATTTTGATTGAACTGTTTGAATAGTTTTTAATACAGAAGTCAGAATAGTCACTCATAAAGTGTTTTTTTTAGTCAAATAAAATATTTGTTAGTCTTTCATTTAACATAAAATAACTAATGTATTGTATACCTAGAACACATAAAAATAAACAAGTTGAAGTACTGTATACAAATGCTTTGTTCTAGTATACCACATTCATCTAAGATGGCATGACTGCTTATTTTACACTGAAATGATCTTACGTTGATTATAGTGACTGTCTTTTTTTCCCCTGCAGTCTGCTATAGAAATAATAAAAAAATGTAAAAAATAACCCAAAAAAATAGACAGGTAGGGGTCTACACAGAGAAACCAAGGCATAACTTTATCACGCAGTACTTTTCAAAGCCACTGCATCTTCAGCAGCTGTACAGTAGTTAAATATAATATATAGAATAGAAAATAGACCTTAAGTCGTTTCGTACTTAATAGCATTGCCCCTTTGATGTGATACAGTAGCCTTGAAAAGCCCTGCGTAGTAACATTTTCCCCTAAGTGCATTTACAAAACACCATAATATCCAGAAAAATTAAAACAAATCTGTAACTACACTCATATTTTCTGATGATGCCATTATATCACCAGATAGTGTGAGTGTTATTGCATATCTGCTGTATTTTATGGTGTTTAATAAACACAATTGAATCATGGGAGATACCTGTTGTTTTATTTTTTATAAAAGAAAAATGTAAGAGTAATTTAGAAAATGCTCACATGTACAGTAACATACGTCCCAACTTTAGAAAGATGGGAAGAAGGACACTCCCCAAAAATAGGGGCATAGTCTAGCAGGTAGGGGGCATAGCCTCATGGAAGTGCCACGATAGTTGGTCATGCCCCCTTTTTTCATGGATGTAGGGGGCATGCCAAGTGCTCTGTGAGCTGTTGGCATAACCCCTATCCCTCTCACCTAGTGAACAGATGCTGTGCGCATGTTCAGAGCATCTATTCACTGATGCTCTGCTTAGCGGAGCAGTGAGTGAGAGGGGGTCTCCCAACTCCCTCCACACACTGCGGGACACTGCAACCCGTGGGTGGGACAATGGGACAGTCCCAGAAAAATGGGACTGTCCCACCAAAATCGGAACAGTTGGGATGTAGTATGAACACTGTTATAGACCTAATTGTCCCTATTTATGCATGTTTTCCTTTTGGACTTAAGGTACTGAAGCTAATGGGCTATTAATGTTATCACACACAGCATTAGACTATATAGTCATATGTGATAACCAGTTTAGTGTCTTTTCTTTTCATGTTCAAGTAAAAAATAAATTGCTGCACATACTGCATGAGATATGATTAAGATAGCAGGCATGCTCCTGTGCATTCATAACTTATCTTCAGTCCAGGCAGGATTCAGTTGCCCAAACAAGCTTAACCACTACACTGAAATCATGGGTGACCATCTTAAGGATTTGCATATTCATTATAATTTGAACTTAGAATATGCTTTTACTTTTTAGGATTTTATTATGACATCTGTCTCAGGTTCCTTATGATGTCCTAATGGATAAACCAATTAATGCTAACTATGCCTTTTTAGAATTATAGGCCTAATTCAGATTTGTATGCAAATCTAATGGCATGTGCAGATCATACTCTGTGCCCCCAACCCGAATGTCATTCAGATCGATGTTCACACAAATGATTCAATGCTGCATTCAGGGATGGCAACGCAGTATATATATATATTAAAGCGCAAAAGAATTTGCTGCGTTATATAGGAAACTGTAAATATATATATATATATATATATATATATATAAAACCTTATCTTACATATAATAATGACACGGAGACTTAGATTTGGCAGAGAAATGTTAGCTGATTTATTTAATCAACTGTAAACTTTAACTAGCTGTAAAGAAAATGATTAGATAATGGTGGCAAAGAATAAAATGTCTAGAACACATTCCCCAAACCGCAAAACTGCAACATACTTTCCAAACAAACTAACAACAAAAAGGTATCCACTCAACCTTCTACCATGACTACCCACCCGTCTGGGTGATGTCGTTGCCCCCATCTAGGTGGTCCAGTCATTATACATAGTCAATGATGGTGAGTGCACCAAACAACTTTGAATCAATCAACAAAACAATCCATCTATTACCTAAAACAGGTAACCTGCCATTCTTTCCCGCCAAAACAGCTAACGCAAAAGCCACCCACACAAACAAAAAAGGGGAGGGAGGACGGGAAGACCAGAAGAAAGAGGCTGATTCCTCTTCCAGCTTGTCCTAATGAATGAAACTGCCTCTACTATCTCTATATCCCTATTGGATAATCCAATCACCTGCCATTCCTAGAAGCAGATGTTTAACCCTCTCTGTTCCTATTTAGTCACTATCCTCCTCTAAACATCCTAGTGGCTGATGAATGACCTTCTGCATGAATAATAACCCAAACACTTTATCTTACATAAGATAATGACACGGAGACTTAAATTTTGCAGAGAAATGTTAGCTGATTTATTTAAACAACTGTAAACTTTAACTAGCTGTAAAGAAAAATGATTAGATAATGGTGGCAAAGAAAGAACGGCTAGAACTCATTCCCCAAACCGCAAAACTGCAACATACTACCCAAACAAACTAACAACAAAAAGGTAGCCACTCAACCTGCTACCATGACTACCCACCCATCTGAGTGATGTCTCTGCCCCTGTGTAGCTGGTCCAGCCATTATACACAGTCAATGAATGTGAGTGCACCAAACAACTATGAATCAATCAACAAAACAATCCATCTATGACCTAAAACAGGTAACCTTCCATTCTTCCCCGCCACAAGTGATGTTCCTGGTCCCAGAAACTTTGCTCCACCACAAAAAGCCTACCTCACAGAAGACACTACCAGAAAGAGATCCTCCATAAAAATAAGTAAACCTTCCTTATCCAAATGCACCCTATTGGGCCGGTAAATATAATGATAACGGAATCTGATCCACTCATGCGGTACCACAGCACCACCATTAGCCAGAACCCATTTAGCCACAGCAGAGTTAAGCTTCTTCCTGGCCTCGTCAATGGCCTGACAATCAGCCACTCCATGCCAAAGCAACCTGGGTACAACAAAAGACCACACCAAATTGCAGGATGGCCACGCCTTCCTGACAAGCATCAAATCCTCCAAAATGACACAACATAACTCCAATGTAGACCCCTTCCAAAGATCATTACCACCTAGGTGCAACTAAAACTGCAGGCAAACCATGCCGCATCACAGTATCCAAAAGTACTGACTTTAAATCCGACCAACGCATACCTCTCACACCTATCCACCTTGTCTCATCACGGCCAGCATAAAATGGAGCCCCATCCGATGCGACAAACGGAGCCACCCAGTAAACATAGGAGTGACCCACAATCCACACTCTACACCTATCACCCACCAATCCAACAGGGAAGTGGAAAGAATAAGAGAAAAAGTTAGCATGGGATGAAAATTTTTACGTTAACAAGCAAGTACTGTAATACCGGAGGATCCGCCAAAAGAAAAAAATTGGTATATGCACAATACTGTGCAATAGTAGACAAGCTTCCAGCCAATTGAAGCAGCATCAGGACACAAGAGGATCAGTAAAACAAACAAAGGGAGGAGGTGGAAGAAACAGGAAGGGGAGGGTAGAAGTGGGGGTGGAAGGGGGGGTGAAGGGAACACACAAACAACTCGACCAAAGTTAAAATGTAAAACCTACTGAGGGACATAGGATTGAAGCCAATTAGCCGAATCAGGATGTAATTAAGCCGAATTAAGTCCGTCAGTTCAGGTAAAAAATCGTAAAACCCTGCAAGCAGCGGTGAGTAGCTATTCCCCAAGTAGGAAGGACATGGGAAGACAAACAGACAAATGAAGTGAATAATCAGCAAAACAACATGAACAATAAACTTAGAAAATCAATGTAACAGATCAGGCCTAATGTAGCATTTATAACTGATTTAAAACGGCCTAAAGCCTTAATCGCCCCAACCGAAAACCCAGCAGCCGCGGCTGGCGTGGCAGCCCCTATCCGAAAGGAATGAGTGCCGAAGTCGCGAGGTGAGAGGCCTAAACCATCAAGGCAACGACGCAGCATCCAGCTAAACTGATACTTAGTAAGTGGCGAGCCATCGTAATGCAATAGCCTTCCAAGGAAGGCCGGACCGAAACATAGCGGACGGCCAGTGCCACCGGACAGACATCCAGGGAAATGAAGAGTACCAAAGGAACCAATTTCCCCCTGCACATCTGATCGGTTTTAGAGCGACGCACTCTACACCACAATGACTCATCACCTACACGCACATCGGAACGGAGCATCGTCGCATCCTCCCGTTTGGAGGGGGTGACCAACTCAGAAACCCAGAAAGCACTGTGGTATGCCATAGAAACAGCTGACTGAAATAACAGGGCCTCGAAAGCTTACAAACTGACATCAGCAACCGCCCCGAGAACAGGCGGGAGATGGAACACATCGATGGGGCGCTTACTATCTAGGGCAACCGGAACTACCCGAGCCCAACCTTTCAAGGCCTTCACGATTAAATTTGTAAAATTGGGAACTCCCTTCAACTTCGCAAAAAATGAAATACCCACCAGGTATCTAGAGACAACCACCCTAGATCTTCCAGAAACATAGTGCTGCCAATAAAAGAAAGCATTGTCCGATGCCTGCTCATACCTGCAAGCCCCCAATCACGGGCAAACGCCTCCCATTCAGCCCAAGACTGGCGATAATTCCAGAGGGTATTTGGGGTGATGGAATGCTCTTCTAGCTCCTCCAAGCCGGCTCGATAACCTGCCAAACATAAGAATGGCAGAGCACCCCAACAACATCACCATCTGGGGCAAGTGGCCAGAATCTCTCCCATTGAAATCGAGAGAGTGCATCTGCCATCTTGTTATCAACCCCCTGGAACATGTTGCACCCTAAATAGCATGTTGTAGCGCAAACAGGTCAGTACCAGCTGCGCTAAAACGCACAACACCATCAGCGACTTAGCCCATTGATTATTAATCGCACTGACCATGCCCAGATTATCACACCTGAACAAAGACGCATGGGTGTAGTACAGTGATGTAGTGTACAATATACAGTAGGTTATGTAGTGTAGTAATGTATTGCAGTATATAGGGGCATGTAGTGCACTGATGTGGTGTAGCATATAAGGGGATGTAGCGTAGTTATGTAGCGTAGCATATAGGGTATGTAGTGCAGTGCATAGGGGCATGTAGTGTAGTGATGTAGTTCAGCGTATAGGGGATGCAGTATAGTGATGTAGTGCAGTGGATAGAGGAATGTAGTGCAGTGATGAAGTGTTATGATATAGTGCAATGTATGGGGACACACAGAGGAGCATGTAGTTGAACACGCTCATGGGCATGTAACACATATAGGGCATTTGAGGCACATAGGGGAATATTGTCCTACAGTATCCCCTTTTTCACAATTTATTGATAATCTGATAATTTTAGTCTGATGTTTTTTTTGTGTGTGTTTTTTTTTCTTTTTTCTTTTTTTTCTTCTTTTTTTTTTTGGGGGGGGGGGGGGGGGCGCCAAATTACTGCCTTGCCCCGGGTGATGAAAGTCCTAGTTTCGGCCTTGTACCAATCCGAAAAACCCATATATCTAAATAAGTCGGGGGGCAGTGAAAGCATACGGAAAGCCGATTCAACATCGTACTTAGCCATGAAGGCCCCAGGACCGTAATTCCTCACCAGACAGAGAGCATCGTCAAACGATTGGTAGACCACCGAACAGTGATCGGAAGGTATGGCATCGTTAACCAACGAGCCCAATGGGTAAGACAAATGTTGAATGAGCCTAAACTTCCCTGGCGCCTTTTTAGGAACAGCACCCACCAGAGAAATAACTAGATTCTCCAGTGGGGGCAGCGAGAAAGGGCCCGACATGCACCCTAGCTGAATCTCCTTATCAACCTTGCCACGCTAAACATCAGGGAAAGAACGGGCGGACATCAGGTTCCTCTGAGCCCCCACACAAATGTCCCCCTGGACCAGCAACTGAAAACCAAAACGAAAACCATCAAACAGAAAATCTGCAGCTTCTCTATCGCAATACCACCGCATGGCCTCAACACGGACCGGGGTGGGAGCTCTACTCAACGGAGGCAACAGTTTTCCCGGCGCGGGATTCCCAGCCTCAGCAACTGGGTGACTAGCCTGAAAGCAAGTGGCCGCAGTATGGGACCTGTCTCAGTGCAAGCAGAGGAGTGAAAAATTACACCGTTGGCCAAGGAGACAAATTAAATTATTAAAGGCATAGAATTTGCCTTTAGCAGGAGCCAGCACCTGGGAACGTCCAGACATCCCAAACCGCTGTGCCGAGAGAGCTTCCGCGAATGCACACGAAACACCAGGAGCCGACTGCAGAGTATCCAGGCCTGTCCTTGCACCCAAAATCCATCACCGGTAAGCCTTCTGTTTCCGTCTGAACTGCTCATCATACACACGACAATCCACACCTTTGTACTTGCGCTGCATGCTGTGGATCATGTGAATGTACCTAATTATGTTCATATGCTCGCCAAGGCCGATCCTCCAGATAAAAAGTAGTGACCACACAAAAACCAGGCAACCAATTATCATATGATTTAAAGGCCTCAACACCAATACCACCATTCGCTCTAGAAGCCTTAAAATACTTTTTCGCTTCATCGGTCAAAACAAACATATCCACATAATTTTGAATCTTCCTACGACAGCTATCGTGAAGCCCACGCAACACCGCAGTATAGTTGTAATGCACCACTCCTGGCAAGTTACGGCGCTTCATTGCCCTCCGGGAAATGTCAATGACTCTCCTGCGCTTAGTATGCTTTGCGTGTCTCCCTGCCTCCTGTTTAGCATATTTAGCTGCACGCTTACGCGCCTGGGCAGCACTGCTAATAGAAGACCCGAGAGAAGAGGAGGAAGAAGAAGAGGAAGACAGGCTAGACTCAGAACGGGAAGAGGAGGAAGAGCCCAAAACTTGTGCAGTACCACTATATCCCGGCGCAGCATGCGACATCAAGGGAGCAAGTGTTGAAGCCATGGAGGAAAGGGCAGCAGACAAATCCAAAGGGTCAAAAACAGCTGCCGGATTAAATGGAGCAGGGTCCGCCACACCAGCAGCAAGCAAGCGGCTACCCCCTGAGGACTGACTGCGGACATCAGGGCCACCAGTAGTATTCAAGTGAAGCCCCCTTTCAGGACGCCCCAGGGGACTCTCATGGTGGCTAACTGCACCTGTAGCCCTGTCACAGCTTTGCCACCCCCCACCCCCCTGAAATGGCCACCAACTACAAAGACTCAGCCCTCTATAAGACCAGCGCTCCCATGTAAGCTATGTGCACTGGCATTGACATGGGAGCTGCCCCTGCCAACCTGCCAGAGCCTGTGTTGATCCACAGAAGAGCACGCTCCTGCGCCCGAGATGCCGGGGACTGGGAAGCAGCAGTCTGAGACCCGGTCTCTGTACCCGCCCTGCTACCGCGGCCCGCAGGCTGACCTGCACCAGTCATGGTTCCCGCTGCACCAGCTGTAGAGGTGCAGGCGGGAACCATCACACCTACGACCACACGCCACGACGCGGTAGCGCAGTGCAGAGGAGGTGAGGGGGGAGCAGGCCCAGCCAGGGCCGTGACGCTGCCTTGCCCTGAGTGGTAATGAGCCAGGGCACGGGGAGAGTGGCGAGGACGGGGGAGGGTGGCCATGACAAAGGCAGGAGGCACAAGAAGGGGAGGTGAAGGAAGCAGCTGGCAACAACAAAGGCAGAGATGGGAGCACCAGACATCAAAAGGCACAGCAATGTTAGCTGATTTATTTAACCAAGTTAACACTACAGTGCAGTAAGTGCCAAGAATACATGCCAAAAACCAGGGCTTAATGACATGCAGCAGCACACACTAGACACTCACCCACCTAAGACCAGAAGAAAGAGGCTTATTCCTCCAGCTAGTCCTAATGAATTAAACTACCCATTCTATTCCTGTATCCCTATTGGATAACCCTATCACTTGATACCCACAATGCCATTCCCAGCCTCAGATGTTTAACCCTCTCTGTTCCTATTTAGTCACTACGCTTCTCAAATATGTGGAAACATCTAAATAAAGCAACTGTAAGAAATTATATGATATATATATATATATATATATATATATATATATGTACTGTAAATTAAGTTGTGTGTCATTACTGCACATAGACCATGTCAGAGGCATCACTGGTAGCAGTGACACCCAGTGCAGGAGGGCACATTAATGGGGTAATTCAGAGTTGATCGTAGATGTGCTAAATTTAGCACATCTATGATCAGTTACTCTGACATGCGGGGGGACGCCCAGCACAGGGCTTATGTGCCCCACATGTCAGCCCCCCCCCCCCGCAGAGGTACAACAGCATTGCATCCTGAGCTGCAGTGGCTGCATGTGAGGCCATGCAGCTGCGGCGGCTGATAGCATCTCACTGGGCTCCCGGGGTGCACATGTGCAATGCGGCCGCTGCGCGTGCACACTCCTCACAGTAATACAGACTGCAATTGCTGCTGCTGCAGCAATCCAGTCTGAATTACCCCCTAAGTTCGCTGTGAAGCTGCGCACCGGCAAAATGGGCAGTTGCCTCGTGGATAGGGGCATGGCTTTGTTGTTAGGGGTCATGGCCTCATGGCTCGGATTCTTCACTAAGATGCGGGCTGCCCCCGGGGACCAGTGTAAGTGAAGTGCTGGCTCTTGCACAGTGACAGGAGCAGTGTGCTGCACGTAATGTCACAGTGCAGCACCCCTGCTTCTGTCACTGAAGAGCAGGCAGCACTTTGGTGTCACCCAGAGCCAGGGCTACCCGCTCAGCAGAGCCTGCAAAGTAGGGAGGCGCCGGCTTAGAGAGGTGCTCTCCCTGCTCTGAGACTGCTGCTGTGTGCTGCTGCTGCCGGCTGCCACAGCGCCTATCAGACTGTATAGGCAGTGGTGTCGGCAGCATGAGGCTCCAGAGTCCAGTCCACCCTTGGCACTGATCTTCCCTCCCTCACCCTCCCAGCAGAGAACGCAGAAAGGGTTTCACTCCATCCGCACAGGCTGGCCGCTTCAGTTTCTGTTCCTGCTGGTAAATAAATAAAGTATGTGCTGCCAAGTTTTATTGTTTACAAAAGCTACATATTGCATGTGCATACCCCCCAACATTGGGAGAAGTGAAGGAGGGACACATTGGCGCGACGAAGCTGCGCCTCTCCGAAAGCATCGAGTGTCTGGAGTGTCCCAACTGCCCCCCCCCAACGCGGGACACTGCGGACCGCGGAAGGGACAGCAGGACAGAACCAAAAAAACAGGACTGTCCCGCGAAAATCGGGACAGTTGGGAGGAATGGCATGTGTGTGTTTATGTCTCGGCTCTCCTATAACGCAAAAAACAACTTGTCCGGGTGCCCGCACAATCTGTGGTCAGTCCCAGCAGACAAATACAGTACATTCAACATGCAGCACTCCTGGATCAAATAAACTCACACAGTCACACAAACTCACACAGTTACACCAGTCTAGGTCAACGTTTCATGGATATTACTCCATTTCATCAGGATACAATGCAATACAATAGTGCTCACCTTATAAAGCCCTTCACCATGTGTAACAAGCGTACCGGCTGGGTTCCGCTGCTCCCATATCCGGTGCAGCCTACAGAGACGCACTGATCGCGTGTTCCAAAGTCCGGAAGTGCCAACCCTATCACCGTGACTACAAAGGAAACAGTGTGATACAGTACAACGAATAACAGTATACATATATATTTAAATATACAATACATCTAATATATTGTCACATTGCTGAAATAATGGAAGAAACAAAGCTATCCCA
This sequence comes from Pseudophryne corroboree, assembly GCF_028390025.1. Lineage (NCBI taxonomy): Eukaryota > Metazoa > Chordata > Amphibia > Anura > Myobatrachidae > Pseudophryne > Pseudophryne corroboree. Next base: position 843,690,011 of record NC_086445.1, read on the forward strand.
TACTGGAGATTCTAGCCGACATAACCCCATATATGGGAGGCACACTACACCTGAATAAATCATCTAATATTAATAAAAGGTATATAAGTACTATTAAATATAATGGGACAATTAATATCCCATGACACCATACCATTAGTTCAAAAAAACCAATTCAAGCCTATATTGCTCATTGAGACTAGTGATGTGCACCGGAAATTTTTCGGGGTCTTGTGTTTTGGTTTTGGATTCGGTTCCGTGGCCGTGTTTTGGATTCGGACGCGTTTTGGCAAAACCTCCCTGAAATTTTTTCGTCGGATTCGGGTGTTTTTTTACAACAAACCCTCAAAAACAGCTTAAATCATAGAATTTGGGGGTCATTTTGATCCCATAGTATTATTAACCTCAATAACCATAATTTCCACTCATTTCCAGTTTATTCTGAACACCTCACAATATTATTTTTAGTCCTAAAATTTGCACCAAGGTCGCTGGATGACTAAGCTAAGCGACCCAAGTGGCCGACACAAACACCTGGCCCATCTAGGAGTGGCACTGCAGTGTCAGACAGGATGGCACTTCAAAAAATAGTCCCCAAACAGCACATGATGCAAAGAAAAAAAGAGGTGCACCAAGGTCGCTGGATGGCTAAGCTAAGCGACCCAAGTGGCCGACACAAACACCTGGCCCATCTAGGAGTGGCACTGCAGTGTCAGACAGGATGGCACTTCAAAAATAGTCCCCAAACAGCACATGATGCAAAGAAAAAAAGAGGTGCACCAAGGTCGCTGTGTGACTAAGCTAAGCGACACAAGTGGCCGACACAAACACCTGGCCCATCTAGGAGTGGCACTGCAGTGTCAGGCAGGATGGCACTTCAAAAAAATTGTCCCCAAACAGCACATGATGCCAAGAAAAATAAAAGAAAAAAGAGGTGCAAGATGGAATTGTCCTTGGGCCCTCCCACCCACCCTTATGTTGTATAAACAGGACATGCACACTTTAACAAACCCATCATTTCAGCAACAGGGTCTGCCACACGACTGTGACTGAAATGACTGGTTGGTTTGGACCCCCACCAAAAAACGAAGCAATCAATCTCTCCTTGCACAAACTGGCTGTACAGAGGCAAGATGTCCACCTCCTCCTCATCGTCCGATTCCTCACCCCTTTCACTGTGTACATCCCCCTCCTCACAGATTATTAATTTGTCCCCACTGGAATCCACCATCACAGGTCCCTGTGTACTTTCTGGAGGCAATTGCTGGTGAATGTCTCCATGGAGGAATTGATTATAATTCACTTTGATGAACATCATCTTCTCCACATTTTCCTGAAGTAACCTCGTACGCCGATTGCTGACAAGGTGAGCGGCTGCACTAAACACTCTTTCGGAGTACTGTTATGCACACCAGTGCCAGCAGGAATGTACTGGTGTCTGAACGGAGAGGGATGCAAAACAAATGAGCTCACAGACAGACTGGGGAATATGACATTACATACCTAGAAGGTGATAGGGTAACAAAATAAACACAAAGTGAACAGAGAAGCCCAAAGGCTAAGAAACTGGGTGTCTCCCTAGTATTAGGAATGCGCAGATGGAAAGAAGCGAGATGTTGTGATTTAATACGTAGCGAACCCGAAATGCTGTTGCTAAGGGCAACAGCAAAACCCTAAAGGGTTACCAACGGATGTGGCAGTAAACTCCTTGGTCAGAGATGGAATAATAGACACAAGGAGAGTCTCCACAATCCTAGTCCTCACTTGCAGTGCACTGGTTCAGCTTACTGCCACTAAACTGACACCTGAACACCTTGCACAGTGAGAAAGGATTTTGGCAGGCAAGTCTGAGAATACAGCCGCAAACTTGCTAGGTTCACAGAGTAGCAAAAGAACCCCAGCAGGTTAAACGACTGACTCCAGTCTTACTGCTAGATCTGGATTGGCAGAGTGTAATACCAAATCCCAAGGCCTATTTGCAGTAAGCAACAAACAAATACAAAGTTTACACAGTACTAGCTAGCTTTCAGGAACTGACTAACCAACAAAGATTCAGCAGCATCTGCCTAACCTGAGAAGAGGGTTTATATAGCAGGTGCTGTCCACGCCCCACTCAGACCTCACAGACTGTGAGCACAAAAACCAGCACCGGATCCCCTGCCGTGCACAGAGCCTGTAACCACTGCACAGCAAAAGACCCGAACCGGAGTATCAGCTACGCTCAGGTTACTCCGCTAGCACTTGTCTCCCGGTTGCCATGACGACGTCGCAGCACAGAGCAGGAGACCCTAACAGTACCCCCCCTCTGACGAGGGGTCAAAGAACCCCTACCACAGGGTTTATCGGGGAACTGCAAGAAGAAAGAGCGTAACAGTCTGGGGGCATGAAGATCACAACTGCGCACCCACGACCACTCCTCCGGGCCATACCCCTTCCAGTGCACCAAAAATGACAGCCGACCCCGAACCATCTTGGAGTCAAGAATCCTTTCAACAACAAACTCCCTCTGGCCACGTATCAGAAGAGGGGAAGGTCTTCCACTGGAAGAAGGATTACTAATCGCCCGTTTTAAAAGGGAACAATGAAATGTTTTATTGATACCCAAAGAACGGGGTAGATCTAACGGAAATGCCACCGGATTGATAACCCTAGTGATCTTATAAGGACCGATGAACCGGGGGCCTAACTTATGAGATGGCTGTCTCAACTTCAAATTCTTGGTAGACAACCAGACGAAGTCTCCTAATTTGAAACTGCAGGGTCTTTTCCGCTTATCAAAAACCCTTTTGGTCACTAATGACACAGACACAGGGGCTTTCTTCACTTTCCTCCAAATACCTCTAAGGACGGAAACCACAGAGGAAACACCAGGCGTGGAGTCCTGGGGGTCAAAAGAATTGGCCTTCGGATGATGCCCATACACACAAAGGAAGGGAGAGATCCCTGTAGCAGAGTGAGCCGCGTTGTTATAGGCAAACTCCGCCATGGACAGATGAGCAACCCAGTCAGTCTGACACTTGGAGACATAACACCTGAGGAACTGCTCCAAGGACTGGTTCACCCTTTCAGTCTGCCCATTAGACAGCGGATGGTAGCCTGACGACAAGCTGACAGAAATCTGGAGATCGGAACAAAATGCCCTCCAGAATTTGGCCACAAACTGGGATCCGCGGTCATAGACCACATCAAGTGGCAACCCGTGGAGGCGCACAACATGCAGCATAAATTTTTCAGACAGGCGTCTGGCCGATGGCAGCCCAACCAATGGAACGAAGTGCGCCATCTTCGAAAACCTGTCAACGACAACCCAGATGGCTGTCATCCCCGAGGATTTGGGTAAGTCCACCACAAAATCCATTGAAATGTGGGTCCATGGCTTAGACGGAATAGAGAGTGGATGTAATGGGCCAACAGGAACCCCTCTAGGAGTCTTATTTCGGGCACAGATGTCACATGCCCGAACCCACTGATCAACATCCCTAGCCACCGAGGGCCACCACACCGCCCTAGATAGCAACTCCTGAGTTCTGGCAATACCCGGGTGACCTGCCGACTTCTTGGCATGGAATTCCAGGAACACTCGCTGTCTTAACCTAGGAGGCACAAACAAAAGACCTACCGGAAGGTCTGGAGGAGCCTGCTCCTGTGCTCTAAGGACTAATGACAAGAGGTCCTGGGTAATGCCCACTTTAATACATGATGGGGACACAATGGGCAATGGCTCCTCGGTGGTCTCCTGGATTGGAGCAAAACTCAGCGAGAGCGCATCAGCCTTGATGTTTTTTGACCCAGGGCGATATGTTATCAAAAAATTAAAGCGAGCAAAAAACAAAGCCCATCGTGCCTGCTTGGCATTGAGGCGCTTCGCTGACTCTAAATATGCCAAATTCTTATGGTCGGTGATAATTGAGACCACAAACTTAGCCCCCTCAAGCCAGTGTCTCCACTCCTCGAGTGCATCCTTAATAGCCAACAATTCCCGGTTACCCACATCATAATTCATCTCGGCAGGCAAAAATTTACGGGAAAAGTAAGCACAGGGATGAAGGCGATTATCAGACACCCCCATTTGAGAGAGCACTGCCCCAATACCCATCTCAGAGGCATCCACCTCCACCACAAAAGGACGCTCTGGATCTGGGTGTCGCAGCACCTTGGCCGAGACAAATGCCCTTTTGAGACGGGCAAAAGCCTCTTTGGCCTCACAAGACCAGTGAGCAACATCCGCCCCTTTCTTAGTGAGTGCCACCAAGGGCGCCACTATAGACGAAAATCCAGCGATAAATCGTCTATAAAAATTCGCAAAGCCCAGAAAACGCTGAAGCGCCTTCAAACTAGTGGGCTGCACCCAATCCAGGACTGCCTGTACCTTGGAACCCTCCATTTGGAAACCTTCTGGGGAGATAATATATCCTAGAAATGCGATTTGCTGAACTTCAAATTCGCACTTCTCCAGCTTCGCCCCAAGCCGGTGGTCTCTGAGTTTCTGGAGGACTAAGCGTACATTCTTCCGATGTTCCTCCAGGGAATGGGAGAAGATTAGGATGTCATCTAAGTATACAACTAAGAATCTATCCAAATATTCCCTGAGCACATCGTTCATGAAGTCCTGGAAGACTGACGGGGCATTACAGAGCCCAAAAGGCATCACCAAATATTCATAATGCCCTGAGTGGGTATTAAAGGCAGTCTTCCATTCATCCCCCTCTCTTATTCGGATTAGATTGTACGCACCGCGTAGGTCAATCTTAGAAAAAATGGTGGCAGTACGAAGCTGGTCAAACAAGACCGAAATGAGAGGCAGTGGGTATGAGTTTTTAATCGTGATACGGTTCAATTCCCTGAAGTCGATGCAGGGTCGCAACGAACCGTCCTTTTTACCCACGAAGAAGAACCCCGACCCAACTGGAGACTGTGAAGGTCTGATAAATCCCTTAGCCAAGTTCTCCTGAATGTACTCTGCCATAGCCTGAGTTTCAGGACGTGACAGGGAGTACAACCTGCTCTTGGGAAGCTTAGCATTCGGCAACAAATCAATGGCACAGTCATAGGGGCGATGGGGAGGTAGTACCTCTGCAACTCTTTTGGAGAACACGTCCGCAAAATCTGCATAACATCCTGGCAATCCTGGCAAACTTAGCTGCGAAAGCCTGACTGGAAGGCTCAAGCAACTCCTGAAACAATCAGTACCCCAACTAAGAATCTCCCCAGAGACCCAGCCAAATTGAGGATTGTGGGCCCTTAACCAGGGTAACCCCAACACCAATGGGGCAAAAGTACAGACAGTCACATAAAAGGACAATTTTTCAGAGTGTGTGGCTCCAATAAACAAAGAAATCTGGCTAGTGCAAGAGGTAATTTTACCCTGGGATAATGGTTCCCCGTTTAACCCACAAATCTCAATTTCCGATGCCAAGGGTACTAAGGGAACAGAGTGTTTCAGGGCGAATTGGCGGTCCATAAAAACCCCGTCGGACCCACTGTCCACAAAGGCCTCAGTCTTGACAGTTTGACCGAGGATCTTCAAGGTCACCGGAATGATAAAAGTCTTCTTGGGAAATTCTGACTTCTGGCCTGACAGGATATTTCCCATCACCCTCAGGCCCTGAAGATTTCCGGCTTTTCTGGGCATGATACTACCACATGACCTTTATTCCCACAGTACAAACATAACCCCTGCTGTCTCCTTCGCGTCTTCTCACGCGAGGAGAGGCGGGTAGCCCCAATCTGCATAGGCTCCTCGGAAAATTCCTCAGAGTCTGAGGTTCCCTTGGGAAAGAAGGAAACCTCGGTCTCCCTTTCAAGCCTGCGCTCTCTCAGCCGTCTATCCACCCGAATGGATAACTGCATGAGCTGATCCAAGCTATCAGGCAAGGGATATTGTACCAGTTGGTCTTTTAACTGGTTAGAAAGACCTCTTCAGTACTGGTGTCTCAGGGCTGGGTCATTCCACTGGGTATCATGGGCCAACCTCCGAAACTCCGTACAATAAACCTCAACTGGCCTTCGCCCTTGCTTAAGGATCGAAATCTGAGCCTCGGCTGAGGCCGTCTTGTCAGGGTCATCATACAACATGCCCAGTGCCGTAAAAAAAGCATCAACACTTTTAAGCGACGGACAGTCAGGCTGCAACCCATATGCCCAGACCTGTGGGTCTCCTTGTAGCAAGGAAATCACTATGCCCACCCGCTGAATCTCCAACCCAGAAGACTGAGGCCTAAGCTGGAAATATAGCTTGCAGCTCTCCTTGAAACAAAAGAACTGCGAGCGATCTCCAGAAAAACGATCCGGGAGATTTACTTTCGGCTCCTTAACCCCTGAAGGCACTGCTGCTGCGGGAGCTCCGCCAGCGGCCTGCGAGGTGTGCATTTTAATGGACAAATCATTAAATTGTCGAGTCAGGACCTGCACCTGATCGACCACCTGTTGCAAAGTATTTTGAGGGGTATGCTCCATATTCCCACAAAATTTCAACAGGAGTATTAGGCTGCTGAATATGTTATGCACACCAGTGCCAGCAGGAATGTACTGGTGTCTGAATGGAGAGGGATGCAAAACAAATGAACTCACAGACAGACTGGGGAAAATGACATTACATACCTAGAAGGTGATAGGGTATCAAAATAAACACAAAGTGAACAGAGAAGCCCAAAGGCTAAGAAACTGGGTGTCTCCCTAGTATTAGGAATGCTCAGATGGAAAGAAGCGAGATGTTGTGATTTAATACGTAGAGAACCCGAAATGCTGTTGCTAAGGGCAACAGCAAAACCCTAAAGGGTTACCAACGGGTGTGGCAGTAAACTCCTTGGTCAGAGATGGAATAATAGACACAAGGAGAGTCTCCACAATCCTAGTCCTCACTTGCAGTGCACTGGTTCAGCTTACTGCCACTAAACTGACACCTGAACACCTTGCACAGTGAGAAAGGATTTTGGCAGGCAAGTCTGAGAATACAGCCGCAAACTTGCTAGGTTCACAGAGTAGCAAAAGAACCCCAGCAGGTTAAACGACTGACTCCAGTCTTACTGCTAGGTCTGGATTGGCAGAGTGTAATACCAAATCCCAAGGCCTATTTGCAGTAAGAAACAAACAAATACAAAGTTTACACAGTACTAGCTAGCTTTCAGGAACTGACTAACCAACAAAGATTCAGCAGCATCTGCCTAACCTGAGAAGAGGGTTTATATAGCAGGTGCTGTCCACGCCCCACTCAGACCTCACAGACTGTGAGCACAAAAACCAGCACCGGATCCCCTGCTGTGCACAGAGCCTGTAACCACTGCACAACAAAAGACCCGAACCGGAGTGTCAGCTACGCTCAGGTTACTCCGCTAGCACTTGTCTCCCGGTTGCCATGACGACGTGGCAGCACAGAGCAGGAGACCATAACAAGTACACACTGGAGGGGGGGGGGGCAACTTAGGTAAAATTAAGACAGTTTGTGCAAGGGCCTCCAAATTGTCTCTTTCCTACCAGTATACGTACGGACTGTCTGACGTGCCTACTTGGATGCGGTCACTCATATAATCCTCCACCATTCTTTCAATGGTGACAGAATCATATGCAGTGACAGTAGACGACATGTCAGTAATCGTTGGCAGGTCCTTCAGTCCGGACCAGATGTCATCACTCGCTCCAGACTGCCCTGCATCACCGCCAGTGGGTGGGCTCGGAATTCTTAGCCTTTTCCTCGCAGCCCCAGTTGCGGGAGAATGTGAAGGAGGAGCTGTTGACGGGTCACGTTCCGCTTGACTTGACAATTTTCTCACCAGCAGGTCTTAGAACTTCTGCAGACTTGTGTCTGCCGGAAAGAGAGATACAACGTAGGTTTTAAATCTAGGATCGAGCACGGTGGCCAAAATGTAGTACTCTGATTTCAACAGATTGACCACCCGTGAATCCTGGTTAAGCGAATTAAGGGCTCCATCCACAAGTCTCACATGCCTAGCGGAATCACTCTGTTATAGCTCCTCCTTCAATCTCTCCAGCTTCTTCTGCAAAAGCCTTATGAGGGGAATGACCTTACTCAGGCTGGCAGTGTCTGAACTGACTTCACGTGTGGCAAGTTCAAAGGGTTGCAGAACCTTGCACAACGTTGAAATCATTCTCCACTGCGCTTGAGTCAGGTGCATTCCCCCTCCTTTGCCTTTTATCGTAGGTAACTGTATAGGCTTGAATGGCCTTTTGCTGCTCCTCCATCCTCTGAAGCATATAGATGGTTGAATTCCACCTCGTTACCACCTCTTGCTTCAGCTGAAGGACGGGCAGGTTCAGGAGTGTTTGCTGGTGCTCCAGTCTTCGGCACGTGGTAGCTGAATGCCGAAAGTGGCCCGCAATTCTTCTGGCCACCGACAGCATCTCTTGCACGCCCCTGTCATTTTTTAAATAATTCTGCACCACCAAATTCAATGTATGTGCAAAACATGGGACGTGCTGGATTTTGCCCACATGTAATGCACGCACAATATTGGTGGCGTTGTCCAATGTCACAAATCCCCAGGAAAGTCCAATTGGGGTAAGCCATTCTGCGATGATGTTCCTCAGTTTCCGTAAGAGGTTGTCAGCTGTGCCTCTTATGGAAAGCGGTGATACAAAGCGTAGCCTGCCTAGGAACGAGTTGGCATTTGCGAGATGCTGCTACTGGTGCCGCCGCTGCTGTTCTTGCTGCAGGAGGCAATAAATCTACCCAGTGGGCTGTCACAGTCATATAGTCCTTAGTCTGCCCTGCTCCACTTGTCCACATGTCCGTGGTTAAGTGGACATTGGGTACAACTGCATTTTTTAGGACACTGTTGACTTTTTTTCTGACGTCTGTGTACATTCTCGGTATCGCCTGCCTAGAGAAATGGAACCTAGATGATATTTGGTACCGGGGACACAGTACTTCAAGCAATTCTCTAGTTTCCTGTGAATTAACGGTGGATACCGGAAACACGTTTAACACCACCCAGGCTGCCAAGGACCGAGTTATCCACTTTGCAGCAGGATGACTGCTGTGATATTTCATCTACCTCGCAAAGGACTGTTGGACAGTCAATTGCTTACTGGAAGTAGTACAAGTGGTCTTCCGACTTCCCCTCTGGGATGACGATCGACTCCCAGCAGCTACAACAGCAGCGCCAGCAGCAGTGGCATTACACTCAAGGATGCATCGGAGGAATCCCAGGCAGGAGAGGACTCGTCAGACTTGCCAGTGACATGGCCTGCAGGACTTTTGGCTTTCCTGTCTAAGGAGGAAATTGACACTGAGGGAGCTGGTGGTGTGGTTTGCAGGAGCTTGGTTACAAGAGGAAAGGATTTAGTTGTCAGTCGACTGCTTCCACTGTCACCCAAAGTTTTTGAGCTTGTCAATGATTTCTAATGAATGCGCTCCAGTTGATGTATATGGGAGGATGTTCCGAGGTGGTTAATGTCCTTACCCCTACTTATTACAGCTTGACAAAGGCGACACATGGCTTGACATCTGTTGTCCGCATTTCTGTTAAAATAATTCCACACCGAAGAGGTGATTTTTTTTTTATAATTTGACCAGGCATGTCAATGGTCATATTCATCCCACGGACAACAGGTGTCTCCCCGGGTGCCTGACTTAAACAAACCACCTCACCATCAGAATCCTCCTTGTCAATTTCCTCCTCAGCGCCAGCAACACCCACATCCTCATCCTGGTGTACTTCAACAGTGACATCTTCAATTTGACTATCAGTAACTGGACTGCGGGTGCTCCTTCCAGCACTTGCAGGGGCGTGCAAATGGTGGAAGGTGCCACCTCTTCCCGTCCAGTGTTGGGAAGGTCAGGCATCGCAACCGACACAATTGGACTCTCCTTGGGGATTTGTGATTTAGAAGAACGCAGAGTTCTTTGCTGTGCTTTTGCCAGCTTAAGTCTTTTCATTTTGCTAGCGAGAGGATGAGTGCTTCCATCCTCATGTGAATCTGAACCACTAGCCAGGAACATAGGCCAGGGCCTCAGCCATTCCTTGCCACTCCGTGTCGTAAATGGCATAGTGGAAAGTTTACGCTTCTCATCAGACGCTTTTCATTTTGATTTTTGGGTCATTTTACTGAACTTATGTTTTTTGGATTGTACATGCTCCTTACTATGACATTGGGCATCGGCCTTTGCAGACGACGTTGATGGCATTTCATCGTCTCGGCCATGACTAGTGGCAGCAGCTTCAGCACGAGGTGGAAGTGGATCTTGATCTTTCCCTATTTTACCCTCCACATTTTTGTTCTCCATTTTTTAATGTGTGGAATTATATGCCAGTAATATATCAATAGCAATGGACTACTGTACCGTACTGCTATATATTATCTACTGGTGGTCAGCAAAATTCTGCACTGTCCTCCTACTATATATACTGTGCACAACTAAAATGCACCACAGGTATGGATGGACAGTATACTTGATGACACAGAGGTAGGTAGAGCAGTGGCCTACTGTACTGTACGGCTATATATTATATACTGGTGGTCAGCAAAATTCTGCACTGTCCTCCTACTATATATACTGCGCACAGCTAAAATGCACCACAGATATGGATGGATAGTATACTTGATGACACAGAGGTAGGTAGAGCAGTGGCCTACTGTACCATACTGCTATATATTATATACTGGTGGTCAGCAAAATTCTGCACTGTCCTCCTACTATATATACTGCGCACAACTAAAATGCACCACAGGTATGGATGGATAGTATACTTGACGACACAGAGGTAGGTAGAGCAGTGGACTACTGTACCATACTGCTATATATTATATACTGGTGGTCAGCAAAATTCTGCACTGTCCTCCTACTATATATACTGCGCACAACTAAAATGCACCACAGGTATGGATGGATAGTATACTTGATGACACAGAGGTAGGTAGAGCAGTGGCCTACTATACCGTACTGCTATATATTATATACTGGTGGTCAGCAAAATTCTGCACTGTCCTCCTACTATATATACTGCGCACAACTAAAATGCACCACAGGTATGGATGGATAGTATACTTGACGACACAGAGGTAGGTAGAGCAGTGAACTACTGTACCGTACTGATATAATACTGGTGGTCTCTGGTTAGCAAAATTCTGCACTGTCCTCCTACTATATACTACAATGCAGCACAGATATGGAGCGTTTTTCAGGCAGAGAACATAGATATTTTCAGCACACTGAGCACAGATATTTGCAAGCACACTGAGCACAGATATTTGCAGCACACTGAGCACAGATATTTGCAGCACACTGAATACAACTGAGAGAACGCTGCACGTCCTCTCCCTATCATCTCCAATGCACGAGTGAAAATGGCAGCGACGCGCGGCTCCTTATATAGAATACGAATCTCACGAGAATCCAACAGCGGGATGATGACGTTCGGGCGCGCTCGGGTTAACCGAGCAAGGCGGGAAGATCCAAGTCTGCCTCGGAACCATGTAAAATGGGCGAAGTTCGGGGGGGTTCGGATTCCGAGGAAACGAACCCGCTCATCACTAATTGAGACCCTTTGGTGTCAATGTCTCCAAGCGGTTAATCCACTCTGTTTCCCTTCTACACTGTATGTAATTTCAATGGTCTATTGCCACCTCTTAAGGAGGCTGGTATGCGGTCGATCATACAATATTTTAAAGACACCAATGTGTGCCTTGCATTGAGGAAATGACGGGCAAGTAGTTGGTCACTCTTCCCAGTATTTAATGCAGCTTTGATAGAAGACCTATGCTCCGCCATCCTTTCTCTGAAGGTACACTTCGTCTTTCCTATATATAAATGGCCACATGGGCACAGAATTTAGACAAGCTTGTCAGTCTGTGCCTGATGGTATATTGTTTCCCTGAGTGTGGGTGATAAAATGTATCACCGGGGATCATGTAAATACACGAAGAGCAGCTACATTTTATGCAACCTTTTTTAGCATTCAAAAAATTAAGCCTATCATCATATGTAGTAATATGAGTCTTAACTAATATATCACGGAAATTGTGGCTTTGTGTATAACACGCCATAAGCTTAGTATTTTCTAATTTGAAGTCTCTATCCATTTGTACGATGGGCCATCATTTTTTAGAGACTTTATATATAATGGGACTTACCTCATTATATTCAGTAACCCAAGGAATCATAGGGTTAGTGCTTTGTACATCTTTAACCCTAAGTAGGCTATTCCTATCCAAGCATAATACCTTCTCTTTAGATTGAAGTAACTCTTTTAATGGATAACCTCTAGCTTGGAACTTTAGTATAAGGTCATCCATCTGACTAGCAGCTTTGATAGGGTCTGTAGTGATCCTTCTGATACGCAATAACTGAGAATATGATAATCCTCTTTTTAGGGGTTCAGAATGATAACTACTGTTATGTAAAAGGTTATTGCGACCAGATGGTTTGTAATATAAGTTAGTTTCCAATTTGCCTTCATTAATAGATATTTCAACAGCCAAAAAAGTAATACTAGAATCACTGATAGAATAGGTGAACTTCACAGGCTTTTGTTTGTTATTATGTGTTTCCATAAGATCTCTGAAGGCTTGCTTTGAACCTGTCCATAAAATTAATAAATCATCTATATATTGTGTGAAATATAAAATATTACCTGCGATATTAGGATCTGAAAAAAAATATCTGTTTCCAAAGCAAACATAAATATATTCGCGTATGATGGGGCCACTGAGGACCCCATCGCACAGCCCAATTGTTGTATATAAAACTTGCCATTGAACAGAAAAAAAATTCTAGTAAGAATAGTGTGTAATAATTCACAAATAAATTCAATCCTGAGACCAGAATAATTAGGGTGCCCTGTAATAAACCGCTTAACATTATGGTCCAGTTTGATTGCAATCACTTAAACTTTGTCTGGGAAATCATCAGTGGTGAAGAATCCCAGATCTACAGTTTTAACCCTAAGATTAAACAACAGTTGACCCATAGGACCCCAGGTGAAAGGTGTGCTGCAACAGTAGTTCTGACATGAGTACAGCATGGCCATCAACATGACTAACATCATCTCTGTGGTGAATTATCTCACCATAACTAAAGTCTCATCTCTGCTGTGATTTGTTTTCTTCAGTCAAGATTCCTTTTGGAATATTTCTTCAGTGACTATTTCATTGCTATCACGTTCTTTCCTCAATGTCCTCTCCATGATTCCTGGTTTTCTTCTTCCTGATTCTTCTATTGTAAGTCCAAGAATTGTAACAAGATCTTCATCCAGCATGTAGAAGACATACCTGCTTCAGACTGTTTCAGCTGCTGTACCAAGTGGTTTGAGTGCATGCAACTTTGTATAGACTCCTCTGGCGAATGCTTTGAAAAATGTAATGTTCACTTTGTAAATATAACACTTTTTATGCATCCAAAAACTTATTGCACCTCCCTCTTATGTGTGTATAGGCTTGAGAATGTAACAGAGTTTCTGTCTACAGCTACTGTACGAACGTCTCAGTTACATAACCAGTGAAGTGGATTTATTGAAGATAAAGCAATTATAGCCATACTCACTGTTACCATCAGTGGAGGTGAGGTTTTTAAAAAGCATCTCAGCTAACAATGTTGTGCCTCCGTCCAGAATTTCGGGCTATATAACAAATTTCTCTGCCTGTAACAGGTATCAGCAGGTTCCTCAGATGAATATTTAAATCCCTCTGAGTACCAAATTTGTAGCATAATTCCTTCCTGTATTAGCGCTATTCATGAATGCTCAATCTGCAACATGTGCTCCAAGCCTCATTATCTCTCCTAATATATCATTTAGTGCCCATCTTTAATCCATTACTGGTTCAGTGGCTATTATTTATGCATTCCACTGGGTTGGGTATGGGTGACCGGTGCTTGGGATCCTGCCGGTCACCATACCGACGCCGGGATCCTGGGGATATGAAAGCCAGGGGGGCAAGCACAATGAAAACCCTTGCGGGCTTGGTGACAAGCTTCGCTCGCCACAGGTTCTATTTCCACTCTGTGGGTGTCCTATAGTCCCTGTTAGTTGGCATGCCGACTGTCCGGATGTTGAGGGAGCGGGATGTAGGCATTGGTATTGTAACCAGTGGTCTCCTGAGCCTTGGCTGGACAAAAACGCAGTACCTATCTTGGAAGCTGCAGTTCCAAAAAACTACTCAGTCATTCACAACCCCAGACTGGACAGCAGGGGAGGCGAGGTGGCCAGCTACTTTAAAAAAACACTTAAACTTAGGATCTGCCCAATGGAAATTGCACACTCATTTCAGTGCATCGCTGCCTGGAGTTCTACAGAATTAGGTTTCAGAGTACTTCTCATTTACCACCCCTCTGGAGATGGAAAGATATTTCTACAAGAGTTTGCAGATAATGTTGCTGGACTATTTCTGGAACACCAAAGGTGGCTCATCCTCTGGGATTTCAATGCATGGGTCGATGATGAGCTCTCACGCCTTGGCCAAGATCTCATGTGTACAATGAATGCTCACACAAGTCATTCCGTCTTCTACACATAAAAGCGGTTACACTCTTGATATTGTCTTCCAGATTGGATTAGAAGTTTCTGACCTAAAAACAAACCTAGTCACATGGTCAGACCACCACTCAATATGGTTCTCAGTCACAATCCCTCAAAATAAATCTTTGTCCATGGAAATGAGCAGGTATTGTCCATGGAGGGGTATTACTCATCAGGATCTTGCAGCTAACTTGGACCTCTCTGCTGTAATAGGGGCCTGTGAAGAGCCTTGTTCCCTAATCCATTATTATAACAGGTATGTAACAGCTGCAATGGATACTATCACCCCTGTGCATATACGACCCTGCAAACCACACCATCAAGCACCTTGGTTTGACAACAGTATTCGTGATCTTAAAATAATAGTTGTATGTTGAAAGACAACGGAGGAAGACAAACCTGGCAGAGGATAAATTAAATTTATTCAAACATTGGAAAATATCAATTAACAATCACCCGCAAGAAAAAAGAGTTCCTTTCAAATGAGATCATGGCAGCAAAAAATAGGCCAGCTCAGCTTTTCCACACAGTGGATATGCTTTGCAAGCCAGCATGCCTGCAGCTTCACGAGACCCTCTCCCAGTCAAGATACAATGAGTTTGTAAAATTCTTTGCCGATAAAGTATCCACTACCTGGGCTGGAATTCCTACAATGACCTAGTGTACATACAACAAAAGAAAAGAGAGGACTTTTTTGTTTGGCGCACTCTTAAGAAAAAATATCGTAAATTTGTATGAATCAGTAATATTGAAGAATATAAAGTATAACTTTTAATGAATCAATTAAAATATATAATCTCCTAGAAAAATGTTTCAAAATGGACAGGTGAATATCAGTGTATGCGTTTATGTGGCATAAATAGCTGTGCTAATAGTACTAGGATTGTGGTCCAGAATTGGAGTCAATTCGGCGTTCCTCTATGAATGTGGTCCTGGATTGGGCTTAAATTTTGGTGCAACTGTATATCTAGGTCATTATAGAGGATTTCAATGTTAAGTAGCTCTTTCTACAGAATAAAGTTGAGACTGCAGTACTTACACTATATACATTACAGGGGTGTATTTTGAGGGTTAAATATAACCTTCCGAGTAAATATCCACCCGGATTCCACTCAGATAAGTGTGGTCCCTGTACTACCACCAACCAAGTCACCGATGGGAAAAGTGACTGATTAGCTCTAGATAATTGTTCTCTGCAACCAACCTATGTAGTTTACGTGACCAATGCAAAGTTTGAAAAAATGCGTGAACAGTACATATTGTTATGATTCCAGCACTCTGGTCTGAGGAGATCTTATAACAAGGACCTGAGTACTGGAACGTAATGCTGGGAAAGGGAGCGGGAATGGAAAATAGGCCCTTGCGCCCTAACTCCGTTGTCTCGCCCGTGCTGTCAGAAATCCCTTGCGAGACTATGGTTGCTTGAGCCCATGGCAGCCACGTTTGAAGGGCGGATTACATCTGCCCAACTCCGATGCCCCCTCAGGTCTTAATGGGAGACAAAGGGAAATCCGAGACAGGATGATAACAAGGGGCCCTCTAACTCAGCAACAAAGCCAGGGGCTACAAACTAACTTAAAACTAGAATATGTGCGGAAAAACCGCCAGGGAAAAGGACAACCAAAATACCCACTTGTCCACTCTCCTACCCGGCACCGCCGAGTTCCGGAGAGGACTTGTGGAAGCGGAACCCTCCGCAAATGCTCCGAAACAGAATACAAAAATAAAGCGGGCTGAGCCGCAGCACACGGCAGAGCCGCAACTCACGAACACCACACGAGATTCTCTGGCGACCGTGGTGGACAATAGGGGATCAGGAGATTTCTTGGGAAGAGATGACAACTCCAAGCTTCAGGAACTCTGAGGACAGGAATGACCAGACACAGCAAGACTGGAACAGACGTTCAGCAAACCTAAGCAGCATGCAGGAAGCTATTACCGGCGTCTGTGTGAAGCACTGAGAAAGTATTTAACAAGGAGTCCTCCAATCAGATGTTTCAGAGCCAGATTAGCAAGCATGCCGTGCAGCTGCCAGGCTGCACGAGCAGAAACAAGTGTGTGTAATTGATTTGATTGACCCTGCAACGGGGAACGCGGTCCACCCGTGGTGTCCCCGTTGCTAGGGTCCAGGCGGCTAAGCACGCCCGGCGTCCCTGCATTGCTAGGGAGCCGGAGGCTATGCGCGCACGGCGTCCCAGCGTTGCTAGGGACCCGGCAGCTAGCACGCACGGCGTCCCGAGTTGCTAGGCGCCGGGCCGCGAGGACATCGCGGACCCCGGCGCCTAACAGTACCCCCCCTTGAGGAGGGGTCAAGGAACCCCTAAAGCCAGGTTTCTGAGGAAATTCGCGAAAAAATGCCCTCTTGAGCCTAGGGGCATGAAGATCCTTATCCAGGACCCAAGACCTTTCCTCCGGACCATAGCCTTTCCAGTGAACTAAAAAATAAAGCCGACCCCAGGACAATTTGGAATCAAGAACTTTCTCTACCAAAAACTCCTGTTGTCCCTGTACATCCACTGGAGATCTACCCTGAGAGATCCTCCGAGGAAATCTACTGGAAGAAACGTATTGTTTCAACAGGGAACAGTGAAAAGTATTTCCAATCTTGAGAGATCTTGGTAAACGTAGCCGAAAGGCAACTGGGTTGACCTTCTTAATAATAAGAAACGGTCCAATAAATTTGGGTCCCAGTCTAGCCGAGGATTGTCGAAGCCTGTTGTTGCGAGTCGACAACCACACCTTATCTCCCACCTTAAAAGTGCAAGGACGTCGGAGCCTGTCAGAAAATTTCTTCTCTCGGAAGGCCGCTTTTCTGAGAGCAAGGTGCACTTTTTTCCAAATTGCTCTGAGATGGGAGGTCAAGGTTAGCGAGGAGACTGGAGAATGATAAAAAAAAAATTGGCTCTTGGGTGAAAACCAAATACTGAAAAGAATGGAGACTCTTTGGTGGAGGAATGACAAGAGTTATTATAAGCATTCTCAGCCAAAGGGAGAAACTCGGACCAATCATTCTGGAGTTTGGCTGAATACAAACGCAAATATTGTTTTAATGACTGGTTGACTCATTCGGTTTGCCCGTTAGACTGTGGGTGGTAACCAGATGTTAAAGACAGTTTCATCTTCAATGAGGCACAAAAACATTCCCAGAAATGTGTGATGAATTGTGGACCCCGATCAGAAACAATATCAGTGGGCAACCCATGAAGCCTGAACACATGGCGGAGGAACAAAACTGCCAACCCTTGAGCAGAAGGCAATCGGGGAAGAGCAATAAAATGAGCCATTTTACTAAACGGTCCACTACCACCCAAATGACTCGGAATCCGGCTGAAAGGGGAAGGTCAACCACAAAATCCATGGAAATATGAGACCATGCCCTGAGAGGAACAGCTAAAGGCATGAGTTGCCCGATAGGCAACGAACGAGGAACCTTATGCTGTGCACAAACCTGGCATGAATGAACGAATTCCTTAACGTCTTTAGAAAGACTAGGCCACCACACTGAATGAGAGACTAACTCCAATGTCTTAGTGATTCCCGGATGCCCTGAGACTTTGTTGTCATGAAATTCAGTTAAAACAGTGGCTCTCAAAAATTCAGGGACATAAAGACGACCAGTGGGAGTAAGTCTAGGAGCTTGGTGTTGAAGCTGGTTTAACTGGGTAAATAAATCCTGTGTGAGGCCTGCCCGGATGACTGAAGACGGAAGTAAAGGGGGGTGACAACAGGATTGCTATTGTGAACCGGAAGAAAGCTACGTGACAGGGCATCAGCTTTTGTATTCTTGGAACCAGGCCTGAAAGTGATTATAAACCTGAAACGAGTTAAAAATAATGCCCAACGTGCCTGCCGAGCAATAAGCCGTTAAGCTGATTCAATATATTGCAGGTTCTTATGGTCAGTCAAAACCAAAATAGTATGTTTAGCTCCCTCCTGCCAATGCCTCCACTCCTCGAAAGCCCATTTCACCGCCAGTAACTCCCGATTACCAACGTCATAGTTGGATTCAGCGGAGGAGAATTTCCTGGACATAAAGGCACAAGGATGTAACTCCAGAGACTCCGGATCCTCTTGAGAAAGGACAGCCCCCACTCCAACTTCTGATGCATCAACCTCCACAACAAAGGGAAATTCCTGATTAGGATGTCTAAGGACTGGAGCCGAGACAAAGGCTTGCTTCAAGGCCTGGAAGGACAATTCAGCTTCATGCGACCAGTTGGTAGGATCCGCTCCTTTTTTTGTCAGAGCTACTATGGGAGCAACCAGGCCAGAAAAAGAATGAATGAACCTCCTATAATAATTCGCAAACCCTAAAAAGCGCTGAATTGCTTTTAAATTAGTGGGTTGCGCCCAATTAAGGATGGCCTGGAGCTTCTTTGGTTCCATGGAAAATCCCTGAGGAGAAATTATGTACCCTAAAAAAGATACTTCCGTGACGTGAAAATCACACTTTTCCAGCTTGGCATATAAATGATTCTCACGTAACTTTTGAAGAACCAGACGCTGCTGGGTAACATGTTGTTCCATCGATTCAGAATAAATCAAGATGTCGTCTAAATAAACAACCACGAATTTCTCTAGGAAGTCACGGAGAACATCGTTGATGAGGTCTTGAAAAACTGCCGGAGCATTAGACAGGCCGAACGGCATCACCAGGTATTCGTAGTGACCCGACTGAGTGCTGAAAGCCGTCTTCCACTCATCCCCAGATTTAATTCGGATGAGGTTGTAAGCTCCTCTAAGGTCAATTTTAGAAAAAATCACAGCAGAACGTAACTGATCAAAAAGTACAGAAATCAACGGCAAAGGATAGGTGTTTTTAACGGAGATCTTATTCAGGGCCCTAAAATCAATGCATGGTCTAAGCGAGCCATCTTTTTTCTCCACAAAGAAAAAACCTGCACTTAAAGGAGATTTTGATGGTCTAATAAATCCCTTCTTTAGGCTTTCCTGAACATAATTATTCATGGCCGTAGTTTCTGGCCCGGACAAGGCATATAATCTCCCCTTAGGCAAAGTGGCAACTGAAACTAGCTCAATTGCACAATCATAAGGCCGATGGGGAGGCAGAATGTCCGCATTGCCTTTAGAGAAGACATCGGCAAAGTCTTGGTATTCCACAGGAATGAGCTCTGGAATGATTGCTGCAAATCTGACTGGATACGAAATACATTCCTTAGCACAAAATGTACCCCAATGGGAAATCTCCCCGGACCGCCAATCAATGGTGGGATTATGAAAGGCCAGCCAAGGGTGACCCAGAACAACAGGAACTGCTGGGCAATGTGTAAGGTAAAATTCAATATTTTCGGAATGTAAGGCTCCTACGGTAAGTACTACTGGAGGTGTATGGTGAGTAATTATCCCATTAGAAAGCGGACCCCCATCTAAGCCGTGCATGGTGATACATCTATCTAATGGTAACTGCGGAATGCCTAAGGCCTTAGCCCAAGTTAAATCCATAAAGTTTCCTGCAGCTCCACTGTCGACAAAAGCCGACACCAAAGAACTGAGGCTGCCAAAGGAAACCTTAACAGGGACTAAAAGAGAGTTGTTCGAGGAAATAAGCTGCAGACCTAAGTGAACCCCCTCACGATTCACTTGGTCAAAGCGTTTCCCGACTTGTTCGGGCAATTACGAGCAAAATGTCCCTTACCACCACAGTATAAACAAAGACCGGAATTTTGTCTTCTGGTTTTTTCCTCGGGAGACAGCTGGGAGAGACCCATCTGCATGGGCTCCTCGACGTCCTCTGGAAAGGAATATACACAAGGACTAGACCTTACAGATGTTCCTCTTTCAGCCCTCTGCTCTCGGAGATGATGATCAATCTTTATAGCAAGCTCCATGAGTTTATCGAGAGTCTCAGGAGCGGGGTACTGGAGGAGACTGTCTTTAATAAATTCAGATAAACCGAGGCGAAACTGACTGCGCAGGGCCGGGTCATTCCAGCCACAGTCGTTTGACCAATGGCGAAACTCGGTACAATAAACCTCCGCAGGATTTCTACCTTGTTTGAGAGCGCGCAGCTGACTCTCAGCGGATGCCTCTCTATCTGGGTCATCATACAAGAGCCCTAAAGACTTAAAAAAGGCGTCTACAGATAACAATGCAGGATCCTCTGCTCTTAAACCAAATGCCCAGGTCTGAGGATGCCCCTGAAGTAAAGAAATAATAATCCCAACCCGCTGAGATTCATTACCAGAGGATGTAGGTCTTAAACGAAAATAAAGTTTACAGGATTCTTTAAAATTAAAAAATTCTTTTCTATCACCGGAAAAACGGTCGGGTAAATGCATCTTTGGTTCAGGGACTACCTTCGGGGAGGCTCGCAAAAGATCTTCCTGCGATCTCACCCGAAGAGAAAGATCCTGAACCATCTGAGTAAGTTCTTGAATCTGGCTGACTAAGAGCTGACCGGGATTTGGCCCTAAACCTGTCGGATTCATGAGGCCGATAAACTCTCACAAAAACAGAATGAGAAAAAATTAAACCCCGTTTAATTTTAAGTTTTGGTATGGCCGGTAATAATGTTATGATTCCAGCACTCTGGTCTGAGGAGATCTTATAACAAGGACCTGAGTACTGGAACGTAATGCTGGGAAAGGGAGCGGGAATGGAAAATAGCCCCTTGCGCCCTTACTCCGTTGTCTCGCCCGTGCTGTCAGAAATCCCTTGCGAGACTATGGTTGCTTGAGCCCATGGCAGCCAAGTTTGAAGGGCGGATTACGTCTGCCCAACTCCGATGCCCCCTCAGGTCTTAATGGGAGACAAAGGGAAATCCGAGACAGGGTGATAACAAGGGGCCCTCTAACTCAAGCCAGGGGCTACAAACTAACTTAAAACTAGAATATGTGCGGAAAAACCGCCAGGGAAAAGGACAACCAAAATACCCACTTGTCCACTCTCCTACCCGGCACCGCCGAGTTCCGGAGAGGACTTGTGGAAGCGGAACCCTCCGCAAATGCTCTGAAACAGAATACAAAAATAAAGCAGGCTGAGCCGCAGCACACGGCAGAGCCACAACTCATGAACACCACACGAGATTCTCTGGCGACCGTGGCGGACAATAGGGGATCAGGAGATTTCTTGGGAAGAGATGACAACTCCAAGCTTCAGGAACTCTGAGGACAGGAATGACCGGACACAGCAAGACTGGAACAGACGTTCAGCAAACCTAAGCAGCATGCAGGAAGCTATTACCGGCGTCTGTGTGAAGCACTGAGAAAGTATTTAACAAGGAGTCCTCCAATCAGATGTTTCAGAGCCAGATTAGCAAGCATGCCGTGCAGCATCCAGGCTGCACGAGCAGAAACAAGTGTGTGTAATTGATTTGATTGACCCTGCAACGGGGAATGCGGTCCGCCCGTGGCGTCCCCGTTGCTAGGGTCCAGGCGGCTAAGCACGCCAGGCGTCCCTGCATTGCTAGGGAGCCGGCGGCTATGCGCGCACGGCGTCCCTAGTTGCTAGGTGCCGGGCCGCGAGGACATCGCGGACCCTGGCGCCTAACACATATCTTGCTGGTTCAATAGAAAAGAAATGTCTCACATCACTGGGTCATGGCTATTATCACTCTCTATGGGTGGAGACAAGGTGGTAAGACACTTGCTGCCACAATCTGGCTGGAGGTGCAGAGAGAATAAATAAAGATGAATCTGCTGTCAATGTTAGACCAGAGTGTCCCCAATGACTAAAACCGTTCTTACAATGACACCAGAGGAGTACCAATCTAGCAAACCTGCCAATGTAAGCCACCTGTCTTCATGGAACAGCTTGGAGCAAGTGGGAGTACAAACCATTGCCTTCACCTGTGAACTGGACCTTGCCTCAACCAAGCTTCTATTAGGGTGTAAGAAAATAATTGGCCCTGTATTTGCAAAAATAGTTCAATGCTGTTTGTAGACAGGCATTTTTCCTGAACCACTACAGGAAGCAATAGTCAAGCCACTTATTTAAAAAAATCTAATTTAGACCCTGACTGCATGACCAACTACAGGACAGTATCAAACCTTCCTTTTCTAGGAAAGGTTATTGAGAAAGTGGTTGAAACCTGCCTGTCAATCCATGAGATTTATGATCAGATCCTGACTGAATCAGATTCCAGTCAGGATTCAGGAGAAGACATAGCACTGAAACAGCCATGGTATATGTGCTTAATGATCTTCTAATGGCAAGATACAGAGATGAGTGTTCAATCTTAATCCTTCTGGATCTCTCTGCAGCATTTGACACCATGGACCATGGGATTCTAATTGAGTGCCTGAAGAATTCCTGTGGTCTGGATTGCATAGTCCTAAGCTGGTTCAAATAATTTCTCGCTGTCAGGTCAAAGAGTGTTATGTCTGGAGTATACTCTTCACCACCAGTGCCATTGACATGTGGTGTCCCACAGGGTTCTATACTATCTCCCATGCTTTTTGCAGTATACATGCTACAACTAAGTGAAAGAATCAGACATCATGGCCTGGTCTACCACTACTATGCAGATGATACACAACTGTACCTGTCCTTTGCTTCAGGTACTGATAACTCAAAAACAACCCTAAATGGCTGCCTAGCTGAGCATCAGGAGTGGATGAGTGCCAGTTGGCTGAGACTGAACCCTGATAAAACAGAAGTCCTGATGACAGGTCACAGGACAAGACTGCAAAATAGCTAACTGACAGGACTTACGCTTGGGGATTAAGAACTACAAAACACTGTGTGGAACATTGGTTGTGTCCTGGACAGTGGCCTGACACTTTAACATCAGGTGTCAGCCACAATCAAATACTCATTCTTTTATCTGAGGAACATAGCCAGAATTAAGCACTTAATTTCTTCAGAAGACTTGCCTAAAATCATACATGCATTTGTATCATCACGCCTAGACTACTGCAATGCCCTCTACCTTGGTCTCCCAGCAAAATAATAGCACTGCTTGCAGATGGTACAAAATTCAGCTTCCAGACTATTAATCAACCAGCTCCATTCCAGCCACATAACACTCATTCTCTACTCCCTTCACTGGCTACGCGTAAAATTACGAATTGTTTTTAAGATTGGCTTACTCACTTTCAAAGCCTTATATGACCACGGCCCACCTATGTGGCTTCAACTCTATGGAACTCTCTTCTCAGCATAGTGCAAGAAGCTGCCACTCTAGAATCCTTCAAAAATAGACTAAAGACTTACCTATTTACTCAAGCATTTCACTAATATCTACTCTTAAGCTTGTTTTGAAGTTTGAGCTGTAAAGATAATTGTAAAGCACTTTGAGTCCTATTAGGAGAAAAGTGCTATATACAGTAAATATTGTTGTTGTTGTTGTTGTTATTATTATTATTATTATTATTATTAATAATAATAATAATAATAATTATTATTATTATTATTATTATGATATAACAAATCCAATTGACTGCAATTACAATCTTTAAATCATCTGAAATAGTGGGATCCTTTGTCAAATAATAATCAATGGAATTTATGCCCAACTCATGTTCAGTATTCTAGTATAAGGATTCAACATCACAAGTAATAAACTACTAACTTTGTTTCCATTGTATATTCTGAACCAAATTCAAAAAATGGGTAGTATCCTTAATATAAAATCTTACATTTGTGACATAACCTTGTAGATAACTGATAAAAAGATTCATTGTTTGTCATGGAACCCACTCCAAAAATAATAGGTCTCCCAGGTAGTGAATTAATAATTTGTGTATATTCGAAAGAAAATAAAAAGTGGGTACCACTGGGTGAGAAGTGTGCAAAAACGTGAAGTGTCTTTGGATATTGCACCCACCACCATTCTTCCATCTAACATATGTTTGAATCTTTTTTGAAAAAGGGTTGTTGGATTTTCTGGTCATTTAATATAGAACTAATTCATCATTGATCTGTCAGTATGCCTCTGTTACATAATCAGTGGAATCAGAGGTGGATTGGGAACTGAAAGTAGAGATGAGCGGGTTCGGTTTTACTCAGATTTACTCGGTTCTCAAAACGGCATCTTATTGGCTCACGGATGTCTCTTGTTTTGGATAGCCAATAAGATGCCATTTTGAGAACCAAGTGAAACCGAATAAAACCCGAACCCGCTCATCTCTGACTGAAAGTGGCCCTGGAAAAATATATAGAAGCGGCCTCACGTGGGCAGCACCAGAAGTATACCATGCAACCATATCGGCAGCACCACCCCTCACATGTCAACAAACAAAACAGGCCTCACATGCACATCTGCCCACCAGGAATCTGCTCTTCTGTATCTATGGCCAGTCCGCCCCGAGGTGGAATTTAATACCACAATCCTTCCCCTTTATCTGCTTGTTTATTTGTGATCATGAGATCATTACTTAGATTCTTCAAGGCCAATCTTTCTTTTTCATTAAAATGATCCTTTAAAGAAAGTTTTTCCACTTTAGTACACATCTCCCTGAATTGCTCCTTAGTTATCTTGTAAAAGCTTTCTATGAAGGGTCCTCTATATTGTAAATCATAGAATTCACATATCATTTTCCTGACCTATTGTCATCTGTATCGTACAGATGTATAATTTTATTTACCTCTGTAGATTCAGAGGCTAAACTCATAAATATATATCATATACCGTATCATATATATAATTGATCACAAATAAATATATATATATATATATATAGTATTCCAACATCGGTACAAACGGCACTCTTAGGGTTCAATGTATGCAGAAAACTGGTCCATTTCTGCATACATTGAACCCTAAGAGTGCCGTTTGTACCGACGTTGGAATACTATGTGTTATAGGATTCAGGCACCAGGGGACGTTGCTCTTTTATATCTGAGTGCCGACTGATTTGGAGGACTATATATATATATATATATATATATATATATATATTGTGGCAGTCCAGTCCGGATGCCACCCCGGGTGCTTGCAGGACAGGGCACAACAGTTCGGGTGCACCGGGCCAAAGCGACCTGGGTTTAGGACTGGACCAAGAGGAAGTCCAGGGAGGTTTTGGGACACAGCAAGTTGTCATTCGGCCTTAGCATGGGCGGTTTTGGTTCCCTGAGGTTTGGATGGGAGAGAGAGAGAGAGAGTGGGTGGGCTCGCATCCATGCAGGTCAGGGCTCAGGACTCTTGATGCTAACAAGTGACCAGGTGATAGAGGGCGGGCCAGTGGGTTAGAGACAGGGAGCCTGAGACTTTTATACATGCTTTTCATGAACCGGTGCCAGGTTAAGGTACCTTGTAAACTTGCCGTATTAAAGACCTGTTTACTGTGCTGTGGAAGTAAACATACTGCTTTCCCTCTACAACCGTGTTAGCGTCTTGTCTGGTGGAAGGTCGCTTTGTTACAATATATATAAATGTCCAATATCCGGCACTCCCTTGATAATCATTTAACTGTATCCTGGTGCCATCTTATCCGATAAGAGATAAGTAACATGCAATTCGCAACCGCGGCACTCAAGGATGTCTTTCCAAAGAATTAAAACTCCATCACTCTGGATTTCTTCAACATTTCAGGATAGTTTATTGAGATCCTTTGTATCCTGACAAAAGGGTATCAATAAACGATCTTGAAACGTTGTAGAAATCCAGAGTGATGGAGTTTTAATCCTTTAGAAAGGCGTCCTTGAGTGCCACTGTTGCGAATTGTGTGTATATATATATATATATGTAAAGAAACTGTCTGTGGAACGGCACTCCCTTATGCTGGACAATGCGCTCCGGTGCCCTCTGGGATGATCGATGTGTACAGGGAAAGAAAATATCAGCTCATCTGGGAGACTGTAAGCAGACCGGGATATCTTTCTTCAGGACACTGCAGGTCCAGATAGAAGCATGGCACCTTAAGAATATCGGGAGGTACCCGTGGGATACCATTAAGCTTGTTAGGGTGGGCATTTCATGACACCCCTGTAAATCCGGTACGCCTTTTTGCCTGATCATTGGTGGATTTCTCATGTGCATTGTCATTGCCATTTTTACACTATTTGTGGAAAATTAATAAACTGTATTACACTATATATCCTCTTTCTCTTCTAAATTTTGGGTCAATATGGAGTAATTATCCCATCAGGAGAGAGACGGGTCTGAACATTAGGACTAAAATGGACATTGAATATACTACAGATTGGATTGAACTGGGACAGTGAATTACGTGATTCTCTGTGACGTATACATTTCGTATACACTTATATAGACATTCAGTGTGACTATACCCAAGAGGGTGCGCACAGTTGCAAATTTTTTTGTTTATCTTGAGGTTTATATAAGGTGGTGGGGACCACCTAAGCTTCTGTTGCTGCACTACTAAGTTGGAGCGCTGGTTTTAAGAAATTTTTGTATATATATATATATATATATATATATATATCCTCTAGTCTCCTGCATACTAAAGCTTCACCTTTAGCAGCAGCCTTTCCTAGGTGGATTAAGTCCACCCAGTACTTAGATGCCCCCTGGTCTTAATGTGGACAAGGAAACTATTGGAGACTGGGCAAGTGCAAGGAAAATATGCTGGAGTAGACACCCACCTGGCACGGAGTGGGCTGAGGCTAGACAAATGGGCACACACTGGACAAGGACTAGACAAAACTAAACTGACAGGTACTGGTGAATAACAAAAGTATGAATACACAACAGAACCAGGACTGGATAAGGTACCACTGACAAGGACAATAACACAAAATCCAGGGGCTACTTCTGGAAGCTGTTCAGCAATGATGAAGGACTGGAAGTGGTTACTATGAACAAACACACGCAGACCAAAACTAGACAAGACTGAAGAAACAGAGTTTTGCATACCTCCAAACATGGCCTTTTCCAGGAGGGACACAATGCTTTGTTGCAGGACTTCCCTCTTATTTAAAATTTCCCTTACCTGTGTTGAAACACCTTTGTTATCAATTAACCTGATGGTAATCCTAACTTAAGAGGGAAGTCCAGGAACAGAGCATTTTGTCCCTCCTGGAAAGGGTCACGATGGGAGCTATGAGTTTGTACTTAGGGTACAGACGCTGTATTTGGGAGCCGCTCACTTACAGATAGACAACCTAGAGCTTATGAAAACACTGCAGGTAGGACTGGTGGTATTTTGCAGGTAGCTGTTCAGAGGGGAAGCTCTGGATTCTGCAGGTAATGACAGGCTAAAACTCGGGGAAACTTGGAGTAAACTAACAGACAAGGGGGGAAATGTAATAGGGTGTAAGAGTCAGAAAGTGAGAGATTTTGGTCAAATTCTCCTGTTTTTTTAAAGTGGCAATCATTTACATGGGAAAACCAGGTTGATTTTGCCAGGTAAATGATTGCCACTTAACAATAAACAGGAGAATTTGACGAATGGCTGGTAAACCTAACTGCGCTCATCCCCTACAGCATTGTTTCCTTCTGAATATTTGTGCAGATGATGTAATGAATAGTGTCTAATTGAGTACACTGAATGGTGGTTAATCAAAATAGTATGTTTTAATGCAATTCAGGTTAACTTAGGAGAATTGATTAGACTCACATACAAACATGTAATGAAATATCAGCATATCCCGAACAGCCAGATCTAATCACCACAGTGCGCAGATTACCCGTTTGTTAAAAAAAAAAAACAGGAGAATTTTACCAAAATCTCTCACTTTCTGATTCTCATACCCTATTACGTTTCCCACAAGGTACCCCCAGGTTTCAAGACAAGAAATAGAGATGTGCGGTGGGCACTTTTCGTGTTTTGTTTTTGTTTCTGGTTCCATGCTCATGTTTTGAATCTGGATTGGTTTTGCCAAAACCACCCTTTTGTGTTTTGGTTTTGGATCTGGATGATTTTTGAAAAAAACATAAAAACAGCTTAAATCACATAAGTTAGGGGTAATTTTGATCCTACGGTATTATTAACCTCAATAACATTCATTTCCACTCATTTCCAGTCTAATTTGAACACCTCACACCTCACAATATTGTTTTTAGGCCAAAAGTTGCCCTTAGATGGCTGGATGACTAAGCTAAGCTACACAAGTGTGTGGCACAAACACCTGGCCCATCTAGGAGTGGCAGTGCAGTGGCAGACAGGTTGGCAGATTTAAAAAATAGGCCCCAAACAGCACATTATGCAAAGACAAAAAAGAGGTGCAATTAGGTAGCTGGATGGCTAAGCTAAGCGACACAAATGTGCGGCATAAACACCTGGCCCATCTAGGAGTGGCACTGCAATGGCAGACAGGATGGCACAGCACATGATGCAAAGAAGAAAAAGAGGTGCAATGAGGTAGCTGTATGACTAAGCTAAGCGACACAAGTGTGCGGCACAAACAACTTGGGACGTGCTGGAATTTGCCCAGATGTAATACACGCATGATATTGGTGGCACAGGAGAGCGTACCCCTAAACCACACACACAGGGCAAAGCCTGTAAAATTAATTTTGATAATAATAACCATTTTATTTGGAGCTATTATAATAATATGCAGCACAGGTGAGCGTACCCCTACACCACACAGGGCAAACCCTGTATAAATGATTTGGATAATAATATAAATAATGTATATAAACCTTTTATTTGGAGTAAATAATATACAGCACAGGACACCACCACTGGACTTATGGCAGCACAAGACACCACCACTGGACTGATGAAGCACAAGACAGCACCACTGGACTGGACTTATACGGCAGTACCCCTGGACTTAAATGGCAGTACCCCTGGAGTTGCACGGCAGTGTCAGACAGGATGGCAATTTAAAAAACTAGTCCCCAAACAGCACATGATGCAAAGAAAAAAAAGAGGTGCAAGATGGAATTGTCTTTGGGCCCTCCCACCCACCCTTATGTTGTATAAACAGGACATGCACACTTTAACAAACCAATCATTTCAGCGACAGGGTCTGCCACACAACTGTGGCTGAAATGACTTGTTTGTTTGGGCCCTCACCAAAAAAGAAGCAATCAATCTCTCCTTGCACAAACTGGCTCTACAGAGGAAAGATGTTGACCTCATCCTCATCCTCCGATTGATCACCCCTTTCACAGTGTACATTCTCCTCCTCACAGATTATTAATTCGTCCCCACTGGAATCCACCATCACAGGTCCCTGTGTACTTTCTGGAGGAAATTGCTGGTAAAGGTCTTCCCGGAGGAATTTATCATTTATTTTGATGAACATCATCTTCTCCACATTTTGTGGATGTAACCTACTACGCCGATCGCTGACAAGGTTACTGGCTGCACTACGCACTCTTTCGGAGTACACACTGGAGGGGGGGCAACTTAGATAAAATAAAGCCAGTTTGTGCAAGGACATCCAAATTGCCTCTTTTTCCTGCCAGTATACATACGGACAGTCTGACATGCCTGCTTGGATGCTGTCACTCATATAATTCTCCACCAGTCTTTCTGGTGACAGAATCATATGCAGTGACAGTAGACATGTCAGTAATCGTTGGCAGGTCCTTCAGTCCGGACCAGATGTCAGCACTTGCTCCTGACTGCCCTGCATCACCACCAAGGGTGGGTAAAAAACCTTATCCTTTCCCTCGCAACCCCAGTGTCAGGAGAAAATGAAGGAGCTGTTGATGGGTCACGTTCCACTTGAGTTGACAATTTTCTCACCAGCAGGTCTTTGAACCTCTGCAGACTTGTGTCTTCCGGAAAGAGAGATACAACGTAGGCTTTAAACCTAGAATCGAGTACGGTGGCCAAAACGTAGTGCTCTGATTTCAACAGATTGACCACCCTTGAATCCTGGCAAAGCGAATGAAGGGCTCCATCCACAAGTCCCACATGCTTTGCAGAATCACTCTATCTTAGGTCCTCCTTAAATTTCTACAGCTGCTTCTGCAAAAGCCTGATGAGGGGAATGACCTGACTCAAGCTGGCAGTGTCTGAACTGACTTCACGCGTGGCAAGTTCGAAGGGTTGCAGAACCTTGCACAAGATGAAAATCATTCTCCACTGCGCTTGAGACAGGTGCATTCCCCCTCCTTTGCCTTTTATCGTAGGTGGATGTATAAGCTTGAATGGTCTTTTGCTGCTCCTCCATCCTCTGAAGCATATAGAGTGTTGAATTCCACCTCGTTACCACTTCTTGCTTCAGTTGAAAGCAGAGCAGGTTCAGGAGTGTTTGCTGGCGCTCCAGTCTTTGGCATGCAGTGGCTGAGTCTTGAAAGTGCCCACAATTTTTTCAGGCCACCGACAGCATCCCCTGCACGCCCCTGTAATTTTTCAAAAAATTCTGCACCACCAAATTGTTTGTGCAAAACATGGCATGTGCTGGAACTTGCTCAGATGTAACACATGCACAATATTGGTGGCGTTGTCCGATATCACAAATCCCCAGTAGAGTCTAATTTGGGTAAGCCATTGTGCTATGATGTCCCTCAGTTTCTGTAAGAGGTTGTCAGCTGTGTGCCTCTTATGGAAA
The DNA here is from genome assembly GCF_028390025.1 of Pseudophryne corroboree. NCBI lineage: Eukaryota > Metazoa > Chordata > Amphibia > Anura > Myobatrachidae > Pseudophryne > Pseudophryne corroboree. The sequence goes on from NC_086445.1 coordinate 843,720,838, forward strand.
GCGGTGAAACATAGCGTAGCCTGCCTAGGAACGAGTTGGCATTTGTGAGATGCTGCTACTGGTGCCGCTTGTGGACACTGTGGCCCTCATTCCGAGTTGTTCGCTCGCTAGCTGCTTTTAGCAGCATTGCACACTCTAGGCCGCCGCCCTCAGGGAGTGTATCTTAGCTTAGCAGAATTGCGATCGAAAGATTAACAGAACTGCTAATAAATTATTCTTTGCAGTTTCTGAGTAGCTCCGGACCTACTCACAGATTGCGATCAGCTCAGTCCGTTTAGTTCCTGGTTTGACGTCACAAACACGCCCTGCGTTCGGCCAGCCACTCCCCTGTTTCTCCAGACACTCCCGCGTTTTTCCCTGACATGCCTGCATTTTTTAGCACACTCCCAGAAAACGTTCAGTTACCACCCAGAAACGCCCCTTTCCTGTCAATCATTCACCGATCAGCAGAGCGACTGAAAAGCGCCGCAGGATCCACAGCAAATCTACTAAGTTTTTAGTTAAATAACTAAGTGCATGCGCCCTGCGTGCCTTGCGCATGCGCATTTAGCAACAAATCGCAGCATAGCGTAAATCGGCAATGAGTGAACAACTCGGTATGACCCCCTGTATGCGATCTGCACTATATACAACCCACAATGATTCTACATACACTGTATCCGACCTGCCCTCTATCCACCTGCACTGTATCTGACCCACACTGTAACCTGCAGTGTATCCGACCCGCTTTGTGTCCAACCTGCACTGTAACCCACACTGTTTCTGACCTTGCACTGTAGCCAACCCGCACTATAGTCAACCCGCACTCCAACCTGCACTGTATCCAACCCGCACTGTAACCTGCACTGTATATGATCCACTGTATCCAACCCACACTGTATGTGATCTGCACTATATACCACCCGCAATGAATGCCACCTACACTGTATCCGACCTGCCCTGTATACACCTGCACTGTTTCTGACCCACACTGTAACCTGCATTGTATACAACCCGGTTACAGTGCAGGTTGTATCCAACCAGCACTGTAACCTGGTCAATATTTAACTGTGTGTCCCAAAGTTTCCACACTGTACTACGCAGGTACGGAATGCTGTTTTTTGTGATTGGGGAGATTTTTTGGGAGCTGCTCGACAAAAAGGCTGGTTGATATACATGGGCACAGAGTGCCAGTTATCAGTGACCTAGGGCCCCCAGGAGGGAGGTACAGACTGGGCATAGGCATGTGCTGGGGACATGTGCACTTGTGTAGGGGACATCAATGTCTGCTGTTGGTTATCTACACATGTTTTTTTTTTCTTTGCTGCTTAATAACTACTTTAGAGCAATGATATTGGGGCTAATTCAGACCTGAGTGAAGATGTGCTAAATTTAGCACATCTACAATCAGTCACACAGTTATGCGGGGGATGCCAGGCACAGCACTAGTCTGCCCCGCATATCTGCCTCCCCCCATCCCTCCCGGCACAGGTACAAAAGCATCGCACAGCAGCGATGCTTTTGTACTTCAAGTGTACAGATGTAGCCATCTTTATCTTGACTGTTTCTCCGCCGAGACGGGCGTTTAGCCACGCTAAGCGACATCTGGTTGCTGATCGCAGGTATTACACGTAAAGGTAACGCCAAACGCCATGTCTGCCTCCGTGCGATTAGGTACGCCTCTCTGTGACTAGGCGCGCCTCCCTACGCTGCATATGCTCGATCGGGACAAACGCCTCAGCCACTCAAGATAAAGGTGGCTACATCTGTAGCTCCCAGCCAGCGCAGCTCCTGTGCGCTGGCAGGGAGCTACACATCACTGCCGCAGTCTGCCCCCTCTATGGTCCGGGCACACCTGCGTTGCCCGGACCACACCCCCTAAACGGTGGCCAAACGCCACGAGCCAGCCCCCTCCCGCCCTGCGACCGCCTCTGCCTGTCAAGGGCTGAGACAGCCGTTCGCTGTCTGGCATGCACTGGTGCTTGCGCACTTCAGACCTGATCGGCTGCTGTGCAAAAATGCACAGCACCAATCAGGTCTGAATCAGTACCACTGTACAGACGATTCTGAGGAAGTTTCTGTGTTGGATTGTTTTCTATTGATAGTACTTGTGAGTTGGTTTGATGGTTATTGTTAATACAGTACTAAATTGTAAATTACTGCCATGTATTTGTGCCGCTGCTCTGTTGCTTAGTTTAGCCAGCCAGGCTTTGGCCTATGTTAGTGAACAATATTGTGAGCACTGAGGTGGTCTTTATTGACTGGAAATGAGTGGAAATGAATGTTATTGAGGTTAATAATACTGTAGGAACAAAAAAAATCCCCCAAATTATGTGATTTTTGCTGTTATGTTTTGGGTTTTTTTAAATACAGATCGAAAACCAAATCCCGAAAGGGTGGTTTTGGCAAAACCAATCCAGACCTGAAACACGAAAGGAGATCCAGATCCAAAACCAAAACACAAAACTCAAAAAATGTCTGGTGCACATCACTAATATTTGCAAGTAATTGATCATGGGGTGAATTAAAGCGACCGTGGGTAATTGTGGAACCCGGGGCTATTCAATTATCCCTAATAAAACAGTGCAAGCTGCATTTTATCGGGAATTATGCTTATCCTGCCTCAGGCAGGAGAAACCAATCCCCGAAAAGAAACCCGTTTTCAGTAGAGATGTGCACCGGAAATTTTTCGGGTTTTGTGTTTTGGTTTTGGATTCGGTTCCGCAGCCGTGTTTTGGATTCGGACGCGTTTTGGCAAAACCACCCTTATACATTTTTGTCAGATTCGGGTGTGTTTTGGATTCGGGTGTTTTTTTTCGAAACCCCTTCAAAAACAGCTTAAATCATAAAATTTGGGGGTAATTTTGATCCTATAGTATTATTAACCTCAATAACCATAAGTTACACTCATTTCCAGTCTATTCTAAACACCTCACAATATTATTTTTAGTCCTAAAATTTGCACAGAGGTCGCTGGATGACTAAGCTAAGCGACCCAAGTGGCCGACACAAACACCTGGCCCATCTAGGAGTGGCACTGCAGTGTCAGACAGGATGGCACTTAAATAAATTGGCCCCAAACAGCACATGATGCAAAGAAAAGATAAAAAGAGGTGCACTGTGGTCGCTGGATGGCTAAGCTAAGCGACACAAACACCTCAATATCACAGGAATTATTTGTTCTAATCAATAGTATTATTGGTCCAAATCACTGGAAGAAAATGACAAAATCACAGGAATTATTTGTTCTAATCAATGGTATCATTGGTCCAAATCACTGGAAAAAAATGACAAAAATCACAGGAATTATTCGTTCTAATCAATGGTATTATTGGTCCAAATCACTGGAAGAAAATGACAAAATCACAGGAATTATTCGTTCTCAGCAATGGTATTATTAGTGCAAATGACTGGAAGAAAATGACAAAATCACTGGAATTAAATGGCAGTAATGTCGGGAGTTATTTCAAATGACAGTACCACTGGACATATACGGAAGTGTCAGACAGGATGGCACTTAAAAAAATTGTCCCCAAACAGCACATGGGGGGTAATTCCAAGTTGATCGCAGCAGGATTTTTGATAGCGATTGGGCAAAACCATGTGCACTGCAGGGGAGGCAGATATAACATGTGCAAAGAGAGTTAGATTTGGGTGGGTTATTTTATTTCTGTGCAGGGTAAATACTGGCTGCTTTATTTTTACACTGCAAATTAGATTGCAGATTGAATACACCACACCCAAATCTAACTCTCTCTGCACATGTTAAATCTGCCTCCCCTGCAGTGCACATGGTTTTGCCCAACTGCTAAAAAAATTCCTGCTGCAATCAACTTGGAATTACCCCCATGGTTTTGCCCAATTGCTAGCAAAAATCCTGCTGCGATCAGCTTGGAATTACCCCCTTGATGCAAAGAAAAGAGAAAAGAGGTGCACTGTAGTCGCTGGATGGCTAAGCTAAGCAACACAAACACCTCAATATCACAGGAATTATTTGTTCTAATCAATGGTATTATTGGTCCAAATCACTGGAAGAAAATGACAAAATCACAGGAATTATTCGTTCTAATCAATGGTATTATTGGTCCAAATCACTGGAAGAAAATAACAAAATCACAGGAATTATTTGTTCTAATCAATGGTATTATTGGTCCAAATCACTGGAAGATACTGACAAAATCACTGGAATTATTTGGCAAGATCACTGTAATTAATAATTATAAAACACTGATATTAATTGGTAAAATCTCACTATCACCTGCCTAGTGAAGTGGAATCTAATTTGGATTTTGTACTGGGGACACAATAACGTCATCAATTGTCTAAATTCCAATGCACTAATGGCGGAAAACGGGCGCACGTCTAGCAGCGCACTGATTATACTGAGAACTCATTATACTGATCACTGATGATACTACGGAGAACTGACACTGAGCAGCGAGAACAGCACTGGACTATTGTACTGTAGTATACTGGTCCCCACAATGCAGCAAAGATATATTGAGCACTGATCCGGAGAATAGAACTGAGTCTGACATGAAGCTGCAAGATACAGCAATGGCCTACTGTACGGTACTGTACTACTATATACTGGTGATCACCAAAATGCTGCACTATACTACTATATACTGGTTACAACAATGCAGTACAGATATGGATACTAGAAGTGACACAGAGCAGCAAGAAACAGCAATGCCTACTGTACTTTACAACTATATACTGGTGGTCACCACAATGCTGCACTGTACTACTATATATACTGCTCACAACAATGCAGCACAGATATGGATACTTGCAGTGACACGGAGCTGCTAAGATACAGCAATGGACTACTGTACTGTACAACTATACAACTATATACTGTTGGTCACCAAAATGCTGCACTGTACTACTATATATACTGCTCACATCAATGCAGCACAGATATGGATACTTGCAGTGACACGGAGCTGCAAGATACAGCAATGGCTTACTGTACTGTACAACTATATACTGTTGGTCACCAAAATGCTGCACTGTACTACTATTTATACTGCTCACAACAATGCAGCACAGATATGGATACTTGAAGTGACACGGAGCTGCAAGATACAGCAATGGCCTACTGTACTGTACAACTATATACTGTTGGTCACCAAAATGCTGCACTGTACTACTGTATATACTGCTTACAACAATGCAGCACAGATATGGATACTTGCAGTGACACGGAGCCGCAAGATACAGCAATGGACTACTGTACTGTACAACTATATACTGTTGGTCACCAAAATGCTGTACTGTACTACTATATATATATAGCTCACAACAATGCAGCACAGATATGGATACTTGCAGTGACACAGAGCGGCACGATACAGCAATGGCCTACTGTACTGTACAACTATATACTGTTGGTCACCAAAATGCTGCACTGTACTACTATATATACTGCTCACAACAATGCAGCACAGATATGGATACTTGCAGTGACACGGAGCTGCAAAACACAGCAATGGCCTACTGTACTGTACAACTATATACTGTTGGTCACCAAAATGCTGCACTGTACTACTATATATACTGCTCACATCAATGCAGCACAGATATGGATACTTGAAGTGACATGGAGCTGCAAGATACAGCAATGGCCTACTGTACTGTACAACTATATACTGTTGGTCACCAAAATGCTGCACTGTACTACTATATATAATACAGCAGATATTGAGCACTGATGATCAGGATACTGTCTAGAACTGAGTCTGACATGGAGCTGCAAGATACAGCAATGGCCTACTGTACTGTACTACTATAATTATATACTGGTGGTCCCCACAATGCAGCACACTGAGCACAGATATTTGCAGCACACTGAGCACAGATATGGAGCTTTTCAGGCAGAGAACGTAGATATTTGCAGCACACTGAGCACAGATATGGAGCTCTTCAGGCAGAGAATGCAGATATTTGCAGCACACTGAGCACAGATATTTGCAGCACACTGAGCACAGATACAGAGCTTTTCAGGGAGAGAATGTAGCCACGTCCTCTCCGCTCAATCTCCAATGCACGAGTGAAAATGGCATCGACGCGCGGCTTTTTATATGGAATACGAATCTCACGAGAATCCGACAGCGGGATGATGACGTTCGGCCTTGTTCGGGTTAACCGAGCAAGGCGGGAAGATCCGAGGCTGCCTCGGACCCATGTAAAATAGGTGAAGTTGGGGGGGGGGGTTCGGATCTCAACGAACCGAACCCGCTCATCTCTAGTTTTCAGCCACATTGAATTTGGGGTAGTATTGTGTGGCCACACCCATTTTTCACACACGCGCCCTCCCTATTTTAATATGGTGGGGGCAACAGCCCATTACTTTACTATGGGTACTCGGAATCCTAGATAAACCCCTGAACTCCTGTAAAGTTCGGTAATTATCTCTTCATCTATTTGTACCTCAACAGATGTTAGTTGCCGAGAAACATTCAGCATTTTCCAATATAGTCACTCATGCTACATTTTCATAACTTGGTGTTGTACAATACATGTACAGTATGTCAGAAATCCAGCCAGCTCCCAGATATCTTAATCTGTAAGTGCTGGTTATGCTTATGATCACGTCAACAATCTCAGTTAATAACACAACTTACCTGCCACCAGCAAAGGTGATTACAGTGGTCCATCACTGGTTAGCCCTTTGCTGCTACCTACTGTATACACAATTATTAATATTCATATGATAATATTACCTTTATGTAGCATAGATCTTGCAATATAAAGGCCTGTAAATTATTAATAGAACACAAAGAGAATATGCTAAATTAACTGTTTTTTAGTTTTAGTTTTTTCCTAAGTATATAGATAGATATATATTAAAAATACATATACAGATGGAGCCGTGCTCATACTGGGGGCTACTTCACACATGTGCGCTCCCGGCGTGAATAGGCGATCTGGCCACCTAGTCAAGCCGGGAGCACACTGAGACGCTCCCATTCTAGTGAATTGGGTGCGTGCGCATCACGGATGTGCGCACGCCCTGGACCTGGTGATAGGCACAAAAGGAACCATGAGTATCGTGGCTCTATCTGTATGATAAGCAGAATAGTTTCAGAAATACAAAGGTATAGTTTCAGAAAAATAAAGGAATAATTCACAATTAAATTTGAAGTATGAATTGCTGTGCAGGAGATCACATAGAAAATGATGGGACACCTCAGCATATCTGCTTCACCTATGGTAGTGAGCACTTCTTAAAGACTCACCAGTTATTTTATCTTTGCAACAGGCTGCTCATCAGCCCCCCAACTTCAGTTAAACTTCGGATCTTCTGTTACTTTTCACAATTTCTCATGCTTCAGTTGTATTTCCATAGCAAATTTCCAGGTTATAGAATTATCCTCATCTTTTACAGTAGCTCAATCAACCTCATTATTGATGTAGCTCCTGTATGGTGTTGTATATGAAATACCGGTGGATGGGATGCCGGCTGTCCTGACAGCGGCATCCCGGCTGCAAGAATGCCGGCATTGGGGCAAGCGCTATCAACCCCCTTGCGGGTTCGCTGCTCTCTCCACAAGTGGGAAAAGCCCTGGCGAGGCTTTAGGTATTCGCGGCTGTCGTGATTCTAGCGTCTGGATCCTGAACGCAGGGATCCAGACAGCTGGGATATTAACTACATCCCCCTGTATGTATGCTTCTTACAGTCATAAATGTACAGCTCTTTATTATTATTATTATTATTATCATTATCCTTTATTTATATGGAACCACAATGGATTCGCAGCGCCCAATTACAGAGTAGATAAAAGAATAATCAAAAGCGGAAAATAGTGACTTACAGTTGAAGACAATATAGGACAAGTACAGGGTAAATACAGTGCCATAACTTTATATTTTGGTGGTCTGGCCAGAAAGAGAATCGGTTCCCTGTTTCCCCAGGATGTGGGTTCATGGGGAAGGGGTGTGGCCACATAATAGTACCAATTCACATTACACAGCATAGTAGTGTGCGTTACTCACATTACAAAGCACAGCAGGGTCCATTTTTCACGTTACACCGGACAATAGTGTTTCTTATATGTGTTACACCCTATTAGAGCCCCTTATACACGTTACACAGAAGAGCCCTTTACACACATTTCATCACACAAGAGCCCCATCTACACTTTACACCACAGTAGAGCCCCTTATACTCTATTAATAAAGAATAGCACATGTACAGTATAGGACTTAAATACTTCATACTTTGAGTAAAAGCATAAGTTTGGTGATTAAGCTCCCCTTGCATTTACCTGTATCTCACCCCCTCCTGCCTCACCAGTGCTGCTGCATGTGGGCAGGTCCTCTAATACAATGCAGAATCACTGCTGTCCTAGCATCCTGCTGCTCTCCCCACGGTCTTCCCCGCTTCCAACTCGCTGGCTTCTTTCTCTGATCCTCCTGCTCATCTACCACCCCCATCCCTGCTCATCACCTCACCTATCCTCACTCCTGCCCACTGGCTCATCCTCCTCTCAGCTCTTTTGAACTCCTCCCCTGCCTGCCTCCAGCATGAGGCAGGAGTCAAGCACAGGGGAAAGAGAGGTGCACATACAGTACTAAGGCAGCCAATCACGGTTGATGTGGGCGGTGCGCCCACAGGGCAAAGCACCATCTGCACACCTCTAGTTACGGCCCTGGATAAGTAAACATAGCTATAGCAGCAGATGACACTGACATAAGTGTCAGGATGGTAGAAAACCATGGGATTTGATGCTGTCGAATATGGTTTAAGTTAGTGATGAGCGGATTCGGTTTTACTTGGTTTTACTCGGTTTTACTCGGTTCTCAAAACGGCATCTTATTGGCTCACGGATGTCACGTGTTTTGGATAGCCAATAAGATGCCGTTTTGAGAACTGAGTAAAACCGAGTAAAACCGAGTAAAACCGAACCTCGCTCATCACTAGTTTAAGTAAGAGAAGGATAAGCACATGAGGGTTGTGGGCCATGCTCGTGAGAGCTTACATTCTAAAGGGCAGAGTCATTCAGATGGGGAAGGGGGCACAGATGGGGTAGACAGTGAGCGTGGAACAGAGGGTTAGGATGAGATTAGGCTGGGTTTGGCGAAGAAGTGTCTCTAATCTGCTGCTGTGCTACTACACTGGATTTATACACTCTGTGTTCTGTAGCAGTGTATGCAGTCCATGTGCTCAAGATGGCATCTGTGTGCTGCTATGGACATTCTTGTAGCTGGGATCGGTATGTGGGCCTGGCAGACAGGATGCCAGTGCTTACAATACTGATGCCAGCATCCCGATGAGGGCTAGGTAAGTGTTCAAACTCTACACCCCCTAAACCCCTAATCCTAACCCTCCCAAACTAACCCTAACCTCCCTCCTTAGTGCATAAACCTAACCTCCCCCCTTTCTGCAGCCTAACCGTAACCCCCCTAGTGCCTAAACCTAACCCCCCTTCCTGCAGCCTAACCGTAACCCCCCCCCCCCCCTTAGTGCCTAAACCTAACCCCCCCACTCCTCCCCGGTGATGCTTAAGCCTAATGGCCTAACCCTAACCTCCCCCAAAAAATCCTAACTCTAAACCCCAATGGGGGTGGCTAAACCTAACACACCCCATGCAGCAAAACTCTAACCCTCCGGGTTATACTCACCTTCGGGATTCCGCCTGTCGGGATTTCAGCGTTGGGATCCTGACCTGTTCTGGGTTCCAGTGTCAGTGTTCTGACCGGTGTCAGGCTTCTGGCATCAGTATTTCGACTGGTGGGATCCTGACAGCCGGTATCTTGAATGTATGCCTAGTAGCTTGGGGTTTGTGCACTAAAACTTTGTGTGCCTTGCCTCACAGCCCGTTGGAAATATGTGTGTACAGAGGAGGTAGCAGAGTTTCTGTGCACACCAGTAGATGCAATACAACCAGGGCTGCCATCAGAAATTGTGGGACCCGGGACTGGACAAAATTGGCAGGGCCCCCCCAGCCTGCCACCACATTAAGCTAGACTCTTGAGGCAGGTCTATAACCACCCTCACTATTTAATCATTAAACTAATCACCTAATTAAATCAATTACTTGAATGAATTGTTTAAAGAAATAGCACTTTGTTATTGCATGCAATTGTTTTCTTTTTTATCAGAGACTCTGTTTTAAAGCTTATAAAAAAATAAAAACATTTGACCACAGCACAAGTGTTATGCATTGTTGCAATATATACCATACAAACCTGGTCTTGCTGCGCTGCATCTTCTGTCAGTCACATGGTCTGTGCTCCGTCCTCAGTTCTGTGGGCCGGCTACAGCCTCCTCTTCTCTTTTCCCCATCCGTTATGCCTCTCCGGCGCTGCTCTTCAATCTGGTGGACAGCGGATCCTCCACTCTTCACTGGCGTGGCATGATGTCATGATGTCACACCGCGCCATACAATAAACTTTATTGCTGTACAATAAAAGATGCTAGGCTGCTAGGTTGTCTTAGAAGGGTTGTTTAAAAGGGTTAAGAAAATATTACGATATAGACTTACCCAGGACTTACATAGTGGCTGTACCTGCGCCATATATTGAAGGGCTGTGCTGGAATGTGACGATTGCTCTCCTTTCTTTGCAGGTAATCTACACACATCATTTGCAGTGTGGGTCTGCTTAGAAAATACATGCTGCAGTGATATTTTATTATATTAGGTAATCTGCACTGTCAATTTTTATATCATAAACTATACTGTATTCTAGGAAATACTTTATTTAAACTTTTAAAAAGTTGGTAAACTCCTATCTCAGTGTTTGTTTTAGTTTAGTTTTATTGCATGCTCTGTAACTGGGGGTGGGGTGATAGGCCTTGATTGCAATTATCAAACACACATGGATATTTACCATTCTTAAGGAAAGATGCTAGGCTGAACAGCCTGGATGAACAGGGTTGTCTAAGAAGGGTTTTTTAAGAGGGTTAAGAATATATTACGATATAGACTTACCCATTACTTAAACTGGACGAAAACAGACAGAAACATCCAACCAACATTGCAACAAAACAACCACACTTCCTTTCATACTCAAACAAAATCATCTGTGCATTTAAACGTATGTGTATATATCGTTCAAACTATGATCCTCATAACCTCTAAAAACAGAATGGAACCAATTTCGTATAAAACCAATTATATTGGGATTTGCATATGACTGTACATATCTGTGTTTGTCATTTTGCTCTGTCATACTCAGTTAACAAACAGCGGAACAACACCAGTAAACAGGCACCTGAAGTTTTAACTTTAGCAAGTGAAACCTTACACTCTAAGCCAGTGATGGCTAACCTTGACACTCCAGCTGTTGTTGAACTACACATCCCAGCATGCCCTGCATCAGTTTTAGCATGGCCAAATAGAAAAACTGATGCAGGGCATGCTGGGATGTGTAGTTCAACAGCAGCTGGAGTGTCAAGGTTAGCCATCACTGCTCTAAGCCTAGATAACTTCTAATCTCAAACAAATCATGTTCCACAAATTGATTTTCTGTATTGCACTTCATGGAGTATTCATAAAGGCCATTACACCATTCAATCTCCCAGCAACTCACCCCACTGTACTGCCCCCTCAAGTATTCACTACCCTCTTATTAACACTCATGAGCTTTTTACATCCCTATATTCATTGACAATAACATCTACAACCTCTCAATATAAAAAAATGTCACAAACCTCTGACACCCTCATTTATCTCTCTCATCTGCTTCTGATAGCTGGTGACATTTCACCAAATCCAGGACCCAGCCACTTGCATCGCTCACATTCACCTGATTCACAGCAACATAGAATTACAGCTAACCTTATAAACATCAAATGTCTTCCATCACCCTCCAGATCACTAAAATGTGCCTTATGGAATGCACGCTCTGTTTGTAACAAATTAATATCCATTCATGACCTCTTCATATCTAACAACTTCAATCTTCTGGCTATAACAGAAACATGGCTCACACAATCAGACACAGCCTCCCCTGCAGCACTGTCACATGGTGGTCTCCACTTCACACACACCTCCAGGCCTGGTAACCATAAATGAGGTGGGGTTGGATTATTACTTTCCCAATCTTTCACATACACTGTTCTACCACAGGTTCCATCACTCACATTTTCATCATTTGAAGTACATTCCATCAGAGTTTATTCTACTTTTTCTCTGCATGTTGCAGCTATCTATCGCCCACCTGGGCATCCCAAACAATTTCTGGAAGACCTATCTCCCTGGCTCCCTCACTTCCTATCCTCTGACATCTCCACCATCATCATGGGTGATTTCAATATTGCTATTGATTGTCCAAAATTTGTTGCTCATGCCTCCAAACTACTCTCTCTAACCTCCTCTCTTGGCCTCTCCCAATGGACTGACTCCTGTACTCATCAGGAGGGCCACTGCCTTGATCTAGTATTCACCAGACTATGCTCCATTTCTGAACTCACTATCACTCCTTTCCCCCTCTCAGATCACAACCTTATCACCTGCATGCTTTCCTCCATTAATTCAAACTCTGTGATGCTGAAGTCCTCCAATCCTCCTCAAACCTGCAGAAATACTAATACTATTAATCTTTAAGAACTTTCCACCTCACTCCAACAACAGCTTTCACCTATTTCTGCATTCACCTCTCCTGAGATGGCTGTATCACACCTGAACTAGACTCTAAAAATAGCCCTTGATGAAGTGGCTCCAGCTACCCATCACAATCCATGTAGGCCTAGATGTCAACCATGGCACTCTAAATTAACAAGACATCTACAAAAACTCACACATAAATTTGAACATCTGTGGCGTAAATCTTGTATTTCAAGCAACTTCCTTACATATAAGACTGTCTACCACTGTTCTTGAAATGCCCTGGACACTGCCAAATAAGCATATTTCTAAACTGTCATCTCTGCTCTAACCCCAAATGACTCTTTAATACATTTAAATCACTTCTGAATCCTCCCTCACCTACCCACCTGGCCACTAGCAGGGCACAAGATCTTGCATCCTACTTCAAGGAGAAGATTGATAAGATCTGAGATGAAATGGTATGCTCTTTGTCAGCCAGTGACCTGCTCAGTTCTTTACCTGAACCCTCTGGTACTCTCTCTTCAATTGATCCCACAAATGAAGATGAAGTATCATCACTCTTCTCATCCTGCTTCTCTACTACCTCTCCTCTTGATCCTTTACCCTCACAAATAAGAAAAGCTCTGTCTACGGTGCTCATTCCTACCTTAACTAACATCTGTAATCTCTCTCTCTCTCTCTCTACTGGTATTTTTAGTTTACTGTTTAAGCATGCAGTGATTACTCCCATTTTGAAAAAAACTAAATTCTGACCCTAAATCTCTCTCAAACTACCGCCCTACCTCTCAGCTCCATTGTCTCACTAAGCTACTTGAGAGACTTGCCTACACTCGACTCACACACTTTCTTAACTTAAACAACTTATTGGACTCACATCAGTCAGGCTTCTGTTCCCAACACTCCACAGAAACAGAACTGACTAAGGTGGTTAATGATTTGGTCACTACGAAGTCTAAAGGCCATTACTCACTTCTTATTCTTCTAGATCTATCTGCTGCATTTGACTGTTGACCACTCTCTTCTCATACAAACACTACAATTCCTAGATCTTATAGGCACAGACTTTTCTTGTTTACTATCCTACCTATCTAATCGCTCCTTCAGTGTTCGCTTTTCTGAATCTACCTCCTCTTTGATACCTCTTTCATTTGGAGTACCACAAGGCTCAGTCTTGGGTCCCCTGCTTTTCTCAATCTATACCTCATTGCTTGGAAAACTAATCAGCTCTTTTGGATTTCAGTATCATCTGTACGCAGATGATACTCAAATCTAACTATCCTCGCCTTTCTGCCATTTCATCTTGGATGACATCTCGCCACCTCAAACTTAATATTTAAAAAACTGAGTTAATTATATTTCCACTGGTCAATAGTAGGTACCAACCTGATATCTTTATCACTGTTGTAAACTCGACATCAACCCTACCCCACAAGCTTGCTGCCTAGGTGTCATCCTTGACTCTGATCTGTCCTTTGTTCCCCACATTCAATCTGTCTCAAAATCATGTTACATGCATCTAAAAAACATATCCAAAATACGACCATACCTTACACAAGACACAGCAAAAACTTTAATCCATGCTCTCAATATCTCTCGCATTGATTATTGCAATAGTCTCCTAACTGGTCTTTCCAAAATAAGACTCTCACCACTACAATGCATTCTGAATGCAGCTGCGAGGCTAATCTTCCTTGCTAGATGTTCATCGTCTGCAGATCCACTCTGTCAGTCCCTCCATTGGTTACCTGTATTCTACCATATTCAATATAAAGTACCTTTACTCACACACAAGGCCATTAACCAAAGTACACCAACGTACATCACTTTGCTTATCTCAAAATATCTCCCAACCAGACCTCTTTGCTCTTCACAAGATCTGCGTCTTTCATCCACACTCATTACTCACTCCCACTCATGATTGCAGGACTTTCTTCGGGCTGCACCCACTCTGTGGAATGCCCTACCATGCACAATAAGACTCTCCTCTAGTCTCCAAACTCTCAAGCGTTCCCTGAAAACTCACCTCTTCAGGCAAGCGTATCAAATTCCAGAACTGCGCACACAACTTTCATAAACTTTCCTATCAAATTGCATCCACTCAACACAGTCCACACATATCCTCACATGTCTTCTCATTCTTCACTTTCCCTTCCTCCTGACCATGGTTCATCATTGCTGTGTGACCATATCATACAGCCCACCAAGAACCTTTGCAATCTACTGGACAACTATGCAATAGATAGCACCTATCCTTATATATCCATGCCTATTTCCCAATACATTGTAAGCTTGCGAGCAGGGCCTTCCTACCTCTATGACTGTTTGTTATTACCCAGTTTTGTAATATCATTGTTATTTCCAAATGTAAAGCATAACGGAATTTGCTGTGCTATATAAGAAACTGTTAATAAATAAATAAACTTTATTGTACAGGAAACAGAGAGCGGGAGCCGAGATGGGGGGATTCCTCTGCAAGGACTGCTGTACATGCGGCAGGCAGAAGCCTGCAGCCCAGCGTCATTGAGAGAATGGGTCAGCCGGGCGGTATGAGTGGTCCTTTACTGTCTGTCAGAGTGGCCGGGCCCGGGACAAGTGTACCCATGGTACCGCCATAATGGCGGCCCTGTATACAACTATGAACAGCCCAGTTACTTAACGATTTAAGTGGTTTTATTGAATATAAAGCAGAGAGGTGAGTTTATATACATACTAATTAGTGGAACAGCGGTTATATCACAGATAAATACTGGTCTCGCTGGAGCTAAGTAAAAGTCTACTGTTTCCCACTGTGGCACTCTAATCATAGGCGTGCGCAGCACATTTTATTAGGGGGTGCACCGTTGGAGGGGTGTGTCTAGCACTGCTTTTTGGGCGTGTCTAGCACCATCTATTGATGGTCAACACAATATAAAATATCCACCCTTGTACCAATCCTATTAAAGCAGATACATTGTCAGATGTTGTGGTGCGCACCAAACAAACACCCCTGATGGCACTCACTGCAATTACACTGCTCCTCCTCAGCCTGGTCTGGCTCCCCCTCTCTTTTCCCTGCAAGCTGCAGCAGCTTACTTACAAGTCAGCCACTCACTGACACTGACAGTCGCAGACTAGTACTGCTGCTGATGGAAAAATGAGTGACGTGTCAATGCTGCTGCCAACAGCCTGCCAGTATTGAATTTGTCTTCCTGGAATGCTGGCTTCATGCTGCTCCTCATCAGTGGCTGGAGTTGGCATAGAATAGAAGGAGAGAGGTGGGCGTGTGGTGGGTGTGATGGGTGGGCGTGCGAGCAGCATGACGTCATCACGTCACATCACGCAGTTTTTGTACATGGAGATGGAGCCGGGAGTTTGAAAGCCAGTGGCAGTGGCACCCTTGATTAACCCAGGCGTCCAGTCAGTAATGCATTCCTGACAGGGTGCAGCGCAGAGGAGACAGTAATGCTCGGCAATCGCTGCATCAGGCATGTGAGATCGGGGTGCCGGACATTAGGGGGTGCCTGTGCGCACCAGGCACCCCCCCTGCGCACACCTATGATTCTAACACAGTCCCAAGATGGCTCAGCACATGCTCAGCAGTAGCCTAAGGAGTCATCTTGGTACAGTAGAACACTCCCTCCCCGCTCCCCGTCCCCGCTGCAGCCGGCGCCCCTGACTGACACTAGAGGTCAAAATTGACCCCTAGTGTCAGTGCGGCGCTGCTATGGGAGACACATCATGACGTCTCTCCCATAGAGAGGAGCCGGCGACCAGAAACAGCAGCGGCAGCGGAGGTCCAGAAGCAGGAGCAAGGCTGGTAAGTATATATTTTTTTCTTTTAGGAATTGAAAGCGTCGCTACTACAGGGGGCACAAACTGGGGGCACTACTACAGGGGGCACATACAGGGGGCACAGCTACTGGGGACAGATCTACAGGGGGCACATACTGGGGGTACTGCTACAGGGGGAACAGCTACTGTGGGCAAATCTACTGGGGGCACAGCTACAAGGGGCACAGCTACTGGGGGCAGATCTACAGGGGGCACATACTGGGGGCACAGCTACTGGGGTCACTGCTACAGGGGGCACTGCTACAGTGGGCACAGCTACTGGGGGAAGATCTACAGGGGGAAAATACTAGGGGCACTGCTACAGGGGGAACTGCTCCTGGGGGCAAATTAACTGGGGGCACAGCTGCTGGGGGCACAACTACTGCGGGCACAGCTGCTGGGGGCACAACTACTGCGGGCACAGCTACTGGGGGCAAATCTACAGGGGGGCACAAGTACAGGAGGCACAACTACTGGGGGCACAGCTACATGGGGCAAATCAACTGGGGGGCACAACTACTTGGGGCAAATCTGGGGGCACAGCTACTGGGGGCATAACTGTGGCCAAGGCCCTCCCTATGAAGCCACGCCCCTATTTTCTGCAAACTAACTGTTTTGCCGTGGGGGGGGGGGTTTGGTGCCAGTGGAAACGTTCGCACTGGGCGCCGCAAGGTGTAGAACCGACCCTGGCAACTATCGCATACATTAAAGTTTAGTTTCTAGATTCAACAAGGAGGATAGCAATTATAAACTGGCTCTCTATATTTAAGAATATAGAAGAGTATAGGTCAGGACGCCAGTCCTTTAGCTCGCTGCAGTGCCTAGTATATGAAGTGGCTGGTTATAAAGTGGCAGCTAAAATCAATAGCAGTGTTATACCTGTATCTCATTAGTTACATCTTCAACTGATATAGATTGCAAATTCGACTCCTTGTCTCTCCTTCTCATCAACAGTGTTATACCTGTGTTAAACCAAAGAAAAACAGAAGGCAAACAAACCAACAAGATATTGGAAGGACTGCATTATAACCACAAAACTCAGGATTATTATGTGGCTTCTCCTCACCTCTACCATGAGAACTCCAGGACCAGGCTTTACCACCTCTCTGGCTGAGAACATCAAGACTGCCCCTGGGCCTAACCCTCAAGATGAGCAGGGAAACTGTGTTGGAGAGTACCAGGATCAGGCTCAGCAAGGACATCTCCATTGATCCTGAGTGTGCTCCTCACATTCTCATACCTACCCGTACTATGATGTTATCAAAATAATGTTATCCCTACTTTCCTTCTGCCACTGGTTACCTGCAAATATTCCCCCCTCCCCCCCATTGTTTTTTTCTTTTTTGTCTTCCACCCCACTGTGTGCATTTCCTGTAATGTTTACCTCCACTGATTGCACACCCTGCCATTGTGCCCTACATACAGGGTACATCATACTACTACACAAGTGTCAGTTTTCCCATATATGCACTGGGCCCTTGTATGGCTCACCTCCTACAGTGTAACCTTCGAAGTGCACCCAACATGGCTGCCTCATCTGATACGCTTGTGGATGGGATGAAAAATACATGCACCTCGTGATTTTGTTGGAACACCACTCTGAACTTTAGGACTCTGAAAACACCCCCATTTTGAGTCATCTCTTCTAGGGGTAGACTATTCCACCCTGGGTAAACCTGCGCTGTGCACCCAAGATGGCTGCCACACTTGGTACCTTGTGAGGGTGGAATACACAACCTTTGAAAGTTATTACCCAAAATGCCTACACCAATCATGTATTATACTTTCTGTGTGCTTAAGGTTTTCTTTTATGTCTGTGTGGCTAATCTATTCCTGTATTACTTAAATCTTCTGTATTATGTGCATTGTATTTGATGTTTGTAAAGTGCCTTGAGTTCTGTTGAAGAAAGAGCGCTATATAACTAAAATTATTATTATTATTAATATTATTATTATTATTATTATTATTAACAAGATATTAGCCGATACTCCATGGATAATTTTTTGTGTTCATTACACTGTAATGACACTCTGAGTTGGCAAATAAGAACCCCAGCTATATATAAGTGTACTGCCAAGATATTTCCAAATCAGCTGTTAGTGTTAAAGATACAGTAGCAAGACATATCTCCATCCTGCCAGTACTTGCTCATTGTTTGGGTTTGCTTAATGTTGTATTTGATTAATTACTTTTGCATACATGGGGGCTGAGTCACACGGATATATCCTAATTGACGCAAATGGCACATTTTGCATACAGTACATATTTATGCATCTTTGCCTATTTCTGTGCTATTCTGTGTTGAACGCAACTTGGTCTGTCTTTCTGTGAAATAGAGCATTGTGGGGCTTGAATTGGGTGGTGACAATGGCATTGCAAGTAATCACCTTAACTTGTGGGGATGGCATGGGGAGTTGAGGGCATGTATCAAAGGTTCTGTATGATTCCTAGTCATTTCCTGCATTTATCATGCAGCTGGTGCAAGTGTTCATGTAAAATGAATGGGGGGGGGGGAGGGGGCAGTGGTGTAACTACAAAAGACAATGAAGGCAATTGCTTCTGGGCGACTGCTGTCAGGGTGTAACCAAGAAGCAGGCACAGTGGCACTGGGGTATAGGGTGGCACAGATGTACCATGCCTGAAAGATTAATCCATCTGTAACCACTGCCTGCACCTCTGCTGATTATTACAGCAGTGCAGGCAGCAGTTATAATTGGATCTATCTGTGGAATCACTGGGGCAATTATATTAAGCCTGGAGAAGTGATAAGTGGAAGGTGATAACGCACCAGCCAATAAGCTCCTGTCATTTTTCAAACCCGTAATGATTGGCTGGTGCATTATCACCTTCCACTTATCACTGCTTTATCACTTCTCCAGGCTTATCTTCCCCACAGTTTCTTTGTCTTCTGGCGCCACCACATGTATTTTTGTTTATTGCAAAGCAGCTTATGTGACATTATGACTTTTCAACATGCCACATCGCTGAAATGCAGAGGAGCTGCAGTGCAAACAGTAGCGGCCAGAAGGCACAGAAGAAGGTGTCTGTGGGCTGGAGCCAGAGGGATGGAGGAGCTAGAGAGACACTGCAGGACTGGAGGATCAGAAAGGGGCTGGCTGGAACTAGAGAGTCACTGGGGGGTTGGAGACAGAAGGAGTTGCAGAAGCTGGAGAGATACTGGGGCTGAAGAGACATTGGAGGCTGGAGAGATGCTGGAGAGATACTGTGCGGTCGGGGCTACAGAAACATAGGGGAATGAGAATGGAGGGACACATGGAGAATAAGGCTGAAGAGAATTGGGGGGGCAGTGAATGGAGATTATCCACAACTGGCAGGATTACTGGCGCATTGCACCCTCCTTTGCCCAGCTGTGATGCTAAGCATGTCCTGACATCGGTGCATTTCCAAGCCAAAGTCACCACGGGCTCCTTGTATGAACTTAAAAACCTGATTGATGGCATGGGTTTTCATTTGCATGTGCACTATTCCCTACATTAGGTGTATGGATACTTTTATTAGCATAAGGTATGTAGGTAAAAGAAAATGCAGATGCACACTCCTAGTACTAATCACTATTACTAATCAAAACAATTATGATAAACTCTACAAACACCATGGAATATAAATTAGGTTCTTAGCACATGTTTGGCCAAAAATGCATCTACAGTACCACATCAAGGTAAATCTCATCAGGTGGGTCCCTAACATCCCTAATACTAACTCATTATATCAATTTTATCCAGGACTTGCCTTTGTTAGTACCCATTCTAATATGTAGACAGAAATGCAAGGACCGTTACTAATTAAAATAACCTAAGGGCAGATGGAATGGGTGCTAGTACCAGGCAGAAGGAGTTTTTAGTTACATTATATACACAGTTACAGAATAAAGGGGAAGGGGTGGGGGTTTGGGGTTGGACAGCACACCCTAATTGGTAACATGGTAAGCAGTGCTACCATGCTGAAACTTGTAGTGCCATGCAGGCAAAAAAATGCAATTATGCCAGTGCACACTCTAAGCACTAAGAATAGAATACATATAATGAAAGCAATTATAATAAACTGTACAATTATCATGGAGTATAAATGGAATAGTAGCCCCTTTTACTATGTTTAAAATGAAGGTGTCCAGCCTTTCCGGCCTTTTCATATCGTGTTTGTGTATAAAGGGCCTAATTCAGACCTGATCGCTCGCTAGCAGTTTTTTGCAGCGCTGCGATCAGATAGTCGCCACCTACAGGGGAGTGTATTTTAGCTGTGCAAGTGTGCTAACGCATGTGCAGCCAAGTAGTACAAAAAGATCTTTTGCAGATTCTGAGTAGCCCAGGACTTTCTCAGCCGCTGCGATCACTTCAGCCTGTCCGAGACCGGAATTGATGTCAGACACCAGCCCTGCAAACGCATGGACACGCCTGCATTTTTCTGACCACTCCCAGAAAACGGTCAGTTGGCACCCACAAATGCCTTCTTTCTGTCAATCTTCTTGCAATCGGCTGTGCAAATGGATTCTTCGTAAAACCCATCACACAGCAATGATCCGCTTTGTACCCGAGCGACGTGCCTGCGCATTGTGATGCATACGCAGTTCTGACGTAATCACAAAGCTTTTTGAGAAAGGTCGCCATCTTTGACCGAAACACGTTACTTGGAGAAGGAGCTGCATACTTCCAGGACTCTTTGCTGATAACACCCGTGGCGGTGGTGCCCGGCCTATCAGCCTTGGACCAACTTGCTAATTTCAAACTAGCCCACCGCACGGGAACCTAACGGTGAGAGATTCAAATTTCCACTTCACGCAACAGTCACTTTATTGTTGCCTGCCTTTGCACAGAGACCTAAACCATCCTTGCACTATAACCAGGTCTGTGGTGACTAGTTGTGGCACTCACCAGGAAATAGAATATTAGAATAATCCCTAGGTGGCGCAAATAGTAAAAAGTCCAAAGAAATTACCCGTGTGGGCTAAAGTCCGTTCCTTTTCATACAAGTGAGTTCATATATGAATCCGTCGTCCAAAGATGATGTATGAAAAAAAACACAATATAAACACAAATGTTCAGTACAGTCTCTGTGGGTATTAGAGGAACAAAATGTACACCCAGGTTCCTTCGACTATTCAGTACTTGGGATGTGCAGTTCTACTCGTAAGGTCCACCTCAGTGACTCGCATAAATGGACTGCTTACATGTGCTTACTTCTAAAACAATTGTATAAATCACATCAAGGTTTCTTTCACCCATACAAATGCAGTATCCAAAATAATCAAGCACCCACGAGTAGGTCTCTGGGTATATAGGATGCTCACGTGTATGCTTACTTCAAGGTGCGGTGTACTTTCACATCAAAGGTTTCTTTCGATGTTTTCCGCTGTCTTTCTTCTCTATTCCTTCAATTTTAATTATTACCAGCAGCCTATCGTCTTCCCAGCAGCAGCAAAGCTGCAATTATTCCAAAACACGGAAAAATCCGATATTCAAAATGCCTCTGGTCCCAAGCATTTTGGATAAGGGATACTCAACCTGTACAAACAATTAGGCACAAACAGTAGTATTCCCAAGAAGTACTAGATGTATTGTAGCCAGATCGCTGGTGACGCACATATGCTAATGTAGACTGTCAGGAAACAACCCAAAAATCACAATATTAATAAAAAATTAAAGCAAAGATAAATTTAGCAAACATGTTTTTCTTTATATGTAAATATAGAACATATAATTACTGAACTTAGGATTTTCTTTTTCTTTTTTCTTTGTACAGTTGGGAAAAAAGATTGAGCAGATGATGATATTGTGAATTCCTTTGTTCTGTAAAGAAAAATGTAATACAAAGAAGTCAAGACTAGTATTGTCAACGAGCTCAGTAATATCAGCTTCATTTAATGTCCCACTAAAATAAAAAGAGCACAAGAAAAGGGCACTAGGATAAGAATAGCATTAGGAAGTAGAAGGTCAAAAACATCAATGATTGAAGCTTTGTACTTAAACACAAACATAAATTAGAACTGCAGTAATTCATCCAGAATGAGAAAGATTATTTCAGGTTAATGCATAGATTGGAAAAAATATGGTAAATGCATGAGTAAAATTAAAACTGAGCATGTAAACTGCATATAATATGGAATATATTGTTAATTTGCTTATTTATAAAATTGCACAAAAATTAACGTATTACAGTATTAGCTAGTAGAAAATGTATGGGAGTAGATACAAACTCAAAATTATGGTAACATTGGGGGTCATTCCGACCTGATGGCTCGCTGCAGTTTATCGCAGCGCAGCGATCGGGTCGGAATTGCGCATGCGTCGGCGCTGCAGTGCGCCGGCGCATGCCGGATGGCCGAAGGCCGTCGTTCAGTAGCAATCGCCTTTGCCTGATTGACAGGCAGAGGCGGTCGCAGGGCGGGAGGGGGCTGGACAGCAGCGTTAAGCCGCCGTTTAGGGGGCGCAGTCTGGCCAGCGCAGGCGTGGCTGGACCGTTGGGGTGGCAGGCCGCGGCTTTGCTTACTTTAGCACAGCTACTATCAACTCGGAATGACCCCCAATTGTTTTTAAGTACACTGTAATTAGCTGATGCCAAACCTCTTCACTTTTCACACCTTAAAGAACAGTCATTACCTCCATTTGTAGCAATCTCACTTACAGTTTATTTCTCTGTATCACCAAAGTCAAGTAACATTTTATACGCAATAAGCTTGTTCAGAAGGTATATGTTTAACATACCGCCCGTCGGGATCCCAGTGGCCGCAATACCAACGCCGGAATCCCAACAGGGGTACAATGCCACCACCAGAATACCGGCGAGGTAGGTGATTCTCCCTCTGTGGGTGTCCACAACACAAAGCAAGTCACTGTGCTCGCAGCATGGTGAGTGCAGCGAGCCCGCAAGGGGCCTAGATGTGCTCAAGTCGCTGCCAGCATTCTGGCAGACGGGGTGCCACTGTCGGTATAGTGAAAGCCGGCATCCCATGCACCGGGATCCCATTCCGTTCAGACTATTTTGTGTTTTTGTGTTCTGCTAATTTAGATTTCTTTTTTAAGCTTGGCATGCCTTATATACTTTTTGATTATAAATAATGGGTATCAATTATACTTTTGGTGTGTGTTTTTGCCACAAAAGAGAGCTGATGTAGTGTCAGACTGTTTACTTGGTGTAGATTACATAAAATAGCTGTGTGCATCCCCAGAAAACAGGCATACAGTATGCTGCCATGCAGATTTGCGTGAACCTGCTTTTACCAGAACAAACAGGACAATTGAGGGAACAGACAGATAAACATATGGCCTGATTCAAAGTTGTACACTAATGCATTCACAGCTGCGAATGCATGCCTCCCAACTTCTTATTATTGGATGTCGGAATAAACCACGCCCAGAAAGGGGCAAGGTCTCAAGTGGAGGGGGATGGGACTTGAGTGGAGGGGGTGGGGCCTAGTGCCAAAACCCCTTTGTCAATGTAGGGCATGCCCAGCGCTCCCTGAGCTAATGGGCAGCACCCAGCTCCACTCCCCACATTGATAGATGTTGTGTGCATGGAAAATATGCTAATGCTGCTACCTGCAAAATGTATTGAAATGCAAACTGGTTGCCCAATGTCCCAATGGCTGTGTACAAAGGTGCAGTAGATGAGCTGATTATTGCACTTCAGAGTAGCACTATGGTCATGCAGCATGGCTGCAGAAAGTTATATGCTGGAGCCATTGTAACTGCAAATGAAATCGCAAAAGCAGGCTGAGACACGCCCTGAAAACGGCCATGTCACATCTGCGTTTGAGTCAGCACACTGTTATCTCTCACAAATGGTCCCTA
This sequence comes from Pseudophryne corroboree, assembly GCF_028390025.1. NCBI lineage: Eukaryota > Metazoa > Chordata > Amphibia > Anura > Myobatrachidae > Pseudophryne > Pseudophryne corroboree. The sequence goes on from NC_086445.1 coordinate 843,744,993, forward strand.
ACTGGCAATAACTTTATGATTAAATCCTCTTTGCGTACACCATCACAAGACCAACGTGTTGACAGATAATCGCTCAACTGCAGAAATATCGGGATGTTACATTTCAATACTGATTTCTTGGTTAGTGCTCAAGTTAAAGTGTAGATCCAAAGAAGCTGCCTTCATAGGAAAGTATCCCCACCTTTCTAGTCAATTTCGTAGACCATAATATATGTAGTTCTTAAACCTAAGGTCGTCAAGTGCCATGTTTCTCTTAAGGCTCATACACACTAGATGAGAAAATTAAGATCTCGCTCAGAAGGGCCGCTCTGAGTGAGATCTTTCACAATCTCGTCCAGTGTGTACACTAAATGTCATTAACATTAACGCCCCCCTCCCTCGTCTGACCATAAACAGATGAGGGAGGTCCTTGTTAACGACAGGCTGTCTCCCCCATCCCCTCCACTGTCGCTGCCTGTTCCGGCCGCATTGGCAAGTGTGTATGCAATTGCCGATGCCGGCCCCGCCGCTGAGTCCCCACCGCCACCAATATCGGCGGGGTTCAGGGTAATGGGGCTAATTCAGTAAGGATAGCAAATTCTGCTAATCAGCAGAGTTTGCTATCCTTTTCCTAGTATGCCGGGTGCCGCCCATTGCTGGGATTTTGTTTCAATGTTGTTAGAAATGTGTAACACACTACATTAATGTTTTATACTTCAATAGCTCTTGCAATTTACAATTCTCCTTACCCAGATTTTATTCTTCAGGCAGAGAGGTAAAGGTAAGTAATTCTCTCAGGCACTGAGGTTTAAGATTGGTAAAACATAGCAATATTTATTAAATAAAAAGGGTCACACTTACAAGGAAACAGGGTAACCCTTGTTCTTAAGCAGGTAATACAATAAAAGACAAAAGTTTATTACAAATAATTGTATACAGTTACAATTCGGATACACTCACAATGGACACCAATGAGAAATGTATTGCTCTGCAACTGTTTCTATCTTCCCGCTGTAAATAAAGGCTTGTTAGCAATTCAAAGAGAATAACACTTTTAAAGTTTACCAGTGCTGGCCTGATCACTCGCTAGCTAGTTTTAGCAGCCATGCAAACACTATGCCGCCGCCCACTGGGGAGAGTATTTTAGCTTAGCAGAAGTGCGAACGCATGTGCAGCCGAGCTCTGCAAAAACAGTTTGTGCAGTTTCTGAGTAGCTCTGAACCTACAGTGCTCAGTGCTTGCGATCACTTTAGCCTATTCGTGTCCGGATTTGACGTCATACACCCGCCCAGCGAACGCCCAGCCACTCCTGTGTTTTCTCAGACATGCCCGCGTTTTTGCAAACACTCCCTGAAAACGGTCAGATGACACCCAGAAACACCCCCTTCCTGTCAATCTTCTTGCGGCCCCCAGTACGACTGAAAACTTTGCTAGAACCGGTGCACAACCACAACGGGCTTTGTACCCATACGTCGCACGTGCGCATTGTGCAGCATACACATGTGCAGGAATGCCAATTTTTAGCCTGATCGCTGCGCTGTGAACAATGGCAGCTAGCGATCAACTCGGAATGACCCCCAATAAGCTCATGTACACAATTTACCCTAAAGCACACTGCATCAAAGTTATCCTTTTTTGTACTAATGAAAGCAGGACAGGTGGCCTTTTGATCACAGTATCACTTAACTCCTCAATCCTGTACTGACTTAACTCATACTTGCCTACCTGACCCTCTCCATGAGGGAGAAAATGCTCTGTTCCTGGACTTTCCTGGTAATGTATGATTGCCATCACCTGTGGTGAAACACCTTTCTTATCAATTAACTAGCTCACCACAGGTAATGGCAATCATACATTACCAGGAAAGTCCAGGAACAGAGCATTTTCTCCCTCATGGAGAGGGTCAGGTAGGCAAGTATGTCCTATACTGACTTAACTCATATTTGCCTACCTGACCCTCTCCATGAGGGAGAAAATACTCTGTTCCTGGACTTTCCTGGTAATGTATGATTGCCATCACCTGTGGTGAAACACTTTTCTTATCAATTAACTAGCTCACCACAGGTGATGGACAGTGATACGTTGGTCTTGTATGTTGCAAATCCAGGCCTGGTTGTGTTAAACTCTGTTATGTAAGAAGGATATGATGTTACACTTGATCTCTTTTCCAGCACCAAGCCAGAACCATTGCTGTATGTATGGATAGATAGAAAGATAGATAGATAGATAGATAGATAGATAGATAGATAGATAGATAGATAGATAGATAGATACATACATACAGAGGCAGAACTCTGGGAGGCAACGGAGACAGCTGCCGCCGGGCTCCTGCTTTGAAGGGGGGCACCTCTCCTCCTGTTCTGTTTGTTCAGCGACATCAATCAATTAAGTTAATTGACAGCAGCCGGTAACTCTTCAGTAGCCGACTTCCCCACTAGCCACTACACCTTACAAATCACATCCTCTTTATTATAGATATACTGGAAGCAGACACCTTACAGATATTTGCTCCTATAAAGGAAGCATGAGAATTCTAACTATATGACGTTGTTTCTCTGACAATTACAAGTAACTTCATGTAGTTAGAATTCTCATACTTCCTATGCAATAGCAGATATCTCCATCAGTAAGGTGCATGCTGCCAGTGTAATAGGTTGTGGGTTCTAATCCTGGATATGACACTTGCAAATTAATTGTCAGCGAAATAATCAGCATTCTGAGGGACTGAGCAGATCGACCTGTATGTAGTGTGTGGCTGGACCCCTACATAGATCTGCCTAGTTGCAATGGTGTATATGTATGTATGTATGTATATATATATATATATATATATATATGCACATTTACTTAGGGGGGACACCAATATATTTCTTGCCTCCGGGCATCTGGGACAAACTTACACCTTAGATAGATAGATAGATAGATAGATAGATAGATAGATAGATAGATAGATAGATAGATAGATCCTATCTATCTTCTATCTATCTAACTAACTAACTAACTGTCATGTCACAGCCTGAGTTTGAACAATGACAGGAGCAGGTTTGCTGGTACTTTATCTCCATTAACTTTATCTCCATCCAATGCTTAGTAAATAGACCCCTATATCACATAAACGTCTCATAGAGGCAGAGTTTATTACTCTTTCCAAAGTAAGTATGTAGGCAAATAGAGGAATAAGTAGACATAAACTGGTCAATGTCTATATCCTAATATTCTAAAAAGTAGAATTGCAAGTCTCTCTCTCTCTCTCTCTCTCTCTCTCTCCTTCTCTACTCTGCCTCAGGCTATGATACATCTGCAGAAATAATAATGGGCTTTCCATTTGCTTTCTACTATATGGTGATCACAAGAGGTTATCCACTTACGGGTAATAACAGTCAGTTTACCCTGAGACTCTTTTCTCCTGAAATATAAAAAAAACTCTTTCATCTCTGTTGTGCTTAGTTCCAGCCTAGTCTGTCCTTAATGAAGAAGAGGCTGGAACTAATGCTTGTTCTCTAACAGTTATGGGTGCAGGAAATCCTGACTGAAAAATGGTAGAGCGGTCTGTATTAACAGTACTTAAGAGATTGCAGAATATTAGTGTTTAATGGGTATACTATACTGTAGCTTCTCCTATCCAGATATAACTAGTTCTAAGTGCCCTGTGTAGCTGCAAAGTAATCCTCCAATATGCACAACACTGTATGTATTGGTTTACACTGGATATGCTCAGTACCTATTAATATTGATGGCTTTTAGCTGTAAGGTTATGTAAGCAGAGGGGTTTACTAGGATACTTCTCCAGACACTTGTAGGAGGTATCCCAAGTGGCTTGCAGCTATCAGCTGAGGAAGCGTGTATCTCTGGCTCCTTTACAGTTCACAAGGAGTTATCCCCTCAGATGCCATCCTCTACCTGCCTTATATTGTGGCTGAGGTAAGCTCCATACAGCCATGCTGTGCTCACCTCTCTGGACTGTTACCTCAGGGCACTCACTCCCCTCAACTTGCTTACTCCCTTAGTATTTCTGACAGGACAAATCACCCCTGGATAAATCACTCCTCCCCTCAATCTACCCTCCTTGAGGGATACCTATGTATCTCTAGAAACTTTAGTGTCCCAACAGGTTTTTTTTATAAATAATTGTCCATATACTGTATGCACAGTAATGCCCATACATTCATTACTGGTGGAGTCAATCAACTTGCCGGTTATCGGGATCCCGGCGTCAGGATACCGACGACAGAATCCCATCAGCCGACAATGCCGACAGCTGAAATATTCCCACTTGTGGGTGTCCACGACACCAGAAGAGTGGGAATAGATCCTGTGGCGAGCCACTAAGCCCGCAAGGGGACTCGTATCACTCGCCCCGCTGCCGTCATTCTGGTAGGCGGGATGCCGCTGTCGGGATACTGACAGCATCCTGTCTGCCGGGAATACATATATATCAAAAATATGTCCAACAGTCCATCCAATATTCATCCAAAAGAAAACTCTCCATAGTAAGCTTCAGCAGTGTTGGTCCCTTGCCTTATAAACTAATCCTCTCAGGAATCCAGCTATACACAATCCCCAAATTCAGTCTTGTGTTTTCAAAAACACAAAACCAACTGTGTGGGGCTAGATGGGGAAAACCAAGTTTCTGTACAGTATATACTGTATATAAAAAATACTATAAGGGTAGATATCTATACATATAATACAACTGTAAAGGATGTGTGTGCACATAGAATTTTTTTAAAGATATACAGTACTGTATATGTACTTCTAGGGACTGTTTATGAACGATGGAGAAAAAAAAAATTGAATTTTTGTCTGTCTGTTTGTTTTACGGCATCATGCAAAAACTGCTGGATGAATTTGGATCACTTTTTCACTGTTGTATACCTTAGTGACCTAGAAAGAAACTGAGGTATGTATTATCTCGATGTGACATCAGGGAGAGGAGCAATTAAAGAAAAGCTGGGTGCTTGAAACTCGACACATGCAGTGTGCAGGCTCCGCAAGTCCAAAATGTATATTTGTATATAGATATAAACATTACTGTTTTGGGCATAATATGTGAAGCATAATGTGGTGCAATGGTCATTAATACAGTATGTGGGGGTAAGCAGGATTACTGTGTGGGCCATAATGTGGTGCATTGGGAATTACTTTATGGGGCATAATGTGGGGGGATGGGCATTACTGTGTGTGGCATAACGGTGTAATGTTCACTACTACTGCATGTCATTACATGGTGTAAGGGCCCCTCTACTGTATGGCATAACGTGAATAAAGGGTACTACTGTATGAAGTAACATGAATAAGGGGCACTAATGTGCAGTGTCATTTGAATCGGGGGTACTAGTGTGTAGTCATGCCCTTTCCCAGTGAATTGTTAGTATAACTGACACCTTATTATCCACCCTGCACGGTACTGCCATCCACTGTCAGGCACTGCTCCCTCTTTACTGTTCTGTCTCCCATCACCTCAAAACCAGCACCCCACTCCCCGTCGCTTTTGAGGAGTGCAGGGGGGCCCTTTCAAAATCTTGCTATGGGACCCGCAAATTTCTAGTTACACGCCTGCTTGGAAATCTAATATAAATTCAACACAACAGCCCTTCTTCTATTGCAAAGCCTCTCAACCTCAGACTAGGTATTTCACAGAAGCCAACAATTCTGACAGCGCTTTTTTTTTTTTAGCATTTTTGTGCAGATTAGCATAATAATATATGATGAATATGGGATTTTTGCAGATATTTAATTGGAAATTTTACATTATTATGTTATTTTTGCAGAAACCTGCTAAATCTAAATGTACATCTCACTTGCATGAAATAATCCAGTCAGATTAGTTTCTGTGCTGTAATAATACACAGCAATATTAGTATAACTTCATTGCAGGGACTGCAGAGGCCAATAAGTAGCAATGTTTTTCTTAAGAAATATTAGTGGGAAAAATAATAAAAATTAAAAATCACAAATTAATGCTATGTTATATCTGTTAACGATCCTTTTAACTGCAGGAAAATGAACAGAAGCAGAGATCGGTCACATAAAAAAGTGATTTTAGCAGCAGGAGGACATGGCTGATACCTACATCCAAGCCCAGTGACATGGAGTACAAGGGGAAATTTGTACCAGGCCCAAAATTTCTAGGGGCCTCAGTCCTACAGGAATCCCGGGAGTAAAATTCAAGTGTCCATGTTGTCTGTGCTGCTACAGTATTCAGAAGGGCACAAGTAGGAGGAGGGATACTGGAGACTATTGCAATAAAGGTTTCTGTTCATGGTGCAGAGCATATGACGTTATGATTATTGCACCTATGGATTGCAGAAGATCCGCAAAGACATGCATTAGGAGGTAAGTGTGGGCTGGAGATTGAGAGACACTTGGCAGGTGATGGTTGGGGGGCACTGGAGATGCAGCAACACAGGAGGTATGGTTCTGAAGACTCCGGGCTGGGGAGACACAGGATGATGGGGCTTAGCGACGTAGGGGGAGAATAAATGATGAGAGACACTAGGGCAGATGTGGCTGAGAGTCACCGGTGGTGCATATGAAAGACACAAGGGGGATGATTATCCAAACCTCAGACAGAAAACTCTTAGCTGCTGCAAGGTGGATATTTTCATCTCACTCTCTTGTGCATGAACATTTTATGAGAAATGTCAGACTGAATTTAAATCGCTGCCTAGAGAAGGGACTTTCACAGTAGATGACTCATTATCAAGGGCACAGACCTGAGAAGGAGAGCGATCATCGAGGAGGGTCAGAAAATTTGATAATATTAAACAGAGCACCAGTGACAGGTTAGGACATGTATGGAACTATTGTAATCTTCAGAGAAAAAAGGGTCAAGATTGAGTACTGATCTAAAAATCAAATACGAAATGTACATTTAAATTTATTTATTGAGCGTCTCTATGAAGGTACCTTCATTTTTTTGTTTACATGTGTTTGACTGTTTGTTGACACTTTAAAGTCTATGTGTTGAAGGATAATCTGTACAACTGAGGGGTTCAGTGGAAAATAGACACATGCCACAAAGTGTGCCCTTTTCAGCTAGAAATGTCTTTTACATAAAATATCAGGGATTTGTATTTTGCTGCTGGTGAGAAATAGGCACGTGCCACCATTGTTTGACTGGCCCACAGGGGAAACCCCTGGTGGGCCCTACTGCCTGAGTGCCCACCCCTCCTCTAGGGATAAGGATACAGACTGTGCATTTGAATTGTACATTATACATATGCAGTGTCGGACTGGGGTATGAAGGGCCCACCGGGGGATTGTAGTGATGGGGGCCCATACTTAGGGGTGTGATCAGCCTACAAAGGGGGTGTGGCCAGCCTCCACATAGGCTTGAAATGCACAATAGCCTTGTGCAGTGTAATACAACATATCTACCATGTATGCACAGTCTGGAACCTGATCCCTAGAGGAAAGAGTGGGTCCTCAGGCAGTGGGGCCCACCGGTGGTTTCGCCTGTACCCCTGTGGGCCAGTCCGACCCTGTACATATGTTACATTAAACTGCACAGAACTATGGCATATTTTCTACAATGCATTGCTGTTATTAATTTGCTATATTTTCATGCATGCACTAGCAGTAGTACTTAATTATTTATAAAGGGGTCCGGGCCATGAACATGCTAATGGTTAGCCAAGCCTCTGTGGAGGAAGGTCATACTCCCACTGGAGTCTGGCCATACCCCTAAGTATGGGCCCCTATCACTGCATTCCCCCTTGGGCCCTTCATGCCACAGTCCGACACTGCACTGCATATGTTAGAAGTTACTGGAGATGGCAGAAGCTACTTGATGGCTACTTAAAATCCATGTAGATGGGGCATGTGCCTCTTTCTCATTGAGCACCTCAATTCCAGATATTATTACCATTTATTTCACAGGGGAAGATGAGGTTGAGAGACACAAGAGAGATGAGGCTAATAGACCACTTGTTGGAGATGGAGAGACTTATGTGATCACCAATATGTGTTTTGTGTTACTTCTCAGTGTGTGTGTGTGTGTGTGTGTGTGTGTGTGTGTGTGTGTGTGTGTGTGTGTGTGTGTGTGTGTGGGGTGGGGGGGGGGGTGGGGAGGGGGAGGGGTGATTGGGTGGGTGGAACAGGATTTTGCTATGGGGCCCACAAAGTTCTAGTTAATAGTCAGCCCTTCATACATTTGGGGGATACTTTAGTTTTCAGTTATCATATGAAAATGTCACTAAATAAATACTATGTATGCCCTTTATGCTTTCTGCTGCTGTGTCTTGCAAAGAACCTTGGGGCAGATGTATTAAGCCTGGTGAAGTGATAAAGTGGAAGGTGATAACGCACCAGCCAATCAGCTCCTAACTTACATGTTACAGGCTGGGTTTGAAAAATGACAGTTAGGAGCTGACTGGCTGGTGCGTTATCACCTTCCACTTTATCACTTCACCTGGCTTAATACATCTGCCCCCTTATGCTACTATACAATGCTGTGGATGGAGATACAGTACCTGCTGAAAGAAAATTCCTTTCCCTGAAATTATAATGACAGTCACCGTCTTATTTTAAAAATATTATACATATTGAAATCCTGAAGAATTCATCTATCTTTTTTTAATTTGCCTATATTGCTATGAGCAAAATAGATGAATGGGGCTTATTTATTTCGGGAACAAATAGCTACAGTACCTAGATTCATAGCTTGTTTTTAATATACAGTAATGTTGTACTACAAAATTCATTTTCAAATTCAATATTGGTACTGTATTTTAAGCTATTTACAGATAAATGTGTTCTGCTGAAACTGTTTCTTTTACAACTACAATTTCTTAAGTGTTTGACAGGTTTTTAAACTGACATATACTAAAATGCACATATGATTTTAAATCTATTATCCCTAAGCAGTGGCAAACGCAGGATTTTCATGGGGGGGTTTCCAGAACTGGGTGGAGCCAAGCACGGGGGCGGGGACTGAGGTGACCCAGTACATGCTAGGTCCGTAAAAGAGTGTGTCTGTGTATATATATATATATATACATATCTATATATGTACACATATATACCGTATATACACCTATATATACACCTATATCGGACAACGCCAGCAATATTGTGTGTGCATTAAATATGGGCAAATTCCAGCACGTCCCATGTTTTGCACATACCTTGAATTTGGTGGTGCAGAATTATTTAAAAAACGAGAGGGGCGTGCAAGAGATGCTGTCGGTGGCCAGAAGAATTGCGGGACACTTTCGGCGTACAGGCACCACGTACAGAAGACTGGAGCACCACCAAAAACGCCTGAACCTGCCCTGCCATATATATAAATATATATATATATATATATATATAATATACACATAGCATATTAAGCATGCATATATATATCCATTTCAAGCTTCTCACACTCGCTTACAAAGCCCTCACCCACTCCTCTCCCATCTACATCTCTGACCTTATCTCCCTTTACACTCCCACCCGTCCTCTTCGCTCTGCTAATGCACGCCGATTCTCCTGCCTACTGATTACTTCCTCCCACTCCTACCTCCAAGATTTTTCACGTGCTGCTCCAATTCTCTGGAATTCCCTACCTCTCCCCCTCAGACTCTCCAACTCTCTATAAAACTTCAAACAGGCTCTCAAGACCCACTTCTTCACCAAACCCAGCCAAATCTCATCCTAACCCTCTGTTCTACGCTCTCTATGTACCCCATCTGTGTCACCTCTGTCTATCTATCCCTCCCCTTTAGAATGTAAGCTCTCACGAGCAGGGCCCTCTTCCCTCATGTGCTTATCCTTTGTCTTACTTTAATAATCTTCAACTGCATCAACTCCAGCAGTCTTCTGCCACCTGATACTTATTCCAGTGTCATCTGCTGATGTAACTATGTTTATTTACCCTGTACTTGTCCTATACTGTCATCAACTGTAAGTTGCTGTTTTCCTGTTTGATTATTTATGTACTCTGTAATTGGGCGCTGCGGAACCCTTGTGGCGCCATATAAATAAAGGATAATATATATATATATATATATATATATATATATATACAGTACAAGTATATATATGCATGTATATATATCATGTGTGTGTGTTTATATGTATGTATATACATGTGTATATATGTATGCACAAACTGCACATGGATATATATGTACTATAATTAAAATAAAGTAAACTTTTATGAAGCATTTACAAGTGCCACCAGGAAGAGAGCAGGCTGCAGAGGACGCTAGACAGCCATTAACAATACTCATGCAGCATTAAAAAAAAAAAAAAAATTTTTTTTGGGTGGAGGGGGGTTTCTGGGTACTCGGAAACCCCCCCTGGGTGCGCCACTGCTAAGTGATAAATCCTGTGACATTGTTTCACTGACTCTGGTCACCAGCATTCTGCATGTACAGTGTAACACCTTATATGAGTTTATCAATCACTTAGGTTTACATTCAGAAAAATATATACATTATATATGTAAATATGTGATAGGAGGTATATACACAGTGGGGGGATACAGATGAAGATATGTGAGCTGTTTAACATTATTATAGTATTGAAAGGTGGGTTTTTCCTATGAAATGAAGGACACTATGTGACCGGTGCCTGACTTAATGACTTTAAGGCCCCCCCTTGAGAGCTGAAGCTATTAAACAGCTGTTGGAGTTTGAGAGCTGGGCGGCAAACATCCTGGGTAGTAAAAAAAACAAAGCCAGCCCCTCCCCTCATCGAGAAGTTCAGTCAGAGCAAAGCCAGAGTGGGTGGGGCTTACCTGAGGCAGGAAGCCCTGACAGGAGCAGCTCTGAGAAGAATAGTGAAGCACTGAGAGGTGCTGCTGTGCTGCAAAGGCAGCTCCATCTCTCACTAGTGAAAGGACAGATTTGGAGGATGGGAAATTATCCGAGGAGGCTGTACTGATAGCTGGCTGACAGGGAAGCAGTGACTTGCATCCAGCTGAGGAGGAGTTCCTGCTCTGCAACCTTTCTCTGCCTGATTGTAGCAGTTGATCAGTCCTAAAATCATTACCAGAGCCAGTCTCTCCTCCAAGCTCGGCCTCACTAACTCAGCCACTGAATAAGTAACTGAGTTAGTGAGGCCGAGCTTGGGGGGAGAGACTGTGAGTGTGGCTGCCCTGAGGTGACAAGAGGATCTTAAAGGTAACCCTCACAACACAGCACACTGGCTAGTACTGTCTCTTCTACCAACAAGACTGTTAGCCATCCCTCTGTCTATGCAGACGGAAATTTCACACAAAGAGCAGTTACCATTGAAAGCATCCTAAGTAAAAATGAACCCCCCTCACTAATTGAGATACTATAAGGCTACCTACAGATGGAGCTGCACTTATCTAGTACTGCTCCATTGCATACGTGCACTCCCGGCATAACTAGGTGATCCGTCTGCCTAGTCACGCTGGGAGTGCACAGAGACCCTCCCCAGGGCCGTAACTAGGGGGGGGCTAAGGGGGCATGCGCCCCGGGTGCAGAATTTGAGGGGGCGCCAAGGAGTTACAGAGGAGCAGGGTTTTTTTTTAAACCGGCAGTGCTTTGCTGCTCCTGTGAGACAGCAGACAGCTCCCAGGGCAGTGTTTCTGACCCACCTGTCTGCCCGCAGCTGGCTCCGGCACTGTGCAGGTGAGCTCCAGTACCTGGGATCTCTCCTATGCTGGCTACTGTCTTAAACTCTCTTCTTTGCCATGCAGTGCTGCGACTAGCGTGCGGTGCTCCGTACAAGCTATAGAAGCGCACTGTGCTCCCAGTTAGCAGTATCAACCTCCACTTTGCCTCCCAGATGGGGGGATTTGGTGTAGCTAACAGGGTATGTAGTGTAGTAATGTTTTGCAGTATATAGGGGCATGTAGTACACTGATGTGGTGTAGCATATAAGGGGATGTAGTGTAGTGATGTAGTGTAGCATATAGGGTATGTAGTGCAGTGCATAGGGGCATGTAGTGTAGTGATGTAGTTCAGCGCGTAGGGGATGTAGTATAGTGATGTAGTGCAGTGTATAGGGGAATGTAGTGCAGTGATGAAGTGTTATTATATAAAGCAATGTATGGGGACACACAAAGGAGCATGTAGTTGAACACGCTGGCGGGGCATGTGACGCATAGGGTATTTGAGGCACATAGGGAAATATTGTCCAATAGTATCCTCTTTTTTGCATTTTTTGATAATATGATTATTTTAGTCTGACAGAGTTTGTTTGTTTTTTGGGAGGGGCCGCCAATTTTCTGCCTTGCCTCGGGTGACGAAAATCTTAGTTTCGGCCCTGCCCTCCCATTCTAGTGAATGGGAGACATGGCGAAAGGAGCACCCTGGTGAGCGCGCTCAGGCACAGTCGGAGCCACGATTAGCGTGGCTCCATCTGTATTGCACAAAGAGCCATACGCAGCTTATATGCACACTGGACAGTATATTCTTTGAAGAAGTATAGCACATAAGGGATGAAATAATGTACAGCTGATTCTACAATTTACCTTAAATGAGGCAAGCTTTTCAGCTGTGTAAAACTGTGTAAATACAAGATTGCTACCTGCCAGGGAAAGTCACCCTTTTCTGCAGCCCTAAACCACTTGGTTAATACTATTGGATATTGTTCCTGTATGACAAACCTGGCATCGCCTTCACACCCCTGACAGTTCTTGATCAGAGAGCACTGGGACAGGAGGAAACTCATATACATTCTTACAACCATCAGCTTCATATCACCTGGACCACTTGCCTGGCATGGTCACATCAGATGCAACCATACCAGCAAGTGTTTTATCTGACCTGGTTGCACAGGTTGCGACCAGTCAGATTAACAGTGTTAGCACAGCGGCAGAAAAGGGAAACTTCCCTCCGCTGCTGCTCTCAGAGGGACCGGAAAGGAAAGTGAGATCTCAAATATTTTGAAATATAATTACTTTGTTGCTAAATTATATTGTCAGAAAACTAATATTGGGTGTGTTTGAGTGTGGAGAGTTGGGGAAGGTGATGTAGATACATGGGAGCTACAAAATGGATTCCATGTAGCTAGATAATCCTGCAAGTGACTGTAAGAGAAATACCTTCAGGTAAGGGACAAAGTGGTTGGACAAAGTGGTTACTAGAGGGTTCAGTGTCAGAAAGGGGACAAGATTGAGAAGATTTGTCTGCAACTGAATAATTACTACAAGTAATGCTTGTGTGCATAAAAGTCAGTTCTCTGATTTCATTTAAATGAGTCAAGGACTAAGAAGGGTTCCTGAGAAAATTAAACTTTCTTTTTTCTTCAATACAAGATTCATTCTTTTACTATAGTAATTGCTGTTACTGTTACATGAGTCTTGCTAGACCGATTGTTATTGCATATTATCTGACCTCAGGGGATTGTCCCAAGCCTACTCCCGGGGAACATGACCTTTGAGGAGTGTGTGGAGGTACTAGCATAATAGCACAATACTGGGCCTAATTCAGACCTGATCGTAGCAGCAAATTTGTTAGCAGATGGGCAAATACATGTGAACTGCAGGGGGGGGGCAGATATAAGTTAACATGTGCAGAGAGAATTACATTTTGGTGGGGTGTGTTAAAACTGAAATCTAAATTGCAGTGTAAAAATAAAGATGTGAGTGAAGAACTGTGAAGGATGTCCACTGCATGATGCGAAGACATGAATGAAGAACTGTAAAGAATGACCACTGGATGATGCAAAGACATGAGTGAAGAACTATGAAGGATGTCCACTGGATGATGCGGAGACATGACTGAGAAACTCGAGAGAAAGCTGGCGAACCACCACTGGCTCCGGAGAATCCGAAGGTACCGTCGGGTGTGCGGTTAACCGGGACCGCGCTCTGGATGACTGACAGGTACTATGCAACAACTTGAAGAGCAGAGATAAAACCAGAACACCTGGAGACGCACAGAATAATCTGCGGGAGCACAGAGCTAGGGTACAGAGTAACTACAACAAAGCACTGGCACAGAATGCAAAATTCCCAGACTATTTATAGGCAGCAAGGAAACAGAATTGGCTGACACTCACCAATAGATGCTTATTGGTGCTGCACTTGGTCTCCAACACGGCCGCCTCCTGTGCTGCAGACACACAGGAGTGCTGCTGGCCACTAGGTCCTCACTCCTGCCTCTGGAAGCCATGTCCTTTCCACCGCTGACCACGCCACGTCCCCATGTGGCCACACAGCCCCGCAGTCAGCCGCGCCAGCAACGGATGGATCCCGGGACCCGCGGCGGTGAGTTCCGTGACAGCATGCTCTGGAATCACACAGATATTCTGTAACTAGGAAAGTTCAGCAATGCAAATTCTTGTGAAGAAATTACCCAGCAATGCTGAAAGATGCAGAAATATTAAGAAAATTGCAGCATGCTGCAGATCAGAAACCAGGAAGTCAGTATGTGACTTATTGCTCTGACAGTAACTAGTGAACAGGAAAAGGTTTAGATAGGAGCTGCAGGTAACATATTGGCTGCCAGAGTCAGCTGAGGCAAGGAGCACTCTGGAGGAAAAGTGGTCAGCTGACAATCTCCAATATAGTGATGTCCATGCATTAGCTCCACAACAGAAGTGCAACAAGAAAACCTGACTTGCGGAACAGCTATGTGATGAAATACTTCGTATTGGGAACCGGATGTGAAAGTAAGGTTTGTAACAATCCCTGATTGTCTCTGTTAGGGACTTCAGTAAGTATCTCTGACTGGCTTTGCACTCCAACTGTGATCACAATTCCGTAATTTATTTACCTAGGCGATACTACCAGTAACTGCCACCATGGATGGTAATTACTCAAAGTGTCCACCAGTTCCCTAACTCTATAAAGAAAAGTGCACAAGCTGAGCAACTCACACACAGTTAATTTGGATGCCCTCGGTTCTGGAGCATAAAAGAAAGACTAACAAATAATACTTAATTTTATAAGAAAAAAGACAATAATGCTCAGGTTAAATAAAGGAGTGGTAAGAAATGCAGGAACTACAGGTACAAACGTCAACGCAACATTGATTCCTCAGTCTGAACCAAGAACAAAAAGCATTCAGGTATATTATCAACAGAGCATCACACCTAGGAAAATGTCATTTAAGTCTCTGCTGATTGGTTGAATAGGTAATTAGATCTGGGCCACTCCTCGAACTATTCCAGTCACATTTTTCCTAAACTCATAATTCTGCATAATCCTCCTCCCCTGCAGAATGATTACCTAAAATGTGGTTGGTTCACAATACTCTCCATGATTTTAGGTATAATATGATTGTAAATATGATGCCGTTTGATGTGGTATTGGCAAGATGCTACATGTCTCAATATTAGTGGGGTAACCTAGGATAAAAATCCCAGCTGGTAGCCACCCTCTGATGATAATAGTAGTAAGAGACTACTTTTAACAAAAAATCCATTAAGTTCTTCTCAGACTTGGTCCTCAGGACCCCAAACAGTTCGGGTCAAATGTAATAAAGTGAGAGATTTATAAAGTGAGAGATTTTGTAAGTTTTTTCAGGGTTTTTTTAAAGTGGCAATCATTTACACTGCAAAACCAGGTTGATCTTGCTGTGTAAATGATTGCCACTTTAAAAAAAACTGCAAAACCTTACCAAATCTCTCACTTTTTGAAACTCTCACTCTATTACATTTGGCCCTTCATGTATTAAATAGTGATGTGCACCGGACATTTTTCGGGTTTTGTGTTTTGGTTTTGGATTCGGTTCCGCGGCCGTGTTTTGGATTCGGACGCGTTTTGGCAAAACCTCCCTGAAATTTTTTTGTCGGATTCGGGTGTGTTTTGGATTCGGGTGTTTTTTTACAAAAACCCCTCAAAAACAGCTTAAATCATAGAATTTGGGGGTCATTTTGATCCCATAGTATTATTAACCTCAATAACCATAATTTCCTCTCTTTTCAGTCTATTCTGAACACCTCACAATATTATTTTTTGTCCTAAAATTTGCACCAAGGTCGCTGGATGACTAAGCTAAGCGACCCAAGTGGCCGACACAATCACCTGGCCCATCTAGGAGTGGCACTGCAGTATCAGACAGGATGGCACTTCAAAAAAATTGTCCCCAAACAGCACATGATGCAAAGAAAAAAAGAGGCGCAATGAGGTAGCTGTGTGACTAAGCTAAGCGACCCAAGTGGCCGACACAAACACCTGGCCCATCTAGGAGTGGAACAAAGTGGGATTGTATCTGCACACACACAATTGTATTATATCAAATTTGGAACTGTATACAGCTCCAAAATAACCCCTATTATATTCAAGTAATCACTATTGTTTGTGGGGGTGCTATCGACTACAGCTAAGGTTAGTCAGCAGAAGAAAAAGAAAAAAGGACTGTATTTGTCGATGCACAAGGAGAAGGGTGACCTGATTGTCACAACTTTCTGAAAAATTGCTAAGATTTTTCTTCTGCCATCTAGGAGTGGCACTGCAGTGTCAGGCAGGATGGCACTTCAAAAAAACAGTCCACAAACAGCACATGATGCAAAGAAAAAAAGAGGTGCACCAAGGTCGCTGGATGGCTAAGCTAAGCGACACAAGTGGCCGACACAAACACCTGGCCCATCTAGGAGTGGCACTGCAGTGTCAGGCAGGATGGCACTTCAAAAAAATTGTCCCCAAACAGCACATGATGCAAAGAAAAAAAGAGGCGCACCAAGGTCGCTGTGTGACAAAGCTAAGCGACACAAGTGGCCGACACAAACGCCTGGCCCATCTAGGAGTGGCACTGTAGTGTCAGGCAGGATGGCACTTCAAAAAAATAGTCCCCAAACAGCACATGATGCAAAGAAAAAAAGAGGTGCACCAAGGTCGCTGGATGGCTAAGCTAAGCGACACAAGTGGCCGACACAAACACCTGGCCCATCTAGGAGTGGCACTGCAGTGTCAGGCAGGATGGCACTTCAAAAAAATTGTCCCCAAACAGCACATGATGCAAAGAAAAAAAGAGGCGCAATGAGGTAGCTGTGTGACTAAGCTAAGCGACCCAAGTGGCCGACACAAACACCTGGCCCATCTAGGAGTGGCACAGCAGTGTCAGGCAGGATGGCACTTCAAAAAAATTGTTCCCAAACAGCACATGATGCAAAGAAAAAAAGAGGCGCACCAAGGTCGCACCACAGGCAGTGGCGGATCTAGACTTAACTTTTAGGGGGGGCGGTTTAAGAATTATGACTTTTCCCCCTAATAATAGCCCCTCCCACTTAGTAATGCCCTTCCCGTTCGCTTCTAAAATTTCCTATTGTTGCCATTACTAATAAAATGTTGCCAGTTAGTGGAGAGAACCCTGCGCACTGGTGATACAGACTGGCGAATCACCATTCCTTCCATCAGAGGTGGTAGAGGCTAAGACAGTAGGGCAATTTAAACATGCATGGGATAGACATAAGGATATTCTTACAAAGAAATAAGGATCAGATAAGGTTAGAGATAAAAATAATGTAAAAAAAAAAAAAAGGGGGCAGACTAGATGGGCCAAGTGGTTCTTATCTGCCGACAAATTCTATTTCTACAGCACACAGAATGAGCCGAAATTCACATTATAGCACACTGTATGAGCTGAAATTCACAATGTAGCACACAGTATGATCTGAAATTCACATTATAGCACAGTGAATGAGCCGAAACTCACATTGTAGCACACTGAATGAGCTGAAATTCACATTATAGCACACTGTATGAGCCGACATTCACATCATAGCATGCAGAATGAGCCAAAATTCACATCATAGCACGCAGAATGATCCTATATGCACATCATAGCACGCAGAATGATCCGAAATTCACATCATAGCACACTGAATGATCCGAAATTCACATCATAGCACACTGAATGATCCGAAATGCACATCATAGCACGCAGAATGATCCTAAATGCACATCATAGCACGCAGAATGATCCGAAATGCACATCATAGCACACAGAATGATCCGAAATGCACATCATAGCATGCAGAATGATCCGAAATGCACATCATAGCACGCAGAATGATCCAAAATGCACATCATAGCACGCAGAATGATCCTAAATGCACATCATAGCACACTGAATGATCTGAAATTCACATCATAGCACACTGAATGATCCGAAATGCACATCATAGCACGCAGAATGATCCTAAATGCACATCATAGCACGCAGAATGATCCGAAATGCACATCATAGCATGCAGAATGATCCGAAATTCACATCATAGCACGCAGAATGATCCTAAATGCACATTATAGCACTCTGAATGATCCTAAATGCACATTATAGCACGCAGAATGATCCTAAATGCACATTATAGCACACTGAATGATCCTACATGCACATTATAGCACACAGAATGATCCTAAATGCACATTATAGCACACTGAATGATCCTAAATGCACATTATAGCACACTGAATGATCCTAAATGCACATTATATCACACAGAATGATCCTAAATGCACATTATAGCACAATGTATGAGGCGAAATTCACACACACGCACACCTGACAGACACACACTCACACACACCTGACAGACACACACTCACACACACACCTGACAGACACACACTTACACACACACACACACACACACACACACACACACACACACACACACACACACACACACCTGACAGTGAATGGAGCCTGCTGAGGCCGGTATTGGGAACGGGGTGGAGAGTTGTGCAGCGCGGCGGGGGACGAGGAGAGAGAGAGAGCGTCATGACGCGCGTACAGGGAGGAGGGGGCGTGGTAAAAACAGAGGCCGCTGTACGCGTGTCAGGATGCTCTCTCTCTCTCCCCTTCCCCCGCCACGCTGCACCGCTCTCCACCCCGTTCCCACCACCGCAGCGGGACCCGGCCTCCATCCCGGTGCCGGTACATGTAGGGGGGGCGTTCGCCCTAATCGCCCCCCGCTAAATCCACCACTGACCACAGGTATAGAATGTAGATGGATAGTATACTTGATGACACAGAGGTAGGTACAGCAGTGGCCTTCCGTACCGTACTGCTATATATACTGGTGGTCACTGTGTCAGCAAACTGCAAAACTAAAATGCACCACAGGTATAGAATGTAGATGGATAGTATACTTGACGACACAGAGGTAGGTACAGCAGTGGCCTTCCGTACCGTACTGCTATATATACTGGTGGTCACTGTGTCAGCAACCTGCAAAACTAAAATGCACCACAGGTATAGAATGTAGATGGATAGTATACTTGGCGACACCAGGGCCGAAACTAGGGGGGGGCTAGGGGGGCAGGCGACCTGGGCGCCAGATTGGAGGGGGCGCCGAGACCCCCTAACACCCGCCGCGGCACTTACTTTTAAAAACCCCCTTCTCCCGAGTGCCCAGCTCGGGGGGCGGGGTTTCGCGGAATGACGCGATTGCGTCGTGACGTCACGGCGCAAACGCGTCATTCCATGAAACCCCGCCGGAGGAGGGAGAAGGGGGAGCCCGGAGCCGCGCAGACGAGGAGGGAGAGGCGGCTGAAGAGCGGCGAGAACCGCTTCAAATGTAAGTCAGCCCCTCTCCCTTCCTCTCTCTCTCTCTCTCTCCCTCCACCACCTGCCGCAATGTGTAAAATGGGGACCTGTGCCTGCCGCTATGTGTAAAATGGGGACCTGTGCCTGCCGCTATGTGTAAAATGGGGACACTTGCCAGCGTACTGTGTAAAATGGGGACCTGTGCCTGCCGCTATGTGTAAAATGGGGACACTTGCCAGCGTACTGTGTAAAATGGGGACCTGTGCCTGCCGCAATGTGTAAAATGGGGACACTTGCCAGCGTACTGTGTAAAATGGGGACCTGTGCCTGCCGCTATGTGTAAAATGGGGACACTTGCCAGCGTACTGTGTAAAATGGGGACCTGTGCCTGCCGCAATGTGTAAAATGGGGACACTTGCCAGCGTACTGTTTAAAATGGGGACCTGTGCCTGCCGCTATGTGTAAAATGGGGACACTTGCCAGCGTACTGTGTAAAATGGGGACCTGTGCCTGCCGCAATGTGTAAAATGGGGACACTTGCCAGCGTACTGTGTAAAATGGGGACACTTGCCAGCGTACTGTGTAAAATGGGGACCTGTGCCTGCCGCAATGTGTAAAATGGGGACCTGTGCCTGCCGCAATGTGTAAAATGGGGACACTTGCCAGCGTACTGTGTAAAATGGGGACCTGTGCCTGCCGCTATGTGTAAAATGGGGACACTTGCCAGCGTACTGTGTAAAATGGGGACCTGTGCCTGCCGCAATGTGTAAAATGGGGACACTTTTTCCTGCCGCAATGTGTAAAATGGGGACACTTTTTCCTGCCGCAATGTGTAAAATGGGGACACCTGTCTGCCGCAATGTGTAAAATGGGGACACTTGCCAGCGTACTGTGTAAAATGGGGACCTGTGCCTGCCGCTATGTGTAAAATGGGGACACTTGCCAGCGTACTGTGTAAAATGGGGACCTGTGCCTGCCGCAATGTGTAAAATGGGGACCTGTGCCTGCCGCAATGTGTAAAATGGGGACACTTGCCAGCGTACTGTGTAAAATGGGGACCTGTGCCTGCCGCTATGTGTAAAATGGGGACACTTGCCAGCGTACTGTGTAAAATGGGGACCTGTGCCTGCCGCAATGTGTAAAATGGGGACACTTTTTCCTGCCGCAATGTGTAAAATGGGGACACCTGTCTGCCGCAATGTGTAAAATGGGGAATGGGAACACTTGCCTGTCGTACTGTGTAAAATGGGGACACTTTTTCCTGGATATGAAATTTATGTTAGAAAAGGCAGTTTCTCAGGTAAAAAAGTTCTGAAAGAGAGAGATATATATATATATATAATATTTTTATTCATTTATTTTTTATTTTTTCTATTTTATTTTATTATTTTTATTTATTTATTGTAAAATATATATATATTTTTTTTTTTGCGGGGGGGGGGGGGGGTGTCAAATGACTACCTTGCCCCGGGTGACAAAAATCCTAGTTTCGGCCCTGGGCGACACAGAGGTAGGTACAGCAGTGGCCTTCCGTACCGTACTGCTATATATACTGGTGGTCACTGTGTCAGCTAACTGCAAAACTAAAATGCACCACAGGTATAGAATGTAGATGGACGACACAGCGGTAGGTACAGCAGTGGCCTACTGTACCGTAATGCTATATATTATATACTGGTGGTCACTGGTCAGCAAAACTCTGCACTGTACTCCTCCTATATATATATTATACTGGTGTTCCCCAGTCCCCACAATAAAGCAGCACACTGAGCACAGATATGGAGTGTTTTTCAGGCAGACAACGTATACTGGTGGTCACTGTCAGCAAAACTCTGCACTGTACTACTGCTATATAATACAGCTGCTCCCCAGTCTCCACAATTAAGCAGTGTGAGCACAGATATATGCAGCACACTGAGCACAGATAAGGAGCGTTTTTTTTCAGGCAGAGAACGGATAAAACTGGTGGTCACTGATCAGCAAAACTCTGCACTGTACTCCTTCTATATTAATATAAAGCTGCTCCCCAGTCCCCACAATGATATAAGCAAGCACAAATATTTGCATCAACTCAACAATGAATAAACGGAGAGGACGCCAGCCACGTCCTCTCCCTAACATTTCCAATGCACGAGTGAAAATGGCGGCGACGCGCGGCTGCTTATATAGAATCCGAATCTCGCGAGAATCCGACAGCGGGATGATGACGTTCGGGCGCGCTCGGGTTAACCGAGCCATACGGGAGAATCCGAGTATGCCTCGGACCCGTGTAAAAAGGGTGAAGTTCGGGGGGGTTCGGTTTCCGAGAAACCGAACCCGCTCATCACTAGTTTTAAAGGTCACCTAGCAGACACACATGTTAATCATTACAAACTGATGCATTTTAAAAGATCCAAAGGTGGAGCTAATTATTTCACTTTGCTCCAGAGCCGTATTATAGGGCATATGAATACATTTCAATACAGTGGCCTATACAGCCTGTTATATATGAAATACTGATATTATTACCGTTTAAAAATATACAGAATAAAACAGTTATTTTAATTTTAAAGTTTTGAGCAAGGGATAAAGTGCACCCATTTTGAAACTGATTCCTTTTTCTCTTCCCTGGACTATTGTCTTTAAATCTGAATCAGAGGGCGGCACCCAGTTATAGTCGATAATACAGAATAACGGCAATATCTGTACATATAATAATACTCGTATTCCCCTGCCATATTTTTTATGTATTGTATTACAAAAAAAGGACCAACCTGCCTTCCAAATAAATGCTACTTCCATTCAATGCCTTCTCACACATGTAAACAAACAGTGGTAGCATCTCAATCTCTCTGGAGACACTTATCAGGTGCCCTGAGGAAGGCTATGGTGGAACAGCCGTGCGCTGCTTCTGATCTATGTACAATTAATCTATGTGAAAAACAGTGTTGTGCTATTGCATAATGTTGTAATGTCTGTTAACTAGAATTCACAGAGTGTGGGCACTGTCTCTCATTATCTCCGCGGCTGCCAGTGGCTATTTTCATTTAAAGGCCGCCAGACAGAGAAAGCTCCCAGTGATTTCCACGGCTGTCAGTGGCTTCATACACAGAAGCCACTAGACAGAGGGAGCTCTGTATCACCACCGTGGCTGCAGGCGTCTTTACGTACAGAAGCCGCCAGGCAGTACACTTCCCTGTGCCTTCGCTGCCATGAGCGCAGTGCCGGCACTACGCGCTCAGCAGCTCCTGCAAAGCAGGGAGGCGCCGAGCCTGAGAGGCGCTCTCCCCGCTCTGCTACTCTGCTGATCTCCGCAGCTCGTGCTGGCTGCCGCTGCGCCTGTCAGGCAAGCAGCGGCACCGACAGCGTGAAGCATGGCTTCATCGCAGCTGCCCAACCCCAGCAGTGTCCCAAGTCAAGCCAGCGTTCCACACACGCAAGCCCCGGAGGGAGAAACAGCAACTAGATCCACGCCTGGAGCTGCGGCAACAGCAGGGACCAGCCATGCCTTTTCACTGCCCGCGGTATGTGTAGACGCCGAGCACCCCTCAATCCCACAACAGTTTAGGGAGTGGGGAAAAGGGACTGTAGTGAGTACCTGCTGAGCGTTTTAACCCTAGACCACCAGTGAAACATAGCTATAAGAAAATTTAAATAAACTGATCAATTTAAACGCAATTCAATAGGCATAAATAGAACCACACAAATGATATGTAGGGTAATATATATATATATATATATATATATATGTATACACATACATATATATATATATATATATATATATATATATGTATATTTATATATATATATATATATATATATATGGTATGTTTTTCTCCTACATTGTCTCCGAGTGCCGCTGCCTGTCTGACATACCTTCTACAGATTTTTTCCAGATGGCATCGGAGCATTTACCTAGACAGCAAGGGTGAGTGGCGATTCAATTTGCTGTATATATATATACTGTATATTAGAGATGTGCACTTGAAATTTTTCGGGTTTTGTGTTTTGGTTTTGGGTTCGGTTCCGCGGCCGTGTTTTGGGTTCGACCGCGTTTTGGCAAAACCTCACCGAATTTTTTTTGTCGGATTCAGGTGTGTTTTGGATTCGGGTGTTTTTTTCAAAAAACCCTAAAAAACAGCTTAAATCATAGAATTTGGGGGTCATTTTGATCCCAAAGTATTATTAACCTCAATAACCATTATTTCCACTCATTTTCAGTCTATTCTGTATACCTCACACCTCACAATATTATTTTTAGTCCTAAAATTTGCACCGAGGTCGCTGGATCACTAAGCTAAGCGACCCTAGTGGCCGACACAAACACCGGGCCCATCTAGGAGTGGCACTGCAGTGTCACGCAGGATGGCCCTTCCAAAACAACTCCCCAAACAGCACATGACGCAAAGAAAAAAAGAGGCGCAATGAGGTAGCTGTGTGAGAAAGATAAGCGACCCTAGTGGCCGACACAAACACCGGGCCCATCTAGGAGTGGCACTGCAGTGTCACGCAGGATGGCCCTTCCAAAAAACACTCCCCAAACAGCACATGACGCAAAGAAAAAAAGAGGCGCAATGAGGTAGCTGTGTGAGTAAGATAAGCGACCCTAGTGGCCGACACAAACACCGGGCCCATCTAGGAGTGTCACTGCAGTGTCACGCAGGATGGCCCTTCCAAAAAACACTCCCCAAACAGCACATGACGCAAAGAAAAATTAAAGAAAAAAGAGGTGCAAGATGGAATTGTCCTTGGGCCCTCCCACCCACCCTTATGTTGTATAAACAGGACATGCACACTTTTACCAACCCATCATTTCAGTGACAGGGTCTGCCACACGACTGTGACTGAAATGACGGGTTGGTTTGGACCCCCACCAAAAAAGAAGCAATTAATCTCTCCTTGCACAAACTGGCTCTACAGAGGCAAGATGTTCACCTCATCATCATCCTCCGATATATCACCGTGTACATCCCCCTCCTCACAGATTATCAATTCGTCCCCACTGGAATCCACCATCTCAGCTCCCTGTGTACTTTGTGGAGGCAATTGCTGCTGGTCAATGTCTCCACGGAGGAATTGATTATAATTCATTTTAATGAACATCATCTTCTCCACATTTTCTGGAAGTAACCTCGTACGCCGATTGCTGACAAGGTGAGCGGCGGCACTAAACACTCTTTCGGAGTACACACTTGTGGGAGGGCAACTTAGGTAGAATAAAGCCAGTTTGTGCAAGGGCCTGCAAATTGCCTCTTTTTTCCTGCCAGTATAAGTACGGACTGTGTGACGTGCCTACTTGGATGCGGTCACTCATATAATCCTCCACCATTCTTTCAATGGGGAGAGAATCATATGCAGTGACAGTAGACGACATGTCCGTAATCGTTGACAGGTCCTTCAGTCCGGACCAGATGTCAGCATCAGCAGTCGCTCCAGACTGCCCTGCATCACCGCCAGCGGGTGGGCACGGAATTCTGAGCCTTTTCCTCGCACCCCCAGTTGCGGAAGAATGTGAAGGAGGAGATGTTGACAGGTCGCGTTCCGCTTGACTTGACAATTTTCTCACCAGCAGGTCTTTCAACCCCAGCAGACTTGTGTCTGCCGGAAAGAGAGATCCAAGGTAGGTTTTAAATCTAGGATCGAGCACGGTGGCCAAAATGTAGTGCTCTGATTTCAACAGATTGACCACCCGTGAATCCTTGTTAAGCGAATTAAGGGCTCCATCCACAAGTCCCACATGCCTAGCGGAATCGCTCCGTGTTAGCTCCTCCTTCAATGTCTCCAGCTTCTTCTGCAAAAGCCTGATGAGGGGAATGACCTGACTCAGGCTGGCAGTGTCTGAACTGACTTCACGTGTGGCAAGTTCAAAGGGCAGCAGAACCTTGCACAACGTTGAAATCATTCTCCACTGCGCTTGAGACAGGTGCATTCCTCCTCCTATATCGTGCTGAATTGTATAGGCTTGAATGGCCTTTTGCTGCTCCTCCAACCTCTGAAGCATATAGAGGGTTGAATTCCACCTCGTTACCACTTCTTGCTTCAGATGATGGCAGGGCAGGTTCAGGCGTTTTTGGTGTTGCTCCAGTCTTCTGTACGTGGTGCCTGCACGCCGAAAGTGTCCCGCAATTCTTCTGGCCACCGACAGCATCTCTTGCACGCCCCTGTCGTTTTTAAAAAAATTCTGCACCACCAAATTCAAGGTATGTGCAAAACATGGGACGTGCTGGAATTTGCCCAGATTTAATGCGCACACAATATTGCTGGCGTTGTCCGATGCCACAAATCCACAGGAGAGTCCAATTGGGGTAAGCCATTCCGCGATGATCTTCCTCAGTTGCCGTAAGAGGTTTTCAGCTGTGTGCGTATTCTAGAAACCGGTGATACAAAGCGTAGCCTGCCTAGGAAAGAGTTGGCGTTTGCGAGATGCTGCTACTGGTGCCGCCGCTGCTGTTCTTGCGGCGGGAGTCCATACATCTACCCAGTGGGCTGTCACAGTCATATAGTCCTGACCCTGCCCTGCTCCACTTGTCCACATGTCCGTGGTTAAGTGGACATTGGGTACAGCTGCATTTTTTAGGACACTGGTGACTCTTTTTCTGAGGTCTGTGTACATTTTCGGTATCGCCTGCCTAGAGAAATGGAACCTAGATGGTATTTGGTACCGGGGACACAGTACTTCCAACAAGTCTCTAGTTGGCTCTGCAGTAATGATGGATACCGGAACCACGTTTCTCACCACCCAGGATGCCAAGGCCTCAGTTATCCGCTTTGCAGCAGGATGACTGCTGTGATATTTCATCTTCCTCGCAAAGGACTGTTGGACATTCAATTGCTTGGTGGAAGTAGTAAAAGTGGGCTTACGAGTACAACTTCCCCTCTGGGATGACCATCGACTCCCAGCAGCAACAACAGCAGCGCCAGCAGCAATAGGCGTTACACGCAAGGATGCATCAGAGGAATCCCAGGCAGGAGAGGACTCGTCAGAATTGCCAGTGACATGGCCTGCAGGACTATTGGCATTCCTAGGGAAGGAGGAAATTGACACTGAGGGAGTTGGTGGGGTGGTTTGCGTGAGCTTGGTTACAAGAGGAAGGGATTTTACTGGTCAGTGGACTGCTTCCGCTGTCGCCCAAAGTTTTTGAACTTGTCACTGACTTATTATGAATGCGCTGCAGGTGACGTATAAGGGAGGATGTTCCGAGGTGGTTAACGTCCTTACACCTACTTATTACAGCTTGACAAAGGCAACACACGGCTTGACAAATGTTGTCCGCATTTCTGTTGAAATACTTCCACACAGAAGAGCTGATTTTTTTGGTATTTTCACCAGGCATGTCAACGGCCATATTCCTCCCACGGACAACAGGTGTCTCCCCGGGTGCCTGACTTAAACAAACCACCTCACCATCAGAATCCTCCTTGTCACTTTCCTTCCCAGCGCCAGCAACACCCATATCCTCCTCATCCTGGTGTACTTCAACACTGACATCTTCAATCTGACTATCAGGAACTGGACTGCGGGTGCTCCTTCCAGCACTTGCAGGGGGCGTGCAAATGGTGGAAGGCGCATGCTCTTCACGTCCAGTGTTGGGAAGGTCAGGCATCGCAACCGACACAATTGGACTCTCCTTGTGGATTTGGGATTTCGAAGAACGCACAGTTCTTTGCGGTGCTTTTGCCAGCTTGAGTCTTTTCATTTTTCTAGCAAGAGGCTGAGTGCTTCCATCCTCATGTGAAGCTGAACCACTAGCCATGAACATAGGCCAGGGCCTCAGCCGTTCCTTGCCACTCCGTGTGGTAAATGGCATATTGGCAAGTTTACGCTTCTCCTCCGACAATTTTATTTTAGATTTTGGAGTCCTTTTTTTACTGATATTTGGTGTTTTGGATTTTACATGATCTGTACTATGACATTGGGCATCGGCCTTGGCAGACGACGTTGCTGGCATTTTATCGTCTCGGCCATGACTAGTGGCAGCAGCTTCAGCACGAGGTGGAAGTGGATCTTGATCTTTCCCTAATTTTGGAACCTCAACATTTTTGTTCTCCATATTTTAATAGGCACAACTAAAAGGCACCTCAGGTAAACAATGGAGATGGATGGATACTAGTATACTTATGGATGGACGAGCGACTGCCGACACAGAGGTAGCTACAGCCGTGGACTAAAGTACTGTGTCTGCTGCTAATATAGACTGGATGATAATGAGATGAAATCAATATATATATATATATATAATATCACACTAGTACTGCAGCCGGACAGGTAGATATATTTATTATGTAATGACTGATGACGGACCTGCTGGACACTGTCAGCTCAGCAGCACCGCAGACTGCTACAGTAAGCTACTATAGAAGTATGTATAAAGAAGAAAGAAAAGAAAAAACCACGGGTAGGTGGTATACAATTATGGATGGACCAGCGACTGCCGACACAGAGGTAGCTACAGCCGTGTACTACCGTACTGTGTCTGCTGCTAATATAGACTGGATGATAATGAGATGAAATCAATATATATATATATAATATCACACTAGTACTGCAGCCGGACAGGTAGATATATTTATTATGTAATGACTGATGACGGACCTGCTGGACACTGTCAGCTCAGCAGCACCGCAGACTGCTACAGTAAGCTACTATAGTAGTATGTATAAAGAAGAAAAAAAAAACCACGGGTAGGTGGTATACAATTATGGATGGACCAGCGACTGCCGACACAGAGGTAGCTACAGCCGTGGACTACCGTACTGTGTCTGCTGCTAATATAGACTGGATGATAATGAGATGAAATCAATATATATATATATATATATATAATATCACACTAGTACTGCAGCCGGACAGGTAGATATATTTATTATGTAATGACTGATGACGGACCTGCTGGACACTGTCAGCTCAGCAGCACCGCAGACTGCTACAGTTAGCTACTATAGTAGTATGTATAAAGAAGAAAGAAAAAAAAAAAAAAACACGGGTAGGTGGTATACAATTATGGATGGACCAGCGACTGCCGACACAGAGGTAGCTACAGCCGTGGACTACCGTACTGTGTCTGCTGCTAATATAGACTGGATGATAATGAGATGAAATCAATATATATATATATATATAATATCACACTAGTACTGCAGCCGGACAGGTAGATATATTTATTATGTAATGACTGATGACGGACCTGCTGGACACTGTCAGCTCAGCAGCACCGCAGACTGCTACAGTTAGCTACTATAGTAGTATGTATAAAGAAGAAAGAAAAAAAAAAAAAACACGGGTAGGTGGTATACAATTATGGATGGACCAGCGACTGCCGACACAGAGGTAGCTACAGCCGTGGACTACCGTACTGTGTCTGCTGCTAATATAGACTGGATGATAATGAGATGAAATCAATATATATATATATAATATCACACTAGTACTGCAGCCGGACAGGTAGATATATTTATTATGTAATGACTGATGACGGACCTGCTGGACACTGTCAGCTCAGCAGCACCGCAGACTGCTACAGTAAGCTACTATAGTAGTATGTATAAAGAAGAAGAAAGAAAAAAAAAAAACGGGTAGGTGGTTTACAATATTATATATATATTATATACAATTATATATATATATATATTATATATATTAAACTGGTGGTGATTATTAAACTGGTGGTCAGGTCACTGGTCACACTATCAGCAACTTGCAAGTAGTACTCCTAAGCAGACAATCACAATATATATTATACTGGTGGTCAGTGTGGTCACAATGGCAGTGTGGCACTCTGGCAGCAAGTCCTGCTCTCAGACTCTAACTGCTCCCCACTGTCAGTGTCTCCCCCACAAGTCAGATATACATTATACAGTCACACTATCTATCTATCACTTCAGCAAGTAGTAGTACTCCTCCTAAAGTACTCCTCCTAATGCTCCCCAAAATTACTACTGTGTCTCTCTCTACTCTAGTCTCACTCTCTTCTCTATAAACGGAGAGGACGCCAGCCACGTCCTCTCCCTATGAATCTCAATGCACGTGTGAAAATGGCGGCGACGCGCGGCTCCTTATATAGAATCCGAGTCTCGCGATAGAATCCGAGCCTCGCGAGAATCCGACAGCAGGATGATGACGTTCGGGCGCGCTCGGGTTAACCGAGCAAGGCGGGAAGATCCGAGTCGCTCGGCCCCGTGTGAAAAAAACTGAAGTTCGGGCGGGTTCGGATTCCGAGGAACCGAACCCGCTCATCTCTACTGTATATATATATATATATATATATATATATATGCAGGGCCATAATTAGTGGTGTGCTAGCAGTGCCCAGCACACAGTGCATCTGCACAGTGGGCGTGGGACCACCAACAGCACCCGCATTGCCGCCGCAGAAGTATTGTGCGGGCATCAGCAGCTTGGCAGCTGCAGTGCCTGGCTACTTGTCACATAGGTAGCTAAGTAGCACTGCAGCTTTCCATCCCTCGTTAGACTCGGCCTCTGGGCTTCCCCTTCTATGTCTGCAGCATTTGGGTGGGAGGAGGCTGATGGAAGGCAGCTGCTTTAGGAGTAAACATAAGTTTAAAAAAGCACACACACAGTCAGTCTTTCTCTCCCCCCGTGGCGTAATGTAAAAGACTACCTGGCATAATATGTATAAGCGGCATTACAACTGTGGGCTTTATCTGTATAAGAGGCACAACTACTGTGGGCATTATGTGTAAGGGGCACTACTACTGTGGTCATTAT
Organism: Pseudophryne corroboree; assembly: GCF_028390025.1. Lineage (NCBI taxonomy): Eukaryota > Metazoa > Chordata > Amphibia > Anura > Myobatrachidae > Pseudophryne > Pseudophryne corroboree. The sequence goes on from NC_086445.1 coordinate 843,775,083, forward strand.
GTGTGTAAAGAGCACTACAACTGTGGGCATTATGTGTATAAGCGGCACTACTACTGTGGGCATCATGTGTAAGGGGCACTAATGTGCGCATTGTGTATAAGGGGTACTATTTTGGGCATTATGAATGATGGACACTACTATATGGTGTAATGTGTATCAGATGTACTGTGTGCAGTGTAATGTGAATAAGATTGTGCTACTGTGTGGGTACTTTGTATTGGGGGTACTGTTGTGTGACCATACCCCTTCCTTGTGAGACCACACAAATTTGGTGTGCCCTATTCCTTTATTAAATATGGGAGGGTGCAAATTTCTAGTTTGCAGGGGGGCGCCAAACACCCTAGCACCGGCCCTGCATGATTGGCTATAGTAATAGAAGCCGCTGATGGGAGTAGCCCTCCGTTACCTCTGCTGCCGCTAATGGCTTCTTACATAGAAGCCAACAAACGGGGATAGGAAGGGAGAGGCTGCTATCCACGACCTCTATACACACGTGCGACAGGCTTAATGTAGAGCTAGCGGTGTGAATATAAATAGTGGAAAAGATTAATATTGACACATCAGCTTATGTATACGTGTATGAAATACCAAATTACCTCTGTTAAGTTCAATCAAATTACAAGGAAAAGCAATACATTATTACACTTTGGTTTGAGCTGCTGCGGCCGCTGCACATAATTATATCCGCTAAAATGTGTATATTCGTTACGTATACACGCCAACACATTATGCGCACAATTTAGCGACACAAGTGGCTGAGTACACCTTACCCCAAACAAGAATGGAATGCGACACCAGTAGTTAAATGTAATGTTGTGGTCCAACGCATCAACAGCATTTACTTAAGAATATACAGATAAAAGGTACAACAATATACAGAGAAGAGCTACAACCAATAATACATACATTTAAACGTGAGCACTCCTGGATCCAGGCCTCAGTCAGTCTAGGCAAGATGACCTCAGAGAATAGGGACAGCCTGTTCAGGATGCCTCCCTTTTATACAATGGGGTATATTTACTAAGCTCCCGATTTTGACCGAGATGGTGTTTTTTCTTCAAAGTGTCATCTCGGGAATTTACTAAACTCAAATCTCGGCAGTGATGAGGGCATTCGTATTTTTTTGGAAGTCAAAGAAAAAAAATACGAATGAATACACCATCGGTCAAATACGACTGTTTTTTCATACAACTCGCTAATTTACTAAAAAGTGTATTTCACAAACACTGCCGGCAATAGCCAAACACTGGCGTGAAAAAATACAAATCGTAAAAAAAAGCAGTTTTAAAACAGACCTGCTTTTTTTTACCGTGTTCTGATAGGCATGCACGGATCCGTGAGATCTGTGCATGTTTATCAGTGGGAAGGGGTGGGAAAGTGTTACATTTTGATAAAAAAAATGCGTGGGGTCCCCCCTCCTAAGCAAAACCAGCCTCGGGCTCTTTGAGCCGGTCCTGGTTGAAAAAATATGGGGAAAAAAATGACAGGGGTTCCCCCATATTTAATCAACCAGCACCGGGCCCTGCGCCTGGTCCTTGTTCAAAAAATACGGGGGACAAAAAGCTTAGGGGTCCCCCGTATTTTTTAAACCAGCACCGGACTCCACTAGCCAGGTACATAATACCACAGCCGGGGGACACTTTTATTGTGGTCCTGGTGGCCCTGGCATTACATACCCAACTAGTCACCCCTTGCCGGGGTACCCTGGAGGAGTGGGAACCCCTTAAATCAAGAGGTCCCCCCCTCCAGCCACCCAAGGACCAGGGGTGAAGCCCGAGGCTGTCCCCCCCATCCAATGGCGGCGGATGAGGGGCTGATAGCCTTGTGTAAAAAATGAGAATATTGTCTTTAGTAGCAGTACTACAAATCCCAGCAAGCCTCCCCCGCAAATTGGTACTTGGAGAACCACAAGTACCAGCATGCGGTGGAAAACCGGGCCTGCTGGTACCTGTAGTACTACTACTAGAAAATACCCAACAAAAAACAGGACACACACACCGTGACAGTATAAGTTTATTACATACATTCACACCTCCAAACATACATACTTACCTATGTTCACACGAGGCTCGATCCTCTTCTCCATGTAGAATCCTAGGGGTACCTGTGAAAAAAATTATACTCATATAATCCAGGGTAGCTTCTGTTCTTTGTATAATCCACGTACTTGGCAAAATAAAAAACGGAACCCAACCACACACTGAAAGGGGCCCCATGTTTACACATGGGACCCCTTTCCCCGACTGCCAGGACCCCCCCCCTGACTCCTGTCAAAGAGGGTCCCTTCTGCCAATCAGAGAGCGCCACGTCGTGGCACCCTCCTGATTGGCTGTGTGCTCCTGTAGTGTCTGTGAGGCAGCACACGGCAGAGATACAATGTAGCGCCTATGCGCTCCATTGTATCCAATGGTGGGAACTTTGCGGTCAGCGGTGAGGTTACTTTCGGTCAACCGCTGACCGCAAAGTTCCCACCATTGGATACAATGGAGCGCATAGACGCTACATTGTATCTCTGCCGTGTTCTGCCTCACAGACACTACAGGAGCACACAGCCAATCAGGAGGGTGCCACGACGTGGCGCTCCTTGATTGGCAGAAGGGACCCTCTTTGACAGGAGTCAGGGGGGGTCCTGGCAGTCGGAGAAAGGGGTCTTATGTATAAACATGGGGCCCCTTTCAGTGCGTGGTCGAGTTTCCATTTTTTTATTTTGCCAAGTACGTGGATTATACAAAGAACAGAAGCTACCCTGGATTATGTGAGTATAATTTTTTTCACAGGTACCCCTAGGATTCTACATGGAGAAGAGGACCGAGCCTCGTGTGAACATAGGTAAGTATGTATGTTTGGAGATGTGCATGTATGTAATAAACTTATACTGTCACGGTGTGTGTGTCCTGTTTTTTGTTGGGTATTTTTTAGTAGTAGTACTACAGGTACCAGCAGGCCCGGTTTTCCACCGCATGCAGGTACTTGTGGTTCTCCAAGTACCAACTTGCGGGGGAGGCTTGCTGGGATTTGTAGTACTGCTACTAAAAACAATATTCTCATTTTTTACACAAGGCTATCAGCCCCCCATCCGCCGCCATTGGATGGGGGGGACAGCCTCGGGCTTCACCCCTGGCCCTTGGGTGGCTGGAGGGGGGGACCCCTTTATTTATGGGGTTCCCACTCCTCCAGGGTACCCCGGCCAGGGGTGACTAGTTGGGTATGTAATGCCAGGGCCGCCAGGACCACAATAAAAGTGTCCCGCGGCTGTGGCATTATGTACCTGGCTAGTGGAGCCCGGTGCTGGTTTAAAAAATACGGGGGACCCCTACGCTTTTTGTCCCCCATATTTTTTTAACCAGGACCAGGCGCAGAGCCCGGTGCTGGTTGATTAAATATGGGGGAACCCCTGTCATTTTTTCCCCCATATTTTTTCAACCAGGACCGGCTCAAAGAGCCCGAGGCTAGTTTTGCTTAGGAGAGGGGACCCCACGCATTTTTTTTAATCAAAATTTAACACTTTCCCACCCCTTCCCACTGATAAACATGCACGGATCTCACGAATCCGTGCATGCCTATCAGAACACGGTAAAAAAAAGCAGGTCTATTTTAAAACTGCTTTTTTTTTACGATTTTTATTTTTTCACGGCAGTGTTTGGCTATTGCCGGCAGTGTTTGTGAAATACACTTTTTAGTAAATTAGCGAGTTGTATGAAAAAAACAGTGGTATTTGACCGATGGTGTATTCATTCGTATTTTTTTTCTTTGACTTCCAAAAAAATACGAATGCCCTCATCACTGCCGAGATTTGAGTTTAGTAAATTCCCGAGATAACACTTTGAAGAAAAAACACCATCTCGGTCAAAATCGGGAGCTTAGTAAATATACCCCTATGGGGTATATTTACTAAGCTCCCGATTTTGACCGATTTGTTGTTTTTTCTTTAAAGTGTCATCTCGGGAATTTACTAAGCACAAATCTCGGCAGTGATGAGGGCATTCATATTTTTATTACGGCTGTGTAGTAAAAATACGAATGAATACACCATCGGTCAAACGCGGCTGTTTAGGTATAGAACTCGGTCATTTATTAAGCATTCTTATTTGAAATCTCTTCCGTGAAAATGCATGTGCGGCCGTGAAAAACTACTAATCGTACAAAAAGCATGTGCGGCCTTGAAAAAATACTAATCGTACAAAAAGCCTAAAATAAAGTAGACCTGCTTTTGAGAAGCGTGTTTACATGTGTTGCCAATTCTACATTACTCACACCTGACTTTTTGGGCCTTTAAAACACATTTTTCTCCTCTCTCACTCTGAAATGGCTGCTACCGTGTGTAGCACTGCTTTCTTGTTTGCTGGGGGATACCTGACAGTGCTCCACGAGGCTACAATAAACCAAGTCCAGGAAAATTAGCATGGTCAGCAGGTTGTACAGGTTCCGCGTAGGCTGGGCATGCCTGGTTTTTTTAGTGGTTGTTTAAACTTTAACAAATTGTCTGATGACCAGGTTATACAGATGGTCCGACTAAATGTAAATAACCTTTTCCGTCTGTATGACCTTGTCAAACTGAACCTAGACCCTGAGCCAGCAGCTCTCGCTCTGGCTCAGGCCTGCACAAACTCCTGGCTGTGTTGCACTTTATGGCTACTGGCAGCTTCCAGTCTGTGACTGGTGATGTCATTATTATCTCACAGGCCACCTTTTATAAATATTTAATTCAGGTGATTTCAAATATACATACACGTCTATGTCTAAGTTGTTTTTCTGTAATGTAATATAACACAGTATTGTATTGATTACTGGTCATGACACTCACCTTAAATTTAGGAATGTCCACTCAGGTTTTGATGTCTTGCATGGCCACATAGATGCCTCTCTCTGCTTCCCTACCCAGAAGTCACAGTGGCATGCAGTCAGGGTATCTTTCTGTGAGCTTGCGGCCATGCCCAATGTGCTGGGTGCCATAGATTACACACACGTTGAGCTGAGGCCACCTAGGGGCAGGCAATATATTTATACCAATACACATCTGGGCCTAGACACTAATGTACAGGTGGTTTCTGTAGATAATTAAACAAGATATATATTCTGTGTGAGCAATTTATTACCTACAACAAAGGCATTTTTGCCACAACAAATCAACATAATATAAATTTGGAAAAAATATTAGCTGCAGGCCAGATTAAATTTTTTTTTTTGTGTGTGCTGGGTGCCGAGGATTGTGCTGGTTCGTTGCTCCTGGTTCTACTGAAGCGTCTAACTGGGGTTTTGAACTGGGGTCTGGTTTGGTGTAGTTGTCCCCGAGCTAGAGCTGACTTGGTGTGAAGCCAAAACATTAAGGCTTTGGCTGAGTATATTGAGGCTGGCAGTGAGTTGCGTATTAGCTGCAGTGTGGCTTGCTATTATTCGGGACATGTTGTCATTGATAATTTGGTTGTGTTGGATGATCTGAATTAGGGATTGTTGTTGGCGCTGTTGTTCATCCATGATGCGTACGAGATTTGCTTGCATTTGGCAGTTGTCTGCCCTCATCTGTTCCATTGAATTGGCTATTCTTCCCACTTGAACGATAAGTCTCCCTGAGTTTTGAGCCAGTCTAGGCAGATGATGGGGCAGACTTGCCAGGTATTGGCTGTGGGTGTTAAGGCACGCATAGTTTTGTGCCTGTTGTTTGGCCCAACCGCTCCAAAACTCAGGGCCCATTGGTGTCTGGGCTGGTGTTGTGCTCAATTGGGGGCTGTGGGATGTTTGGGGTGGTTGGGGTATGTCCTGCGGCGTGGTTGTCTGGGTATCATCTATGGGGTGCAGGTGAAGAGTGTATGTATCCTGCTGGTCACTTTCCTGCTGGGCATCCTCGGGCATGATGGCTGGTTCTGTATGGGGTTGAAGACAGCCAGTATTTATTAACTTTTTAGCATTGGTCAGACTATAGCTTTACGTCAACATGCATTACTTCTTAATATTCATGTTTGAATTGATAAATAGATTGAGGCCTAAACTTAACTATGTTGTTCACCTTTTTGTATAAATATGTTGCTTCTAACCTTCACTACTCAGTTGTAAAAAGTTTATTGGAATTGTTGGACTCTGAGCCATAATTAATGTGCGACCACGAAGAACTCGAACAAATACAAATTACTACATTTACATATTGGGTATGAAGCTTCCTTTGGAACAACACACACAATACAATAAATGTGTTTACCAATACACTCATACATTGTACAAGGCAGTCAGTGGTCTGCCCAAAACGATATAAAAAATTTTGCTAGAAAATGTAAACATTAGCAATGGGTGAAAAAGTCTTAAGGTGGCCTAAGTTTAGACCTGGTGATGTTGGCCCTGCAAAAAAATTGGATGAGACTTAACATTTATGTAGGTGTTTTTCCAAAATATTAAAATTATACATATTTGTTGCTATGGCCAATATGACATCTGACAATTAACCATCTAAAATAACCTTACCACCATGTGCTTGCTGTTGGTGATTATTACAAGGATGACTGTTCACTTGTTTTTTATTTTTGCTGTGCACAAACAGTGGGGCAGATGTATAAACCTGGAGAAGGCATAAGGAAGTGATAAACCAGTGATATGTGCAAGGTGATAAAGTCACAAGGCAAACAGCTCCAATATGTAAATTAACAGTTATGATGTTTTTGTGCTGCTGCCTTTATCACCTTGCACATCTCACTGGTTTTTCACTTCCTTATGCCTTCTCCAGGTTAATACATCTGCCCCACTGTTTTTATCCTTCCTTACAGGAAATTGTTATGTTTACTCACCAGACAACTGAGGGGATTGTGGATCCTCACTTTGTGGGCTGGCCAAAATAGCTAGTGGTGGCAGGGCCGACACTGCGGAGATGCGCCGTTGGGGTGGTGATGCTGGTGCTGGGGATTCAGCCTGAAAACGGCGTCTTTTGCTTGGCCTCCTAGCCGCAGTAACCGAGCCCTGTGATGGGCGCCTTAGTGGAGGGGCGTTTGCAGAAGAAGAACCTATGTGATAAGATAAACATTAACATTTTGTTTTTCTATGTGTTTGCAGAATATGTGTTTACAGTAAAATCTTACCTGCATTGCCACCATCTGCATCTCTTGGCAGTGTGGGATGTGGCCTGGCTGTGCTGCTTCTCTGGCGTACTGTAGAAATATGAAGATTGTCCTTATAAACATACTTTGTTTAAGAATATGTTTATGCAAATTCATTATTGTGATGTAAACATATGTGAAACCTGATGAGAAGTAAACTAAACGATGCTTATGCATTTCTGCCTGACTTAATTGGGTGTGTATACTTTAAATAATAAACAATTTTACAAAACAATACATACACAAAGGGACATAATGCACAATATTATAATACTTAAAACCCAAACGTCGTAGCTTGACACAACCATAATATTGCACGCTAAGTGACCAATTTTTAATGCTAACAAGAAAACACTACCCACAAATATGTGGCCAAAATTGAAAACATCAAATCCAAATATGCATGCTAAATCACATCAACAACACAAATTTCAACCCAGAACAACACACAATAAACATAAGTCCATTGAAATAAAATAAAAAAAACAAACAAACATTAATCACACTTCTTTAAAATACACCAACAAACATTTACTTTTGAAATAAGACACCAGAAAAAGGCCAAGGCAACCAGAAAATTTAACAATACAAAGGATTAAAACATACATAATTGAGATTAACACCACATCAGGCCTGGACAACCTGTGGCTCTCCAGATGTAGCGAAACTACACATCCCAGCATGCCCTGCCACAGTTTTAGCATTCTCTAATAGCAAAACTGTGGCAAGTCATGATGGGACTTGTAGTTTCACAACAGGTGGAGAGCCACAGGTTGGCCAGGCCTGCAATACATCACCAACACATTAGAAGAATGAACCAACTTACAATCACAATTAGCTAGAAGACATTTCAGACAACTAAGGACAAAGCACAGATGTTTAAATAAAAAAAAAAAAAAAAAACTCACCATCCTGCCTTGGCCGATCCGAATCCCGGACATGAGTCGCACCAACCACTTCTGGCGGAATGAGAGTATGCACAGGCTCCTCCCAATCCCAATAAGACGCTCGGAAGGGGTGTCCACCCCCGGTTTGGCGGGCTGATTTTGCCTCCTTCGACATCTTAGCCTTGACACGGCGCTTGATGTCGTAGAATCGCTTACGACACATGTCCTCGGTCCGCCTCACCACACCCTCACTATTCACAGCCGCAACGACCTTCCCCCACAGAACAGTCTTCCTGCGTGACGACACCTTTGCAGCATCATGGCCAATCAACTGTCGACGATGCCTCATCAGCTCCCGCACCAAAGCCATATTCTCAGCATAGCTGAATTTAACATTGCGGCCAGTCTTTGTAGTGGTGCGTGGCTGCGGAGCCACAGCACCATCACTGTCACTATTACTGGAGGCCGCAGCAGCAACCTCCCCCTCCTCCTCACTAACCTCCTCCACCTCACTCACCTCCTCCCTCTCACTCACCTCCTCCCTCTCGCTCACCTCCTCCACCTCACTCACCTCCTCCCTCTCACTCACCTCCTCCACCACACTCACCTCTGACTGGGACATAATCAGGACAAACAACAAATAACACTGAGAAAAAAAACCCAGTAAACACACTCCTCCACTACCACTACACACCACACACCAAACACACACACACACACTCACTCACTCACAAACAATGACAATAGACTTTAAAAAAAAAACAATGACAAAAAACTAGACAGACTTTTAAATAACTACACAACAAGTATGACAAGACTACTTACACGCACAGTACAGCACTCAACAATCGAAAATAACCTCCTGAAATCCTCCACAAACTCCAAACTACTCACCAACTCCTAACACACCTTCCTCTCACCTCTCCACTAGCTAAACCCACGAGGTGCGGACGGTTTGGGGCGTTTTTATAGTAATGAGCACAGACACTCCTCCATCACAAATCAAACCAATCACGGACGAGTGACAAAAATGAAACTTAGAAAAAAAACGCGTCCGGGAACGGATAAACACTGCCGTAACCGAAATGTGACACAGTCGGAAAAATAAAAACCATAACACGGCCGCAAATCCGCAAAATCGGCCGCATTCTACCTTACAAAACCACGAATGACATCGACATCGGAAAACACGAAAAATACAAATACGACAGCTTAGTAAATTAGGCGTAACAAATTCAAAAAGTTGCAAATTCACACATTCAATGTCATTCGTGATGAATCTCACTCCAAATCGGTACAAATACGAATTTTAGTAAATATACCCTAATGTGTAAATTATGCATTATGGAGGTTATTCCAAGTTGATCGCAGCAGGAAATTTTTTAGCAGTTGGGCAAAACCATGTGCACTGCAGGAGCGGCAGATATAACATGTGCAGAGAGAGAGAGATTTGGGTGTGGTGAGTTCAATCTGCAATCTAAATTGCAGTGTAAAAATAAAGCAGCCAGTATTTACCCTGCACAGAAACAAAATAACCCACCCAAATCTAACTCTCTCTGCAAATGTTATATCTGCCCCCCCCTGCAGTGCACATGGTTTTGCCCAACTGCTAAAAAAATTCCTGCTGCGATCAACTTGGAATTACCCCCTATGTGAATAAAGTATTGAATATGCCTTTGTGGCTTTTCTATGCAAATGCGTTTGCTACCATATATACTCTTGCCACGCGCTAATATGCAAGGCCTGGGTACGTGGCATGCGTGTATGCGCACGCACGGCGGCAATGCGCACGAACAGTCTGTTTGGAGTTTGCACATGTGTGCGTGTAATATTTTTGACTTTGACACCTCTATATATAACTAAATGGGGAGATCCATATATGATATATTACATGTAGGAAACATCTAACCATCATAATACACACTGCTCAAAAAATAAAGGGAACAGTAAAATAACACATCCTAGATCTGAATGAATGAAATATTCTTATTAAATACTTTGTTCTTTACATAGTTGAATGTGCTGACAACAAAATCACACAAAAATGATCAATAGAAACCAAATTTATTAACCCATGGAGGTCTGGATTTGGAGTCACACTCAAAATAAAAGTGGAAAAACACACTACAGGCTGATCCAACTTTGATGTAATGTCCTTTAAACAAGTCAAAATGGGGCTCAGTAGTGTGTGTGGCCTCCACGTGCCTGTATGACCTCCCTACAATGCCTGGGCATGCTCCTCATGAGGTGGCATATGGTCTCCTGAGGGATCTCCGCCCAGACCTGGACTAAAGCATCACCAACTCTTGGACAGTCTGTGGTGCAACGTGGTGTTGGTGGATGGAGCGAGATATGATGTCCCAGATGTGCTCAATTGGATTCAGGTCTGGGGAATGGGCAGGCCAGTCAATAGCATCAATGCCTTCGTCTTGCAGAAACTGCTGACACACTCCAGCCACATGAGGTCTAGCATTGTCTTGCATTAGGAGGAACCCAGGGCCAACCGCACCAGCATATGGTCTCACAAGGGGTCTGAGGATCTCATCTCGGTACCTAATGGCAGTCAGGCTACCTCTGGCGAGCACAAGCAGGGCTGTGCGGACCCCCAAAGAAATGCCACCCCACACCATTACTGACCCACTGCCAAACCAGTCATGCTGGAGGATGTTACAGGCAGCAGAACGTTCTCCTTGGCGTCTCCACACTCTGTCACGTCTGTCACATGTGCACAGTGAGAACCTGCTTTCATCTGAGAAGAGCAAAGGGCACCAGTGGCGAATTTGCCAATCTTGGTGTTCTCTGGCAAATGCCAAACGTCCTGCACGGTGTTGGGCTGTAAGCACAACCCCCACCTGTGGACGTCGGGCCCTCATACCACCCTCATGGAGTCTGTTTCTGATCGTTTGAGTAGACACATGCACATTTGTGGCTTGCTGGAGGTCATTTTGCAGGGCTCTGGCAGTGCTCCTCCTGTTCCTCCTTGCACAAAGGCAGAGGTAGCGGTCCTGCTGCTGTGTTGTTGCCCTCCTCCGGCCTCCTCCACATCTACTTTGATAAAGTCACGGGTCACGTGACGAAACGCGTTAGGCCACGCCTCCTTCAGCACACCTGTCAAGGCATCCGACTTTGAAAGTAACCGCGGGCTTGTTTCTCCCCGCCAGCCGTCTCATATCTCCATAGAGACTTCAGAATAGCCGCGGACCTGGTTTTTCTTACGAGCCGTCTATATCAACATACGGCTCTCTGCTAGCCGTCTACACCTGCATACGGCTCTCACGCCACAGTGAACCCACGGCCCCCTCTCCTCTGCGGCATTCGCATAGTGGGCATTGCAGGATACATCGCCGAGGACGCTCAGCTTTGGACCAGCCCACACAAGGAGAGGTATTTAAATCTGTGTTCAACACTGGACTATGCCGCAATTTTATGATATGGGACATTTATTCCACTGATAATTCACTGTGTTTCAAGCACCTAGCTTCGCGGCTATTACTACTTATTGCTTCAAAATATCAGCTGGACTTTATATCTTCTGCGGACTTTTATTCAGAGAACTGACACAGCTGGTGTCTACTTAATCAGATACACTGAGTCAAGGTGTACTCTCTTAAATATTTAATGTTTGTACTGTTACTATTTAGCTATTTTTATCTATAGTTAATAAATCTACTCTATATACATCGGCTCTCTTATAATTTGTATTGTTCTTCTTTTCCCTGATATTTTGCGCAGCTGATTCTTTTTGGTTTTACATCTCCTGATGTACTGGCCTGTCTCCTGGTAGCGCCTCCATGCTCTGGACACTATGCTGACAGACACAGCAAACCTTCTTGCCACAGCTCGCATTGATGTGCCATCCTGGATGAGCTGCACTACCTGAGCCACTTGTGTGGGTTGTAGACTCCGTCTCATGCTACCACTAGAGTGAAAGCACCGCCAGCTTTCAAAAGTGACCAAAACATCAGCCAGAAAGCATAGGAGCTGAGAAGTGTTCTGTGGTCACCACCTGCAGAACAACTCCTTTATTGGGGGTGTCTTGCTAATTGTCTATAATTTCCACCTGTTGTCTATTCCATTTGCACAACAGCATGTGAAATTGATTGTCAATCAGTGTTGCTTCCTAAGTGGACAGTTTGATTTCACAGAAGTGTGATTGACTTGGAGTTACATTGTGTTGTTTAAGTTTTCCCTTTATATTTTTGAGCAGTGTATAATCAACTGTGGGGACCTCTAGCAGAGTTGACAATTGAAGGGATACCAAACTAATAAAACAGCAATCAATATGTTTGAATTATAACAGGGATATTACATGGTGACACCAAATATATTAACTCTTTGTAATTTAAGATTCCAGCTGTATATGGATGCACCAATTCAATAGAACAAAGAATTGATACCCCTGATTCTGCCCTGTGTCATTTATGAATCGGTATGATAAACAGTAATATATTTTGGGCAGATCAAAGAATGTATCACATTTCTGCAACATTTAAAATTTGTTGCAAGTACTGAGAGACTTAGAGACAGTGTTGCAATCAAACATTTATTTGCAGTTCTATGATAATATGAACATCACACTCTACCTAGTTGAAAAACCTGTGACTCCATACAGAGAGAAATACAGTATATACAGTAGTACAAAGGAAATAAGACACCAGCACACACAGATTCCATAAGCAAACCAGCCTTTATTTTGAATAATAATCACATAGATTAAACATTGATTGGTATTTTGGAGTTTTTAATATTAAACTTTGTTTTCTAATCACACTATAATTTACATTTCACCAGTCCCTACATTTTTTAAATATATATCCAATAAAGAATAGATATTTTAACAAGTATCTTGATTCCAGTGCCTCCGCAAAAAAATGCTTTTCTTCTTCTTTTCTTTATTTGTATACAACTGTGGGTCTAGAACCTTTAAGCATTAGGATAGCACCTGCTAATTAATACACATACAGTATCTGTGACAGATGAAATGATATCAACTATGTAGCAGAAGGAGTCATTGAATATTTAAATATATTTAAAAGAGCTTTTTAAGACTGGTGTGGAATTTATCTAATTTGGTATAATACAGAATTATTGCTAAAATCCTATATCCGCTGCAGTGACAGGCTTAAATATACAAATAATTGCCAGTCCGCAGAGCTATCATTCAATGGTCTGGAAGAAACAATGTATTTAAATAAGAAGATAATTACATATATTGCAACAGTTGTAGTTGTTTATACAGTAAATGGTCTTTAGAAACCATTATTGCGATTATTCCCACATAGGGGGTGATTCAGTAAGGGTCGATTATGTGATCCTAACTGCATTTCCCCCCATGGTCGGGTCCTGCACATGCGCAGGACCCATTCTGCGCATGTGCAGAACAAATCCTGCAATCTCAGCACAGGAATGCAAATGCCTCTCCCTGCGTTTGCAGGGAGGGAGGGGGGCGGAGGCAGCCAGCATTCGGAAAAACAGAGGGAGGGGGGGTGCTGCTCCAGTATCCAGTACTGCAGTCCCTATTGCCGCACCGCAGATAATGTAATTCCAGAGCTGTGCGCGCTTATAGCTCCTGTAAGTTGGCCGTCTACTGTAAATTGCACATTTTTAAATACATTGTTAATATCAGAGCACCACCCCCTGAGGGTTATGGTTAGGGCAATGGACAGGTGGGGGTACAAATACTTACCACCTGCGATGTCAGCATCTTCAGTGTCAGGATGCGACTGCCGGGTGTGGTATGGAAGGTCGATAGTAACTAGGTCGACAATGTCTAGGGCGACCACTATTGGTCGACAGTAACTAGGTCGACTGGGTGTCTAGGTTGACAGGGTCTTTAGGTCGACATGTTCTAGGTCGACAGGTCAAAAGTTTGTTTTGACATTGTGTACGGTTAAGCCTATTATACATGAATACCCCCAAATCTTTTTCCAACTCTGTTTCCCCTAGACGTTCCCCATTTAATATGTAGGATGCAAGTTTGTTTTTAGTCCCAAAATGCATAACCTTGCATTTGTCTGTATTGAACCTCATTTTCCATTTAGACGCCCAGAGTTCAAGTTTAGATAGATCATTTTGCAAGGACTCCACATCCAATTCTGAATTACCTTACACAGTTTAGTATCATCTGCAAAGATTGACCCTGTGCTTTCCAGGCCTATTTCTAGGTCATTGGTAAATATGTTGAACAGTAGTGGTCCGAGTATGGACCCTTGTGTTATTCCGCTGACTGCTGGGGACCAGGTTGAGGACTTCCCATTGACCACTACTCGCTGTACCCTGCTATCCAACCAGTTGCTTATCCATGTGCAAATAGTTTTTCCTAGGCCAAGCTCCTTTAATTTGATCATCAGTCATCCAATGTTTGGCTGTTTGTTAAGCCAAGTGAAACTGACCCTTATTAATTCTCCAATATATAGAGACCTAGCTATGTTGTACTGTGTGCCCAAACGCAGATACTGTATTTGTCTCTTTGGACCTCTACAGTCTAACGTGATATAGATATAGAAATGTATTTGATTCATCAGGTGGAATAGCCTAACATTAGAGGTGGTAGAGGCTAAGACAGTAGAGCAATTTAAACATGTATGGGATAGACATAAGGATATCCTTACAAAGAAATAAGGATCTGCCGTCAAATTCTATGTTTCTATATTTAGGTGAAGCATACAGTATTTTAGGCTCATTTTTTTTGCCAAAGCCTGGTGGTGGCTTGGCTGCTTTTCATATGGTCTAGGACGAAAGAATAAATATGTTTCTTTTAAACAAGGAATCATTGGAATATTTCAAAAACGGGTTTATGTTTTCAATTTAATGTTTAGTTGATCAATGATTTCTATTAGATAATGTAAATACAGTACTATTAGTATATCCATTTTTATAGCATTTATTTTAAAAACAAAGTTTTATTTCTTTCTGGGGCATGACAAATAAACCGTGGAGAATAACTATGTTTTTTTCAGAAAACACATTGAGCCAGTGCCCATACTATATACAGAAAACAATTATCAGTAGTGAAAAAATGTTTACTTTGTAATTCAATGTGAAATTTACATTGTTTCCTGAAGACAAACATTTGTCCATCTGCAATTGTGTCATTTAATTGAACAGATGAGCTCACTGCTTCTGTCAGATTGATAAATAACTTTTAGCTTAATGAGCCATATATGCTTAGACCTCCAGCCTATAGTATTGGATTCGCCTCAGTTACGTTTGACATATACATATATTTTGGATGAGAGAATGAAAAATTGATCATTTCGAAGGCTTAATTTACCAGACATAAACGGGATTCCAAAGCACATCTGCCATTTAGGGATTTTAGATACGTAATGATAATGCTGATTATCTTACAGGAATGAAAGCTATACCTTATACACACTTAGAATACACTTTACCATGGAGCCGCTGCGGCCGCTAAACTTAGTACACATGCTACATACTTTATACACTGTTTGCGTACAGAGTCCCGTATCACTGTACGGACTTTGCATACGAACACCGCGCTGGGGGTACAAAGTACACACAGCGCGCACACACCCAGAGATACACTTTAAACCTTTACAGTAATGCAATGCAATGATAAAATACTTTAAACCTTAGCAGGGAAAGAAATACACGACACCAGTCTGTAGTTAAACCACTGGGTTCCGACACCACAGGGTATTATTGCTGAAAAGGGGGTTACAATACAAATAATACAATACAATATAACAGAGTAAATGGCTACAGTCAATGTTACATACATGAGTGGATTCGCTTGCGCAACCCGGTCCGGTCCTCCGTCATCAGATAGATAACGTTGTGAGCCTTGTGTCTGACCAGGCCAGCAGCAGCTCTCTTTATACACTTCTTCCAAAAAGCAATACAATAGATACTGTAATCTCTTTGTCCATTGGACACAGAGATGCACATTTACAGTACAGGAGAGGTCATAGGTCGGTTTGAATAGGTAGGCGATGTCTTTCCCAACTGCTCTTGTGGGTGGTCTCCTCTGGATTCCCGCCGCATACTTAATGTACAGTAAATACAGTTTATATCTATATTCTGCTTCTGCACATAACTATCCGCAGGAACATGCGATTTTCCTCAAACCAACATCGAAATGTTACCCTTAAAATACCCTACAGCTGGATACCAAACACCACCTTATGACCTTGTTCTGTCCCCTCCTATTCTGTAAAGGTGAATCCCTTTGTTCTGTTACCATTTAAACTGTTGTTACTTTCTGATGTGGTACAGGGATATTATGTGTACATTGTGCACTATTTGGATTAAATATGTAATATGTTTTGATAGCCTTCCGTGCGTTCACAAACTCTACCGTAAATACTCATACCACGCGCTAATGCGCAGGACCGCGGGAGCGACCATACGCAAATTGCGGATATGCGCACGCACGACAGAACAAGTGCACGCAGGGAGGCCAGCTGTGTGTAGTTTGTATGTGATGTGTGTACTGCAATATTTTTCGACTTTGACAGTAAGCAACACAAAGTATGACATCCTTATATTTATTGTATTGATATCATCACTTATTTTCAGAGAGCGGGATAGTATGCCTCTAAAATACAGTATAACTTTTGGTGAGCAGTAATGACATTTGTGCCAAGTGGAGTGACAATGGCAAGCATACTACCTAATCGTATATGAATTCAAAACCAAACAATGCCCTATATGGTATGTGTGGAGTTTCTATATTCTCATTGTGTTTGTATGAGCTTCCACTGGTCATTATCTACATGGACATTTATTTTAATTATCTGCTGACTAAAACGTATCCCTAGGGCATAGGTCCTGCCATGTAGTAGGGAATGTAGAGTGTGAGCTTTACTCAGTCAGGAACTGATATGAATATCTAAATATTTTCAATGATGCATAATATTAAAAAAATATATATTAATGGTGGAATGAATTAGTGACGATAACACACACAATGAGGGAATTTATCAAGAAGTGATTTGTACAGATTGCAATTTTTTGTGGTGATTGTTTTAGTCACTTCGGTTATTAAAGCTAAACTGACAAAAAAAATCAGTGGAAACCCATCAATTTTTAAACACAACCTGGGACAAATCGCCAACCCAATTTTTCCATTATAAATAGACATTTCTTAAAACTACAGTACAAGGTTCATCTATTCATAAATTACCCCTATGTACTAGACAATCAGTCATTCATTATATTTTAATATTTCATTGGGACGAAAAAATAGGTTTAAATAAAAAAAATTGTTGACAAGACAAAACACTTATTTTTCAATCAACAGATTGAGAAATAAGCCAAATAGATTCCCACTTGAGTTAAACTTAAGTGACTTACATGATGAGGTGACCTTTTTAGAGTGTTCAGTTTCAGTCCAAATTCTTGACATATAATTTTACTATCTAAGAGATATTTGAAGATGTTCAATTCTTTTTATTCTTTTTGCTAATAGTCATTAGTGGTCTATTAGTCTCCAACATGAATGTTTCATGCAAACATACAGTATATTCAGATTGCTAGAGATAAACACTAATGGGTCTGCATGGAAATGTGTGCTTTCTCTGGTGAAGGGGGATAACATTTTAGAGCCAGTCAACAAGTCACTTGCCTTCATCTTGAACAGTCTTCTTGCTTTGACCAAAGATTATACTTTTTAGACAAAGATTATACTTTTAAATATATACTCAGTTATGAGCGTAAGTAGGACATTACAACCAGCTTAGATATCAAAGACAGTCAAGGATTATACATTCATTCTATCATCAAGAACACAATTCAGGGAAATAAACTAATTTAGAGTATATGCAGTTGCCCATACGTCGTGAGTTTATGCATCGAAGTATGATTTGTAACCATATGCTATTAGTCTATTGAGATGGAATTTAAGTATTGTCATTGCTTGCTATATATAAAAAATTAGAGTGATTCTAAAGTGGTCCTGAAAGAGAACCACTCCTCAAATATGGAATTGTTACTGTAATAATATAAAATGTGACTCAGATTGGTTTAAGCAGGTCAGATCTTCTATAATTAAGCTGTCACTCCATACTCCAGTGTTTTTCAAGCCTCCTCACCCATCTCTCGAGCTTCTCTCCCCATCTCTCAAGCTTCTTGCCCCATCACTCCTGCCTCCCATTCCTGTCACTCCAGCCTCCAATCCCCTGTCACTCCATCTTCCTGTCTTTCCTTCCTCCTGTATCACCTCATTAGCCAATGCCCTCCACGGCCCCCTCCAGTTTACATTCTTCTCTGATATCATGTATGGGTGTGGTTCATTAGGTCGACATGAGTTAGGTCGACATACATTGGGTCAACCACATTTGGTCAACATGCTTTAGGTCGACATGATCACTATGTCAACATGGTCATTAGGTCGACATGTGGTAGGTCAACATGGAAAAAGGTCAACATGAGTTTTTACTTTTTTTGGTGTTTTTTTCTTAGCAAAGTGACTGGGAACCCCAATTAGTGCACTGTGTCTCCTCGCATTTCTTGCTTCGCTCGCAATGCTTTGGGCAAGGTGCCTTGCTCCGCTACTGGTGCGCTCGGCACAGGTTACCATTCCCGATTTTAGTGCGCGTGGATCACTAAGTATGAAAAAGGTTAAAAAATGTTTGTTTTTTAAACTCATGTCGACCTTTTTCCATGTCGACCTAATGACCATGTTGACCTAGTGATTATATTGACCTAATGCATGTCGACCAAATGTGGTCGATCCAATGTATGTCGACCTAACTCATGTCGACCTAATGATTGCCATCCATCATGTATGCACCTCTACATGTTCCTCTTCCATTCAGCGGCACAGCATGGAGTAAAGATGACGTGGTGAGAACCCTGGGTTCTAATGCCCAGTGACTGTTGTTTGGAAGTAAATATGCAGCAAAGAGTGTGCCTTTAATAGATGGCACAGGTGGGGTCACTGCAGGTGCGCCTACTGTGCAAGTATAGTTGTTATATGATACTTTATTTCATATCTCTGTTTTTAGATTTCTATCCAAAAAAAGGTCAACATTTTATTTATCTAAACCATTGAGTACTACTAACAAATGCAAAAAAGTATTATTGATACAAACACTTTAAGTCCTTTTGCGGAAAAGTGTTATATAAATATTATAGTAATAATAATAATAGTAATAATAATAGCAGAGATCTGCACATGCACACCAGAGATCCTAGCATGCACAGATCTGAAAACATTGGAAATGTACACAGACCATTGTGTTTGCACACATCTCTGAATCAGGCCCATAGTGCTCAGTCTGTACATTTCTGACAGTTAGATTTCAATAAAATAATAAACTTAACTTGAAGCCAACAGTAAAAGATAAGTAGCTTATAAATTCAAAATTGAGCATAAGATTCCAATGTGAACAGACTGGTTTAATCTGCGTTCCTGGCCAATATAAGGTATAAAGTTCTTTCAAAATATGTCTGCATTTTGTAATGAACATGTATCACTTGTACTGTTTTTTACTAAGCATGCTTTTCTTCATTGACTCTCTCTACCTTTGCAGCAAACACATTGGGCTGAATACAATTCCCGGCGCTAATTTACATAATGGTAAAAATTAGCTTTTTAACCTTATGGTATTATTGGGCTATCCAATTATAATCCATTTTTACCGTGCAGTAATTGACCTGTTGTCGGGCGACAACACATCTAAATCGGGATAAATTTCCGGACCCACGTGTTATCGCTGAGAAACAGGTCTCTGACGTCACATGCAGCCGCTGCGACCCAACACTTGGCAGGAAGCAGCCTGCCACCACAGCTAGGCTGCGTAGGCAGAGAGCTACTCGCTGGGTGTGAAAGCATCGCCACCATGTGATGATTTCACACCTCTGTAAGGAAGGGGGGTGAGGCCTTGACATGCTGGGTGGACTAGCCTTGTGCTGTGCGTCCCCCTGCATGTCAGAGATTCTGATCGTAGATGTGCTAATTTTAGTGCATCTATGATCAGCTCCGAATCGGGCCCAAAGTAAGAAAGACTGAGTAGCTGTGCACCCGTACAAACCATGCTGCAATGCAAAGGATATAAATAACATACATACTTATTTTTGCATGCAGGAAAATTCTGTCCTCTTTTGTATGTAGCCCACAAATACTGGGGAGCTTTATTTTTACACTGCAGTTTAGATTTGAGTTTGGACATGCACCTCCCAAATCTAAATCTCTCTGCACATTTTAATTCTGCCCCCACCAGCAGTGCAGTATGTTTTAGCAAGAAAGGAAAGGTTTTATAGTGGCACTCATGGGATCTGCTTTTGATCAATGAGGATCAAGTGCCACAGAGAACAAAGAGCACAAATTACATGAGGATCCCGGCTTAATTATAATCAAGCCTTTGGGAGTGGGGAGCAAAAACCTGCATGTGAGAAGTCCTCCTGCACCAGGCACAACATTCCTCAACAGGCACTCATTATAGGGTGATCACCCTAGGACATCTAACAGCCCCTAATGAGACCTAAGGACTGAGGTGGTCATTCCGAGTTGATCGCAGCCAGCAACTTTTTGCTGCTGCTGCGATCAACTAGTCCACGCCTATGGGGGAGTGTATTTTAGCTTAGCAGGGCTGCAATCGCTTGTGCAGCCCTGCTAAGCTAAAAAAATTTCAAGCAGAACAAGACCAGCCCTATACCTACTTACCCTGTGCGACGATCCCTGCTAAGCTGAAGCCACCTCTGATGTCAGACATCCGCCCTCCGTTCTTTTGGACACGCCTGCGTTTTCCTTACCACTGAAAATGGTAGCCAATGGTCTGGATCCGCCCTGGAACGCCTTCTTCCTGTCAATCTTCTTTGCGGTCGGCTCTGCGACCGCTTCCTTCAGTAGACGAGATGTAGCCCGGCGACTGCAACGTCGCGCACGTGCACTGCGGCCGCCGCGCATGCGCATTCCGTACCCATTTGCACCACAGCGATAAACCGCTGTGTGCGAGCGGGTCGGAATGACCCCCTGAGCCTCTTATGATATCGGCAGCACAAAAGGAACAGTAAAATTTGTTGGACTATAATATACATCCACCTTAGTGGGCGAGATTTTGTTTTTTAGGAATATATCAACCTAGGATTGTTTTTTTAAACCTATTGCACATGTGATTTGTTAAACTATTAAATATATATTGTTATATGAATTTTAAATCTGAGTATTCATATATATGAGCGCTGCTTTTTAGTGCTTTATTGTTTTACTCAAGACACTGACTATCTCCATCAGCAGCTGCAAACCATTTTAGCACCTGTAATACCAATTGGTAACCTTTTTTCTGCTCATGGGACCAGAGCTATAGTTTATGTAAACATATCGATAGAGCCGAGGATGTAAAATTTCACATTTATTAGACAAACAATTCAGACAAATAAATATACCTGTACATTTAAATGTAAAAAAATACCAAAATCAGTAGTAAATTGAAACACAACTTATTTCAAGCCGGCAATTCATAAGGATTCTTGCATAGGATATACAGTATATACAGTCGTTTTGTTGAAATCCAAACTATTTACAAAGTCCAATATCATTTGTACAGTCTGTATTTCAGAAGTACTGACTTCAAATGGTAACAATAAGAAATTGATACAATTCATATAACAAACGCCACTGGAGATTCCAGAAATAATTAATATGTAGCAAGTAATTGACCAATGTTGCAATGGGTCAGATAACTATCTGCAAGTATTCAGCATCAGCAGAAGACAGCTTAACCCCTAGCCCGAGCGTCCTCGGGTTGTTTTAATCATGGGGGTGGTGCCTGCAGATGTACTAATGTCTCCTGACAGCTTGTTGGTAAGAGCTGAGCAGTGAGAGTAGCCGCCTGGTTATACAAAGGAGAAAGTCACGTGAGGTTGTGACGAAATGTGTTAGCATCTCTCACCAGTGCCGTAACTAGGTATTTTAGCGCTGTGTGCAAGAAACTGCATTGGCGCCACCCCTACGCAAGACAAGGCCAGTGCACACCACAGGCGCGCAAAAAATATATAGGGGCGTGGCTTCATGGGAAGGGGCATGGCCACAAAATAATACCAATTCATACTACAGTGCATAGTAGTCTCTATTATTCAAATTACGCTGCACAGTAGCGCGACTACACCAGTTAGAGCCTCTTTTTACACATTACGCAGACAGCGCCCCCTTTGTACACATTACAGCAGACAGCATCCCCTTTTTACACATTACGGCAGACAGCGTTCCCTTTTTAACACATTATGGCAGGCAGCGTCCCCCTATTTACACATTAGGGCAGACAGTGTCCCCTTTTTACACATTACGGCAGGCAGCGTCCCCTTTTTACACGTTACAGCAGACAACGTCCCCCTTTTTACACATTACGGCAGACAGCGTCCCTTTTTACACATTACGGCAGCCAGTATCCCCCTTATTACACATTACGGCAGACAGCGTCCCCTTTTTACACATTACGGCAGACAGCGACTTCTTTTTACACATTACGGCAGACAGCGTTCCCTTTTTAACACATTACGGCAGACAGCGTCCCCATTTTTACACATTACGGCAGGCAGCGTCCCCCTTTTTAAACATTACGGCAAACAGCGTCCCCTATTTACACATTATGGCAGACAGCGTTCCCTTTTTAACACATTACGGCAGGCAGCGTCCCCCTTTTTACACATTATAGCAGGCAGCGTCCACCCTTTTTACACATTACGGCAGACAGCGTGTCTTTTTACACATTACGGCAGCCAGTGTCCCCCTTTTTACACATTACGGCAGACTGAGTCCCCTTTTTTACACATTGCGGCAGACACGAGAGAGAGAGAGAGAGAGAGAAAGAAAGAAAGAAAGAAAGAAAGAAAGAGAGAGAGAGAGAGAGAGAGATATACACTTACCATCTCTCCCCGCTGGCAGTCAGGCTCCTCGTGCTGGCAGAGATCCCGGGCAGCCGCAGGGGAGAAGGAGGAGGAGGGAGGCGGACTGGAGTCACAGCAGCTCTATGTAATTGGTAGTAGCGCCGCTGCAACAGCCCCCTCTCCTTCCGCATTGGCTGCCTGCCGCCGCAGAGAATGCTGAGATGAGGGAACCGCATCCCAGCATTCACAGCAGCGCTGGGAAGCCAATACAGAAGGAGAGAGGACTGCTGCAGTAGCGCTACTACCAATAACATAGCGCTGCTGTGGCTCCAGTCCCCCTCCCTCCTCCTCCTTCCCTGCCTCCGGCGCTGCTGTCCTCAACAGCGTGGTGCACGGCACACAACAAGCGGCTTGTAATGAGTCAATTTGACTCATTACAAGCCGCTGGCCGTGCGCCCTCAGGGTAACTGTGCTGTGTGCCAGGCACACCTGGCACATAGGTAGTTATGGCGCTGTCTCTCACAGTCAGATGGCTTCACACTGCACCACGGAGACAGTGAGACACTGCCGCTGAATCCACCTATGGGACCCTGCTTCAAGTCCTAATCAATGGTGTCCACTGTGCCCCACTCCGTTATACAACCAGGCGGCCAGGAGGTTTATTGTTTTAGTATGTTTTAGCCTAGGTTCACATCTACTTGCTCTTTCTTGTTTTATTCCCAACTCAGAATCAGGCCCACTGTCTTCAAAGGCTTATCTGTGGAAACACGGTTTTAAATAGCAATTACATTTACTACAAACTGTAGGTCTTGTATTAATGGAACATGATGATCAATGATGTTTACCTTTTGGGGTAATTCAGACCTGATCATAGCAACAAATTTGTTAGCAGTTGGGCAAAACCATGGGGGTCATTCTGAGTTGATCGCTAGCTGCCGTTGTTCGCAGCACAGTGATCAGGCTAAAAATCGGCGTTTCTGCGCAAGCGCACGGGCCGCAGTGCGCACGCGCAACGTACTTTCACAAAAAACTATGCAGTTTCACACAAGGTCAAGCGACTTTTTTCCGTCACTCTGTTGATCGGTGAGTGATTGACAGGAATGGGGCGTTTCTGGGAGGTAACTGACCGTTTTCCGGGAGTGTGCTAAAAAACGCAGGCATGTCAGGTAAAAAGGCAGGCGTGCCGGGGGAAACGGGGGAGTGGCTGGCCGAACGCAGGGCATTTGCGATGTCAAAACAGGAACTAAACAGACTGCAGTGATCGCAAGGAAGGAGTAGGTCTGCAGCTACTCAGAAACTGCTTGAAAAAAAATTAACCCCGTTCTTCGATCCTTTTGGTTGCACTTCTGCTAAGCTAAGATACACTCCCAGAGGGTGGAGGCTTAGCATTTGCACTGCTGCTAAAAGCAGCTAGCGAGCGATCAACTCGGCATGAGGGCCCATGTGCACTGCAGGGTGGGCAGATATAACATGTGCAGAGAGAGTAAGATTTGGGTGGGGTGTGTTCAAACTGAAATCTAAATTGCAGTGTAAAAATAAAGCAGCCAGTATTTACCCTGCACAGAAACAAAATAACCCACCCAAATCTAACTTTCTCTGCACATGTTATATCTGCCTCCCCTGCACTTGGTTTTGCCCAACTGCTAACACATTTACTGCTGCGATCAACTCTGAATTACCCCCATGGTTTTGCCCAACTGCTAACAAGTTTGCTGCTACAGTCAGGTCTGAATTACCCCCTTTAAGCATAGCCTTGTATTCTATTGTATTAGGATTCACTTTGGCACATAATACAATTTGCTTTCCTCCCCTGTGGTCTATTCACATTGCTTAAATCCTATTTTTTTTCACAAACTTTTCATGTAAAATTGTATTTTATAATCAATGGGCCAATTTATCATTCATGTAACCAGGGTCGGTGCTATGTTTCTCTGTGCCCTATCCAAAATTTTAACCCATCACCCCTCCTCCAGGATGTTTTTAAAAGGTCAGCAATAACAATTCGACATTCATAATGTTCACCCGACAATATCAACCATTATGATGTTGACTTTGTTAAACTGACGTCAGTCAACATTGTCCAAATGTTGACAATAGGATTAGGCTGCAGACAAGAGGGTTAAGGTTAGGTTGCAGATGGAAGTTAGATTTAAAGCTGCCCAAAGCTGACTAATGGCAGCACCGGCCTTGGTAACTGGGCTGTAATTGGGGCTATAACTGGGCATAATGGGGCTGTAACAGGGCTGTGACTGGGCATAATGGGGTTGTAACTGGGAACAATGGGGCTGTAACTGAGTACAATGGGGCTGTAACTGGACATAATGGGGCTGTAACAGGACTGTAATTGGGTATAATGGGGCTGTAACTGGGCATAATGGGGCGGTAACAGGACTGTAATTGGGTATAATGGGGCTGTAACTGGGCATAATGGGGCTGTAACTGGGCATAATGGAGCTGTAACAGGACTGTAACTGGGCATAATGGGGCTGTAACTGGGCATAATGGGGCTGTAACAGGACTGTAACTGGGCATAATGGGGCTGTAACTGGGCATAATGGGGCTGTAACTGGGCATAATGGGGCTGTAACAGGACTGTAACTGGGCATAATGGGGCTGTAACTGGTTACAATGGGCCTGTAACTGGGCAGCATGGAGCTGTAACAGGACTGTAACTGGGCATAATGGGGATGTAACTGGGCATAATGGGGCTGTAACAGGACTGTAACTGGGCATAATGGGGCTGTAACTGGTTACAATGGGCCTGTAACTGGCAGCATGGAGCTGTAACAGGACTGTAACTGGGCATAATGGGGCTGTAACTGGGCAGCATGGAGCTGTAACAGGACTGTAACTGGGCATAATGGGGCTGTAACTGGGCATAATGGAGCTGTAACAGGACTGTAACTGGGCATAATGGGGCTGTAACTGGGCATAATGGGGCTGTAACTGTGCATAATGGGGCTGTAACAGGACTGTAACTGGGCATAATGGGGCTGTAACTGGGCATAATGGGGCTGTAACTGGGCATAATGGGGCTGTAACAGGACTGTAACTGGGCATAATGGGGCTGTAACTGGTTACAATGGGCCTGTAACTGGGCAGCATGGAGCTGTAACAGGACTGTAACTGGGCATAATGGGGCTGTAACTGGGCAGCATGGAGCTGTAACAGGACTGTAACTGGTAATAATAAGTCTGTAATTGGGCATAATAGTGATATAACGGGGCTGTAGCTGCACATTGTGATAATGACAGATACAGTTTCAACCCATACAGTATGCAGTGTTCTTCTCACAGTGATGCATAAAGCTTTGCTAGATATGAAGCAATGTGGAAACATCTGCAGTCATGTTGGTGAGTAATCTGGTCCTCGCAGCATTTCTGGTGGGATATGTAATATCTTCCCATCCGTTACACATATAACCTGTATAGTGTGTCCCAGCAAGCCTTGCAGTAATGCTGTGCATGATCTAAGCATTTCTTCTTTTATATCAGTGGTTGCTGCCTCTTCTGCTTGCATCATTTTCTGTGATCTATTCATATTCTGGCTCACCCCATGGAGCTGCAGGCTGTGCAGGGAAGGACAGGCACCATCACCTGAGAGGAGTGGTATAGCATCAGGAAGTGCAAGAGAAGGAACTGAAAGAAAGCAGCACATTGGTGGCAAGTCCCAGGGGAGGGATGCGCTGTTACTGTACATGTCTGCAGTCTCAGCCAGACAGCAGCCGATGAGTGCAGGGTGCAGCAGCCGTGGCCGCCGTCAGTGTTAATAAGGATGTCTCTTCCAGAAAGACTGGAGCCACCCACTTAGGTGTCAGTGCCTTAGAGCCACTGGCTAAGCTGCCAAATGGTAGTGCCAGCCCTGCATGTAACGCAGGAGATATCACTGATAATTCCTTTTGGCAATTCTCCCCCTGATAGGTTCCACAGTCCCCATAATATATTTTGGGGTTATAGAAATGACGTAATTCATCATGTTCTATAAAAGCATTTTTTCGGGACTTGTGAGTGTTACTGTATGCCATCCTGAAATGGTGTAATGATCATGGAAGTGTTCACAAGCTGCCATTTATACAGCAGCTTTTGCAGGAAATGAAACTTTTCAAATCTTTCCCAACTGTCTCCTCACTGCCTTCAGCTCACCTCTCCACTGGGCATAATGGAGCTTCCCTCCAGGCTCCATAGTACCCATAGCCTCTTCGGTCCTCACTGCTTCAGGATCACCCCTCCTACCCTTCAAGCTCAACAACATCCATAGTTGCTTGTGTCCTCACTGTCTCCAGCATATCCCTCCTCCCCTCCAGGCTTCACAGTACCCATAGCCTCTTCTGTCCTCACTGATTCAGGCTCACCCCTCCTACCCTCCAAGCTCAACAACATCCACAGTTGCTTGTGTCCTCACTGTCTCCAGCATATCCCTCCTGCCCTCCAGGCTCCACAGTACCCATAGCATCTTGTGTCCTCACTGCTTCAGGCTCATCCTTACCTTACAGGCCCCATGACACCCCGTATCCTCACTGACTCTAGCTCTTCCCTCTTCCCATCCTGACACCACAGCAACCACACGCTCTTGTGTACTCAATACCTATGATTCAACCTTCCTCCCCTCGTGGCTCCACAGCACTCTCAGCTACTTTCATAGTAATAATCTCTTGTCTCACAGCTACCTCTTTGCGGTTTCATAATGGGGACACTTAAAATTGATTTATCAAGCCCCACACTGTCCCTTCACCCCACTGCCACAAACCGCAGATCAGCATCACCACTACCCTCAAACACCCAGACTGCTCCATACCTACAATCATCTCAGGACTACATCATAGGTCAGTCCCCAATCACAATTAGGTCAGCCACACATTAGCCTACAATATCCCTCAATTCTCTACTCACCTCTCTCTCTCTCTCTCTCTCTCTCTCTCTCTCTCCCTCCCTCCCCCACTAACATACCACAAGATGACTGGTACTGTTATCATTCATTAAGGTTGATGCACACATAAGATGCCATTTACAGATACTTACAGTATATACTGTATATACATCACACACTGCACTGCACACCTTCCACCCACCCAAAATGACATTATCCATATAACAAAGACACTTATCTACATCAAATACACTACTGATTACAGCTGACAACACATCCCTCCTGATGTGTCCTGACCTTCATTAATACTTCACTACATCCTGTATACCATACACCAATAGACATGTACACAATATCGACTTAGTCAACCCTATTTTCACCCAATCCGGCACACACCACATTTGATACTGTTCATATCATACAACACATACCTTAGACTTCCCATTTACTGCACACATATAGCTCATCCAAAAGGAGCGGGCACCCATGTCAAGCACTGCCATTCTTTGTGCTGTAACATGCGCAGTTTGAAGAAACGCAGCGAAGATCAACAGAACATAGGTGGATAGGTTGAAGTGTCTCATATTTCCTAAAAGCTGACTCCACGGAAAGAAGTGATGATTAAGTTAATGAGGCATGATGAATACCTCTGAAATGTTCATTGAACTTGCTTCTTGTTCAATACCTAATTATCCATGGTCATATTTTTTCATGATGAATAGGCCCCTTAGTGTTAATGAACAATATTACCAATAATTAGCTGACAGTGTAATATACTGTATAGATAGTTTGATTGGGGAATATATCACTAAATGAGACTTGACTGCAGTTCAAGGTGCTTATAGTGATAGAGTAAGCAATTCCAAATCAATAACATAATGACAAAAACATTAACTTGATAAACCTTTCTTGTAGCTGATTACGCTCAACAGTATCCAAAATAAATCTCCATGATAGTGTTCCTTTCAGCAGCAATATGCCCTGTATAATAAAACAGGCACATGAGATTTGGTTTGGTCAAGCTTATTCAAAATTACATGAGTGGCCATGTTAAATTATTCTTGAGTGCAACTTGAAGAAACTGTCTCATTAACACTAAGTTAGTTTCCATTATGATTATAATTCAGCAACACACTGTATAGAACCTGTAACCAGGATATTACCTGGCTATAACCTGTATATAACCTACTGTGAGGAATGCTTTGCAGGTAAATTATGCCCATGACTTGTGAGTGGATGGATCTAATATAGCTGGCTTTAGGGAGGGAATAGCTGTTATCTATTTTGTTTGGATTCCATTTTATGCAAATACATCTTTCTGCAGCGGAGTACACTGTGTTCCACAGGGAATACATCGGGGTGTAGAGATGGATCTTGACCCAGAGGCACCAACAGGCTAAAGCTTTAGACTGTCCCAGGATGCATTGCAGGGCCTCCTCTATAACCCCACCTCCACGCACCGTGAGCTCAGTTTTAGAGTTGGTTCCTGCATGAAGCAGGTCACTTAACAGGGAGGCTGCGTTAGACAGTCCTGAAAAAGCTTTTTAGAAGACTTTAAGGGCTGCAGCACTTCATATGTCAGTGTGACTCTGTACCCGGGTACTTGCGGAGGAGGTGCTCCGGATCCTAGGCACACCACCGCAGACGCTCTCCTTGATCACGTAGCTGCTACTAAGGGAGGAGGCAGGAGGGTCCCCCAGGCAGGCCCCATCATTAAATTGCGTTCCGGCCATGGTCTTAGGAGATGGACCGAAACGCTGGCGTGGACACTGTGACAGAGCAGGGACCCCACTATATCCATCAGGGCATGAGAGCACAGGTCGTATAGTAAAATATCCTGTTTAATAAGGTTCCACAGTACCCTGTGGTGAGGAACAGCATAGGGGATAAGGCGCTTGACCTGTAGCCCCTCCCTCAGGTCCGGCCGCTATCTACTGCTGGTGTTCCTGCTCTGGAGCTGCCTCATACTCTCCCTCACTCCCTGACTGAGACTTTGGGCGCCATCTTCTCACAGTAGCTGCAGCTGTGCATTGTTTTATATATATATATACACCTTGACAAAGGGGCATGTGAGCCCCGAAACGTCGGTCTTTTAGATGTGTTGTTAAATACACCGTTTACCTGTTTAAGACGCCGAGTGCCGCTTCCTTCTTTTCGTGTGTATATATATATATATATATATATACTAGTCCAGTGCAGTTTTATTCTCTGACTAAAATATTTATCTGCATTGTCACTGCGACCTGCGACTGTGTGTGCCTTTATATGCTGTGTGGTTTCATTTCAGTATATCACAGCTATATCTTTCACTGCATTCTATACCCTAAAGGTCTAGGTGTGTCAGGGTATCATACATAGTGCTGCACAGTATTTACAATTAAGTGTATTCTACTGTGTACCCTGTCACATCATACAGCATTTATTCTCTGTTTGTGTACTGTGCATGCTGTCACATAAATAGGGGATTTATTTGCAGGTATTATAGTTGTCTGGCTGTATTATACTCATACGCTCTATGGTTACATACACCATTATGTCTAACACATAACGGTTACATTCACCATTATGTCTTAGACCTGGTATTAACAAACAATGGGGATTTAATATCAGGTATTATAGTAGGGGAACCCATAGGAAACAGCGACCACAATATGGTCACATTCAATATCAGTTTCCATAAACAGCCCTATACTGGCTCAACTAGGACTCTAAACTTTAGCAAAGCAAATTTTGAAAAGATGAGGGTATTTTTCAGGGTTATTGAATGGGAAGGTTTGTTTTTAGGAAAAAATACTACGGAGAAATGGGAGGTACTAAAATTCCTGCTAGCTAAAAATACACTCAAATTTATTCCTATGAGTAGCAAAAAAAGGAATAAAAATCATAAACCGATGTGGCTTAACAAAAAGATTAAGGAACTTATGGGCAAGAAAAGACGAGCATTTAAAAAATGCAAATCTGACGGGGAAGCAGAGTCATTTCAGCACTATAAGGAATGTAACAAAATTTGCAAAAAGGAAAAAAGAGCGGCTAAATTAGAAACTGAAAAACTAGTAGCAAAGGAAAGCAAAGCGAATCCCAAAAAATTCTTTAAATACATTAATAGCAAGAGATTAAAGAAGGAGAGTATAGGCCCTTTAAAAGACAAGTTGGGAGTCTTAAGCAAAAATGATAATGACATAGCGGACACACTAAATGAGTTTTTTTCAACAGTATTCACTAGAGGGGACCCATTTCAGGGACTGACACACAATCTCAATAATGAGAATATCCCACTGATAGGTACTTATTTAAGCGAGGAAGTAGTCTGTGACCGATTAAAACATTTAAAGATTAATAAATCACCAGGGCCCGATGGTATTCACCCAAGGGTTCTAATGGAGATACACGCTGAACTGGCAAAACCGCTATCTTTGATCTTTAAGGATTCAGTTATATCAGGTATGGTTCCCAAAGACTGGCGTATAGCGGAAGTAGTGCCTATATTCAAAAAGGGAAGTAAAGCTGAACCAGCTGAACTACAAAAAGGATATCCTGGAGCTTGAAAATGTACAGAGGAGGGCGACCAAACTAATTAAGGGCATGGAGACGATGGAATACAAGGAAAGGCTTGAAAGACTAGGCATGTTTACATTGGAAAAGCGGAGACTAAGAGGGGATATGATCAACATCTACAAATATATAAGGGGACAATACACAGAGCTTGCGTGGGACCTGTTTTTGGTTAGATCAACACAGAGGACTCGTGGACAATCGCTCAGGTTAGAGGAGAGGAGATTCCGCACAATACGGCGTAAAGGGTTTTTCACGGTAAGGACAATACGTGTTTGGAATTCCCTGCCCGAGGGAGTTGTAATGGCGGAATCTGTCAACACCTTTAAGAATGGGTAAGATAAATTCCTAATGGATAAGGATATTCAGGGGTATGGTGCATAGTCATGCATTATAGTTACTATAAATAGGGATAAAATGCAATGGCTGACAGCAGCATCAGTCAGAAATTTTAGTCAAATCATCATGCATAGGAGACCACAAATAGGTTGAACTCGATGGACAATTGTCTTTTTTCAACCTCAGATACTATGTTACTATGTTACAAAGGGCGGGAAATCCATGGAAGCTCCTGCCTCATGCAGCGCATGCGGCAAGGATTTGCCTGAGGGGGAAGTTTTGCATAATGGTCTCTGTAATATGTGCCATACATCTCCCAGTCAGTCCGCAGCTCCTGCAACCCCATCAGGAGCCACCTTGGCGGCGCTCTCAGCTATGCTCAATATGCTTGTGACACGCCTTGCGCCCCCTATGGGACCTCCTGTGCCATTGCAGCAACATATTGTCCCTGTGGTAAATCCGCCTTGGGCGGATACTTTGTCTACCCAGTTGCAGCAATTAAATCAATCTTTGGTTAGACAGAAACTTACCCCATGTCACTCTGGTGTCAAGGGGTCATCTAAGTGGGCCGCTTCCTCTTCACAATCCAGTAATATATCAGATGATTCGTCTGATGAGGATGGGGAATATACTGACCCGTCAGACACTGATACTGATACAGCTGCTTCTGACGAGGAATCTACAACTCATGTTGATGTCCCTGACCTAGTGGAGGCTATGAAGCTAATTCTACAAATTGATGATGCTGTAGATCCCTCTACTGCGTCTAAGAAACCTGATAAGTTTAAACGTCAGATGGTAGCTAAAGTAGTCTTACCGCATTCTGACCATTTAGCAGACATACGTCAGGAACCCTGGTCTTTGCCAGGAAAGAAATTGTCTAAAAAGATGCTAGCTCGTTATCCTCTCCCTGCAGAGTTGTGTAACAAGTGGAAACATTCACTGCCGGTGGATACCCATGTCACCCGTCTTGTGGTGTCATATACTCTGCCTGTCACCACTGTCACCTCACTGAAGGAACCGACAGATAAATGTGTGGAGGGATACCTGAAGTCTATTTACTCCCTTACAGGTGCTGTACATACTGTAGACCCACTATAGCAGCCTCCTGGGCCGCAAAAGGAATTGAAGCATCGGTCCAGGCAATAGAGGAAGAGCTGCCTCAGGATATATCTGACACTGCCAGACAATATCTGTCTCATATTACCACCGCCTCCCAATACATTCAGAAGGCATCCTCTGAGGCAAGTGTAATGGCGGCCAAGGCATCTACTACGTCCATCCTGGCTCGCTGAATTCTGTGGTTGAGGTCATGGAAGGTGGACCTGGACTCCAAAAAGACCTTGGAGGTACTCCCATTTAAGGGAGACATCCTGTTTGGGGAAGATCTGAATAAGATTGTGACTGACTTAGCGACTGCTAAGACTGTATTTCTCCTGAATACTAATCCTTCTGCACAGAAGGCAAAGAGTACCACTTTTCTTTCCTTTTGACAAGCTCGTGCTCCCAAAACCACGAAAGCCCAAAGCAAAACAATCCTGGGCGGCCCATCAGCCTGCTTCCAAACAAGACAAGCCTGCTGTATGATGCGGTGGGCCTCCCCCTGGGGGATCCAAGAGTGGGAAACTGACTTCTGCAGTTCACCCAGGTCTGGTTAAAGACTACTTCAGATGCATGGGTGCGAGAAGTCATCTCTCGCGGGTACGCAGTCTCTTTCAAGAGATGTCCCCCTCGCCAGTTCTGCACAATGGTTATTCTTTCGGATCCGTTGAAGGTGCTAGCTCTACACCTGGTTGTGCATTCTCTCCTGAATACAGGAGTGGTAGTGCCAGTATCCCTGCCCCAGAGAGGTGGAGGATACTACACGACTCTGTTTCTAGTCCCGGAAACCCAATGGGTCTTTCCGGCCTACACTCAACCTCAAATCACTGAACAAGTTTGTGAGAGTGCCCAAGTTCCATATGGAAACGCAGCGCTCGATTGTACTGGCCATGGAACCCGGAGATTTTATGGTATCCCTGGATATACAAGATGTTTATCTGCATATACCTATTGCCATATCGCATCAGCAATATCTGCAGTTTGCTATTGGCAACCTTTACTATCAGTTCCAGGCTCTGACGTTTGGACTGGCCACGGCCCCTCAGATCTTCACTAAGGTTATGGCCGTGATGATGGCTCATCTACGTCGTCAGGGAATCAGGGTCCTGCCATATCTGGATGACTTGCTGATCCTGGCCAACCCTCAAGATGTCCTCCTCAGTCATTTTCAACTGACAGTACGCTTCCTACAAGCCCACGGGTGGCTAGTCAACCGGAAGAAGTCCTCGCTGGTCCCTGCTCAGAGCATGGTGCACCTGGGGGCACTGCTGGACACACACAGCCAAAGACTGTTTCTGTCTCCTAAGAAAGTCCTGAAACTTCAGGACAGGATCAGATACTTCTCTCGCCCAAGAGTGTCGATACTAGAGATGTGCAGGGGGCATTTTTCGGGTTTTGTGTTTTGGTTTTGGATTCGGTTCCGCGGTCGTGTTTTGGATTCGGACGCGTTTTGGCAAAACCTCCCTTAAGAATTTTTGTCGGAATTGGGTGCGTTTTGGATTCGGGTGGGTTTTTTTTAAAAAAAACCTCAAAAACAGCTTAAATCATAGAATTTGGGGGTCATTTTGATCCTATAGTATTATTAACCTCAATAACCATAATTTCCACAAATTTTCAGTCTATTCTGAACACCTCACACCTCACAACATTGTTTTTAGGCCAAAAGGTTGCACCGAGGTCACTGGATGACTAAGCTAAGCGACCCAAGTAGTCAGCACAAACACCTGGCCCATCTAGGAGTGGCACTGCAGTGTCAGACAGGAGGGCAGATATAAAAAAAGGCCCCTAACAGCACAAGATGCAAAGACGAAAAAAGGTGCACTGAGGTTGCTGTAGGCCTAAGCTAAGCGACACAACCACCTGGCCCATCTAGTAGTCTCACACAGTGGCTGAATGTCAAGAGTGGGCCGCAATTGTTTGGTCCACTGACAGCATCTCCAGCACACTCCAGTCATTTTAAAAAAAAATATGCAATTGGTGGACTTATACGGCGGTACCCTAGGACTAATACAGCAGTACCCCTGGACTCATATGGCAGTGTCACACAGGATGGCACTTTTCAAAAACTAGGCCCCAAACAGCACCTCATGCAAAGATGTCGAAGAGGTGCAATGAGGTAGCTGTATGACTAAGCCAAGCAACACAAACAATTCCAACTGGAATTATATGTCCAAATCACTGGAATTATTTGGCAAAATCACTGTAATTAATAATTATAAATCACTGATATTAATTGGTAAAATCACTGTAATGCTACGACCAAATAACTGGAATTATTTGGCAAGATCACTGTAATTAATAATGATAAATCACTGATATTAATTGGTAAAATCACTGTAATGCTACGTCCAAATCACTGGAATTATTTGGCAAGATCACTGTAATTAATAATTATAAATCACTGATATTAATTGGTAAAATCACTGTAATGCTACGTCCAAATCACTGGATTTAATTGGCAAAATTTCGCTATACCCTGCCTAGTGAAGTGGAATCTAGATGGGATTTGGTACCGGGGACATAATAACTTCATCAATTGTCTAAATCCCACTGCACTAATGGCGGATAACGGGCGCACGTCTAACAGCACAATGATTATACTGATCACTGATTATACTGAGCACTGATTATACTGAGCACTGATGATACTACGGAGAACTGACACTGAGCAGCACGATGCAGCACAAGACACTGTACTAGTATTAGTTAGTGATAAGCGGGTTCGGTTCCTCGGAAACCGAACCCCCCCGAACTTCACCCATTTTACACGGGTCCGAGGCATACTCGGATTCTCCCGTATGGCTCGGTTAATCCGAGCGCGCCCGAACGTCATCATCCCGCTGTCGGATTCTCGCGAGATTCGGATTCTATATAAGGAGCCGCGCGTCCCCGCCATTTTCACTCGTGCATTGGAAATATTAGGGAGAGGACGTGGATGGCGTCCTCTCCGTTTATTAATGTTGCTGCAAATATTTGTGCTTACTGCTTAATTGTGGGGACAGGGGAGCAGCTGTATTATATAGGAGGAGTACAGTGTAGAGTTTTGCTGATCAGTGCCTATCAGTTTTATCCGTTCTCTGCCTGAAAAACGCTCCATATCTGTGCTCAGTGTGCTGCATATATCTGTGGTCACACTGCTTTATTGTGGGGACTGGGGACCAGCAGTATTATATAGGTGGAGTACAGTGCAGAGTTTTGCTGACCAGTGACCACCAGTATTATACATTGTCTGCCTGAAAAATGCTCCATATCTGTGCTCAGTGTGCTGCATATATCTGTGCTCACACTGCTTTATTGTGGGGACTGGGGACCAGCAGTATTATATAGGAGGAGTACAGTGCAGAGTTTTGCTGACCAGTGACCACCAGTATTATACGTTGTCTGCCTGAAAAACGCTCCATATCTGTGCTCTGTGTGCTGCATATATCTGTGCTCACACTGCTTTATTGTGGGGACTGGGGACCAGCAGTATTATATAGGAGGAGTACAGTGCAGAGTTTTGCTGACAGTGACCACCAGTATATATAGCAGTACGGTACGGAAGGCCACTGCTCTACCTACCTCTGTGTCGTCAAGTATACTATCCATCTAGATTCTATACCTGTGGTGCATTTTAGTTTTGCAGTTTGCTGACAGTGACCACCAGTATATATAGCAGTACGGTACGGAAGGCCACTGCTCTACCTACCTCTGTGTCGTCAAGTATACTATCCATCTAGATTCTATACCTGTGGTGCATTTTAGTTTTGCAGTTTGCTGACAGTGACCACCAGTATGTATAGCAGTACGGTACGGAAGGCCACTGCTCTACCTACCTCTGTGTCGTCAAGTATACTATCCATCTAGATTCTATACCTGTGGTGCATTTTAGTTTTGCAGTTTGCTGACAGTGACCACCAGTATATATAGCAGTACGGTACGGAAGGCCACTGCTCTACCTACCTCTGTGTCGTCAAGTATACTATCCATCTAGATTCTATATCTGTGGTGCATTTTAGTTTTGCAGTTTGCTGACAGTGACCACCAGTATATATAGCAGTACGGTACGGAAGGCCAATGCTCTACCTACCTCTGTGTCGTCAAGTATACTATCCATCTAGATTCTATACCTGTGGTGCATTTTAGTTTTGCAGTTTGCTGACAGTGACCACCAGTATATATAGCAGTACGGTACGGAAGGCCAATGCTCTACCTACCTCTGTGTTGTCAAGTATACTATCCATCTAGATTCTATATCTGTGGTGCATTTTAGTTTTGCAGTTTGCTGACAGTGACCACCAGTATATATAGCAGTACGGTACGGAAGGCCACTGCTCTACCTACCTCTGTGTCGTCAAGTATACTATCCATCTAGATTCTATACCTGTGGTCCATTTTAGTTTTGCAGTTTGCTGACAGTGACTACCAGTATATATAGCAGTACAGTACGGAAGGCCACTGCTCTACCTACCTCTGTGTCGTCAAGTATACTATCCATCTAGATTTTATACCTGTGGTGCATTTTAGTTTTGCAGTTTGCTGACAGTGACCACCAGTATATATAGCAGTACGGTACGGAAGGCCACTGCTCTACCTACCTCTGTGTCGTCAAGTATACTATCCATCTAGATTCTATACCTGTGGTCCATTTTAGTTTTGCAGTTTGCTGACAGTGACTACCAGTATATATAGCAGTACAGTACGGAAGGCCACTGCTCTACCTACCTCTGTGTCGTCAAGTATACTATCCATCTAGATTTTATACCTGTGGTGCATTTTAGTTTTGCAGTTTGCTGACAGTGACCACCAGTATATATAGCAGTACGGTACAGAAGGCCACTGCTCTACCTACCTCTGTGTCGTCAAGTATACTATCCATCTACATTCTATACCTGTGGTGCATTTTAGTTTTGCAGTTTGCTGACAGTGACCACCAGTATATATAGCAGTACGGTACGGAAGGCCACTGCTCTACCTACCTCTGTGTCGTCAAGTATACTATCCATCTAGATTCTATACCTGTGGTGCATTTAAGTTTTGCAGTTTGCTGACAGTGACCACCAGTATATATAGCAGTACGGTACGGAAGGCCACTGCTCTACCTTCCTCTGTGTCGTCAAGTATACTATCCATCCATACCTGTGGTGCATTTCAGTTGTGCGCAGTATATATAGTAGTAGGCCATTGCTATTGATACTGCCATATAATTCCACATATTAAAAAATGGAGAACAAAAATGTGGAGGGTAAAATAGGGAAATATCAAGATCCACTTCCACCTCGTGCTGAAGCTGCTGCCACTAGTCATGGCCGAGACAATGAAATGCCATCAACGTCGTCTGCCAAGGCCGATGCCCAATGTCATAGTAGAGAGCATGTAAAATCCAAAAAACAAAAGTTCAGTAAAATGACCCAAAAATCAAAATTAAAAGCGTCTGAGGAGAAGCGTAAACTTGGCAATATGTCATTTACGACACGGAGTGGCAAGGAACGGCTGAGGCCCTGGCCTATGTTCATGGCTAGTGGTTCAGCTTCACATGAGGATGGAAGCACTCATCCTCTCGCTAGAAAACTGCAGTGCCACTCCTAGATGGGCCAGGTGTTTGTGTCGGCCACTTGTGTCGCTTAGCTTAGTCACACAGCGACCTTGGTGCGCCTCCTTTTTTCTTTGCATCATGTGCTGTTTGGGGACTATTTTTTTGAAGTGCCATCCTGCCTGACTCTGCAGTGCCACTCCTAGATGGGCCAGGTGTTTGTGTCGGCCACTTGTGTCGCTTAGCTTAGTCACACAGCGACCTTGGTATGCCTTTTTTTTTCTTTGCATCATGTGCTGTTTGGGGAAAAAATTTTGAAGTGCCATCCTGTCTGACACTGCAGTGCCACTCCTAGATGTGTCAGGTGTTTGTGTCGGCCACTTGTGTCGCTTAGCTTAGTCACACAGCGACCTTGGTATGCCTCTTTTATTCTTTGCATCATGTGCTGTTTGGGGACTATTTTTTTGAAGTGCCATCCTGCCTGACACTGCAGTGCCACTCCTAGATGGGCCAGGTGTTTGTGTCGGCCACTTGTGTCGCTTAGCTTTGCCATTTAGCGACCTCGGTGTAAATTTTAGGACTAAAAATAATATTTTGAGGTGTGAGGTGTTCAGAATAGACTGAAAATGAGTGTAAATTATGGTTTTGAGATTAATAATACTATGGGATCAAAATGACCCCCAAATTCTATGATTTAAGCTGTTTTTGAAGGTTTTTTGTAAAAAAAACACCCGAATCCAAAACACACCCGAATCCGACAAAAAAATTTCAGGGAGGTTTTGGCAAAACGCATCCGAATCCAAAACACGGTCGCGGAACTGAATCCAAAACCAAAACACAAAACCCGAAAAATTTCCGGTGCACATCTCTAGTATTAGTGAGCAGCGCAAAAGCCCTCTGGAATTGTCACCCCCCCAGATACCACTGTGACTGGAATGATGATGACCTATGCACAGTGACAGGACACTAACACAGCACCCTACAGCAGCAAGATGCAGCACAAGACACTGGACTATTAGTAATGTACTGTAGTATACTTAGCACCACACAATGCAGCACAAGACAATGAGCAGTGATACTGAGCACTGATGAGGATACTAGAACTGACACTGGGCAACGAACTGCAGCACTGGACTCAATCGGGGTAATTCCAAGTTGATCGCAGCAGGAATTCTGTTAGCAGTTGGGCAAAACCATGGCCCTCATTCCGAGTTGATCGGTCGCAAGGCGAATTTAGCAGAGTTACACACGCTAAGCCGCCGCCTACTGGGAGTGAATCTTAGCTTCTTAAAATTGTGACCGATGTATTCGCAATATTGCGATTACTAACTACTTAGCAGTTTCAGAGTAGCTTCAGACTTACTCTGCCTGTGCGATCAGTTCAGTGCTTGTCGTTCCTGGTTGACGTCACAAACACACCCAGCGTTCGCCCAGGCACTCCCACCGTTTCTCCGGCCACTCCTGCGTTTTTTCCGGAAACGGT
Organism: Pseudophryne corroboree; assembly: GCF_028390025.1. Lineage (NCBI taxonomy): Eukaryota > Metazoa > Chordata > Amphibia > Anura > Myobatrachidae > Pseudophryne > Pseudophryne corroboree. Next base: position 843,814,695 of record NC_086445.1, read on the forward strand.
AGCGTTTTCAGCCACACGCCCCTGAAACGCCGTGTTTCCGCCCAGTAACACCCATTTCCTGTCAATCACATTACGTTCGCCGGAGCGATGAAAAAGCCGTGAGTAAAATTACTTTCTACATAGCAAAGTTACTTGGCGCAGTCGCAGTGCGAACATTGCGCATGCGTACTAAGCGGATTTTCATTGCGATGCGATGAAAAATACCGAGCGAACAACTCGGAATGAGGGCCCATGTGCACTGCAGGGGAGGCAGATTTAACATGTGCAGAGAGAGAGAGATTTGGGTGTGGTGTGTTCAATCTGCAATCTAAATTGCAGTGTAAAAATAAAGCAGCCAGTATTTACCCTGCACAGAAACAAAATAACCCACCCAAATCTATCTCTCTCTGCAAATGTTATATCTGCCCCCCCCTCCCCCCTGCAGTGCACATGGTTTTGCCCAACTGCTAAATTTCCTGCTGCGATCAACTTGGAATTATCCCCATTGTACTGTAGTATACTGGTCACCACAATGCAGCACAAGACAATGAGCAGTGATACTGAGCACGGATGAGGATACTAGAACTGACACTGGACAGTGAGATGCAGCACTGGACTATTGTACTGTAGTATGCTGGTCACCACAATGCAGCACAAGACAATGGCCCTCATTCTGAGTTGTTTGCTCGCTAGCTGCTTTTAGCAGCTTTGCACACGCTAGGCCGCCGCCCTCTGGGAGTGTATCTTAGCTTAGCAGAATAGCGAACGATAGATTAGCAGAATTGCTAATAAATAATTCCTTGCAGTTTCTGAGTAGCTCCGACCTACTCACAGATTGCGATCAGTTCAGTCCGTTTAGTTCCTGGTTTGACATCACAAACACGCCCTGCATTCGGCCAGCCACTCCCCCATTTCTCCAGACACTCCCGTGTTTTTCCCTGACACGCCTGCATTTTTTTGCACACTCCTGGAAAACGCTCAGTTACCACCCAGAAATGCCCCTTTCCTGTCAATCATACACCGATCAGTAGAGCGACTGAAAAGCGCCGCAGGATCCACAGCAAATCTGCTAAGATTTTAGTTAAATAACTAAGCGCATACGCCCTGCATGTATTGCGCATGTGCAATTAGCAACAAATTGCAGCATAGCGAAAATTGGCAACGAGCGAACAACTCGGAATGAGGGCCAATGAGCAGTGATCCTGAGCACTGATGAGGATACTAGAACTGACACTGGGCAGCGAGATGCAGCACTGGACTATTGTACTGTAGTATACTGGTCACCGCAATGCAGCACAAGACAATGAGCAGTGATACTGAGCACTGATGAGGATACTAGAACTGACACTGGACAGCGAGATGCAGCACTGGACTATTGTACTGTAGTATGCTAGTCACCACAATGCAGCACAAGACAATGAGCAGTGATACTGAGTACTGATGAGGATACTAGAACTGACACTGGGCAGCGAGATGCAGCACTGGACTATTGTACTGTAGTATACTGGTCACCACAATGCAGTACAAGACAATGAGCAGTGTTACTGAGCACTGATGAGGATACTAGAACTGACACTGGGCAGCGAGATGCAGCACTGGACTATTGTACTGTAGTATACTGGTCACCACAATGCAGTACAAGACAATGAGCAGTGTTACTGAGCACTGATGAGGATACTAGAACTGACACTGGGCAGCGAGAACAGCACTGGACTATTGTACTGTAGTATACTGGTCACCACAATGCATCACAAGACAATGAGGGTAATTCTGAGTTGATTGCAGCAGCAAGTTTGTTAGCAATTGGGCAAAACCATGTGCACTGCAGGGGGGGGGGCAGATATAACATTTGCAGAGAGAGTTAGATTTGGGTGGGTTATTTCATTTCTGTGCAGGGTAAATACTGGCTGCTTTATTTTTACACTGGAATTTAGATTTCAGTTTGAATACACCCCACCCAAATCTAACTCTCTCTGCACATGTTATATCTGCCCTCCCTGCAGTGCACATGGTTTTTTCCCAACTGCTAACAAGTTTGCTGCTGCGATCAACTCAGAATTAGGCCCAATGAGCACTGATCCTGAGCACTGATGAGGATACTAGAACTGACACTGAGCAGCGAGATGCAGCACTGGACTATTGTACTGTAATATACTGGTCACAGGGGCGGATTGGGATGGAAAACCAGCCTGGGAAACTTATGGAAGCAGCCCTAATGGGGGTGCATTCTGATGTTAATGTGTGGTCTGTTGAGGGGGGTGGGATCACTCCTCATAGGGCCTGACTGTATGCAATTGCGGTGTCTGTTGCTGTAGACCAGGGGCAGATTGGGAACTAATAGTGGCCCTGTAAAATTTTGTAGAAGTGGCTCAACATGGGCAGCACAAGAGGTATAACATACTGTGTAGCCATAGCAGCTCACTGGATGGCAGAGTTGCTGTACTCCAGAGATGGAATAACAGACTGAATGGGGACAATGCAGTGTACTGAGTGCGGTGAGCTGCCTGTTATATAGGAAGTAGTGCCATATGACAACACTCAAAACAGGCCAAAAAGACATGTCGGCCTACCAGGAATCTTCCTGGTGATTCCTATGGCCAATCCGCCCCTGACTGGTCACCACAGATACTGAGCACTGATATTGAGCGGATATTGAGCTTTCCACTCAGAGAATGTAGCCACATCCTCTTGCTCTCTCTACAATGCACGAGTGAAAATGGCGGCAACGCGCAGCTCTTTATATGGAATCTGAATCTCGTGAGAATCCGACAGCGGGATGATGACGTTTTGCCTCGTTTGGGTTTTTTGAGTCAGGGGGGAAGAACCGAGGCTGCCTCGGACCCGTGTAAACCACGTGGAGTTCGGGGGGGTTCGGTTCTCGGAGAACCGAACCCGCTCATTTCTAGTCGATACACTCGGCGATGCAAGTACTAGGCCTCATGGGCCAATATTTACTAAGAATTCGAGTTTGTCCGATTTGTGTGTTTTTTTTCTAAGTCCCAATCCGGGAATTCACTAAGCACCAATCTCGGCAGTGTTTGGACTATTCGTAATGGTTTGATTTGCAAAGTTCCGAAATACGAATGAATAGACCATCGGTCAAACGCGGCTGTAATTTCATACAATACGGGAATTCACTATTCATTCGTATTTGGGTTTTAGTTTCTGAGTGCTCAATTGCGGTCGTATTTTTTTGCGAATCGGTAAAAAAAGCGACAAAAAAATGGACCTGCTTTTTTTTTATCGTGTTTACATGTGTTGCAACTCAAAAATAAATCACACCAGAATTTAGATGCCTATAAAAGGATGTTAGTCCCATTTCAATACACCTACATTCAGAAATGGCACCAGGACTGTGGGCCAGTGATCTTTTGTGTGCTGTGGGATTCCTCAGACTCAGACATCAGCCTGTAAGTACCCAGGGCCAAGAAACTGAACATGGTCAGCAGGTTGTACAGGTTTCGCGGAGGCTGCGCAGGCCTCGTTTTTTTAGGGGGGCGTTTAAACTTGAACGCATTGTCCGATGATAAGGTCATACAGATGTTCAGGCTAAATTGTAACAACATTTTCCGTCTGTATGACCTTGTCAAACTGGGCCTAGACCCTGAGACAGCACGCTCTCGCTCTGTCTCAGGCCTGCACAAACCCCTGGCTGTGTTGCACTTTGTGGCTACTGGCAGCTTTCAGGCTGTGTCTGGGGATGTCATAGAAATCTCACAGCCCTGATTTTCCAGAATCTTAACACAGGTGATGTATACCTAACTACCTCTTCTGTTTTGTGTTTGTTTTAATTTCTCGGTGGCCAGTTCTGTCCTAAAATCTCATGTTTATTGTTCTTTAAAATATACACACAGGTGTTGGCTGTTTTGCAGCCCCACATCGAGGCCTCAATCTGCTTCCCTACCCAGGAGTCTCAGTGGCATGCCATCAGGGTAGATTTCTATGAGCTGGCTGGCATGCCCAATGTGCTTGGAGCCATAGATTGCACACACATTCAGCTGCGACCACCTAGGGGCAGGCAGCACATATATACTAATCGCCATTTCGAACACTCCACAAATGTGCAGGTGGTTTGTGATGCAAATCTCAAAATAATGAGTGTTGTTGCTGTTTACCCTGGGGGCTGCCATGACTCCTTCATCCTCAGTCAGTCATCCCTCTTTGATAAGTTTGAGTACGGACAAATGCCAGATGGATGGCTGCTGGGTATGTAATTTGATATGTGTAGGCCTGCGTATACTTTGTCCAAATACAGGTGCAGATGTATTAACCTGTAGAAGGCATAAGGAAGTGAGAAACCAGTGATATGTGCAAGGTGATAAAGGCACTAGCTAATCAGCTCCAATATGTAAATGAACATTTAGGAACAGATTGTCTGCTGCCTTTATTACCTTGCACATATCACTGGTTTATCACTTCCTTATGCCTTCTACAGGTTAATACATCTGCCCCACAGTGTGTTACTTATGTGTTGCTGTATCTTAACATGAATCACGTTACTATATCTGTCTTTTAGATGATGGAGGATATGGCTGTTTCTCTTGGCTTCTAACTCCATTGTCCCGACCTGATACCTCTGCTGAACACAATTACAATCATGCACATAAGTCCACGCGGAATGTGATAGAAAGATGTTTTGGTTTGCTGAGATCTAGGTTTCGGTGTCTGGATAAGTCTGGTGGCCTTTTGTTGTATAGTCCCTCCAAGGTGACTCAAATTGTGTTCTGCTGCTGCTTTCTTCATAACATGTGTTTGCAATAACATCTGCCACATGTTGAGGAGGAAGAGGAGGAATAAAGCAGCCAGCAAGCAGAGGAATTAGAGACATCTGGTGATACTTGGAGTACAGATGTAAGGAGGCAGGTTAGGCAATAGCTCATCACTCGCTATTTCTAAGGTAAGTTTGGTTTGCTTATTTCATTTGTTGTGTAATCATAAATAGATGTTTTGCCATTTTTATTGGCAAAACCATTACTCAGAATGCGTCTGTCTCCTTGACACATACAAACATACCCTCGCTTTATGCAAAACAAATGGCGCATGTGTATTGTGTGTATTTAAAAATTCAAAACAACAGATTATGAGTGGCATGCATTAAGTCTGGATAAGTGATCGTAATCTTGCTGTGCTAATTTATTACAAGCACACATAATCCATTTAGGATTTTACTTTATCATTGTGTGTAACGTTCTAATGCACAGGTTATTTATTTATTATTTATTATTTATTACCAGTTATTTATATAGCGCACACATATTCCGCAGCGCTTTACAGAGAATATTTGCCCATTCACATCAGTCCCTGCCCAAGTGGAGCTTACAATCTATATTCCTATCACATGACACACAGACACATTCACACTAGGGTTAATATTTGTTGGGAGCCAATTAACCTGCCAGTATATTTTTGGATTGTGGGAGGAAAACGGAGTACCCGGAGGAAACCCACGCAAGTACAGGGAGAATATACAAACTCCGCACAGTTAGGGCCATGGTGGGAATCGAACCCATGACCTCAGTGCTGTGATGCAGTAATGCTAGCCATTACACCATCCATACTGCCCTAAGGTTTACAAACTCGGCCCTCAGGACCACACACAGTGAATGTTTTTCACGTAACCCAGTAGAAGCACAGGTGTATGAATTACTCACAGACATATGTTAAAAGGTTCACAGGTGGAGCTAATTATGTCACTTGTGATTCTGTGAGTAGACCTGCAAAACATGCACTGTGTGGGGTCCTGATGGCCGAGTTTGAGAACCTGTGTTCCCAAAAACACTCCTCAACATATAATATGATAGCCTTGAGGAATACATGTGTCCCTGTGTGATGCTCCATCATATTTAAGGGACACAAACTTAATTTAATCAGAAATAATTTATGTCCTAATGTTTGATGCAGTAAACTTGCTGATGTGTAAGTAAATACACAGTTTGCCACATATATACATTATTATACACATTCTTTGTTTTTTGGTTAAAAAGTTCTTATTTGTTGGTTTCTGCATCATGTGTAATAACATTCTTACTAATTTTTTACACACACAAACATGTCCCAACAATACTGACATTCATTTTGTCAATGTTTTTTAAAAAATTCAATGCCAACATATTAAAAGCTTTTTACGCAACTCAATTGTGTTCTTCTTGTAATGTTGTATAGAGAAGAAAGGTAAAATAGTTATCAATAACATTGTAATTTGGATTGTCTGCAGGATATAAGAATGATTGGAATCTAGAAAGAGTAATGATTATAAAAAAATCAAGTGGTCTGTTTACTTCCTGCTAAAGACATTCTGCCTGGCTGCCAATTATTGTGTCTGCAGGATATGAGAATGATTGGAATCTAGAAAGAGTAATGATTAGAAAAAAATAAAGTGGTCTGTTTACTTCCTGCTTAAGACATTCTGCCTGGCTGCCAATTATTGTGTCTGCAGGATATGAGAATGATTGGAATCTAGAAAGAGTAATGATTAGAAAAAAATCAAGTGGTCTGTTTACTTCCTGCTAAAGACATTCTGCCTGGCTGCCAATTATTGTGTCTGCAGGATATGAGAATAATTGGAATCTAGAAAGAGTAATGATTAGAAAAAAAATCAAGTGGTCTGTTTACTTCCTGCTAACATGTATGTGCGGCTCCATCAACATTTCCCTCCTCCAATACCCCAAAAAAATGGTAAAGAATAAATGTGCGTACAAATTTTATGTTGTTGTTTGTACCACTTATAATTAATGATGTTGTATTAATTGTCAAGGAGCTAAGTGTTATATATGTTTTGCCAAACATACACTTACTAACTATTTCGAGTTACTTATCACAAATGTCTAACTTGTATTTTTTTCACATTTTCTTTGGGGGCTGCTTGTCCTGCCCTTTGCCTTTAGCACTGTCATGTTGTCGTGCTCTGGTGGAGCGTCTTGGTGGTGATGAGACTGGCGTGATATTTGGAGTAGTCGTACAAGAACTGCTGCTTGTTTGCTGTTGGTGCATGCGTCTGAGTGTTTCATTCAGGTTAGTGAGGGCGGCATTGAGTTCACGTGTAGTAGCATTTTGATTGTCTACAATTCGGAATAAACTTTCATTAATCTTTTGATTGTTTTGAAAAATGTTCATATAACTTTGCTGTTGTCTGTGCTGTTCTTCCATTAGTCTGTGCTGTTCTTCCATTAGTCTGTGCTGTTCTTCCATTATGCGCTGTAAGTTGCCCATGACCTGTGTAATGTCTGTCCGCATGAGTTCCATGGTATTGCCAATTCTGGTTGTTTGTTCATTTTGTCTACTCAGATTTCTTGATATTCTTCTGAGGTGACATGGTAGGCTTGCAAACATTTGTGTCTGCCTATGCAGGCAATCTTCATTAGTGGCCTGCTGTCTAGCCCAAATGGTCCAAATCACCTGATCAGGGCCTTGTGTTACTGGTGTTGTTGGGCTGTGTTGTGGTGGTGGTGTGCTTTGCTGTGGTGGTGTACACATAGGTGCCTTAATGGCTGCATTTCTAAGATGTTTGTCTCCTCCATGTCACTGTGTTGCTGTTGTTGCGGAGGGATGCTGTTCCCAGGACTAGAAGCTGAAATGTTAAACAAATCTCCATTAGCTATCCATATGTTTGAGAAATGTAAACAAATCACTACACATGGAACACATGTCATTCACTGTTGCTTTTAAATATTCTGCCTAGCAACATCATCACTCATAACTTAAATACATACATATGCCTGTTTGTGGCAAATGTGTCTGGTTACTTAATTGTGAAAGCAAACACTTTAGTTTTATTGTAGCTCACACATACTCCACCATAAAAACACATTGGAATCTATAATGTGTTACCTTATAGCTTTGATCAAACAAACATAGTAATGTTTTTATATGTATTGTGCAATGTTACCTCAAACACACATGTGAAATTTGGAAAAACAACCTTACTTTTTTTTTTTTTTTAAAAACATGCTTTTCTGTTGCAGCATCTTACACACAACGTCATACTGTATGGCTCAAGTGGACAAACATATCTTTACTGGATGTGGACAAGGCCATTTAGCTTGGATTCCATTTCAGGTTTTACTTACTGCGGTAAGTATCTAAGTTTTTGATGTGTTTTGACTTAATGCGGTTAAGAAAAATTTGGATTACGTTCTGAAATTTTTAACATTTATTTCAGTTTGATACTCACAATCAAGATGAGGGGAGTGTGGATGACGTCTTGGAGGTGTGTCCAAAATTTGGAGTGGCGGGACAGAACATACGGATGATAATCTTCGTGGCAGGGTAGCCTGCTGTGGTTGGCCCGGGACATACAACCTTGCTTTCTTTTCGGCCACAGGTTTTTTGTGGTGATGTCTTACAGAAGTCCCACTTCTGCTGCTCCATACTTCTTTTGATGGACCTATTTATGAAAGTGCAATTTTGTTATGGCCATTCCTTTACAAACATACCCTATACTACAATGGACACTTTACCTGCTTCCGCAGCGTCATCATCATTAGATGTGATAGGAGTTACTGGCCGATGAGTAGTACTGCTTTTTTCAAACACTGTATAAAAAAAAAAATATTCATGCTATTGTTGATACATCCACCCATTATGCTTATAAACATTTATTCTTTAAGAAATGCTTGCTGTATTTTTAATAAAAACATAAGGACCGGAAACAAAAAAAAACAATACATAAAACAATAAACATTGTCCAATAGACATATGCACTATGGAAAAATCAAGACTGGAAAACATGTACAGAACACTGACATAGGCCACAAGTAAAAAAAAAACATTACCAACCAAAAACACACACATCTTCATTTTGTATTGAAAGGAAAAATATTACAGATGCAATATATAAATTGCTCTGAGATGTGGCACTCCAAACACACATTACCACTATATGAGCCAAACCAAAATGTATAAATATTTTAAAAATTACACTGCACTGTGGTGTCACGGTACAAATACAAACTAAAAATTATCAAAGAAATAGTGGTATTTTGTTAAAATATATTACATTATCTAATAATGACATTACACATGTAAGTGGTTTCCAAACCACTTTCCACTACTCCAGCCTCTAACATGACAACCACTGTTTTTAAAACATTGCACATGGATCACATAAATATAAAACATAGTCACAATTATAAAAAAAAGGCACAAAAGGAAAACATTATTGCAGGACAATTCAGAGACACACGAAGTCCAAACTACACATGCAAAATATCTTTCATAAAAACACATGACATACAATAAAGTAAGATGTTACATTGGCTTTTGTATAAAACATTAACCAAAACAATGTATTTGCTGACACACACTTGAAGATGGGCATAATATGCAATGTCACATGACACACATTTAAAAAAAAAAAAGGTCATAGAATGTAAATGCAAATACACATGCTCACCATTCTTCCTGGGCCTATCGGAATCCCGGACATGGGTTGCAGAGACTACTTCAGGAGGTATTACACTCCTCATACTCCAGATATCTTGCAAAATAGGGCTGCCCACCACCGGTTTTTCGAGCCGACTTCGCCTCCTTGGCCATTTTGGACTTGACACGTTGCTTTATGTCATAGTACCGTTTGCGGCACGTGTCCTCCGTCCGCTTGACCACCCCCTCACTATTGACAGCAGCAACAACTTTTGCCCACAACACCATCTTCCTCCGTGTTGGCACCTTGGCGGACTCAGGGCCAAATAGCTGCCTCTGATACTTCATCAGCTCACGCACCAATGCCACATGTTCAGCAAAACTAAACTTTACATTCCTCCCAGTCTTAGTAGTGGTGCGTGGCTGCGGAGCACTCTGACTGTCACTATCACTTGAGGCTGCTGCAGCAACCTCACCCACCTCCTCCACCTCACTAACACTCACCTCCTCCACCTGACCGACCTCCTCCCCCTCACTCACACCCTCCACCTCACCCACCTCTGAGTCACACATAATTGTGTGTCTAAACAGTTAACACAGAAAAAAAAATACAAACAACACACTCCTCCACTACCACTTCACAACTCACACACACACACACACACACACACACACACACACACACACACACACACACACACACTGACAAGGGACTACTAAAATAACTTGGACTAAAAATGAAACAAAACCACAAAATACAAGACTACAAGAATGAAAAGACGACTTTCAAACACAATACCACACTCAGAAATCGCTACCAACACTCCTCACCAAACCACTGGCATCGACATCGGAAAACACGAAAACCATAAAGTCGACTGCTTCGTAACTTTGCGTATATGGGCCCTCATTCCGAGTCGTTCGCTCGGTATTTTTCATCGCATCGCAGTGAAATTCCGCTTAGTGCGCATGCGCAATATTCGCACTGCGACTGCGCCAAGTATCTTTGCTATGAAGAAAGTATTTTTACTCACGGCTTTTTCTTCGCTCCGGCGATCGTAATGTGATTGACAGGAAATGGGTGTTACTGGGCGGAAACGCGGCGTTTTATGGGCGTGTGGCTGAAAACGCTACCGTTTCCGGAAAAAACGCAGGAGTGGCCGGAGAAACGGGGGAGTGGTTGGGCGAACGCTGGGTGTGTTTGTGACGTCAAACCAGGAACGACAAGCACTGAACTGATCGCACAGGCAGAGTAAGTCTGAAGCTACTCTAAAACTGCTAAGTAGTTTGTGATCGCAATATTGCGAATACATCGGTCGCAATTTTAAGATGCTAAGATACACTCCCAGTAGGCGGCGGCTTAGCGTGTGTAACTCTGCTAAATTCGCCTTGCGACCGATCAACTCGGAATGAGGGCCATGGATTCAAAAAGTTGCATGAAAATGCACCCGATACAAAACGAGTTTAAACACTACACAAACCGAAAAAGGGGAACTGGCTGCGCTGAATTTCAGAAGGATTCAAATAACGAAGGAGAGAGCCAATGTATCAGTATAAAAAGACAGCAAGATTTATTTAAAACATAATAACGTGTTAAAAAATAAATAAATAAACATATTGCATGAATAATAACACAGTCCGGTGTCTCACAGTGTCAGCAGTGTGTTGGACTTATACAGAATTGCCTCTGTAAATGTGGTGTGTTAAAGTCCAAATTCCATACCAGGTATTATGTGCCGTTCGTGATGCTCAGTAATGATGCATGAAAAAATGCAATGTATGAGATTCCAATATTGGATCACGTAGGGGGGCCAGTGAGTCCGTGAGTAATGGACGATTACCTCTCCAGTGGGTTGGTCCGTCTACCGGGCGTCCCCGGACAGGAATCCTGCGTTACCCACACACAGCGGCAGTGTCACGGAGAGGAGAGCGAGCGCCGCCCAGGAATCAACTGGCTGTAGCAGCATGAGACGGCAGCGGCTGTTTAGAAGTCTCGAAGCCGCCCGGAATGAGATCGTCAGAAAGCGCTGAGATGGTAACACATATGAGACACCTGAGCAGGTGTCTCATATGTGTTACCATCTCAGCGCTTTCTGACGATCTCATTCCGGGCGGCTTCGAGACTTCTAAACAGCCGCTGCCGTCTCATGCTGCTACAGCCAGTTGATTCCTGGGCGGCGCTCGCTCTCCTCTCCGTGACACTGCCGCTGTGTGTGGGTAACGCAGGATTCCTGTCCGGGGACGCCCGGTAGACGGACCAACCCACTGGAGAGGTAATCGTCCATTACTCACGGACTCACTGGCCCCCCTACGTGATCCAATATTGGAATCTCATACATTGCATTTTTTCATGCATCATTACTGAGCATCACGAACGGCACATAATACCTGGTATGGAATTTGGACTTTAACACACCACATTTACAGAGGCAATTCTGTATAAGTCCAACACACTGCTGACACTGTGAGACACCGGACTGTGTTATTATTCATGCAATATGTTTATTTATTTATTTTTTAACACGTTATTATGTTTTAAATAAATCTTGCTGTCTTTTTATACTGATACATTGGCTCTCTCCTTCGTTATTTGAATCCTTCTGAAATTCAGCGCAGCCAGTTCCCCTTTTTCAGTTTACTTCTCCCTACTATTACACATATAGTTGCAGGCTGCGCAGTAATTCAGAGGGCTTCTGATATACATACATTTATCATATTGAGGCGCTTTTAAATCACAGTTAAATTTGTTTATCTCTGGTTTTTTACTACACAAACCGAATCAAACACGAATATTAGTAAATATTGCCCATGGTGTCGACTTTCAACATGGTAGAGTATGCTCAATTTCATTCCCACCCTCTGCAGAGGTTAATCCTTTCCAAGTGGGACGGCATGCCTCATCGGATCAAGTCTCAAATCACCTTCTTGACTCCGGAGGTTCATCTGTCACTGAGCTGGTGGCTACAGGACCAATAGTTGAGCAGGGGCCGTACCTTCTGGATCCCCAACTGGATCCTACTGACTACGGATTTCAGTCTGCAGTGTTAGGGTGTGGTGCTAGAGCAACACTCTCTCCAGGGTCGGTGGAGCAAAGAGGAATCTCTCCTCCCGATAAACATTCTGGATTTGCGGGCAGTGTTCAATGCTTTGACTCTTGCCATGCCTCTGATACAGAACAGGCCGGTTAAAGTACAATCAGACAACGCCACCCTGGTGGCATACTTAAATCATCAAGGCAGCACTCAATGCCACATGGCAATGATGGAAATGTCAAAAATCCTTTGTCAGGCTGAACGCCATCTGCCAGCAATATCGGCAGTGTTCATTCCGGGAGTCTTCAAATGGGAAGTGGATTTCCTCAGTCATCAGGATGTGCATACCGAAGAGTGGAGTCTTCATCAGGAAGAATTTCAACTCCTAGTGGACAAGTGGGGTCTACCAAATGTAGACCTGATGGCGTCTCCACACAATCACAAAGTTCTGGTCTTTGGATCAAGAACAAGGGATCCTCAAGCAGCATTAATGGATGCACTGGCAATTCCATGGAACTTTTGGCTGCCTTACGTGTTCCCTCCAGTATCACTTCTGCCCAGGGTACTATGGAAGTTCAAGCACGAAGGAGGATTACTGCTTCTAGTCACTCCAGTGTGGCCCAGATGGCATTGGTTCTAAGACCTGCAGGGTCAATCGATAGAGAGTTCTCTTCTACTTCCTCAATACCCAGACCTCCTTGTTCAGGGCCCTTGTGTCTACCCGGACCTGGCCAGGCTGGCTTTAACGTCGTGGCTCTTAAAGCTTCACTCCTGAGGGACAAAGGATTCTCTGAGGCGGTTATCAAAACTATGCTCAAGGCCCGCAAAACCAGCTTCTGCACGGATTTTTTATAGGGTCTGGAACTCTTACTTCACCTGGTGTGTTTCTAAGAATTACGATGCTTCCAAGTTTAGTACTTCCAGACTTCTGGCTTTTTTGCAAAAAGGCCTTGATTTACGACTTTGTCTAGCCTCCCTCAAGGTTCACATATCTGCCTTGTTGGTGTGGTTTCAGAGAAAAATTGCATGTATACCTGATGTTCATACATTCACTCAGGGCATACTGAGGATTCAGCCTTCCTATGTCCCTCCTGTGGCTCCATGGGATTTGTCTGTTGTCTTGAATTCCCTGCAAGAGTCTCCATTTGAGCCTCTTGAGTCAGTGGACCTTAAATGGCTCACAGCCAAAGGTCCTGTTTCTGCTGGCTATTTCCTCTGCTAGAAGGGTGTCAGACTTAGGCACATTGTCCTGTCGTCCACCCTTATTAATATTTCATTGTGACCGAGCAGTACTTAGAACTCGCCCTGGTTATTTACCTAAGGTGGTGTCATCTTTTCACCTTAATCAAGAGATTGTGGTTCCAGCCTTCATCTTTTCTGAATTGTCCTCCAAAGAACGGTCTTTGAATGTGGTACGGGCTCTCCGTAAATATGTGGAGAGGACTGCCTCTATCAGGAGGTCAGATACCCTCTTTGTACTGTTTGGTTTTCACAAATGTGGCTGGCCTGCGAATAAGCAAACCTTGGCCAAATTGATTAGAATGGTGATTGCACAAGCTTATGTGCAGGCTAGACTCCCAGCTCCTGCTGCTATTAAAGCCCATTCTACTTGGTCTGTTGGACCCTCTTGGGCGGCCCGTCATGGCTCGTCCGCAGAACAATTGTACAAGGTGGCTATGTTGTCCTCAGTGAACACGTTTATTAGGTTCTATGCCTTTGATACTGTTACAATTCACCTGCCTCTAATGTCTGGCAGGTGAATTACAAGGAGAGGATTACTACTGGAGGTGCAGGCAGATGCAGTGTGACATAGAAATGGTTAACCAGACTTGACTGGGGAATACTGTAATAACTTGAGCGCGTTGTAGCAGAATTAAAGTTTAGCAGACTATGGACTCTCCCTTTAATACTGGAATGTACAGCACCACACTTTACACTGATTATGGACAGCAGGTGAGTAATATAACACAGCTAAGAGCCAGGACTTGAATACAGGACTAGAATGTATCACAATCACTGTTGCAGGTAATGAATGTCCACAGAAGTGCAGGAATACTAAGTACTTTATTATAGCAGTGGTATAATAAGGTATGGCAGAGGAATCACAGTTACAATCCAGGGAACAATATGAGCAGAGAGTAAATCGTTTTTCAGACTGAGACTTGCAGCAGAGTAATGAGATTGTTGAACAAGGAACCAGAGTAATATAATCCACGGAACTCAGATTGCAGGACTTGTACAATAAAGCATAACAGCATGCAGGCATAGAGGAAGTCCATAGTAACATGTAACACAAGTAATGAATAATAAAGAATCCACAGGGCACAGTGAAAGTCCATAATACTTAGCTAGGTAGTCCTGGAACAAGAACAGGAGTTGCTGGATAACATGAACTGACAGACCGTGCTTCTCGGCATGAACTGGAGCTAGGACTAAGACACCAGGCAAAGCAGATAGTTCAGGCAGGAAAGTAGTATAATATCACCGGCGTCGGAGAACTCAGCTAGCTGGTTTTTAACAGCCACACTAACCAATGAACAAGGTCAGGCTGGGAGTGTTAACTCTAATTACAAACCCTGTGCACCTGCTGAGCTGCATGTACACAGAGCCAAAGGAACAGAACACACAGATGGATCAGCTGACACCAGATACATACTGAACAGAATCCTAACAGATACTTCCGCCTCCCAGGATGCTTCCTTTGGACGCCAGGTTCTCATACCCTCTAAGGTGCTTCCCATCCCTTGAGGAACTGCTTTAGGACATCCCCGATGTATTCCCTGTGGAACATAGTTTACCCCACTGCAGAAAAGGAGATTTATGGTAGACTTACCATATGGACAAAAGAGTGAGTGATTTACCCTGCGCTTATCTATTAATACATGTATACATATTCCACCTCAGTGAAGAGAATACAGTATTCCACACACATAAAGATTCTTTATGTGTGTGGAATACTGTATTCTCTTCACTGAGGTGGAATATGTATACATGTTTTAATAGATAAGCGCAGGGTAAATCACTCACTCTTTTGTCCATATTGTATTTTTGGTGGTTGATGAACACCATTTGAGTTGATCCCCAGCTGGTCTATATGTTATTAACAGCGCACATTGGTGGCTAATTGTTTTTTAAATTCGGTAGACTTACCATAGTTAAATCTCTTTCTGCGAGGTACACTGGGTTCCACAGGGCGCCCCTCGTACACACTTAGCTTCTTTGGGATTGTATGGCATTAGCTGCTAGTCCATTCTCCAGTCGTGATAACGTGGTTCTATGTGACTAACATCTGCCTTTTCTTTTATCTGCTTCTACATTGGACTAGTTAACAAAATTGAGCTCACAGTGCCTGGAGGCGGGGTTATAGAGGAGGCCCCGCAATGCATCCTGGGACAGTCTAAAGCTTTAGCCTGATGGTTCCTCTGGATCAAGATCCATCTCTACACCCCAATGTATTCCCTGTAGTTCCAAGAGTACCTCGCAGAAAGAGATTTAACTATGGTAGGTCTACCATAAATCTCCTTTTATTGTTCTAATGACAGAACAAATGTCTAGTTGAAACATGCCATGTGCGACATGATCATTGCTTGTAGTCTGACTACCCAACGACTGTCAAGTACAACTAGCCACAACCCAGTTACCTGCTGTCCATGGACAAAATATACTCAAATATGCATGAAGCATGGAATTATGAAATGCTTTCCATCATACAAAATACATCTAAAATAGCTTAGATCTCACTTTTTGTATCATATTTCTCACCAGTAATGTTCTTTGTTAACCACATACTATTGTTATTTCTTTTTAGAAATGATACATTTTACATATATTCTCTCCAGCAGGTACCAAATGGCGATTTACTATATACTCCTCTATAATATGACCAATTACTCAGAGAAACTTCCTGGACCTAAAAAATTAAATACAAAAATGACTGTTTCCTTTTTTGTTTTGTTTTCTTAAATAACTTGTGCAAGGAAACTTACATTTATTGCCATGCTATAGTATTAAATAAAGGATTATAGTGAAGAAACACACAGGGAGAATGTCTCATTTTAATTAGCAAACAGAATTACCTTGATTTTGTTCTCTGTTACTTTTCTTGTCATGGTTAATAAATCTTTGGTAACATGAAACATGAGCACTAGATTAATTAGGAAGCGTTGTGCATGTTCTGTGATTTAGCAGTCAAATGACTTTCTCCTGGGTATATACCTTCTTTTTATTCTGTGTACTCTTAAATCATTTAATTTCTTCCCCAGCTATTTGTTTTATGAGTTATTTTCATCTAGTGATCACAAATGCTGCAAAAGAGCAAGCAGGTTGGATACATTTGATGAGCTTGATTTATAAAATGATTATTCAAGAACAACCTTTTGACAAGTGTATTCCCCAGATAAACAAAGTCAAATATTCTTTGAAATAATGTCTCAGATTACAGTTAATAAGCAGCAATAGTCTCTAACATCACACAATGTTGTGATTTGCAATAGATCACAATGAAAGCATGCAAGGGTGGCGTTAGACAGCAATTTTCATTTTGCAATAAGTACTAAGCAAAGGCTAATGATAATGATCATTTAGATGATTTCCAATAGGTACATTACAAAACCATGTGAAAGATGAATGCCAGGACAATTGTATATATTTCTAAAACAAACCTAAATCCCTGATTAGATGAGTGTAATCAACCGATCAGATATATGGGGTATGAATAAAACTTGCTTCCATGAGTTCTGTTGTGTTTGATTGAAACTGTGAGAAATATTGTAGTTTTTAAATATAGTCACCATAGCTAACTCAGTAGGTATTAAAACTAGATATGTGCTGTTCAGGTCTCCAGAAATCTGACCACATAAATTTTGTGGATCCTAACTGAACAAAAACACTGTTCGGATCCGCCGAGGACATCTGATCTGAACTGAGTCTCAGTTCAAATCTTCCCATGGTTCGGAATTGGAATTTTAAATCTGACTTTAGAGTTTTGCATTACACAAATTGCAGGATTTTAGTTGGTTTTGTCATTTATTATAGATTTTTATCAATAAATATAGATTGTTTTTATAATTTTTAAACCAAATTGATATCCGAATCTGAACTAAAAGACTCGAGGTTGTTTCTGCCATAACAAAAAACAAAAACACAATGATAAATTAGAACCAAAGCCAAAACACAAGGATACACACACATCTCTAAAAAAACACACTGAACAAAATGTAATAATACTTTTGCTCCTAATAACAGGCAGGACAAAGACATGGGACCTGATTCTGTGCTGTATGTAATAAATGCATGTCCAGCCACCCACAGCAAACGAATTGTGAATATATTGCAAACTGAATTGTAATGCAACTGCTGTATTTGCATGTCATAATGCGTATGCATCTAGGTGATTGAACCTCTCCACTCTTCTGCATGCAAAAGCAGTCATCATCATTATTATTGGCACTAACCCCTAACCCATAATAGGTTTAGGAAATCCATCTGACATCTAGAATGCATACTGACATAATTCTATAATATATGATTTCAGCTGTTTCTATTGATTCTTTTATAACATTTTAAAGAAACCTAGATCCAAAATCAATCTGAAAACACTTGGGGTGGTTTGGTAAAATAAAATTAATTATTATTTAGAATCATAGCCAAAACTAAAAATGTGCACAACTTGAATTTTTATTTGAATTTATAATGAACAAGAATCCCATGGAACACATTGTCCATCATATAGGCAAATTGTTGATCATACAGGAACCCCAATAATGATCTACAGTATATAGTATGTCATTTAAAAAAAACTTTCTGTAATGAAGCAACAAAAGAGTACAGAGAAAGTCAAGAGTGAAATGCATGATGTTTAAGAGCAGACATCAGAGTTCATAATATGTAATTTAATTCCACTTATACAGTAGCTTATTCACTCCATGTGGTCTTGGAACAACTATTGTTTTTTTACGTATAAAAACTCATAACTGTAGTGATTTTCTTTGCAAAGTTAAAGTTTTATTCTACTTAGACTTATATGCATCAAAACACCTTGGTTCCATTAAAAAGATATAAGCAGATGACCTACAGTATATTTAACATCAAGACTCTAGAAGCCGTTGGCTTAATGCGGGTGTACGCTGTATGAACAGATAAAAAAGCAGATTTCAGATGTTGAAATTACATATACAAATGCCATTCAGATTCAGGTTCTTCCATAAAGTCTCATGACAACACTGTATTTTTAGTAATTGTACTGTAAAAAATATACCAGTGTAAGCTGGGTACACACTATACAATATAATGTGAAATATTGCTACTTACAACAAACCTGCATGACCATTGTAAATGGTGTATGCACAATCCATCAATAACTGCCATCATTCATTAAATCGTCCTATTGGATGTGCTGCACGTCCAATGGTACAATTCCATTGTTTATGCAGTGTTGTTACATGTAGCGATATATCACGTTGTCATATGGTGAATCATTTAGTGTGTACAGCAGTTTGATGTATTTTTACATCTTAATGCTGAGTCACACCATCGTAACACATGCACCCAGCAATGGTACCCAATACATGTACCCAATGGAGCAATGGTCTGATGCAAAAATATGCCTAATGCCGAATCTAATATTAGGCAAACAGTGTACATAGAATATATAATAATTATTTTATCTTATTTCAAATACTATATTTCTATTCAAATACTTAAAAAAAATCCACTATATACAATTTATTTTCATTTTTGAAAATTCTAGTACATCTGACACTTTAAAACTTAATTTATCCTTTAATGTTACATTTTAAAAAATGACCTGAGGTTATCACACTCCACTCCGTATTCATGTACCAGCTGTTAATGACAACTGTCAGCTCTAGTCATAGGGCCAGGAGACTAACACATGTGTTACAGTATCTGTAAAGTGTTAAATGTAAACATATTTCCTGGAATACAGAAACATCATGCTGTCTCTGCCATTATATCAGTTTGCTATATCTATACTTATTGAAGTTTTGGAATTGTTTTATGAATAACCCTTACAGAATTACTAATGATAGTTTCCATGCATTATAGCACACATATAAGAGCTGGAACTTGAATTCCTTCTTAATTCCTCAATATAAATAAATCAAAATCTTTGCTAAAGAGCCTTCAATAACCTCTTCAATATGTGAGATGTTTAACAACTCTACAGCCAGGCCAGTTTTCATAGTTTAGCATTTTTTCATTTGTACCTGTAGTTACTTTTTAAGTTCTCCTTTTGCTCAAACAAATTTTATATAGGGGTTTATATTAGTATCATGTTACAATATATTGCTTTTACTGTACAATAGCTTTGGAAACCAGACAAAAATCAAAAAAAGAAAATGGATTTTCCAAATTGATCTCAATGTACCTATTTCTACCAAATACAGGGATATTATATATAGTATGGATTTGCTTAAGGTCTTAAGAAGTTGAACAGTTAGAAGCAGGTATTTATTTATCTTGATACTATACCCTATTGTTGTTGTTTAACAGGAAAGGCCTTTAAAGTTCAACAGAGACTACTACAGATGTTTTTATCTTGCTAATGTTTCCTATTTTTTTTGTTTAACAGGTGTCTCTCAATGATATTACTAAGATCTAATGCAAACTGGATCAAATTAGTAACTACAACAGAAATTACCCTAAGAACAATGTCAACATAAATACAATATTAATGACTTCCATGGGTTTGATGACTTAACTACACTAAGTAAGGGAGGTTATCCAGCTAGAGGAAATTCATTGTGGCCTTGCATAATTATGTCACTAGAATTTCCTGCTATAATGCAAACAGTATAAAGTACAGTATTCATAAAAATCTTCTCATTTAAGGATCTATTTACTAAGCCTTGGATGGAGATAAAGTCGACGGAGATAATGTACCAACCAATCGGCTCCTAACTGCCATGTCACAGGCTGTGTTTGAAAAATGACAGTTAGAAACTGATTGGCTAGTACTTTTTCTCCGTTGACTTAATCTCCATCCAATGCTTAGTAAATAGACCCCTTAATCTCTTAAATGTAACTTAAATGTACACACATTTGGTGTCACTATGCAAATATATCATAAACACAAGCAGCACAGATATTTTCATTTCAATGACCCGTTCAGTTCAATGGGGTTTCTAGCATTTGTGCTACATTTAGAAACCCTAATGAAATTAGAGAACCTTCCAAATGAATGGGAAACTTGTGGTAATAAATAAAAAGAAAATATTATTTTCTTTATCTACAATAGTCCAATAACATAAAAATCAACTTAAGTTTTGATTCACCACAGTGCCATAAATTACTTGGGTTTGGAACAATTGTTGTCTGGTGAAAGAAGAAAAAAAATAAATTCAGAGAAAAAAAATATGCAAAGGAACACTATTTGTTTCTACTGTATATGATTAAAACGTCACCATTAACCAATCTGAACAGGTATTCCTCTTTGGCAAGTTATTGGTTTATAAATATTTTGTGCTTAACTGGCAGTGAACAGAATACCAGAATTCCAGAGACTCCCTGCTTTGATCACATGTCTGTAAAAAATAATGGAATATCTTATTCCATTAGATATGGGATAAAATATAATTAGCAATACACCATACAGGTCTATGAACAAGTAATTTCAATTAGGATTTCAAAACTGTGGGCCAAATGTAATAGAGTGAGAGTTTCAGAAAGTGAGGGATTTGGTAAGGTTTTTCTTTTTTGGCAATCATTTACACTGCAAAACCAGGTTGATCTTGCTGTGTAAATGATTGCCATTTTAAAAAAAACTACAAAACCTTACCAAATCTCTCACTTCTTGAAAATCTCATTCTATAACATTTGGCCCTGTGTCTGATAGAGAACACAGAGGGGAGTGGAGTGGAGTGACACAGTGGCTGGGAAAGAACACATGGGTGGGGGACACACAGTAGCTGGGAGATAACACAGTGATGGGATGAGTGAGAACATAGGGGTGGTATGTGACACTGACTGAGAGAGAACATAAGGGTGGGATGTGACACTGGATGAGAGAGAACACAGGAGTGGGTGATACATTGACTAAAGGCCCGTACACACTGGCCGATATATTGGTCGTTCTATTGAACGGCCGATATATTGCGGGTCTGTCAGCCAGTGTGTACGGGCAATATGTCTGTGAACTCCATCGTTCACAGACATATCACATCGGCCCTGCAGCACAGCCGATGGCCAATATATCTACCGATATATTGGCGCATCGCTGTGTATGTACGGGCGACCAGCCGACCGCCCGTACACAAGCTGCTGCAGCCGGCGGTGATTGACAGCTGAACTGGCCCGGCGTGTCTACACGCCCGTCCAGTTCATGATGTCAGTCCCCAACTAATTGGGCAGTGTGTATGCACAGCACACTGCCAGATCCATCCATAGATTTATCTGCAGATCAATTGATCTGCATATATACCTATCAGTGTGTACCCAGCATAAGAGAGAACACAGGGGTGGGATGTGAAAGACTGAGAGAGAACACAGGGTATGTTGGCGGGGTGACACACTGGCTGAGAGAGAACACAGGGGTGGTTGGGTATCAATGGCTAAGAGAGAACCATTAGTGGGGGATAACACAGTGGCTGAGAGAGAACACGGGGGGACAGTGTGGCTGAAAGAGGAAACAAAGGAGGTTAAATAAATAATGAATAACACAAAAAGGGAAAAATAGCAGAAAGGGGGAACAGTTGGAGACACAGAGAAGGAGAAGAGGGCACAGTAAGGCAGTAGGAGGCACAGAGAGGTAGAAGGGGTACAGATAGAAGCACCAAAAGGCAGAAGGGATTACAGATGGAGGCACAGGCAGAATGGAGCAGAGATAAAGCACAGATAGAATGGGGCACATATAGAAGCATGGACAGACAGACAGACAGACAAACAGAAGGGGATACAGATAGAAGGAAATGTGTAACTGGTTGGTTGAGGTAACACAACAAATTACTTTAAAATTTTAGACAAGTCTCTTGACTAATATATTTTTAGAATAAAAAAGTGGCTAGAGACAAGTGGTCCTGTATTCAGGGGGCCAGTGTATGGGCTAATGTCTACCAGATGTACTAACAGGCCAGTGCCTAAAGGGTTAATGGTGGTAAAATGACACAGGCTTGGCTATACTGACATTGCAGGAGCGAATCAACGGTGGAAGGGCTCCAATTCTATAACTTGTATAGGGCCCCATGAAATGATGATCTGGCTCTGGCTGTATCCCAGCAGGTCCATCTCACTCTGACTCACTGGCTGAGTATATATCAGCAGATGGGAGCCATAGGCACTCACCAAGCTTTTAACACAGTTTACTGGCTGAGAGTGCAACAAGCCCCCTGTGCTACAGCACAGGACACGCGGTCACACTCTGAGGTTAGAGGTTAGAGGTTAAGCCACCAGGCCGAACGGCAAGGCATCTCTTTCACTGGGGGTCCCTACTACTAGGTGTGGGTCCGGGGTGCAGGACCCCATTACGTCGGCACAGGTCGGCTACCCCAGGGCAGCACACACACACAGGTGAAAATTAGTAAGGGTTAATAAGAAGCACATAAGTGCTATGTAAGTGAGGTGTGATTTAAATAATACAAAAATATATACAATGTTATAGGGAAAAACATAATTGTTAATAAAGTGTTAGGGTGTGCCAACCTGAAGCAGCCCAGCCATAGCAACACAGGAAAAATCGCACCCCAAACCCACCACATCACTGATGTCAAGCTCCAGCTTAAACAAAGATTCAAGTTGAAAGATCTAATAATAATAATAATAATAATAATAACAACATATTTTGACATTTCAGTTTCCTTTACTGAATGGTGTAATTAATTGATTTATGGGCCCGATCCAGAGTTGTATGTTATGTCAATGTTTTTGTAATGGAAGTATTATGGGTAGACTGCGCATGCACCGCAATCGTACTTTGCATGTGTAAAGGTGCCTTTGCAAGTCCGCCTACAGTGAGGATTTCATTGCAGAGTGATTGACAGGAAGTGACCATTTAGGGGAGTTAACGTGGAGTAGCGGCAAAAAACAAGCATGTCATGGCAGTTTTCAGGGCATGTATATGCTGACAGCTGCAATTATGTATGCAGAAAAACATGGCACCTGCATTGCTACTGCCACATTCAGACTGCGTAGCCATAGACCTAAGTGAGCAAACAATGTTCCTCATTTTTGCGGTTAGGCTGTGAATGTGTACACAATTGTGAATGACTTGCAATAGATCCAGTGAGTGTCTCTTTTAAGTTCCGGGTGGCAGCTTTACTTGCTAACATTTGACATTCGCAATTGTATTTGCATTAGTGTACAACTCGGAAGCAGGCCCCCTGTGTATTTTATCTGCTATTCCTGTACAACTCTGATGAATAACTTATTTGTTTGATACCATTGATTCTTGTGTAGTGTAAAGGGGGTACACACGTAGAGATCCATGCTTAAATTCTAAGCAACCTGACTAGATTGCTTAGAAATTAAGCACGGATCTATCCATGTGTATACCCATATCGCTATGCTGATTCTAGATTTGGAATGCATGCCAAATCTAGTTAGATCGCTCATTTGACCGCTGGGTGAAATGAGCGCCCCCCCACCCCCTGCACTCCTACTTTGCTCAACACACATTGTGCTAAGTGCTGAGCGGGGGGAGAGATGTCTGCTGAGCGGTCTGTGCTAAATCTCTCAGCACACATTTCCCTCGTGTGTACAGGGCGTAAGAAGTGTTGTGATTCCTTTGTATTCAAATTACTATTGAAATCTTGTGGCACAGTACTACTAATTTAGCTATTGTCTGTAATCAGGAATTCAGATAATTGTTTTTATGAGTAGAAAATGCATCACATGAGATATAGCTAATATTTTATATATTTGCTACTCATTACTTGCAGATCCAATTGCTGGTAAAACAGTTCCTTGGAATAACACAGTTGTGGGAGACATAGATATTAATAACTAGCATACAGTATAATACATGTAGAACAATTGGATACAAGGGGGTAGTTTTACTAAAGCTTATAAAACGGACAAGTGATCGTGTTGCCCATAGCAACCAGATCCTATCATTTTCTAGAATGCTTTGGAGAAATGGTAGATAGAATCTGATTAGTGATTAGTTGCTGTGGGCAACGTCACCACTTGTCTGTTTAGGAATTTTAGTATACATGTACTGTATCTACCCCAAATTGTCAATGCAAGTCTAAAAGATGGACAGCCACAATAATGTGAAATTAGAGATGAGCGGGTTCGGTTTCTCTGAAACCGAACCCGCACGAACTTCATGTTTTTTTCACGGGTCCGAGCAGACTCGGATCCTCCCGCCTTGCTCGGTTAACCCGAGCGCGCCCGAACGTCATCATGACGCTGTCGGATTCTCGCGAGACTCGGATTCTATATAAGGAGCCGCGCGTCGCCGCCATTTTCACACGTGCATTGAGATTGATAGGGAGAGGACGTGGCTGGCGTCCTCTCCATTAGAAATTAGATTAGAAGAGAGAGAGAGATTGTGCAGAGTCAGACAGAGTTTACCACAGTGACCAGTGCAGTTGTTGTTAGTTAACTTTTATTTATTTTAATATAATATATCCGTTCTCTGCTATATCCGTTCTCTGCCTGAAAAAAAACGATACACAGCAGCAGCCAGTCACACAGTGTGACTCAGTCTGTGTGCACTCAGCTCAGCCCAGTGTGCTGCACATCAATGTATAAAAGGCAAAGCTTATAATAATTGTGGGGGAGACTGGGGAGCACTGCAGGTTGTTATAGCAGGAGCCCCCAGGAGTACATAATATTATATTAATTTAAAATTAAACAGTGCACACTTTTGCTGCAGGAGTGCCACTGCCAGTGTGACTAGTGGTGACCAGTGCCTGACCACCAGTATAGTAGTATATTGTTGTATGTATTGTATACTATCTCTTTATCAACCAGTCTATATTAGCAGCAGACACAGTACAGTGCGGTAGTTCACGGCTGTGGCTACCTCTGTGTCGGCAGTCGGAACTCGGCAGGCAGTCCGTCCATCCATAATTGTATTACAATATATACCACCTAACCGTGGTATTTTTTTTTCTTTCTCTATACCGTCGTCATAGTGTCATACTAGTTGTTACGAGTATACTACTATCTCTTTATCAACCAGTGTACAGTGCGGTAGTTCACGGCTGTGGCTACCTCTGTGTCGGCAGTCGGCAGGCAGTCCGTCCATCCATAATTGTATTATTATTATAATATATACCACCTAACCGTGGTTTTTTTTTCATTCTTTATACCGTCGTCATAGTGTCATACTAGTTGTTACGAGTATACTACTATCTCTTTATCAACCAGTGTACAGTGCGGTAGTTCACGGCTGTGGCTACCTCTGTGTCGGCAGTCGGCAGGCAGTCCGTCCATCCATAATTGTATTATTATTATAATATATACCACCTAACCGTGGTTTTTTTTTTCATTCTTTATACCGTCGTCATAGTGTCATACTAGTTGTTACGAGTATACTACTATCTCTTTATCAACCAGTGTACAGTGCGGTAGTTCACGGCTGTGGCTACCTCTGTGTCGGCAGTCGGCAGGCAGTCCGTCCATCCATAATTGTATTATTATTATAATATATACCACCTAACCGTGGTTTTTTTTTCATTCTTTATACCGTCGTCATAGTGTCATACTAGTTGTTACGAGTATACTACTATCTCTTTATCAACCAGTGTACAGTGCGGTAGTTCACGGCTGTGGCTACCTCTGTGTCGGCAGTCGGCAGGCAGTCCGTCCATCCATAATTGTATTATTATTATAATATATACCACCTAACCGTGGTTTTTTTATACCACCTAACCGTGGCAGTCCGTCCATAATTGTATACTAGTATCCAATCCATCCATCTCCATTGTTTACCTGAGGTGCCTTTTAGTTCTGCCTATAAAATATGGAGAACAAAAAAGTTGAGGTTCCAAAATTAGGGAAAGATCAAGATCCACTTCCACCTCGTGCTGAAGCTGCTGCCACTAGTCATGGCCGAGACGATGAAATGCCAGCAACGTCGTCTGCCAAGGCCGATGCCCAATGTCATAGTACAGAGCATGTCAAATCCAAAACACCAAATATCAGAAAAAAAAGGACTCCAAAACCTAAAATAAAATTGTCGGAGGAGAAGCGTAAACTTGCCAATATGCCATTTACCACACGGAGTGGCAAGGAACGGCTGAGGCCCTGGCCTATGTTCATGGCTAGTGGTTCAGCTTCACATGAGGATGGAAGCACTCAGCCTCTCGCTAGAAAACTGAAAAGACTCAAGCTGGCAAAAGCACCGCAAAGAACTGTGCGTTCTTTGAAATCCCAAATCCACAAGGAGAGTCCAATTGTGTCGTTTGCGATGCCTGACCTTCCCAACACTGGACGTGAAGAGCATGCGCCTTCCACTATTTGCATGCCCCCTGCAAGTGCTGGAAGGAGAACCCGCAGTCCAGTTCCTGATAGTCAGATTGAAGATGTCAGTGTTGAAGTACACCAGGATGAGGAGGATATGGGTGTTGCTGGCGCTGGGGAGGAAATTGACCAGGAGGATTCTGATGGTGAGGTGGTTTGTTTAAGTCAGGCACCCGGGGAGACACCTGTTGTCCGTGGGAGGAATATGGCCGTTGACATGCCAGGTGAAAATACCAAAAAAATCAGCTCTTCGGTGTGGAGGTATTTCACCAGAAATGCGGACAACAGGTGTCAAGCCGTGTGTTCCCTTTGTCAAGCTGTAATAAGTAGGGGTAAGGACGTTAACCACCTCGGAACATCCTCCCTTATACGTCACCTGCAGCGCATTCATAATAAGTCAGTGACAAGTTCAAAAACTTTGGGTGACAGCGGAAGCAGTCCACTGACCAGTAAATCCCTTCCTCTTGTAACCAAGCTCACGCAAACCACCCCACCAACTCCCTCAGTGTCAATTTCCTCCTTCCCCAGGAATGCCAATAGTCCTGCAGGCCATGTCACTGGCAAGTCTGACGAGTCCTCTCCTGCCTGGGATTCCTCCGATGCATCCTTGCGTGTAACGCCTACTGCTGCTGGCGCTGCTGTTGTTGCCGCTGGGAGTCGATGGTCATCCCAGAGGGGAAGTCGTAAGCCCACTTGTACTACTTCCAGTAAGCAATTGACTGTTCAACAGTCCTTTGCGAGGAAGATGAAATATCACAGCAGTCATCCTACTGCAAAGCGGATAACTGAGTCCTTGACAACTATGTTGGTGTTAGACGTGCGTCCGGTATCCGCCGTTAGTTCACAGGGAACTAGACAATTTATTGAGGCAGTGTGCCCCCGTTACCAAATACCATCTAGGTTCCACTTCTCTAGGCAGGCGATACCGAGAATGTACACGGACGTCAGAAAAAGACTCACCAGTGTCCTAAAAAATGCAGTTGTACCCAATGTCCACTTAACCACGGACATGTGGACAAGTGGAGCAGGGCAGGGTCAGGACTATATGACTGTGACAGCCCACTGGGTAGATGTATGGACTCCCGCCGCAAGAACAGCAGCGGCGGCACCAGTAGCAGCATCTCGCAAACGCCAACTCTTTCCTAGGCAGGCTACGCTTTGTATCACCGCTTTCCAGAATACGCACACAGCTGAAAACCTCTTACGGCAACTGAGGAAGATCATCGCGGAATGGCTTACCCCAATTGGACTCTCCTGTGGATTTGTGGCATCGGACAACGCCAGCAATATTGTGTGTGCATTAAATATGGGCAAATTCCAGCACGTCCCATGTTTTGCACATACCTTGAATTTGGTGGTGCAGAATTTTTTAAAAAATGACAGGGGCGTGCAAGAGATGCTGTCGGTGGCCAGAAAAATTGCGGGACACTTTCGGCGTACAGGCACCACGTACAGAAGACTGGAGCACCACCAAAAACTACTGAACCTGCCCTGCCATCATCTGAAGCAAGAAGTGGTAACGAGGTGGAATTCAACCCTCTATATGCTTCAGAGGTTGGAGGAGCAGCAAAAGGCCATTCAAGCCTATACAATTGAGCACGATATAGGAGATGGAATGCACCTGTCTCAAGTGCAGTGGAGAATGATTTCAACGTTGTGCAAGGTTCTGATGCCCTTTGAACTTGCCACACGTGAAGTCAGTTCAGACACTGCCAGCCTGAGTCAGGTCATTCCCCTCATCAGGCTTTTGCAGAAGAAGCTGGAGGCATTGAAGAAGGAGCTAACACGGAGCGATTCCGCTAGGCATGTGGGACTTGTGGATGCAGCCCTTAATTCGCTTAACAAGGATTCACGGGTGGTCAATCTGTTGAAATCAGAGCACTACATTTTGGCCACCGTGCTCGATCCTAGATTTAAAGCCTACCTTGGATCTCTCTTTCCGGCAGACACAGGTCTGCTGGGGTTGAAAGACCTGCTGGTGACAAAATTGTCAAGTCAAGCGGAACGCGACCTGTCAACATCTCCTCCTTCACATTCTCCCGCAACTGGGGGTGCGAGGAAAAGGCTCAGAATTCCGAGCCCACCCGCTGGCGGTGATGCAGGGCAGTCTGGAGCGACTGCTGATGCTGACATCTGGTCCGGACTGAAGGACCTGACAACGATTACGGACATGTCGTCTACTGTCACTGCATATGATTCTCTCAACATTGATAGAATGGTGGAGGATTATATGAGTGACCGCATCCAAGTAGGCACGTCACACAGTCCGTACTTATACTGGCAGGAAAAAGAGGCAATTTGGAGGCCCTTGCACAAACTGGCTTTATTCTACCTAAGTTGCCCTCCCACAAGTGTGTACTCCGAAAGAGTGTTTAGTGCCGCCGCTCACCTTGTCAGCAATCGGCGTACGAGGTTACATCCAGAAAATGTGGAGAAGATGATGTTCATTAAAATGAATTATAATCAATTCCTCCGCGGAGACATTGACCAGCAGCAATTGCCTCCACAAAGTACACAGGGAGCTGAGATGGTGGATTCCAGTGGGGACGAATTGATAATCTGTGAGGAGGGGGATGTACACGGTGATATATCGGAGGGTGAAGATGAGGTGGACATCTTGCCTCTGTAGAGCCAGTTTGTGCAAGGAGAGATTAATTGCTTCTTTTTTTGGGGGGGTCCAAACCAACCCGTCATATCAGTCACAGTCGTGTGGCAGACCCTGTCACTGAAATGATGGGTTGGTTAAAGTGTGCATGTCCTGTTTTGTTTATACAACATAAGGGTGGGTGGGAGGGCCCAAGGATAATTCCATCTTGCACCTCTTTTTTCTTTTCTTTTTCTTTGCATCATGTGCTGATTGGGGAGGGTTTTTTGGAAGGGACATCCTGCGTGACACTGCAGTGCCACTCCTAGATGGGCCCGGTGTTTGTGTCGGCCACTAGGGTCGCTAATCTTACTCACACAGCTACCTCATTGCGCCTCTTTTTTTCTTTGCGTCATGTGCTGTTTGGGGAGGGTTTTTTGGAAGGGACATCCTGCGTGACACTGCAGTGCCACTCCTAGATGTGCCCGGTGTTTGTGTCGGCCACTAGGGTCGCTAATCTTACTCACACAGTCAGCTACCTCATTGCGCCTCTTTTTTTCTTTGCGTCATGTTCTGTTTGGGGAGGGTTTTTTGGAAGGGCCATCCTGCGTGACACTGCAGTGCCACTCCTAGATGGGCCCGGTGTTTGTGTCGGCCACTAGGGTCGCTAATCTTACTCACACAGCTACCTCATTGCGCCTCTTTTTTTCTTTGCGTCATGTGCTGTTTGGGGAGGGTTTTTTGGAAGGGACATCCTGCGTGACACTGCAGTGCCACTCCTAGATGGGCCCGGTGTTTGTGTCGGCCACTAGGGTCGCTTATCTTTCTCACACAGCTACCTCATTGCGCCTCTTTTTTTCTTTGCGTCATGTGCTGTTTGGGGAGGGTTTTTTGGAAGGGACATCCTGCGTGACACTGCAGTGCCACTCCTAGATGGGCCCGGTGTTTGTGTCGGCCACTAGGGTCGCTTATCTTTCTCACACAGTCAGCTACCTCATTGCGCCTCTTTTTTTCTTTGCGTCATGTGCTGTTTGGGGAGGGTTTTTTGGAAGGGACATCCTGCGTGACACTGCAGTGCCACTCCTAGATGGGCCCGGTGTTTGTGTCGGCCACTAGGGTCGCTTATCTTTCTCACACAGTCAGCTACCTCATTGCGCCTCTTTTTTTCTTTGCGTCATGTGCTGTTTGGGGAGGTTTTTTTGGAAGGGACATCCTGCGTGACACTGCAGTGCCACTCCTAGATGGGCCCGGTGTTTGTGTCGGCCACTAGGGTCGCTTATCTTTCTCACACAGTCAGCTACCTCATTGCGCCTCTTTTTTTCTTTGCGTCATGTGCTGTTTGGGGAGGGTTTTTTGGAAGGGACATCCTGCGTGACACTGCAGTGCCACTCCTAGATGGGCCCGGTGTTTGTGTCGGCCACTAGGGTCGCTAATCTTACTCACACAGCTACCTCATTGCGCCTCTTTTTTTCTTTGCGTCATGTGCTGTTTGGGGAGGGTTTTTTGGAAGGGACATCCTGCGTGACACTGCAGTGCCACTCCTAGATGGGCCCGGTGTTTGTGTCGGCCACTAGGGTCGCTTATCTTACTCACACAGCGACCTCGGTGCAAATTTTAGGACTAAAAATAATATTGTGAGGTGTGATGTGTTCAGAATAGGCTGAAAATGAGTGTAAATTATGTTTTTTGAGGTTAATAATACTTTGGGATCAAAATTACCCCCAAATTCTATGATTTAAGCTGTTTTTTAGGGTTTTTTGAAAAAAACACCCGAATCCAAAACACACCCGAATCCGACAAAAAAAATTCGGTGAGGTTTTGCCAAAACGCGGTCGAACCCAAAACACGGCCGCGGAACCGAACCCAAAACCAAAACACAAAACCCGAAAAATTTCCGGCGCTCATCTCTATGTGAAATCCACTTACATGTGTTTTATTACATCCTCTTCTTAGTGTAGAAATCAGTAGATAAAGAAACTTGAGAATAAATATATTTAATTGAACAGAAATGTAAATCCTCTTTAGTGCAGTCTATTTAAACTATGAGGCTTACCATTCATAATATGCCTAAGGCACCTTTCCTCCTGACTTCTAATTACCAAGCATATTTATAAATAAGACAGTACTTGTCACTAAGTCAGTGCCAACTTTCTCACTCTAATTTATTAACAAGTCTCAATAATTCCCTAACAATCTGACAAGTTCTGTAAGATATATAGAGATCAGAGCAACAGAGCATGCCTGCACCACAAGCTGAGTTATATTTATTAAACCTTAGTAAGCAAATTTAAAGTCAGATGAAGAAATATCTGTTACTGTGCTCAATTACTTAAATGTACATATACAGTACTTTCACATTCTGCTCTATTTTAGGGTCAATTAGTTCAGAACAAAGTTGCCTTGTGGAATTACAGGCATTTCAAACTTTAATTTATTGGTTCCAAGTTCAGTCAGGGTTTTAAGATTCCTTATATCATATAACGTCATGCCTTAATTTATTCTGATATGCCCCACATACCTTAACACTACGTTCCCATACAACCAGGGGTGTAGCGAGGGTGGCTCCGGTGGAGTGTGAGCACCGGGCGCTGGAAAAGTTAGAGGGCGCACCCTCCTTCCCTCCACCTGCTATACTGCAGGACACTATACAGGCAGCCGCAGAGCAGGAGGAGGAGAAGCAGAGAGGAGCACACTGACTCAGACTCAAAGACTAGGTACGGAACGGGGTAGGCCAGAGGCAACAGCAGGAGACACTGGCAGCCAGCACATGCTGGAGCTCTGCCCACGCTCTTTACATGTCTCACTGTTTACTTGTAGCTGTGCAGCAGAGTTACTTATAACCTGCAGCACCTCTCTTTCCCGGCTGCTTCAGCACTTCTTTCTGCCCCAGTTGCTGCAGCACCTCTCTCTTCCCTGGCTGTTACAGCACCCCCCTCTGCCCCGGCTGCTACAGCACCTCTTTCTACATCATAGTTTCCTATCTTTTTAATCGCCTTTCTGAGAGAAGCCCGGAGAGGAGACGCAGCAGGCTTCTTCGGGGGCCGAACTGTTATGTCATTAAGCCACGCCCCAAAGACAGGAAAATGCCCGCGATTCGCAGGTCCATCGGTAGGGGGCAGGGCTAAATGAATGCAATTAGCCGCGCCCCTTCCCAGAGCCTCCGACAATGCATTCATTTTATCCCCGTACTGCCTGCTTCACTAGGAAGCGGGCAGATATCAACAGGATGTGGGAGAGTCACCTACCCTTCCAGGGCTGCGGGTGACTACTCGAAAAATTGGGAGCTTCCTGAAGCTTCCGGGTGGGTAGGCAAGTATGCTCTACATTGATGCTGCAGCACCTCTCTCTTACTCAGCTGCTGCTGCAGCACGTCTCTCTGCATTAGAAGCTGCAGAGTAACATGTATAAGTGGCTCTACTGTGGCATAATGTGTATAAGGGGTACTACTGTGTGGTGTAATGTGAACAACAGACAATACTGTGCGGTGTAATATGAACGGATACTATTCTATGGCCACGCCCCTTCCCCCACAAAGATATGCCCCTATATGTTTCTTGCTCACCTTTGCGCGCATTATCCCTATTTTGGTCATGGGGGCGCCCAAAGAAAACATTCGCACTGAGCACCATAAGGTCTAGAACTGGCCCTGTCACCAATTTCAGATTTTTAAATATATTTTAATTTAAAATGTAACATGCACCCAATTCAGTAAAGGGGAGAGGACACCGAAACACATCCTTGCTCCGGGCACCATGGCACCTAGCTACACCTCTGCATACAACACGTGATTGGAATGTGCTAAAGATGCTCACTGAAAGCATTTGCCGAGACCTGCTAATCATCTAACCAGCTAATATGTTTTCCAAAAACCATTCACAAATTGTTGTTTTATTATGATTGAATTACTGTATGTTAAGGACATCTGTGTTAAAAGCCAACTTCCCATACTATTATATATATATATATATATATATATATATATATATATATATATAGTGGGGCAAAAATGTATTTGGACAGCCACCGATTGTGCAAGTTGACCCACTTAAAAAGATGAGAGGTCTGTAATTTCCATCATAGGTACACTTCAACTGTGAGAGACAGAATCTGAAAAAAATAAACTAGGAAATCATATTGTATGAATTTTTAAACTACTTATTTGTATATATGCTTCAGAGGATGGAGAAGCAGCTTAATGCCATTCAAGCTTATACATCCACCTACGATGTAGGCAAAGGAGAGGCAATGCACCTGACTCAAGCGCAGTGGAAAATGACTTCCGTCTTGTGCAAGTTTCTCCAACCCTTCAAACTTGCCACACGTGAAGTCAGTTCAGACACTGCCAGCTTGAGTCAGGTCATTCCCCTCATCAGGCTTTTGCAGAAGCAGCTGGAGAAATTGAAGGAGGAGCTAATACGGAGCGATTCCGCAAAGTATGTGGTACTTGTGGATGGAGCCCTTCATTTGCTTTGCCAGGATTCAAGGGTGGTCAATCTGTTGAAATCAGAGCACTACATTTTGGTCACCGTGCTCGATCCTAGGTTTAAAGCCTACATTGTATCTATCTTTCCAGCAGACACAAGTCTGCAGAGGTGCAAAGACCTGCTGGTTAGTAATTTGTCAACTCAAGCGGAACGTAACATAGTAACATAGTATCTGAGGTTGAAAAAAGACAATTGTCCATCGAGTTCAACCTATTTGTGGTCTCCTATGCATGATGATTTGACTAAAATTTCTGACTGATGCTGATGTCAGCCATTGCATTTTATCCCTATTTATAGTAACTATAATGCATGACTATGCACCATACCCCTGGATATCCTTATCCATTAGGAATTTATCTAGCCCATTCTTAAAGGTGTTGACAGATTCCGCCATTACAACTCCCTCAGGCAGGGAATTCCAAACACGTATTGTCCTTACCGTGAAAAAGCCTTTACGCCGTATTGTGCGGAATCTCCTCTCCTCTAACCTGAGCGAGAGTCCACGAGTCCTCTGTGTTGATCTAACCAAAAACAGATCCTGCGCAAGCTCTTTGTATTGTCCCCTTATATATTTGTAGATGTTGATATCCCCTCTTAGTCTCTGCTTTTCCAATGTAAACATGCCTAGTCTTTCAAGCCTTTCCTTGTATTCCATCGTCTCCATGCCCTTAATTAGTTTGGTCGCCCTCCTCTGAACCTTTTCTAGCTCCAGGATATCCTTTTTGTAGTACGGTGCCCAGAATTGTGCACAGTATTCAAGGTGTTGCCTCACTAGTGATTTAAATAATGGGAGTATAATACTCTCGTCCCTAGCATCAATACCCCGTTTTATGCATGCTAATATCTTATTAGCCTTCTTTGCTGCAGTCCTACTTTGGGTACTACTGCTTAGTTTGCTATCTATGAGGACACCTAAGTCCTTTTCCAGTACAGAATCCCCTAATTTTACCCCATTAAGTAGGTAGGTGTAATTTTTGTTCTTGTTGCCACAGTGCATTACCTTACACTTGTCTGTGTTGAAGCGCATTCTCCATTTGGCTGCCCATGCTTCTAATTTAACTAAGTCGTTCTGTAGAGACTCGGCATCCTCCTCTGTATTTATAGCCTTACACAATTTGGTGTTATCTGCAAAAATTGACACCATGCTCTCTAGACCTTCTGTCGTTAATGAAAATATTGAACAATAGCGGTCCTAATACTGAGCCTTGCGGCACACCACTTAGCACTTCAGTCCAAGTTGAAACAGATCCATTAACCACAACGCGCTGCTCCCTATTATATAACCAGTTTTTGACCCAAGTGCATATTGTGCTTCCTAGCCCTGATTCTTGTAGCTTGTAGATAAGTCTCATGTGTGGTACAGTATCGAACGCTTTGGCAAAGTCTAAAAAGATTACATCCACATCTTTACCCTGATCTAGGTTTTCGCTCACTGTTTCATAAAAGCCAAGTAAGTTGGTTTGACAGGATCTGTCCTTCATAAACCCATGTTGATTCCTTTTAATGACCTTATTGACTTCAAGGTACTTCTGAATACTATCTCTTAGAATACCTTCCAATACTTTCCCCACTATAGATGTAAGACTAACTGGTCTATAATTACCTGGTTCAGCTTTACTTCCCTTTTTGAATATAGGCACTACTTCCGCTATATGCCAGACTTTGGGAACCATACCTGATATAACTGAACCCTTAAAGATCAAAAATAGCTGTTTTGCCAGTTCAGAGTGAAGCTCCATTAGAACCCTTGGATGAATACTAGAGATGAGCGCCTGAAATTTTTCGGGTTTTGTGTTTTGGTTTTGGGTTCGGTTCCGCGGCCGTGTTTTGGGTTCGAACGCGTTTTGGCAAAACCTCACCGAATTTTTTTTGTCGGATTCGGGTGTGTTTTGGATTCGGGTGTTTTTTTCAAAAAACACTAAAAAACAGCTTAAATCATAGAATTTGGGGGTCATTTTGATCCCAAAGTATTATTAACCTCAAAAACCATAATTTACACACATTTTCAGTCTATTCTGAATACCTCACACCTCACAATATTATTTTTAGTCCTAAAATTTGCACCGAGGTCGCTGTGTGAGTAAGATAAGCGACCCTAGTGGCCGACACAAACACCGGGCCCATCTAGGAGTGGCACTGCAGTGTCACGCAGGATGTCCCTTCCAAAAAACCCTCCCCAAACAGCACATGACGCAAAGAAAAAAAGAGGCGCAATGAGGTAGCTGTGTGAGTAAGATTAGCGACCCTAGTGGCCGACACAAACACCGGGCCCATCTAGGAGTGGCACTGCAGTGTCACACAGGATGGCCCTTCCAAAAAACCCTCCCCAAACAGCACATGACGCAAAGAAAAAAAGAGGCGCAATGAGGTAGCTGTGTGAGTAAGATTAGCGACCCTAGTGGCCGACACAAACACCGGGCCCATCTAGGAGTGGCACTGCAGTGTCACGCAGGATGTCCCTTCCAAAAAACCCTCCCCAAACAGCACATGACGCAAAGAAAAAAAGAGGCGCAATGAGGTAGCTGTGTGAGTAAGATTAGCGACCCTAGTGGCCGACACAAACACCGGGCCCATCTAGGAGTGGCACTGCAGTGTCACGCAGGATGTCCCTTCCAAAAAACCCTCCCCAAACAGCACATGACGCAAAGAAAAAAAGAGGCGCAATGAGGTAGCTGACTGTGTGAGTAAGATTAGCGACCCTAGTGGCCGACACAAACACCGGGCCCATCTAGGAGTGGCACTGCAGTGTCACGCAGGATGTCCCTTCCAAAAAACCCTCCCCAATCAGCACATGATGCAAAGAAAAAGAAAAGAAAAAAGAGGTGCAAGATGGAATTGTCCTTGGGCCCTCCCACCCACCCTTATGTTGTATAAACAAAACAGGACATGCACACTTTAACCAACCCATCATTTCAGTGACAGGGTGTGCCACACGACTGTGACTGATATGACGGGTTGGTTTGGACCCCCCCCAAAAAAGAAGCAATTAATCTCTCCTTGCACAAACTGGCTCTACAGAGGCAAGATGTCCACCTCATCTTCACCCTCCGATATATCACCGTGTACATCCCCCTCCTCACAGATTATCAATTCGTCCCCACTGGAATCCACCATCTCAGCTCCCTGTGTACTTTGTGGAGGCAATTGCTGCTGGTCAATGTCTCCGCGGAGGAATTGATTATAATTCATTTTAATGAACATCATCTTCTCCACATTTTCTGGATGTAACCTCGTACGCCGATTGCTGACAAGGTGAGCGGCGGCACTAAACACTCTTTCGGAGTACACACTTGTGGGAGGGCAACTTAGGTAGAATAAAGCCAGTTTGTGCAAGGGCCTCCAAATTGCCTCTTTTTCCTGCCAGTATAAGTACGGACTGTGTGACGTGCCTACTTGGATGCGGTCACTCATATAATCCTCCACCATTCTATCAATGTTGAGAGAATCATATGCAGTGACAGTAGACGACATGTCCGTAATCGTTGTCAGGTCCTTCAGTCCGGACCAGATGTCAGCATCAGCAGTCGCTCCAGACTGCCCTGCATCACCGCCAGCGGGTGGGCTCGGAATTCTGAGCCTTTTCCTCGCACCCCCAGTTGCGGGAGAATGTGAAGGAGGAGATGTTGACAGGTCGCGTTCCGCTTGACTTGACAATTTTGTCACCAGCAGGTCTTTCAACCCCAGCAGACCTGTGTCTGCCGGAAAGAGAGATCCAAGGTAGGCTTTAAATCTAGGATCGAGCACGGTGGCCAAAATGTAGTGCTCTGATTTCAACAGATTGACCACCCGTGAATCCTTGTTAAGCGAATTAAGGGCTGCATCCACAAGTCCCACATGCCTAGCGGAATCGCTCCCTTTTAGCTCCTTCTTCAATGCCTCCAGCTTCTTCTGCAAAAGCCTGATGAGGGGAATGACCTGACTCAGGCTGGCAGTGTCTGAACTGACTTCACGTGTGGCAAGTTCAAAGGGCATCAGAACCTTGCACAACGTTGAAATCATTCTCCACTGCACTTGAGACAGGTGCATTCCACCTACTATATTGTGCTCAATTGTATAGGCTTGAATGGCCTTTTGCTGCTCCTCCAACCTCTGAAGCATATAGAGGGTTGAATTCCACCTCGTTACCACTTCTTGCTTCAGATGATGGCAGGGCAGGTTCAGTAGTTTTTGGTGGTGCTCCAGTCTTCTGTACGTGGTGCCTGTACGCCGAAAGTGTCCCACAATTTTTCTGGCCACCGACAGCATCTCTTGCACGCCCCTGTCGTTTTTTTAAAAATTCTGCACCACCAAATTCAAGGTATGTGCAAAACATGGGACGTGCTGGAATTTGCCCATATTTAATGCACACACAATATTGCTGGCGTTGTCCGATGCCACAAATCCACAGGAGAGTCCAATTGGGGTAAGCCATTCCGCGATGATCTTCCTCAGTTGCCGTAAGAGGTTTTCAGCTGTGTGCGTATTCTGGAAAGCGGTGATACAAAGCGTAGCCTGCCTAGGAAAGAGTTGGCGTTTGCGAGATGCTGCTACTGGTGCCGCCGCTGCTGTTCTTGCGGCGGGAGTCCATACATCTACCCAGTGGGCTGTCACAGTCATATAGTCCTGACCCTGCCCTGCTCCACTTGTCCACATGTCCGTGGTTAAGTGGACATTGGGTACAACTGCATTTTTTAGGACACTGGTGAGTCTTTTTCTGACGTCCGTGTACATTCTCGGTATCGCCTGCCTAGAGAAGTGGAACCTAGATGGTATTTGGTAACGGGGGCACACTGCCTCAATAAATTGTCTAGTTCCCTGTGAACTAACGGCGGATACCGGACGCACGTCTAACACCAACATAGTTGTCAAGGACTCAGTTATCCGCTTTGCAGTAGGATGACTGCTGTGATATTTCATCTTCCTCGCAAAGGACTGTTGAACAGTCAATTGCTTACTGGAAGTAGTACAAGTGGGCTTACGACTTCCCCTCTGGGATGACCATCGACTCCCAGCGGCAACAACAGCAGCGCCAGCAGCAGTAGGCGTTACACGCAAGGATGCATCGGAGGAATCCCAGGCAGGAGAGGACTCGTCAGAATTGCCAGTGACATGGCCTGCAGGACTATTGGCATTCCTGGGGAAGGAGGAAATTGACACTGAGGGAGTTGGTGGGGTGGTTTGCGTGAGCTTGGTTACAAGAGGAAGGGATTTACTGGTCAGTGGACTGCTTCCGCTGTCACCCAAAGTTTTTGAACTTGTCACTGACTTATTATGAATGCGCTGCAGGTGACGTATAAGGGAGGATGTTCCGAGGTGGTTAACGTCCTTACCCCTACTTATTACAGCTTGACAAAGGGAACACACGGCTTGACACCTGTTGTCCGCATTTCTGGTGAAATACCTCCACACCGAAGAGCTGATTTTTTTGGTATTTTCACCTGGCATGTCAACGGCCATATTCCTCCCACGGACAACAGGTGTCTCCCCGGGTGCCTGACTTAAACAAACCACCTCACCATCAGAATCCTCCTGGTCAATTTCCTCCCCAGCGCCAGCAACACCCATATCCTCCTCATCCTGGTGTACTTCAACACTGACATCTTCAATCTGACTATCAGGAACTGGACTGCGGGTGCTCCTTCCAGCACTTGCAGGGGGCGTGCAAATGGTGGAAGGCGCATGCTCTTCACGTCCAGTGTTGGGAAGGTCAGGCATCGCAACCGACACAATTGGACTCTCCTTGTGGATTTGGGATTTCGAAGAATGCACAGTTCTTTGCTGTGCTGCTTTTGCCAGCTTGAGTCTTTTCATTTTTCTAGCGAGAGGCTGAGTGCTTCCATCCTCATGTGAAGCTGAACCACTAGCCATGAACATAGGCCAGGGCCTCAGCCGTTCCTTGCCACTCCGTGTGGTAAATGGCATATTGGCAAGTTTACGCTTCTCCTCCGACAATTTTATTTTAGGTTTTGGAGTCCTTTTTTTACTGATATTTGGTGTTTTGGATTTGACATGCTCTGTACTATGACATTGGGCATCGGCCTTGGCAGACGACGTTGCTGGCATTTCATCGTCTCGGCCATGACTAGTGGCAGCAGCTTCAGCACGAGGTGGAAGTGGATCTTGATCTTTCCCTAATTTTGGAACCTCAACATTTTTGTTCTCCATATTTTAATAGGCACAACTAAAAGGCACCTCAGGTAAACAATGGAGATGGATGGATTGGATACTAGTATACAATTATGGACGGGCTGCCGAGTGCCGACACAGAGGTAGCCACAGCCGTTAACTACCGCACTGTACTGTGTCTGCTGCTAATATATAGACTGGTTGATAAA
Organism: Pseudophryne corroboree; assembly: GCF_028390025.1. Taxonomy (NCBI): domain Eukaryota; kingdom Metazoa; phylum Chordata; class Amphibia; order Anura; family Myobatrachidae; genus Pseudophryne; species Pseudophryne corroboree. The sequence continues at coordinate 843,854,872 of NC_086445.1, forward strand.
GAGATAGTATACTCGTAACTAGTATGTATGTATAAAGAAAGAAAAAAAAAACACGGTTAGGTGGTATATACAATTATGGACGGGCTGCCGAGTGCCGACACAGAGGTAGCCACAGCCGTGAACTACCGCACTGTACTGTGTCTGCTGCTAATATATAGACTGGTTGATAAAGAGATAGTATACTCGTAACTAGTATGTATGTATAAAGAAAGAAAAAAAAAACACGGTTAGGTGGTATATACAATTATGGACGGGCTGCCGAGTGCCGACACAGAGGTAGCCACAGCCGTGAACTACCGCACTGTACTGTGTCTGCTGCTAATATAGACTGGTTGATAAAGAGATAGTATACTCGTAACTAGTATGTATGTATAAAGAAAGAAAAAAAAACCACGGTTAGGTGGTATATACAATTATGGACGGGCTGCCGAGTGCCGACACAGAGGTAGCCACAGCCGTGAACTACCGCACTGTACTGTGTCTGCTGCTAATATATAGACTGGTTGATAAAGAGATAGTATACTCGTAACTAGTATGTATGTATAAAGAAAGAAAAAAAAACCACGGTTAGGTGGTATATACAATTATGGACGGGCTGCCGAGTGCCGACACAGAGGTAGCCACAGCCGTGAACTACCGCACTGTACTGTGTCTGCTGCTAATATATAGACTGGTTGATAAAGAGATAGTATACTCGTAACTAGTATGTATGTATAAAGAAAGAAAAAAAAACCACGGTTAGGTGGTATATACAATTATGGACGGGCTGCCGAGTGCCGACACAGAGGTAGCCACAGCCGTGAACTACCGCACTGTACTGTGTCTGCTGCTAATATATAGACTGGTTGATAAAGAGACAGTATACTCGTAACTAGTATGTATGTATAAAGAAAGAAAAAAAAACCACGGTTAGGTGGTATATACAATTATGGACGGGCTGCCGAGTGCCGACACAGAGGTAGCCACAGCCGTGAACTACCGCACTGTACTGTGTCTGCTGCTAATATATAGACTGGTTGATAAAGAGATAGTATACTCGTAACTAGTATGTATGTATAAAGAAAGAAAAAAAAACCACGGTTAGGTGGTATATACAATTATGGACGGGCTGCCGAGTGCCGACACAGAGGTAGCCACAGCCGTGAACTACCGCACTGTACTGTGTCTGCTGCTAATATAGACTGGTTGATAAAGAGATAGTATACTACTAATATTATATATACTGGTGGTCAGGTCACTGGTCACTAGTCACACTGGCAGTGGCACTCCTGCAGCAAAAGTGTGCACTGTTTAATTTTAATATAATATTATGTACTCCTGGCTCCTGCTATAACCTATAACTGGCACTGCAGTAGTGCTCCCCAGTCTCCCCCACAATTATAAGCTGTGTGAGCTGAGCAGTCAGACAGATATATAATATATATAGATGATGCAGCACACTGGCCTGAGCCTGAGCAGTGCACACAGATATGGTATGTGACTGACTGAGTCACTGTGTGTATCGCTTTTTTCAGGCAGAGAACGGATATATTAAATAAACTGCACTGTGTGTCTGGTGGTCACTCACTATATAATATATTATGTACTCCTGGCTCCTGCTATAACCTATAACTGGCACTGCAGTAGTGCTCCCCAGTCTCCCCCACAATTATAAGCTGTGTGAGCTGAGCAGTCAGACAGATATATATAATATTATATATAGATAATAGATGATGCAGCACACTGGCCTGAGCCTGAGCAGTGCACACATATATGGTATGTGACTGAGTCACTGTGTGCTGTGTATCGCTTTTTTCAGGCAGAGAACGGATTATAAATAAAACTGGTGGTCACTGGTCACTATCAGCAAAACTCTGCACTGTACTGAGTACTCCTAATGCTCCCCAAAATTAGTAAATCAAGTGTCTCTCTAATCTATTCTAAACGGAGAGGACGCCAGCCACGTCCTCTCCCTATCAATCTCAATGCACGTGTGAAAATGGCGGCGACGCGCGGCTCCTTATATAGAATCCGAGTCTCGCGATAGAATCCGAGCCTCGCGAGAATCCGACAGCGTCATGATGACGTTCGGGCGCGCTCGGGTTAACCGAGCAAGGCGGGAAGATCCGAGTCGCTCGGACCCATGAAAAAAAACATGAAGTTCTGGCGGGTTCGGATTCAGAGAAACCGAACCCGCTCATCTCTAATGAATACCATCGGGCCCTGTTGATTTATTAATCTTTAAATGTTTTAATCGGTCACAGACTACTTCCTCGCTTAAATAAGTACCTATCAGTGGGATATTCTCATTATTGAGATTGTGTGTCAGTCCCTGAATTGGGTCCTCTCTAGAAAATACTGTTGAAAAAAACTCATTTAGTGTGTCCGCTATGTCATTATCATTTTTGCTTAAGACTCCCAACTTGTCTTTTAAAGGGCCTATACTCTCCTTCTTTAATCTCTTGCTATTAATGTATTTAAAGAATTTTTTGGGATTCGCTTTGCTTTCCTTTGCTACTAGTTTTTCAGTTTCTACTTTAGCCGCTCTTATTTCCTTTTTGCAAATTTTGTTACATTCCTTATAGTGCTGAAATGACTCTGCTTCCCCGTCAGATTTGTATTTTTTAAATGCTCGCCTTTTCTTGCCCATACGTTCCTTAATCTTTTTGTTAAGCCACATCGGTTTATGATTTTTATTCCTTTTTTTGCTGCTCATAGGAATAAATTTGAGTGTATTTTTAGCTAGCAGGAATTTTAGTACCTCCCATTTCTCCGTAGTATTTTTTCTTAAAAACAAACCTTCCCATTCAATATCCCTGAAAAATACCCTCATCTTTTCAAAATTTGCTTTGCTAAAATTTAGAGTCCTAGTTGAGCCAGTATACGGCTGTTTATGGAAACTGATATTGAATGTGACCATATTGTGGTCGCTGTTTCCTATGGGTTCCCCTACTATAATACCTGATACCAAATCCCCATTGATTGTTAATACCATGTCTAAGATTGCATTGTACCTAGTTGGTTCCTCAATTAGTTGGACTAAGTAGTTATCATTAAGTGTGTTTAAAAACATATTGCCCCTAGCAGTATCACATGAATCGTTTTTCCAGTTTATCTCTGGATAGTTAAAATCTCCCATCACTACTATGTCTCCTACTCCTGCTGCTCTTTCAATTTGCTTTAGTAATAATTCCTCATCAGATGCGTTGATACCAGGCGGCCTATAGCATACACCCAATACTAACTTTTTTATTCTTTTTTCCCCGCATGCAATTTCTACCCATAATGTCTCGACAGTGTCTACAGTCCCCTCCTGAATATCTTCCCATATATCAGGTTTTAAAAACGGCTTTACGTAAAGACACACCCCTCCACCCTTTTTATTTAGTCTGTCTCTCCTAAACAGTGTATAGCCCTCTAGATTGACTGTCCAATCATGAGATTCGTCCCACCAAGTTTCAGTAATGCCTATAATATCATACTGTTTGCTTGCTGCAAGTATTTCTAGTTCACCCTTTGTACCAGTAATGATTCTGGCGTTTACATACATACAACTAAGATAAGTATTTTCCCTTGCGTTAGGGACATCTTTCACCTTATGTAGCAATGATGACCTGTAATCGTCATTGGTTAGTGCTTTGGTAAAATCTCTTTTAGTACCCATGTTAGTAACCTTACCGCCTGCTCTTACCCTCCCCCCAACTTCTCCCCCATTTCGTTTACTACCGCCATCCCCACTATTCTCACTGCATGACCCGTAGTTTCTAGCTAAACCCTCCCCCCTGGTTCCTAGTTTAAAATCTCCTCCAACCTTCTAACCATCCTTCCCCCCCAGCACTGCTGCCCCCTCCTCAGTCAGGTGCAATCCGTCACGACAAAAGAGATGGCGCCTGACTGAGAAGTCCGCCCAGTGTTCCAGGAACACAAACCCCTCTTCCTGCACCAATCCCTAAGCCACACATTTACCTCCCTAATCTCCATCTGCCTCCCTGGACTAGCACGTGGCACTGGTAATAATTCTGAGAATATTACCTTAGATGTCCTTGCCTTCAGTTTCTTTCCTAAGTCCCTATAGTCTTTCTTAAGGACATCCCACCTTTCGCTAACTTTGTCATTGGTGCCAACGTGCACCAAGACCGTCGGGTCTTTCCCAGCCCCTCCCAACAATCCAACGTGACCTGTCAACAGCTCGTCCTTAAATTTCTCCCGCCACTGGGGCTGAAAGGAAAAGGATAAGATTTCCTAGCCCACCCGCTGGCGGTGATGCAGGGCAGTTAGGAGCGAAAGCTGACATCTGGTCCGGACTGAAGGACCTGCAAACGATTACTGACATGTCTACTGTCACTGCATATCACTCTGTCACCATTGAAAGAATGGTGGAGGATTATATGAGTGACAGCATCCAAGTAGGCATGTCAGACAGTCCGTATGTAAACTGTCAGGAAAATGAGGCAATTTGGATGCCCTTGCACAAACTGGCTTTATTTTACCTAAGTTGCCCCCCTCCAGTGTGTACTCTGAAAGAGTGTTTAGTGCAGCCAGTAACCTTGTCATCGATCGGTGTAGGAGGTTATTTCCACTAAATGTGGAGAAGATGATGTTCCTCAAAATGAATTATAAATTCCCCCGGGAAGACCTTTACCAGCAATTGCCTCCAGAAAGTACACAGGGACCTGTGATGGTGGATTCCAGTGGGGACGAATTAATACTCTGTGAGGAGGAGGATGTACACAGTGAAAGGGGTGAGGAATCAGAGGATGAGGTCGACATCTTGCCTCTGTAGAGCCAGTTTGTGCAAGGAGAGATTGCTTCTATTTTGGTGGGGGCCCAAACAAACCAGTCATTTCAGCCACAGTCGTGTGTGTCGCTGAAATGATTGGTTTGTTAAAGTGTGCAAGTCCTGTTTATACAACATAAGGGAGGGTGGGAGGGCCCAAGGACAATTCCATCTTGCACCTCTTTTTCTTCTTTGCATCATGTGCTGTTTGGGGACTAGTTTTTTTAAGTGCCATCCTGTTTGTAACTGCAGTGCCACTCCTAGATGGGCCAGGTGTTTGTGCCGCACACTTGTGTCGCTTAACTTGGCCATCCAGCTACCTAATTGCACCTCTTTTTCTTCTTTGCATCATGTGCTGTTTGGGGACTAGTTTTTTTAAGTGACATCCTGTTTGTAACTGCAGTGCCACTCCTAGATGGGCCAGGTGTTTGTGCCGCACACTTGTATCGCTTAGCTTAGTCATACAGCTACCTCATTGCACCTCTTTTTCTTCTTTGCATCATGTGCTGTTTGGGGACTAGTTTTTAAATCTGCCATCCTGTCTGCCACTGCAGTGCCACTCCTAGATGGGCCAGGTGTTTGTGCTGCACACTTGTGTCGCTTAACTTGGCCATCCAGCTACCTAATTGCACCTCTTTTTCTTCTTTGCATCATGTGCTGTTTGGGGACTTGTATTTTTAAGTGCCATCCTGTCTGTAACTGCAGTGCCACTCCTAGATGGGCCAGGTGTTTGTGCCGCACACTTGTGTCGCTTAGCTTGGCCATCCAGCTACCTCATTGCACCTCTTTTTCTTCTTTGCATCATGTGCTGTTTGGGGACTAGTTTTTTTAAGTGCCATCCTGTTTGTAACTGCAGTGCCACTCCTAGATGGGCCAGGTGTTTGTGCCGCACACTTGTGTCACTTAGCTTAGTTATACAGCTACCTCATTGCACCTCTTTTTCTTTTTTGCATCATGTGCTGTTTGGGGACTAGTTTTTAAATCTGCCATCCTGTCTGCCACTGCAGTGCCACTCCTAGATGGGCCAGGTGTTTGTGCTGCACACTTGTGTCGCTTAACTTGGCCATCCAGCTACCCAATTGCACCTCTTTTTCTTCTTTGCATCATGTGCTGTTTGGGGACTTGTATTTTTAAGTGCCATCCTGTCTGTAACTGCAGTGCCACTCCTAGATGGGCCAGCTGTTTGTGCCGCACACTTGTGTTGCTTAGCTTGGCCATCCAGCTACCTCATTGCACCTCTTCTTCTTCTTTGCATCATGTGCTGTTTGGGGACTAGTTTTTGAATAGTGCCATCTTGTCTGCAACTGCAGTGCCACTTCTAGATGGACCAGGTGTTTGTGCCGCACACTTGTGTCACTTAGCTTAGTCATACAGCCACCTCGGTGCAACTTTTAGGCCTAAAAACAATATTGTGAGGTGTGAGGTGTTCAGAATAGACTGGAAATGAGTGGAAATGAATATTATTGAGGTTAATAATACCGTAGGAGCAAAATTACCCCCAAATTCTGTGATTTTAGCTGGGTTTTTTTTAAGTCATCCAGATCCAAAGCCAAAACACGAAAGGGTGGTTTTGGCAAAACCAAGCCAAAACCAAAACACGAAAGTGGAATTAGAACCAAAACCAAAACACAAAAACACGAAAAGTCGAACATTTCTAGACATATTCATTATCAAAATACATTTTAAAATTTAATGACTTAGGAACAAACTGAAAATTAGGCTGGCAATAAACAGGCTGGCTGTGGCTCTCATCTTAGTCTCAGGTAACCAGCATTAATGTTAGGTAGCAAGCAAGTGGAGCAAGATACAGGTGCACAGTAACAGGCTGGCTTTGGCTCTAATCTCAGTCTCAGGTAACCAGCATTAACGTTAGGTAGCAAGCAAGTGAAGCAGGATACAGGTGCACAGTAAACAGGCTGGCTTCAACTTTAATCTCAGTCTCAGGTAACCAGCATTATTAACGTTCGGTAACAAGCAGGCTATCAACCTTTTAATACACTTTGCCCACTGCATTTGCATAAGACATAACCACCGTCAATGTCAACAGAATCATTAGGCATAACTATAATGCACTTGCATTAACACTATTTCTCTAACGTCCTAGTGGATGCTGGGGACTCCGTAAGGACCATGGGGAATAGACGGACTCCGCAGGAGACTGGGCACTCTAAGAAAGATTTAGTACTACTGGTGTGCACTGGCTCCTCCCTCTATGCCCCTCCTCCAGACCTCAGTTAGAATCTGTGCCCGGCCAGAGCTGGGTGCTTTTAGTGGGCTCTCCTGAGCTTGCTCATAAGAAAGTATTTTAGTTAGGTTTTTTATTTTCAGAGAGCTTCTGCTGGCAACAGACTCTCTGCTACGAGGGACTGAGGGGAGAGAAGCAAACCTACTAACTGCGGCTAGGTTGCGCTTCTTAGGCTGCTGGACACCATTAGCTCCAGAGGGTTCGAACACAGGATCTTAACTTTGGTCGTCCGTTCCCGGAGCCGCGCCGCCGTCCCCCTCGCAGAGCCAGAAGACAGAAGCCGGCAGAAGCAAGAAGACATCGAAATCGGCGGCAGAAGACTCCTGTCTTCACATGAGGTAGCGCACAGCACTGCAGCTGTGCGCCATTGCTCCCACACTAACCCACACACTCCGGTCACTGTAGGGTGCAGGGCGCAGGGGGGGCGCCCTGGGCAACAATTAAGTACCTCCTGGCAAAAGCAGCATATATACAGTTGGACACTGTTATATGCATGAGCCCCCGCCATTAATTTTACACAAAATCGCGGGAGAAGCCAGCTGCTGAGGGGGCGGGGCCTTCTTCCTCAGCACTCACCAGTGCCATTTTCTCTCCACAGCTCCGCTGAGAGGAAGCTCCCCAGGCTCTCCCCTGCACGATAGAGAGGGTGAAAAAGAGAGGGGGGGGCACATAAATTTGGCGTAAAAACAATATATACAGCAGCTAGTGGGTTAACACTAAGTTACTGTGTGATTCCTGGGTCATATAGCGCTGGGGTGTGTGCTGGCATACTCTCTCTCTGTCTCTCCAAAGAGCCTTGTGGGGGAACTGTTTTCAAATAGAGCATCCCCTGTGTGTGTCGGTACGTGTGTGTCGACATGTCTGAGGTAAAAGGCTCCCCTAAGGAGGAGATAGAGCAAATATGTGTGTGAGAGGGTGTCTCCGTCGACAACGCCGACACCTGTTTGGATATGTGTAAGTGCTGAGGTGAATTTATTGCACAAAAGATTAGAGAACAGACAGGAAATCTACCCATGTCTGTCCCTGTGTCACAGAGACCTTCAGAGTCTCGCAATGCTCACTATCCAAAATAATAAACACTGATATCGACACAGAGTTTGACTCCAGTGTCGACTACGATAATGCAAAGTTACAGCCAAGATGGCTGAAAGGTATTCAATATATGATTATTGTAGTAAAAGATGATTTGCATATCACTGATGACTCATTTGTCCCTGACACAAGGGTACACATGTTAAGGGGAAGAAAGCTGAGGTAAATTTCCCTCCTCTCATGAGGAAAAAGAGCGGGAATCTCCAGACAAGAGACTGCAGCTTCCCACAAAAAGTTCTCAGGCAGTATCCTTTCCCCACTAGGGCCAGGATGTGTTGGGAATCTTCCCCTAGGGTGTCCTGTTTGCACAGAAGGTAGCACTAGCTATTCTCAGGGATCCTGCAGATAGCGTGCACATTCTAGTATACTACTCAGACTGGCGATTGTGTCGTCATGGGTTTATAGCGCTGTGGCAGCGTGGACAGGTACCTTTTCAGCAGAGATTGAGACCCTAGTATGCATATATATATATATATATATATATATATGACAATAATTACTCTCCCACTGCGCTATTTCAAATAAAACACTAAAATTAATTAATTATATGGCTGCCTGTATCCTCTAAGTTCCCTGTTAGGAGGAACTAAATGTGTGAAAATATGAAACGAAATAGAGGAGATGGCGCCAAGGGAGTTATATCAACGCCCTACCTAAAAACGGACCCTTACAGTACTCTCCGGATAAATTACGTCAGATAACAAATACTAACATAAAAATGTATTAAAACAACATATAAACCCGACACAAATGTTCATAAGTATACAGAGTTTATACATTTACATTTGTCGCACAATTTGAACAATCAGTTTGTAGTGATGAGGAAAAAGCGTAGATATATCACTACAATTTCCTCCTTCTCCTTATTGTAGATTCGGAGGTAACATCAGATAATAGATAGATAAATAACCCAACGCGTTTCGTCTTGTTCCAAGACTTCATCAGGGGTAAAATCTCTTCATTTCAGAACATATTGTCAGCACATAAAAGGTAATTCAAAGATGTATGAACAACGTTTCAATATTTCAGTGGGACTTGATTGATACAGGGAGGACCATACCTCATATATCATCAGCTTGAGTCTGACATTCAGATATTCGAATATGGGGAAGATTCATATGTGTATAGAATCTAATTGGTTCACAAGCATAAGGAACCTCGTCTATAATAATTATACAGAGACTTGGCTGTCAGCACTGCACTACTGGAGGGTCTACCACGTGTTCTAAATTGGTTAGACATTATACCCATTTGAATTGCCTTCACTCCTGAGTCTCTGAGTGTCAGGTTCAAGCTGCTGACCGACGAGGTTCCTTATGCTTGTGAACCAGTTAGATTCTATACACATATGAATCTTCCCCATATTCGAATATCTGAATGTCAGACTCATTATATATATGTATATATAGAGATATATATATATATTAAAGATGCTGTCTTAAGTGATAGATATATATATATATATGAAACATGCCCAAAGAGACATGAGTGTACTGGGTCCTAGAGTCAAAGCTATGTCGATTTCTGCTTGACATGTCCTGTAGAATATGCAATGGACAGATGATGCCGACTTAAGAGGCATGTAGAAGGCTGAGGATTGTGTGGAGAAGGGTTCTCGGACCTGGTCTACACAGCTATAGCTGGTAATTCTGATATTTTGCCTTATATTCCTGCACAGCCTAGGAAAGCACGACATTATCAAATGCAGCCTTTCGAATAAAGAAACAAGAAAGTCCGAGGTGCGTCCTTTCTTGCCAGAGGTGGGGGCACAGGAAAGAAGCTGCACAACACAGCTAGTTCCCAGGAACAGAAGTCCTCCCCGGCCTCTACAAAAATCCACCGCAAGGCGGAGCTAGGCCCGGTGGGGGCACGCCTTCGTCAGTTCAGCCACAAGTGGGTTCACTCCCTGTTAGATCCCTGGGCAATAGATATTGTGTCTCAGGGATACAAGCTGGACTTTGAGAAGATGCCCCCTCACCGACGGCCCTGCCGGCTTCCCCCCACGAGAGGGAAACAGTGTTAATTGCAATTCATAAATTGTATCTTCAACAGGTGGTGGTCAAGGTTCCCCTCCTTCAACAAGGAGGGGTTTATTATTCGACCATGTTGTAGTCCCGAAACCAGACGGTTCGGTCGGACCCATATTGAATTTAAAATCCCTGAACATATACCTGAAAGGGTTCAAGTTCAAGATGGAATCGCTAAGAGCGGTTATTGCAAGCCTGAAAGGGGGAGATTTTATGGTGACTCGGGACATAAAGGATGCATACCTTCATGTCCCTATTTATCCACCTCATCAGGCGTACCTCAGAATTGAGGTACGGGATGGTCATTACCAATTTCAGACGTTGCCGTTTGGACTCTCCACGGCCTTGAGAATATTCACCAAGGTAATTGCGGAAATGATGGTGCTCCTGCGGAAGCAAGGTGTCACTATTATCACGTACTTGGACGATCTCCTCATAAAAGCGAGGTCAAGAGAGCAGTTGCTGAACAGCGTATCACTTTCTCTGGAAGTGAAACGGCAACACGGCTGGATTCTATATAATCCAAAATCGCAGTTGGTTCTTACAGCTCATCTGCCTCTCCTAGGCATGATCCTAGACACAGACCATAAAAGGGTTTATCTCCCGATAGAGAGAGCTCAGAAGCTCGTGACACTGGTCAGGAATCTATTAAAACCAAAACAGGTGTCAGTGCATTACTGCACTCGAGTCCTGGGAAGGAGGGTGGCATCATTCGAGGCCATTCCCTTCGGCAGGTTCCATAGGAGGACCTTCCAATGGGACTTACTGGACAAGTGGTCTGGATCACATCTTCGGATGCATCGGTTAATCACCCTATCCCCCAGAGCCAGGGTGTCTCTCCTGTGGTGACTGCAGAGTGCTCACCTTCTCGAAGGTCGCAGATTCGGCATTCAGGACTGGGTCCTGGTGACCACGCAGATTGCAAATCGATGGGAACTGCCACAGGTGGACATGATGGCGTCCCGCCTCAACAAAAAGCTAAAACGGTATTGTGCCAGGTCAAGGGACCCTCAGGCGATAGCTGTGGACGCACTAGTAACACCGTGGGTGTTCCAGTCGGTCTATGTGTTTCCTCCTCTTCCTCTCATACCAAAGGTGCTGAGAATTGTAAGAAAAAGAGGAGTGAGAACAATACTCATTGTTCCGGATTGGCCAAGAAGGACTAGGTACCCGGAACTGCAAGAAATGCTCACAGAGGACCCATGGCCTCTGCCTCTCAGACAGGACCTGTTGCAACAAGGGCCCTGTCTGTTTCAAGACTTACCGCGGCTGCGTTTGACGGCATGGCGGTTGAACGCCGGATCCTAGCGGAAAAAGGCATTCCGGATGAAGTTATTCCTACGCTGATAAAGGCTAGGAAGGATATGACAGCAAAGCATTATCACCGTATATGGTGAAAATATGTTGCTTGGTGTGAGGCCAGGAAGGCCCCTACAGAGGAATTCCATCTGGGTCGATTCCTGCACTTCCTACAGTCAGGAGTGACTATGGGCCTAAAATTAGGGTCCATAAAGGTCCAGATTTCGGCTCTATCCATGCTGTTGGCCTTAGCTTCGGCTAGGCGTGTATCAGAATTGGCGGCTTTGTCATGTAAAAGCCCCTATCTGGTTTTCCATATGGACAGGGCAGAATTGCAGACTCGTCCGCAATTTCTGCAAAAGGTGGTGTCATCTTTTCATTTGAACCAACCTATTGTGGTGCCTGCGGCTACTTGTGACTTGGAGGATTCCAAGCTGTTTGACGTAGTCCGGGCTTTGAAGATTTAGGTAACCAGAACGGCTGGAGTCTGGAAGACTGACTCGCTGTTTATCCTGTATGCATCCAACAAGCTGGGTGCTCCTGCTTCAAAGCAAACTTTTGCTCGCTGGATCTGTAACACGATTCAGCAGGCTCATTCTGCGGCTGGATTGCCGCATCCAAAATCAGTGAAAGCCCATTCCACAAGGAAGGTGGGCTCTTCTTGGGCGGCTGCCCGAGGGGTCTCGGCATTACAGCTTTGCCGAGCTGCTACTTGGTCGGGTTCAAACACCTTTGCAAAATTCTACAAGTTTGATACCCTGGCTGAGGAGGACCTTGTGTTTGCCCATTCGGTGCTGCAGAGTCATCCGCACTCTCCCGCCCGTTTGGGAGCTTTGGTATAATCCCCATGGTCCTTACGGAGTCCCCAGCATCCACTAGGACGTTAGAGAAAATAAGATTTTACTCACCGGTAAATCTATTTCTCGTAGTCCGTAGTGGATGCTGGGCGCCCGTCCCAAGTGCGGACTTTCTGCAATACGTGTATATAGTTATTGCTTAATAAAGGGTTATGTTATGTTGGCATCCATTGGTTGATGCTCTGTTGTTTGTTCATACTGTTAACTGGGTAAGTTTATCACAAGTTATACGGTGTGATTGGTGTGGCTGGTATGAGTCTTACCCTGGGTTCCAAAATCCTTTCCTTGTAAAGTCAGCTCTTCCAGGCACAGTTTCCTTAACTGAGGTCTGGAGGAGGGGCATAGAGGGAGGAGCCAGTGCACACCAGTAGTACTAAATCTTTCTAAGAGTGCCCAGTCTCCTGCGGAGCCCGTCTATTCCCCATGGTCCTTACAGAGTCCCCAGCATCCACTACGGACTACGAGAAATAGATTTACCGGTGAGTAAAATCTTATTTTCATTGACTGGGGGTGCTGACTAGTGGGGAGCCTACCCCCTTTACTAACATTATACAGGGGCACAGAGGTAAGGGGTGCCTACCCCCATTTTAATTAGTCCTGTGGGCCACAGCAGTTGAGGGGAGCCTACCTCCTTTTCAATACATATGCAGGGGCACTGGGTAATTAAGGGCAGCCTACCCCCTTTACTGTTGTATTATAAGGAGCCAGGGGCACAAGGGGAATTGAGGGGAGATTACCCCCTTTTAACAGTATGTTTCCCCTAAAGCAGAGTCTTTGCAGCGGAAGGTGGAGCAAGGCAGAAACTAGCAGCGGAAGGGTTAAAGAGGGCTGTCACCATTAGCTGTGGTGCTTCTGCCACCTGCGACCAGCTCCATGATCTCCGACCACCCACTCCTCGTCTTCAGTGCCCTGGTGCAGCAGTCGGGCTCCTTGACACTCCCTCCAGCAGTCACCGTCCGGGGTCTTCACTCCATGCTGCAGGTCCACGCTATCCTTCTCAGCAGCCGCCAGGGGTCCTCTTGCGAAGTCCCTTGGATGCAGGGGTCATCCTCAGTGGTGCCTGTACTCCCTCTGTGACCAGCGCTGTTCCTCCGCTTCTTCCACTCTGGATGCTGGTCATCTGCAGGGTCCTGATCTTCCAACTTCTTCCCTGGCTCAGCATTGCCCGTATCCTCTCCGACGGAACTAACTAACTTCTCCATGGAGTCCGGCAGCGTTGCGGGCAGCCCTTTTTCTCTAACCAATGTCTTCTGGGCTTGACAACCCTTTCCATGCTTCCGGCTCTTCTCCCGCACTCCGGACCTCTGGAACTTCGGTGGGGCAGCTCCGTCCTGGATCAGCAGGTGAAGTCGGCGCTCCACTCCCAGCAGGTAAACGATGCAGTTTCAGTCTCCTTCTCTTGCCGCTCCGGGCTTACTACTCGCCAGCACAGCTCCAGCCACAACATGGCTGTGCTCCTCTGAGTGCTCACTGGTCACATGCAGTGGTGTTCCTCGGGCCCCAGCCACAGACCGCCCTCAGGCCACTCTGCTCTGCAACCTGGGGGAGCCCAATCAATTAAGGCCAACTTTCCCGGGTTTCACTGTTGCTGTCCAGGGTGGGAACATTCCTAAGATAGTTGCACCAAAAGATCCCTGTACAGGCTGACAGGGTCAGTAAAAGTTCAGCCCTTTGTACCTCTATGAGCTATTTGATTATTGCCTATGTGAGCGGACACTAACAGGAAAAGGGAACCGTTAAAAAAAACAAATATATGTGCATGTTGGGGTATCACATTAATCTTGACTATATAGTGTACTATCTATTACAAAGTATAGTCAAAATTGGCACATAGTCAAAATTGTACATAGTCAAAATCAAAGGTACAGATAGTCAAAATCGGTGCTTCTGGGCTCTGGGGGAGTTCAAGGGAAATTGCATTGTCAAAATCGGCCATATCAAGGATCTCACCATGTGTATGTACCTTAAAGGATTATGATTTCTAACGGACACTGGATGACTACTATTGATGAGCGGTTTCGGATCCTCGGGATCCGAACCCACCCGAACTTCACCCATTTTACACGGGTCCGAGGCAGTCTCGGATCCTCCCGCCTTGCTCGGTTAACCCGAGCGCGCCCGAACGTCATAATCCCGCGGTCGGATTCTCGCGAGATTCGTATTCTATATAAGGAGCCGCACGTCGCCGCCATTTTTCACTCGTGCATTGGAGATGATCGTGAGAGGACATGGCTAGCGTCCTCTCAGTTTCTATGTTCAGTGGGCTGCAAATTGTGCTGCAAATATCTGTGCTCAGTGTGCTGCAAATATCTGTGCTCAGTGTGCTGCACGTGCAAATATCTACGTTCTCTGCCTGCAAAATGCTCCATATCTGACTGTGCTCAGTGTGCTGCAAATATCTGTGCTCAGTGTGCTAATTGCTTTATTGTGGGGACTGGGGACCAGCAGTATTATATAGTAGGAGGACAGTGCAGAGTTTTGCTGACCAGTGACCACCAGTATTATACGTTCTCTGCCTGAAAAACGCTCCATATCTTTGCTGCATTGTAGTATATAGTAGGAGGACAGTGCAGAATTTTGCTGACGACCATTATAACTATATATATAGCAGTACGGTACAGTAGTCCACTGCTCTACCTACCTCTGTGTCGTCAAGTATACTATCCATCCATACCTGTGGTGCATTTCAGTTTTGCACAGTTTGCTGACCACCAGTATATACTATATAGCAGTACGGTACAGAAGGCCACTGCTCTACCTACCTCTGTGTCGTCAAGTATAATATCCATCCATACCTGTGGTGCATTTCAGTTTTGCACAGTTTGCTGACCACCAGTATATACTATATAGCAGTACAGTACAGTAGGCCACTGTTCTACCTACCTCTGTGTCATCAAGTATACCAGTATCCATCCATACCTGTGGTGCATTTCAGTTTTGCACAGTTTGCTGTCCACCAGTATATAATATATAGCAGTACGGTACAGTAGGCCACTGCTCTACCTACCTCTGTGTCGTCAAGTATACTATCCATCCATACCTGTGGTGCATTTCAGTTTTGCACAGTTTGCTGACCACCAGTATATACTATATAGCAGTACGGTACAGAAGGCCACTGCTCTACCTACCTCTGTGTCGTCAAGTATACTATCCATCCATACATGTGGTGCATTTCAGTTTTGCACAGTTTGCTGACCACCAGTATATACTATATAGCAGTACAGTACAGTAGGCCACTGCTCTACCTACCTCTGTGTCGTCAAGTATACTATCCATCCATCCATACCTGTGGTGCATTTCAGTTTTGCACAGTTTGCTGTCCACCAGTATATAATATATAGCAGTACGGTACAGTAGGCCACTGCTCTACCTACCTCTGTGTCATCAAGTATACTATCCATCCATACCTGTGGTGCATTTAAGTTTTGCACAGTTTGCTGACCACCAGTATATACTATATAGCAGTATGGTACAGTAGGCCACTGCTCTACCTACCTCTGTGTCGTCAAGTATACTATCCATCCATACCTGTGGTGCATTTGAGTTTTGCACAGTTTGCTGACCACCAGTATATACAATATAGCAGTATGGTACAGTAGGCCACTGCTCTACCTACCTCTGTGTTGTCAAATATACTATCCATCCATACCTGTGGTGCATTTCAGTTTTGCACAGTTTGCTGTCCACCAGTATTTAATATATAGCAGTACGGTACAGTAGGCCACTGCTCTACCTACCTCTGTGTCGTCAAGTATACTATCCATCCATACCTGTGGTGCATTTCAGTTTTGCACAGTTTGCTGACCACCAGTATATACTATATAGCAGTACGGTACAGTAGGCCACTGCTCTACTTACCTCTGTGTCGTCAAGTATACTATCCATCCATACCTGTGGTGCATTTCAGTTTTGCACAGTTTGCTGTCCACCAGTATATAATATATAGCAGTACGGTACAGTAGACCACTGCTCTACCTACCTCTGTGTCATCAAGTATACCAGTATCCATCCATACCTGTGGTGCATTTCAGTTTTGCACAGTTTGCTGACCACCAGTATATACTATATAGCAG
Source organism: Pseudophryne corroboree (assembly GCF_028390025.1). NCBI lineage: Eukaryota > Metazoa > Chordata > Amphibia > Anura > Myobatrachidae > Pseudophryne > Pseudophryne corroboree. The sequence goes on from NC_086445.1 coordinate 843,871,221, forward strand.
TACGGTACAGTAGGCCACTTCCCTACCTACCTCTGTGTCGTCAAGTATACTATCCATCCATACCTGTGGTGCATTTCAGTTTTGCACAGTTTGCTGACCACCAGTATATACTTTATAGCAGTACGGTACAGTAGGCCACTGCTCTACCTACCTCTGTGTCGCCAAGTATACTGTCCATCCATACCTGTGGTGCATTTCAGTTGTGCTCAGTATATATAGTAGTAGGCCATTGCTATTGATATATTACTGGCATATAATTCCACACATTAAAAAATGGAGAACAAAAATGTGGAGGGTAAAATAGGGAAAGGACAAGATCCACTTCCACCTCATGCTGAAGCTGCTGCCACTAGTCATGGCCGAGATGATGAAATGCCATCAACGTCGTCTGCCAAGGCCGATGCCCAATGTCATAGTAGAGAGCATGTAAAATCCCAAAATATAAAGCTCAGTAAGATGACCCAAAAATCTAAATCAAAATCGTCTGAGGAGAAGCGTAAACTTGCCAATGTGCCATTTACGACACGGAGTGGCAAGGAACGGCTGAGGCCCTGGCCTATTGTTAGGATCTCCTGCTCTGTGTTGCCACGTCGCCATGGCAACCGGGAGGCAAGGGTTAGCGAAGTAACCTGAGCGCAGCTGATACTTCGGTCCGGGTTTTTACTGTGTAGTGGTTACAGGCTCTGTGCACGGCAGGGAATCCAGCGCTGGTTTTGTGCTCACAGTCTGTGAGGTCTGAGTGGGGCGTGGACAGCACCTGCTATATAAACCATCCTCTCAGGCTAGGCAAATGCTGCTGAATCTTTGTTTGTTAGTCAGTTCCAGAGAGTTAGCTAGTACTGTGTGACTTTGTATTTACTTGTTGCTTACTACGAATAGGCCTTGGGATTCGGTACTTCATTCTGCCAATTCGGACCTAGCAGTAAGACTGGAGTCAGTTGTTTGACCTGCTGGGGTTCTTTTGCTATTCTGTGAACCCAGCAGGTTTGCGTCTGTACTCTCAGACCTGCTTGCTTAATCCTCCCTCACTGTGCAGGGCGTCCAGGTGTCAGTTTAGTGGCAGTAAGCTGAACCTGTGCCCTGCAAGTGGGGGTTAGGATTGTGGATACTCTCCTTGTGTCTATATTTCTATCTCTGACCAAGGAGTTTATTCCCACACCCGTTGGTAACCCTTTGGGGTTTTTTCTGTTGCTCTTAGCAACATCATTTCAGGTGCTCCACATGTTAAATCACTACACCTCGCTTCATTGTCCGCTCTATTCCATCTGAGCATTCCTGACACTAGGGAGACACCCAATTCCTGAGCCTTTGGGCTTCTCCGTTCACTTTGTGTTTATTAGTTATTCCATCACCTCCTGTGTATGTTATGTTATACTGTCTGTGAGTTCGTTTGCTTCGCTTCCCTCTCTGTTCATACACCGGTATACTCCTGTTAGCACTGGTGTGCGTAACATATTCAGCAGCCCTACTCCTGTTGAAATTTTGTGGGAATATGGAGCATACCCCTCAAAATACTTTGCAACAGGTGGTCGATCAGGTGCAGGTCCTGACTCGACAATTTAATGAGATGTCCATTAAAATGAACACCACGCAGGCCGCTAGCGGAGCTCCCGCAGCAGCAGCGGCAAGTTCAGGGGTTAAGGAGCTGAAAGTAAATCTCCCGGATCGTTTTTCTGGAGATCGCTCGCAGTTCTTTTGTTTCAAGGAGAGCTGTAAGCTATATTTCAGGCTTAGGCCCCAGTCTTCTGGGTCGGAGATTCAGCGGGTGGGCATGGTGATTTCCTTGCTACAAGGAGACCCACAGGTCTGGGCATATGGGTTACAGCCTGACTGTCCGTCGCTTAAAAGTGTTGATGCTTTTTTTACGGCACTGGGCATTTTGTATGATGAACCCTGACAATATGGCTTCAGCCGAGGCTCAGATTACGGTCCTTAAGCAAGGGCGACGGCCAGCTGAGGTTTATAGTACGGAGTTTCGGAGGTTGGCTCATGATACCCAGTGGAATGACCCAGCCCTGAGAAACCAGTACCGAAGGGGACTTTCTGACCAGATAAAGGACCAACTGGTACAATATCCCTCGCCTGATAGCTTAGATCAGCTCATGCAGTTATCCATCCGGGTGGATAGACGGCTGAGAGAGCGTAGGCTTGAAAGGGAGACCGCAGTTTCCTTTTTTCCCAAGGGAACCTCAGACTCTGAGGAATATTCCGAGGAGCCTATGCAGATTGGGGCTACCCGCCTCTCCTCGCGTGAGAAGACGCGGAGGAGACAGCAGGGTTTGTGTTTGTACTGTGGGAATAAAGGTCATGTTGTAGTATCATGCCCAGAAAAACCGGAAAACTTCAGGGCCTGAGGGTGATGGGAAATATCCTGTCAGGCCAGAAGTCAGAATTTCCCAAAAAGACTTTTCTCATTCCGGTGACTTTGGAGATCCTCGGTCAAACTGTCAAGACTGAGGCCTTTGTTGACAGTGGGGCCGATGGGGTTTTCATGGACCGTCAATTCGCCCTGGAACACTCTTTTCCCTCAGTACCTTTGGCATCAGAGATTGAGATCTGTGGGTTGAACGGGGAACCATTGTCCCAGGGTAAAATTACCTCCTGCACCAGCCAAATTCCTTTGTTTATTGGAGCCACACACTCTGAAAAATTGTCTTTTTATGTGACTGTCTGTTCTTTTGCCCCATTGGTTTTGGGGTTACCCTGGTTAAGGGCTCATAACCCTCAATTTGACAGGGTCTCTGGGGAGATTCTTAGTTGGGGTAGTGATTGTTTCAGGAGTTGCTTGAGCCTTCCAGTCAGGCTCTCGCAGCTAAGTTTGCCAGGATTGCCAGGATGTTATGCAGATTTTGCGGATGTGTTCTCCAAAACAGTTGCGGAGGTACTACCTCCCCATCGCCCCTATGACTGTGCCATTGATTTGTTGCCGGATGCTAAGCTTCCCAAGAGCAGGTTGTACTCCCTGTCACGTCCTGAGACTCAGGCTATGGCAGAGTACATTCAGGAGAACTTGGCTAAGGGATTTATCAGACCCTCACAGTCCCCAGTTGGGTCGGGGTTCTTCTTCGTGGGTAAAAAGGATGGTTCGTTGCGACCCTGCATCGACTTCAGGGAATTGAACCGTATCACGATTAAAAACTCGTACCCACTGCCTCTCATTTCGGTTTTGTTTGACCAGCTTCGTACTGCCACCATTTTTTCTAAGATTGACCTACGCGGTGCTTACAATCTAATCCGAATAAGAGAGGGGGATGAATGGAAGACTGCCTTTAATACCCACTCAGGGCATTATGAATATTTGGTGATGCCTTTTGGGCTCTCTAATGCCCCGGCAGTCTTCCAGGAATTCATGAACGATGTGCTCAGGGAATATTTGGATAGATTCTTAGTTGTTTATCTAGATGACATCCTAATCTTCTCTCATTCCCTGGAGGAACATCGGAAGCATGTACGCTTAGTCCTCCAGAAACTCAGAGACCACCAGCTTGGGGCGAAGCTGGAGAAGTGCGAGTTTGAAGTCCAGCAAATCGCATTTCTAGGGTATATTATCTCCTCAGAAGGTTTCCAAATGGAGGGTTCTAAGGTACAGGCAGTCCTGGATTGGGTGCAGCCCACTAGTTTGAAGGCGCTTCAGCGTTTTCTGGGCTTTGCGAATTTTTATAGATGGTTTATCGCTGGATTTTCGTCTATAGTGGCCCCCTTGGTGGCACTCACTAAGAAAGGGGCGGATGTTGCTCACTGGTCTTGTGAGGCCAAAGCGGCCTTTGCCCATCTCAAAAGGGCCTTTGTCTCGGCCAAGGTGCTGTGACACCCAGATCCAGAGCGTCCTTTTGTGGTAGAAGTGGATGCCTCTGAGTTAGGTATTGGGGCAGTGCTCTCTCAGATGGGGGTGTCTGATAATCGCCTTCATCCCTGTGCTTACTTTTCCCGTAAATTTTCGTCTGCCGAGATGAATTATGATGTGGGTAACCGGGAATTGTTGGCTATAAAGGATGCACTCGGGGAGTGGAGACACTGGCTTGAGGGGGCTAAGTTTGTGGTCTCAATTCTCACTGACCATAAGAATCTGGCATATTTAGAGTCAGCGAAGCGGCTCAATGCCAGGCAGGCACGATGGGCTTTTTTTTTTTGCTCGCTTTAATTTTTTGATAACATATCGCCCTGGGTCAAAAAACATCAAGGCTGATGCGCTCTCGCAGAGTTTTGCTCCAGTTCAAGAGACCACTGAGGAGCCATTGCCCATTGTGTCCCCATCATGTATTAAAGTGGGCATTACCCAGGACCTCTTGTCATTAGTCCTTAGAGCACAGGAGCAGGCTCCTCCAGACCTTCCGGTAGGTCTCTTGTTTGTGCCTCCTAGGTTAAGACAGCGAGTGTTCCTGGAATTCCATGCCAAGAGGTCGGCAGGGCATCCGGGTATTGCCAGAACTCGGGAGTTGCTGTCTAGGGCGGTGTGGTGGCCCTCGGTGGCTAGGGATGTGGATCAGTGGGTTCGGGCATGTGACGTTTGTGCCCGAAATAAAACTCCTAGAGGGGCTCCTGTCGGCCCATTACATCCACTCTCTATTCCGTCTAAGCCATGGACCCACATTTCCATGGATTTTGTGGTGGACTTGCCCAAATCCTCGGGGATGACAGCCATTTTGGTTGTCGTTGACAGGTTTTCGAAGATGGCGCATTTCGTTCCACTGGTTGGGTTGCCATCGGCCAGACGCCTGTCTGAGTTATTTATGCAGCATGTTGTGCGCCTCCACGGGTTGCCACTTGATGTGGTCTCTGACCGTGGATCCCAGTTTGTGGCCAAATTCTGGAGGGCATTTTGTTCTGATCTCCAGATTTCTGTGAGCTTGTCGTCAGGCTACCATCCACAGTCTAATGGGCAGACTGAGAGGGTGAACCAGTCCTTGGAGCAGTTCCTCAGGTGTTATGTCTCCAAGTGTCATACTGACTGGGTTGCTCATCTGTCCATGGCGGAGTTTGCCTATAACAACGCGGCTCACTCTGCTACAGGGATCTCTCCCTTCCTTTGTGTGTATGGGCATCATCCTAAGGCCAATTCTTTTGACCCCCTGGATTCCACGCCTGGTGGTTCCTCTGTTATTTCGGTCCTTAGGGGTATTTGGAGGAAAGTGAAGAAAGCCCTTGTGTCTGTGTCATTAGTGACCAAAAGGGTTTTTGATAAGCGGAGAAGACCCTGCAGCTTCAAATTAGGAGACTTCGTCTGGTTGTCCACCAAGAATTTGAAGTTGAGACAGCCATCTCATAAGTTAGGCCCCCGGTTCATCGGCCCTTATAAGATCACCAGGGTTATCAATCCGGTGGCATTTCAGTTAGATCTGCCCCGTTCATTGGGTATCAATAAAACATTTCATTGTTCCCTTTTAAAACTGGCGGTTAGTAATCCTTCTTCCAGTGGAAGACCTTCTCCTCTTCTGATACGGGGTCATAGGGAGTTTGTGGTTGAAAGGGTTCTTGACTCCAAGATGGTTCGGGGTCGGCTGTCATTTTTGGTGCACTGGAAGGGGTATGGCCCGGAGAAGCGGTCGTGGGTGCGCAGTTGTGATCTTCATGCCCCCAGACTGATACGCTCTTTCTTCTCGCAGTTCCCCGATAAACCCGGTGGTAGGGGTTCTTTGACCCCTCGTCAGAGGGGGGGTACTGTTAGGATCTCCTGCTCTGTGCTGCCACGTCGCCATGGCAACCGGGAGGCAAGTGTTAGCGAAAAAAACCTGAGCGCAGCTGATACTCCGGTCCGGGTTTTTACTGTGTAGTGGTTACAGGCTCTGTGCACGGCAGGGAATCCGGCGCTGGTTTTGTGCTCACAGTCTGTGAAGTCTGAGTGGGGCGTGGACAGCACCTGCTATATAAACCATCCTCTCAGGCTAGGCAAATGCTGCTGAATCTTTGTTTGTTAGTCAGTTCCAGAGAGTTAGCTAGTACTGTGTGACTTTGTATTTACTTGTTGCTTACTGCGAATAGGCCTTGGGATTCGGTACTTCATTCTGCCAATCCGGACCTAGCAGTAAGACTGGAGTCAGTTGTTTGACCTGCTGGGGTTCTTTTGCTATTCTGTGAACCCAGCAGGTTTGCGGCTGTACTCTCCGACCTGCTTGCTTAATCCTCCCTCACTGTGCAGGGCGTCCAGGTGTCATTTTAGTGGCAGTAAGCTGAACCTGTGCCCTGCAAGTGGGGGTTAGGATTGTGGATACTCTCCATGGGGTAAATTTACTAAGATGGGAGTTCTATTTAAGATGGGATGTTGCCCATAGCAACCAATCAGATTCTACTTCTCATTTATCTAGAACATTCTTAAAGATAATACCTGGAATCTGATTGGTTGCTATGGGCAACATCACATCTTAAATAGAACTCCCATCTTAGTAAATTTACCCCCTTGTGTCTATATTTCTATCTCTGACCAAGGAGTTTATTCCCACACCCGTTGGTAACCCTTTGGGGTTTTTTCTGTTGCTCTTAGCAACATCATTTCAGGTGCTCCACATGTTAAATCACTACACCTCGCTTCATTGTCCGCTCTATTCCATCTGAGCATTCCTGACACTAGGGAGACACCCAATTCCTGAGCCTTTGGGCTTCTCCGTTCACTTTGTGTTTTTTAGTTATTCCATCACCTCCTGTGTATGTTATGTTATACTGTCTGTGAGTTCGTTTGCTTCGCTTCCCTCTCTGTTCATACACCGGTATACTCCTGTTAGCACTGGTGTGCGTAACACCTATGTTCAAGGCTAGTAGTTCAGCTTCACCTGAGGATGGAAGCACTCATCCTCCTGCTAGAAAACTTAAAAGAGTTAAGATGGCAAAAGCACAGCAAAGAACTGTGCGTTCTTCTAAATCACAAATCCCCAAGGAGAGTCCAATTGTGTCGGTTGCGATGCCTGACCTTCCCAACACTGGACGGGAAGAGGTTGCGCCTTCCACCATTTGCATGCCCCCTGCAAGTGCTGGAAGGAGCACCCGCAGTCCAGTTCCTGATAGTCAAATTGAAGATGTCACTGTTGAAGTACACCAGGATGAGGATATGGGTGTTGCTGGAGCTGGTGAGGAAATTGACAAGGAGGATTCTGATGGTGAGGTGGTTTGTTTAAGTCAGGCACCCGGGGAGACACCTGTTGTCCATGGGACGAATATGGCCATTGACATGCCTGGTCAAAATACAAAAAAATCACCTCTTCGGTGTGGAATTATTTCAACAGAAATGCGGACAACTGGTGTCAAGCCATGTGTTGCCTTTGTCAAGCTGTAATAAGTAGGGGTAAGGACGTTAACCACCTAGGAACATCCTCCCTTATACGTCACCTGGACTGCATTCATCAGAAGTCAGTGACAAGTTCAAAAACTTTGGATGACAGCGGAAGCAGTCCACTGACCACTAAATCCCTTCCTCTTGTAACCAAGCTCCTGCAAACCACACCACCAACTCCCTCAGTGTCAATTTCCTCCTTAGACAGGAAAGCCAATAGTCCTACAGGCCATGTCACTGTCAAGTCTGACGAGTCCTCTCCTGCCTGGGATTCCTCCGATGCATCCTTGAGTGTAACGCCTACTGCTGCTGTTGCTGCTGTTGTTGCTGCTGGGAGTCGATCGTCATCCCAGAGGGGAAGTCGGAAGACCACTTGTACTACTTCCAGTAAGCAATTGACTGTCCAACAGTCCTTTGCGAAGAAGATGAAATATCACAGCAGTCATCCTGCTGCAAAGCGGATAACTCAGGCCTTGGCAGCCTGGGTGGTGAGAAACGTGTTTCCGGTATCCACCGTTAATTCACAGGCAACTACAGACTTGATTGAGGTACTGTGTCCCCGGTACCAAATACCATCTAGGTTCCATTTCTCTAGGCAGGCGATACCGAAAATGTACACAGACGTCAGAAAAAGAGTCACCAGTGTCCTAAAAAATGCAGTTGTACCCAATGTCCAATTAACCACGGACATGTGGACAAGTGGAGCAGGGTAGACTCAGGACTATATGACTGTGACAGCCTACTGGGTGGATGTATTGCCTCCCGCAGCAAGAACAGCAGCGGCGGCACCCGTAGCAGCATCTCGCAAACGCCAACTCAATCCTAGGCAGGCTACGCTTTGTATCACCGCTTTCCATAAGAGGCACACAGCTGACAACCTCTTACGGAAACTGAGGAACATCATCGCAGAATGGCTTACCCCAATTGGACTATCCTGGGGATTTGTGACATCGGACAACGCACCAATATTGTGCGTGCATTACATCTGGGCAAATTCCAGCACGTCCAATGTTTTGCACATACACTGAATTTGGTGGTGCAGAATTATTTAAAAAAACGACAGGGGTGTGCAAGAGATGCAGTCGGTGGCCCGAAGAATTGCGGGCCACTTTCGGCATTCAGCCACCGCGTGCGGAAGACTGGAGCACCAGCAAGCAGTCCTGAATCTGCCCTGCCATCATCTGAAGCAAGAGGTGGTAACGAGGTGGAATTCAACCCTCTATATGCTTTAGAGGATGGAGGAGCAGCAAAAGGCCATTCAAGCCTATACATCTGCCTACAATATAGGCAAAGGAGGGGGAATGCACCTGACTCAAGCGCAGTGGAGAATGATTTCAACGTTGTGCAAGGTTCTGCAACCCTTTGAACTTGCCACACTTGAAGTCAGTTCAGACACTGCCAGCTTGAGTTAGGTCATTCCCCTCATCAGGCTTTTGCAGAAGAAGCTGGAGACATTGAAGGAGGAGCTAAAACAGAGCGATTCCGCTAGGCATGTGGGACTTGTGGATGGAGCCCTTAATTCGCTTTACCAGGATTCACGGGTGGTCAATATGTTGAAATCAGAGCACTACATTTTGGCCGTGCTTGATCCTAGAATTAAAACCTACGTTGTATCTCTCTTTCCGGCAGACACAAATCTGCAGAGGTTCAAAGACCTGCTGGTGAGAAAATTGTCAAGTCAAGCGGAACGTGACCCATCAACAGCTCCTCCTTCACATTCTCTCGCAACTGGGGCTGCGAGGAAAAGGCTAAGAATTCCAAGCCCACCCGCTGGCGGTGATGCAGGGCAGTCTGGAACGAGTGCTGACATCTGGTCCGGACTGAAGGACCTGCCAACGATTACTGACATGTCGTCTACTGTCACTGCATATGATTCTGTCACCATTGAAAGAATGGTGGAGTTTTATATGAGTGACCGCATCCAAGTAGGCACGTTAGACAGTCCGTACGTATACTGGCAGGAAAAAGAGGCAATTTGGAGGCCCTTGCACAAACTGGCTTTATTTTACCTAAGTTGCCCCCCCTCCAGTGTGTACTCCGAAAGAGTGTTTAGTGCAGCCGCTCACCTTGTCAGCAATCGGCGTACGAGGTTACTTCCAGAAAATGTGGAGAAGATGATGTTCATCAAAATGAATTATAATCAATTCCTCCGTGGAGACATTCACCAGCAGCAATTGCCTCCAGAAAGTACACAGGGACCTGAGATGGTGGATTTCAGTGGGGACTAATTAATAATCTGTGAGGAGGGGGATGTACACAGTGAAAGGGGTGAGGAATCGGAGGATGATGATGAGGTGGACATCTTGCCTCTGTAGAGCCATTTTTTACAATGATATATATGCAATACAAATAGTAGTCACCAGCGCTAAGTTGTGAAAATTAAAAATAATACTCTAATTTAAAACAAATTCAGGACGGTAGGTTATGTTGAAAAAAGTATGTAATAAATTTAATAAAAATAATATCATAAAATCACAGATGCCTATATAGCATAATTAGGAGTTTAAATGATCATATAGAATGGCACATCCACATATTTCCTCAACACATGTTAATTCATACCCCGGCTAGGACTTCCTCTGGAATTATGTCCATAAACTTATTGGAGAGTTGATGAAAGCAATGGAGTGAAGAATGTCCCTTTTAAGCATACCAATGCAAGCGTTTCAAGCAGATAGGGAAACCTCCAATTTCTCCGCAGATGGAAATGTCCAGGGAAATGCTGTCCAATTGATGCCGTGTAGGTAATGATGATGAAAAGATCCAGCAATGTTGAGGATAGTTTTGAGGATGTGACCAGCTGGTCACATCCTCAAAACTATCCTCAACATTGCTGGATCTTTTCATCATCATTACCCACACGGCATCAATTGGACAGCATTTCCCTGGACATTTCCATCTGCGGAGAAATTGGAGGTTTCCCTATCTGCTTGAAACGCTTGCATTGGTATGCTTAAAAGGGACATTCTTCACTCCATTGCTTTCATCAACTCTCCAATAAGTTTATGGACATAATTCCAGAGGAAGTCCTAGCCGGGGTATGAATTAACATGTGTTGAGGAAATATGTGGATGTGCCATTCTATATGATCATTTAAACTCCTAATTATGCTATATAGGCATCTGTGATTTTATGATATTATTTTTATTAAATTTATTACATACTTTTTTCAACATAACCTACCGTCCTGAATTTGTTTTAAATTAGAGTATTATTTTTAATTTTCACAACTTAGCGCTGGTGACTACTATTTGTATTGCATATATATTTCTTTGGGGAATTACCACCCCCTACACCAGCAGCTTCTTGACAGCGCACTCTATTTCTTTTATACATATTTGTGCAAGGATAGATTGATTGCTTCTTTTTTTGGTGGGGGCCCAAACCAACCAGTCATTTCAGTCACAGTCGTGTGGCAGACCCTGTCGCTGAAATGATGGGTTCGTTAAAGTGTGCATGTCCTGTTTATACAACATAAGGGTGGCTGGGAGGGCCCAAGGACAATTCCATCTTGCACCTCTTTTTTCTTTCATTTTTCTTTGCATCATGTGCTGTTTGGGGACTATTTTTTTGAAGTGCCATCCTGCCTGACACTGCAGTGCCACTCCTATATGGGCCAGGTGTTTGTGTCGGCCACTTGTGTTGCTTAGCTTAGCCATCCAGCGACCTTGGTGCACCTCTTTTTTTCTTTGCATCATGTGCTGTTTGGGGACTATTTTTTAAATCTGCCATCCTGTCTGACACTGCAGTGACACTCCTAGATAGGCCAGGTGTTTGTGTCGGCCACTTGTGACGCTTAGCTTAGCCATCCAGCGACCTTGGTGCACCTCTTTTTTTCTTTGCATCATGTGCTGTTTGGGGACTATTTTTTGGAAGTGCCATCCTGTCTGACACTGCAGTGCCACTCCTAGATGGGCCAGGTGTTTGTGTCGGCCACTTGGGTCGCTTAGCTTAGTCATCCAGCGACCTCGGTGCAAATTTTAGGACTAAAAATAATATTGTGAGTTGTGAGGTGTTTAGAATAGACTGGAAATGAGTGGAAATTATGGTTATTGAGGTTAATAATACTATGGGATCAAAATGACCCCCAAATTCTATGATTTAAGCTGTTTTTGAGGGTTTTTTGTAAAAAAACACCAGAATCCAAAACACACCCGAATCCGACAAAAAATTTTCAGGGAGGTTTTGCCAAAACGCGTCCGAATCCAAAACACAGCCGCGGAACCGAATCCAAAACCAAAACACAAAACCCGAAAAATTTCCAGTGCACATCACTAATGACTACTAGCATAATTTAACTGTATTTTTACTGTTCTGCAGGCTGGACATATAAATCTGTCTAACAGCCCATTTCCACTTAAGATGAATTTTATTTCCAATAAATTAATCTAACATTCACCAAAGTGAATAGTAAGTTGTAAATCAGTCAAAATGGAATTAATATAGGTATAACTAAAAGCAATTAGTGTCTCTCTGGTACTTCTGCATGTGCAAACTACATTATTCATAAAAGTTTGCCATATAATAAAAAGTTCTCCCCAAAATTCTCTAGGATCTCACTTCTTATGAAAAAATACAGCAGCTGCTTTTAAAAATGTTTCCTCACATAATTATCCTTCTGACTGGCTGCAACGTTGAATGGCTTTGAATAATATGTAAGAGAAAAAAAACATGTTTTGATAAGATATCACAACTCATGATAAGTTGTTACAAGCTATAGTGCTATTCTATAGAACTCTTTAGTTCTATACATCCACTGTTCTCCGTCTCTTCCAACACACCTCCATTATCTACAGTATTCTTCTTCCCTCTGTTGTCTCTTATCTTCACAAAGAGCCAGCCCTAACCAATTTGATGCCCTAGGCAAGATTTCGGCTGGTGCCTCCAGCATCGCCACTAGTTCTGCTTTTGACCTAGCAACCCTCTTCCAGTACAGCACCCATCACCCAACAGTACAGATCACAGCCACAGCCAGCAACACCAATCTCCCCTCACCCACAGAGCCGTAATGTAGACATTTTGGTGCTCTGTGCCAGAAAGAGCATTGGTGCTCCCACCCTCCTTATTTTAAATATAGCACACTGAAGTGGCCTTTTAAATTCTTGCACTTTAAAAAAATGGGTAGACTCACACAAGTCTCCCTTTTTCACTCAATTAATGACCTGTTGCAAAAAATTTACAGAGACCTGTGATCCTTTATAGTAGGTCAAGCCTGACCTGTTCTTTAAAATAGTCATGCACACTGTGGGCAGCAAACATCGCATTTTACTTGCGATTCATCCCGCCACTCTCCGTATGCATATCGGCATTCACTAATGCCATATGCATGAAGAAAATCGACTTTTGTGTTTTGAAACCGGCATCTATCGGCACATGCGTCATATGACGCGCGGCGCAGGGTTGGATCCCTCACATCGGGGAGGTGCAATAGAAGCCCATCGGCTTCTATTGGACAACACCATTTGAAGATGGCATTGCCCACCACAACCAATTTATTGCTTGGAGAATATGTGGTACGCGGCCAAACCTCCGGAAAAAGCATTTTCAGGGGTTTGACAGCAGTGTTCTGCTTGCTGCATCTCACCCTTTGAATCCTGCTGTAATGATCAGGCCATAATATGCATTCCATTTTTATGCTGGTGAGTTAATATTCAGTTCAAATAATGATGTCACAGTTAGTAGTTGACACCGCCTATAGTAACAAAGAAGTAATAGGATTTTTTCCTTGTTTGAGAGGTTATTAACTGGTCTTTCTCTCAGGTGTAGTGGTAAACAAACCCCCATTCCTTTCCCACCTCTGTGGAACGATGCAATGAACTTTGTCTCCTGTTGCCGAGTTTACTCTGCCCAGCACCACGCACACACACACACACACACACACACACACACACACACACACACACACACACACACTGTTGCCCCAGTCACCACAAAAACAGCCTGTTTCCCTCCAGTCACCAAAGACACACACAGCCTGTACCCAAGTCGCCGGGCCCAAGTAAAGTTGCCTAATTGCGGAGCCCGTGGCCATGCCTCCTTTTTAAAAAAACTTCCAGTAAAGCAGCTAGACACCTTGAGCTGGCCCGGGACAGAAAAGAAGGCACAGCAGCAGATCAGTCAGCCCTGCCGAACCGCCACTGATCCTGTCAAGCTGAGTCAGCCCTAGACTGTGCATGCATGCCCAAGGCATTTGCCTAGTTTGCCTATGCCTAAAGTCAGCTCTGTCTTCACCCACTGTTCTTTTGCTCTCTTTCACAATTCTCTCCCTCTCCCCAACGGTACAATATATATAAGGCTATATGTAAATAGTAATCATAATTTTCCACACAATACTTTAATAACTTAACTTAGCTTTCAGTACTGTGTGGAAAACAATGATTACTATTTATATTGTATCTTTATGTCTTTAAACATGGCTGTTCACCTTCTGTGCAAGTTGTTGTTTTAATAACCCTTATTAGAAATAACAGTGAATGTTTATTGTGGTAGTAATGCATGCTATATTTGTTATTGTTATTTTTATGTTCATTCTGCACTATTCTTTCTGTTTTTCATTATTTTACATGTGATTTACAGGACCTATAATGTCATCACTAGGCGACTGTGGGCAGGCGGGCCCCTGATTGTGTCATAATGGGTGTTGAGTATAAAAGGTATGCACTGTTCATGTTATGACTTGTATCCTGATGATAGTGCCAATAAAGCACTGAAACATGTTTGTACTTCTTGGATTTTGGTGCTGAGTGCCGCACTTAAGATGCATTTTATATATATACGGTATATCCAGTAATAATTGCAGCAATGAAGCTATCGGTTGTGATGTGATGATTGGACCAGATTTCTGCAGTGCCAATAGGCACTGGTAGATTACTCTTAGAGCCTATAATCTGCAAGGACTATTGTTAAGGACTGTCTGGATACTACATCTCCATTTTTTGGCAACTATTATTGCTGCTTATACTGAACTGATTATTTGTAATGAATTACAAGTACCATCATCATCATTTCTATATTATCATTACTGCTATTTCTGGATATATATATATATATATATATATATATATATACGTGGACTGAGCCACAAGTCTTCTGATCTATATTGGATTATTCAGAAGTTGAGTTTCTGGCTTGAAGTTATATCAGTTGATACTTCATGAATTTGTTAGCTCTTAAAAATGTTTTTACCTTTCTAACTATTATTACATATATTATTATTTTTTATTCTGAACCATACACATTATTGTATAATGTATAACAGCTATTTCAATGATGTTTCCATTATTTACTTTCTATACATTATTTATTTGGTGACTAACAAACCCCTTTACCAGCCGCGTACTGACAGCACACTTAGTTACTTTGTTCTTTTATAAAAAAAATCTATATTTTATTTCTCAATTGTCGATGTGTGGGATGAACTTACAGTACCAATTGATGCATTATGTACAGTATGCCCTCTTTACTAAAGAAGTGGTACAGCATTGATGGATGGTTGACTCTAACGGGATGCTAAAAAAGATGTCCTCAGTAACCCCTTTAAAAAATGACCATGCCGTTATCAAACTTCTCATTAAAGAAGTATATCAGATAGCCCTGCTGGCTCAGTGGTAACACCCTAACTTGCTGCCTTGGGTACAGCTCTCTGGTCATCCTAGTCTCTTAAAAAGTGTACTCAATCAATGATGGAGTCAAAGGAAGGAAGGTAGTGAATTAATATGACCAATGGTGTGGCAATATATGTCTTATTCATGATATTTGATTTTTATACAAATATTGTATATGCCATTTTATAGAAGTAATTCACATAGTTTATAGTATTGGTAGGAAATCTGTGAATCAGCCCCCCAAAAAAAACCCAGAAGGAAACAATGTCAAAGCTGTCTAATTAATATTTATACTTGAAGCTGACACCAATGCTGAGTGGAAAGCGAAAAAAAAAAAACTATTCGGTTCAGATGAAAACCTAAGATAAAGGTTGAACTTGTGACTTCATGATACATATTGAGCCATGACTCAGAGGGTATATGCCCAAGTTACAGGAGTTGCGATGTAGGATTACTTATGATCTGTGCTAACTTGTGATTCTCAAGAAAAGACATGCTCAGAGATTTCAAATACTAAAGTCCCATTTAAGTTGGTTGTGCAATTATCAATAGACCCCGATTTCAAGTGTCGGTTACAAATTTGTGACTTACTTTCACAGTTCACCATTTGCATTCATCTTAAAATGAAATGAATGCTTCCAATCCCCATAAACACTCATAATTTATTATTTTCTTCTCCAGGACATTTCCGAGATGAAAGAGATGCTTATAAATTGCATACAAAATGGGTGTTTTTGGTGGATATACTGAAAATATTGAATGATAAATAGGCCCAAAGCAGATGAATTGTGCATATATATTGTATATCTGTGATTTCTTACACCATTTGAACCATCAATATATTTTACTGCAGTAGGTTGTGTTCCAATATAGATAAGTGAATTGTCTTAAAGATAAGGATAAAATCATAATAAAAACTTCAACTGTTGGTCTGGATCCTGAGACTACATAGTCCTATATCTGAACGTAAGTTATCATACAAGTTATAATGCCTACCAAACCTGATTGCTTCTTATCTGCAATATACAGCACTGCATAAATAGACTCACAACTCTTGTGTGATCGCCTGCAGTGATAATTTATTCTCCTTCAGCAGAAACAATCTGTTTTCCCATATATCTTCAGTAAATGCTGAAATGTAACAAAGCCGTAGTGTTTTCAGGATGCTTAAAACAAAACACCTCTACAGTTTCATATTTTGATCTACCTCATATAGACCCATTGTATTGCAGTCACCACAATTTGGTTGTGTGCTTTATTCATCTTGTTGGTATTTTCAGAGTGTATTTAAAGGGTGGGGAAAAAATGTGTTTAGTTTCAAACTGTAAATGTCTCAAAACCAATTATAAGAAAGATAATTAAAACAATATCACAAAAAAGTGCACAACTTTCATTTGGTTACATTTTCCAGACGAACAAAGTTACCTAAATGGAGAGAGACACGGCCAAGGTAAAACTAAACTAAGAAATGTTGACTTTATTGTCACAAAAGAACCTGGACACAAATAACAATCACTCAGAGTCCAAAGCAGGAAAGACGGCTGAACATCGATGATGCGGCTGATAGTCACTCAGAGTTCGAAGCAGGAGAGATGACTGCACACCGATGATACGGCTGATAGTCACTCAGAATTCAAAGCAGGTGAGAAGCAGCTGTACGCCAATGATGCGGCTAAACACCGGTGATGATAAAGGAAATGTAGAGTGACAATTGAGCTGTGGAAGTGGTTAGTGAGTCTATATTACAGCCAGGGAGCCAGTATAATAGTTTGCAATCAAACAGTGTGGCAGTTCTGCCAAAAATTGTGGCTAGTAAGCCAATCTAGTAGTAAGTTTACATAAGGTGCGGTGATTGCGCCGATGTTGCAGCGAATGAGCCAATATTGTAGTCTGTTAGTTGAAGGTGCGGCGATTGCGCCAATGTTGTGGCTAGTGAGCCAATATTTTTGTTTGTTTGCTGAAGATGCGACGATTGCGCCAATGTTGTGGCTTATGAGCCGATATTGTAGTTTGTTAGCGAAAGGTGCGGTGATTGAGCTGTTGTTGTGACTAGTGAGTCGAGATTGTAGTTTATTTACTGATGGTGCTGCGATTGCGCCAATGTTGCAGCTAGTAAGATGATATTGTAGTTTGTTTGCTAAAGGTGCGACCGGGGCCGGAAATGCAGGATCCAGATGACCGCCAGACAGATCTGGAAGTTGCAGGTACACAATCTGGAGGAAATGAGGTGCAGTTCACTGCAGGTGAAGTATAAGGTTTCATCAACCTTCATATGAAAAAGGTGGAACTCCAGCAAGAGCTGACTACTGGAAGAAATAAGCAATAACCTCATTGGAACTTGCAGGCTAAAAAGCCTCTATATAGTCTGACCTTAGAGACAGTATTACCAGCACTGAGCAGGGCCCAATCAGACAGCTCCTGGAGAGTAATTCTAAATCAAAGGCATGTGTGTACCTGCTCTGTAGACAGACAGCTAATTACTTAGTGAACACATGATGTGAACACACAGGGAGGCAGGTAAGACCAATCAAGCTGTAGGAAAACAGAACATTGCTTGAAGCCATAACCCGTGGCAACAAATAACCGGGACCTGCCAGCAAAATGATCCGCTACATGCGGATCCTAAAAGTACCCCACCCCCTTGATGCCGGGTTGAAAAAACTCTAGCGCCTGGTTTGAATGGAAATTCTCAAAAGAATGCCTTCTTCAGCCTGGAGGCATGTAAGTTACCTTCTGCAACCCAAGAGAGATCTTCAGGTCCATAGCCCTTCCAATGCACCAGGAACTGGAGATGACCCCTCAAAAGTCTGGAATCCAGGATCCTCTCATCCACAAACTCCTCTTGACCTTGAACCTCCACTGGTCCAGGCCTGGAAGTACGAGAACTCCCAAATTTAGTAGATATAGAGAAAGACTTGAGAAGGGAGCAGTGGAAGGAATTGTTAATCTTTAGATAGGCTGGTAGTTGAGTTTCCGCATAGGCTGACGCAATCTAATATCTCTGGTGGAGAACCAGACCAGATCTCCTCTTTGAAAGTTGCATGGTTTCCTGCGACTGTCAGCAATCTCTTTGGCCCGGACTGAAGCCTTGAGGAAGTTAGAATGGACCGTACTCTAAATGTGTTGGAACCTAGAGATCGAGGAAGGATCTATAGACGTGACGAAAGTTGTGTCAAAGTAGTTCACCCTGGGATGTTACCCAAAGACACAAAAGGATGGAGAAATAGCTGACGCTGAGTGACAGGCGTTATTATAAGCAAATTCCGCCAAGGGCAGATGTGATACCCCGTCATTTTGGCACTTTCTTCATGTGACATTGCAAGTACTGTTCCAAAGTCTGGTTGGCCCTTTCAGTTTGCCCATTAGATTGCGGGTGATAACTCAAGGAGAGGTAGAGATGAATGTTCAATGCGGAACAGAAGTGTTTCCAGAAAGAGGCAATGAATTGAGTTCCTCTGTTGGAAACAAAATCGGCTGGGAGCCCATGTATCCAAAAGACTTGTTGAATGAATAGGATGGACAGTTCTTTTGCCGATGGTAACTTGAGCAGTGGAACGAAATTAACCATTTTGCTGAACTGTCCACGATAGTTCAAATAACGGAGCTACCTGCTGAGATGGGAAGGTCCACAATAAAGTTCATTGCTATATGGGTCCATGGTCTTTTGGGCACCAAAAGTGACAGCTGGAGGCCTGATGGAGTGGTGCGAGGGGTCTTGTTATGGGCACACGTCTTGCAGGCCAGCATAAACTCACGGGCATCCAGGGAGAGGGAGGGCCACCAAGGGGACCAAGAGAGAAGCTAAATGGTCTTATTGATACCTGGATGTCCGAAAGTCAGTCAGGCATGAAAATCCAGCAGGACCTGGCATCTGAACTTTTCAGGAACAAACAGCCACTGAGGAGGTTTGTCAGGAGGTGATTCCAATTGATGGGCCTGAATTATTTCTGCCAAACCTCGGGTGAGTGCCAGGAACTAGGCACAATGGATTCGTCCTGACTATTGTCCAGCTGGATAAGTGAGAAGCTTCTGGACAAGGCATCCGCTTTAACATTTCTGAATCCAGGTATAAAGGAGATGGAGTAGTTAAAGCAGATAAAGAATAGTGGTCAGTGTGCCTGTATAGCATTCAGTCTCTTAGCTGCCCCAATGTACGACAGGTTCTTATGGTCTGTAAGGGGATGCCGTCAAGATGCCGCCAGACGGGATTCCGGTGGTCGGAATACCGAAACCGGAATCCCAACCAACACAATCCCAACATATTCTCCCTCTGTGGGTGTCCATGAAACCCATAGAGGGAGAAAAAATTTGTGTGCCGAGCGCAGCGAGGCATCGTGCCCGCAGCATGGCGAGCGCAGCGAGCCCACAAGGGGGCTGCGCTCGCCTCCCTTTTGGGATTGTGCCGGTCGGGATCCCGGTGTCGGTATACCGACCGCCAGGATCCCGTCCGACAGAATCTCGTACTGATTCCTCTGTAAGAACAGAGATCTGTTGCTTGGCCCCCTCCAGCCAGTGTCTCCAATCTTCAAATGCCCATTTAATAGCCAGCAGCTCACGGTTCCATGCATCATAGTTTCTCCCAGCAGAAGAAAACTTTTGCGGAAAAAAAAGCACACGGATGGAGTTTGCCGTCAGTTGGATCCTTCTGAGACAAGACTGCTCATGCACTGACCTAGAAGTGTCTACTTCAACCACAAAAGGAAGGTCCGGGTCAGGATGATGAAGTACCGAAACGCTGATAAAAACCTTCTTGAGATCATGGAATGAGCGAACAGCCTGGATGGAGCAATTGACAGTATCAGCGTCCTTCTTCATAAGTGCAACAATGGTGGAGAAGGCCCAGATGAACCTCCTATAATAATTTGTGAAGCCAAGGAACCATTGGGTAGCCTTCAGTGTAGTTGGCTGGACCCAGTCTAGAATGGCCTTCACCTTCTCTGGTTCCATAGCAAACCCATGAGGAGAAATTATGTATCCTAGGAATGTGACTTGACGCACGTGGAATTCACATTTCTCAGTCTTGGCAAAGAGGTGATTCTCCCTGAGTCTCCATAGAACTTGCCTGACGTGGCTTTGATGTTCACTCATAGATGGCAAAAAAATGAGGATATCATCTAGGTACCCCATGACAAACTTTCCGAGGAAGTCCTGGAGAATGTCATTAATAAGTTATTAAAAGACTTCAGGGGCATTTGCCAGACCGAACGGCATCACCAAATACTCATAGTGTCCAGTAGGGGTGCTGAATGCCATCTTCCACTCATCACCGCTCTTAGGCCCCCATTCCGAGTTGTTCGCTTGCTAGCTACTTTTAGCAGAAATGCAAACACAAAGCCGCCGCCCTCTGGGAGTGTACCTTAGCATAGCAGAATTGCTAACGTAAGATTAGCAATTGCTAACGAAAGATTAGCAATTCTGCTAATATTAGCAGAATTGCTAACGAAAGCAATTTCCTTGCAGTTTCTGAGTAGCTCCAGACCTACTCCTAGATTGCGATCACCTCAGTCCGTTTAGTTCCTGGTTTGACGTCACAAACACGCCCAGCGTCCGACCAGCCACTCCTCCGTTTCTCCAGCCACTCCTGCGTTTTTACCTGGCACGCCTGCGTTTTTTAGCACATTCCCTGAAAACTTCCGCCCAGAAACACCCACTTCCTGTCAATCAGCAGAGCGATTGAAAAGCTTTGTTCGCCTGTGATTAAAATAGCATCGTTTTGTGTAAATTTGCTTAGCACGTGCGCCCTGCTGTGCATACGCATGCGCAGAACTGCCGGATTTTAGCCTATTAGCAATTCTGCTAAAATTAGTAGCGAGCGAACAACTCGGAATGAGGGCCTTAATCCGGACTAGGTTGTATGCACCTCGGAGGTCAATTTTTGAGAAGATGGCCTGTCGGAGCTGGTCAAAGAGAACAGAGATGAGGGGCAAGGGATACTAATTTTTTACTGTGAATTTGATCAGATCCCAGTAATCGATGAGGGAGCCATCTTTCTTCTGAACCAAAAAGAACCCTGCACCGACTGGAGATTTAGATGGTCAAATAAAACTATTGGCCAGAGCCTCCTTGATGTATTCCTCCATAGCCCGGGTCTCAGGTATGAAAAGAGAATACAACCGACCTTTAGGCCTCTTAGCTCTGGGAACCAACTGGATGGCACAATCATAAGGTCGGTGTGGAGCCAGGGAACTGGCTTTCTGCTTTGAGAAAACATCCTGAAAGTCCCAATATGGAGATGGCAGCTGACTAATTACTCCGGATGAAATGGGCTCTGCAACTCTGACTGGAAGGGACAAACAGTAGAGATGGCAAGTTGGTCTCCACTGAATAATATCTCCCATGCTCCAGTTCATGAGTGGATTGTGTCTTCAGCCAAGGGAGCCCGAGGACTATGGGAGCCAGTGGACATTGGAGTAACTGAAAATAAATTTCTTCCATATGTATTAGGCCAACATGTAACCGGAGAGGTGGAGTCTGCAACTTAACTGTACCGCTGGAGACATGGGTCCCATCCAGGCCACAGATGGGTATCTCTCCTTCCAGCAGAATATTGGGCAAACTGGACTGGCGGAAGATAGAGAGGTCCATAAAATTTCCTGCAGCTCTGCTATCTATGAAGGCAGACATCAAGAGGGAATCCTGGGGAAATTGGACTGTAGCTGGCAGCAGGATGGAATTGTCGGAGGTGATGGAAGCAAGACCCAGGTGTAATTCCTCCCAAACACCTAGGTCCTGTCTTTTCCCAACTTGAGAGGACAGGTCTTCAAATTGTGTTCCTTGCAACCACAATATAAGCAGAGACCCTTGTCTGTGGGATCTCTCCTGAGGCAGCAGGCGGAAGGCGCCAATTTGCATGGGTTGCTCCAAGATGTGACTTGGAGCCCACACAGCCGATGGTTCAGGAGACCAAACAGGCAGGTTCTACTCATGTCTTCATTCCCGGAGACGACAATCAATTCTGATGGCTGTGGAGATGAGCTCATCCAATGTTCTTGGTGCAGACTGCTGAACCAGGATATCTTTGATCACCTCAGACAAGCCTAGGCAGTATTGACTTCTTAGAGCTGGATCATTCCATCCCGAGTCTACGGCTCATCTGCGGAACTCAGAGGAATAATCTTCTGCGGCCCATTGGCCTTGGGACAAGAATTATAGTTTAGACTAGACCAATGCTGCCCAGTCTGGATCTTTGTACAGGTGGCCAAGTGCAGAGAAAAACACCTCAATGGGCTGTAATGTGTTATGAGCCAGTGGCAGGCTAAAGTCTCAAGTCTGAGTGTCACCCTGGAGCAGGGAGATAATAATCCTGACACACTGTGTTTCTGACCCTGAGGAGAGAGTCCGGAGTCAGAAATACAACTTACAGCTCTCCCTAAAGTTCAAGAACTGCTCACGATTACCAGAGAAGTGATCTGGGAGATTGATCTTGATTTCTCGAATGGCTCATGGAGTGACCGATGCTCAGACGTCTTCTGCAAGAAGGGACAGCTCTAGAACCTTTTTGGTAAGTGCAGAGATATGGGCTGCAAGGATTTGCACTGGATTTTGTGCCTCTTCCATTCTAGATACCTACGTGATCTCTCCTAATGGGGCTAGTTATAATGTTACGGTTGTCAGTAATAAGACGACAGAAGTTAACTGTATGGAGAGAGACACGGGAAAGGTGAAACTAAAATAAGAAATGGTGAGTCTATTGTCACAAAATAATCTGGACACAAATAATAATCACTCAGACTTCAAAGCAGGAGAGACGGCTGAACGCCAATGATACTGCTGATAGTCACTCAGAGTTTAAAGCAGGTGAGATGGCTGAATGCCAATGATGCAGCTGAATGCCTGTCATGTTAAATGTAACATAGAGTGACTATTGAGCTGTGGAAGTGGTTAGTGAGTCTATATTACAGCCAGGGAGCCAGTGTAATAGTTTGTAATGAAACAGTGTGACAGTTCTGCCGAAATTGCGTCTAGTGAGCCAATCTAGTAGTAAGTTTGCGCCGATGTTGCGGCTAATGAGCCGAGATTGTAGTTTGTTAGTTAAAGGTGCGGTGATTGCACCGATATTGTGGCTAGTGAACCGAGATTGTAGTTTATTTGCTGATGGTGCTGCGATTGCACCAATGTTGCAGCTAGTAAGCCGATATTGTTGTTTTTTGCTGAAGGTGCGATCGGAGGCCGCAAATGCAGGATCCAGACGATCACCAGACAGATCTGGAAGATCCAGGTACTCAATCTGGAAGAAACAAGTTGGAGCTCACTGAAGGTTAAGTATAAGGTTTCACCAACTTTCAGATGAAAAAGGTGGCACTCCAGCAAGAGCTGACTACTGGAAGAAATAAGCAATAATCTCATTGGAACTTGCAGGCCAAAAAGCCACTGAAAAGTCTGACCTTAGAGACAGTATAACCAGCAGTGAGTACAGGACTGGCAGTAACTTAAAGAAGGCAGGGCCCAATCAGACAGCTCCTGGAGAGTAATTCTAAATCAAAGGCATGTGTGTACCTGCTCTGTAGACAGACAGCTTATTACTCAGTGAACACATGATGTGAACACACAGGGAGACAGGAAAGACCAGCTAAGCTGTAGGAAAGCAGTACAATGTTTGAAGCCATAACCCGTGGCAACAAATAACCGGGATCTGCCAGTAAAATGATCCGCTACCGTGCGGATCCTAACACCTAGATTCACTTTCTCATCATTATTAACATTGTTAGCGCCATATAGTTATCATATATTTATTACATGATTCAATACAATAATCATAATAACAAACATATGAAAAACAAATAAGCATAAAACAATTGCATGGATAGAATTGCACATAAAAGCAACATAAGGTACAGTACAGACTGAATCATGGGTAGAGCATGAACAATTACAGCTACAGTAGCACAGATATAAGTAAAAATCAAACTGGCTCTGATTCACCAAAAATCCCAAAAAACAAACAAAACATGGCTGTTTCGGCTGCCGTCGTCAACAGGGAAGCAGTCTTCCCTGATGAAGGTGGGAGCTGAAACGGCCATTGGGAGCCGTAACTGGGTTGGATATATGTCCCCAGTAATACATGTTATGTGAGATTATTTATGCTATATTTATATGCAATGTCCTATTATGCTGATTTGCACTAATTTGCACATATATGTCATGGATGATATTAAAAATTATTGATATGGAGTGCTGGTCCTGTCTACAACATAGCCCCTGCTGGAGCCTCATGGTGTGGACATATTGATATCTAATCTCATTGACCTGCCACCCGCTATATATATATATATTTCCACATGATAAATCACATCATTTACAGTACATGGAATGTGAAGAAGGCAATAGGCCAGTAACTGCCACAATTACAGTACTGTATATATTGTAGCTTTAAAAAAGATGATATTATATATTCTACACAGTTTAGTATCATCTGCAAAAATTTATACTGTACTTTCAAGACCTTCTCCTAGGTCATTAATAAATATGCTAAACAGTAGTGGCCTGAGTCAGAAAACATCCCATTAACCACCACTCGCTGTTCCCTGTTATCCAGCCAATTACTTACCCAAGTACAAATAGTGATTCCTAAATCGAGCTCTCTTAATTTGAAAACTAGTCTCATGTGTGGCACTGTGTTGAAGGCTTTTGCAAAATCTAAATAGACCACCCAACAGGGGGCCCAGTGCCTGAAAGAACAGGATTGTAAATACTCGCTTTGTGACTACCATCTCCAGAGCTCCTGCACGGAACATAAATAAAACCACAGGCCCCCTGGTATGCCCAATCGGGTCAA
The DNA here is from genome assembly GCF_028390025.1 of Pseudophryne corroboree. Taxonomy (NCBI): domain Eukaryota; kingdom Metazoa; phylum Chordata; class Amphibia; order Anura; family Myobatrachidae; genus Pseudophryne; species Pseudophryne corroboree. The sequence goes on from NC_086445.1 coordinate 843,895,861, forward strand.
TCTTTTGTAATGCCAGATCTAAGCAGCAGGGGAGGTGGAGTGGCCATCTGTTTAAAAAAAAAAACCACATAAAACATAGGCTACACCCAATGGAAATGACTTGTTCATTTAAGTGTATTAATGCCTGGAGTTAAAAGATTATTATATGGCTTTGTATCCCTAACATGGCAGCCATATTATTGCAGCTCTACCTCCCCAGTTTTAAAAAAATCCTTCCTGCTACTTCAAATATGTATGCATCAATTTCACTTAATGATGGGATACCCCTCAAACAAATGTTTGTCACTTGGGTTCCACATGTAATTTTTGCTTCCTCTGTACTTGGGAGTTTATTCTTACTTCTATATTGGTTTCCCTGCAATAAGGAAAATTAATGTGCCTTAGCCTTCTCCTAATTTTGGCTGTTGTTAATAGTATCTAACCCTACCCCCTTCCCTCTGCAGACTTATGCCATCTGCCTCCTCCAGCGTCTCCCCACCTCAGCCCCCCTGCATCTCTCCAGCATCACCCCCATGTCTCTATAGCCTCTTCCCCCTCTGTCCCTCCAGCAACATCATTCTGCCTTATATCCTTCCTGTGCCATCATTCTTCACTGTGTCTTTCTATCACCACAACCTCCACATGGCTCCTTTTTCTTGCCTTTAGGATCTTGTTTGCTCCCACCATAGGAGGAGGATGGTGAGAACAGGCCAACAGATGAAAGTGCTGCCCAACATTTTCTACTGTGTTAGGCAACAGACAGCTGTGAAGGCTCTCAGTGTGATTTGTCTGAGATGATGAGTCTGTTGCATATCATAGGCCCTGTGCAGGACCCACCTCTGCCTATTTCTAAAAGGATTCTCTTCTTTCTCCCTGCTTTTAAGTACAGAGAATAAGGAGTGATACATTTAGCATGCCATCTGTTGGGATGCCAGTGGTCATGTGACCAACAGAGGAATCTGACACCACTCAGGAGACCGGTACTGGATCACCGACAGCCGACATCCTGAAGGTAAGTATTGGGGTATGGGTTAGGCTTAGGGCCCAGGAGATGGGGGGGGGGTTAGAGTCAGGATCTAGGGGTGGTTAGGGTTAGACACTAGGGGGGTTTATCCCTATCCCTCCTGAGGGTTAGCCATAGCTGTCAACACCTGCAAGGGTTAGGCCTAGGGTAGATGATGGGGGGAGGGTAAAAATACTTACCCACTCCGATGTCGAGATCTTCAATGTCACAGTTGGTCATGTGATCGCCAGCATCCTGGCTGCTGGGATACAGTATGTTTTCCATAAGGAACATATGGATGATGCTCAGCTGCTCACTGCAGAACCTCATTGGAATTGAAAGGCAAGGTGGCAACTAATGAATACATAGCTGTTCTTCTCTGAGAGTGTGAGGAAACAGCTCTATTTACTTAGTTGCATCTAGACCCCTCATGGGTCTCATTGCCATGATCCTTACTACAGTACTACAATATATATCAATGATATTTATTGGTATAATGTAGCAAATATCAATGTACTGTGCAATAAATGCACAAAACAAGTATTATTTTCCATTGCAATTAGAGATGTGTGGTTCAGTTCTCCAGAAATCCAAATCCAGCTAAATTTTGAGAATCTGAACTGAACCAAACCCAATTTGGATCTCCTGAGGAGATCCGGATCGGAAAAGAGTCCCGGTTTGGATCTCCCCGCGGTTTAGAATTCAGATTTTAAATCAGAATTTCGGTTATCGGATTGCAAAAATAACATGATTTTAGCTGCTTTTTCAATTTTAATTGATTTTTAACAATTATTATCAATTCTTTAAAAAAAATTCTTTTAAACTGAACCAAAAACTGAATCTGTACCAAAGCACTTGAGGGTGGTTTTGCCAATTCCAATACCAAAACAAGACGATGAGTTAGAGCCAAAACTAAAACATGGGGGTCTGTGTACATCTCCAGTTGCAATAATGCAGATCCTGGTTATCATTTTTCTACTGTCACTGCCCCTCCATAACCCTCATGACCCCCTCACAGTATTCTCTGTCCCCTTATTGTCCTCTTACCTTTTTACTCAGAGAGTACATACCACTGACCCATTGTTAAAACGTTAGGCACCCTTGGCCTATGCCTCCCACCCCTGGTTCATGTGATGTCATGAAATCACAGAACAAGAGACAGGAATGGTAAAATGGGTGACATACACGTTTGAGAATTCTCTCAAGCTGGAAAATGGTGCTATTAGAGCAGTGACCACTCCATTTCCTTAGCTCTACACCCTGGCAAAACTTAACTCACACCCGTTGTGGCAGCCTTTGTCGATGGCTTTGTGACAGTGACTTTTGGTGTGGACCTTCAATTCTGCAGCATTCTGGTAAGTATTTCTCTCCCAGCCCAACCCTACCCCTCCTGGCTGCAACCTGACGGTCAGCATCCTGAAACTGTCAGCATTTTATGGTGACATTTCAGATGTCGACATTGTGAACCTGTCGGCAGTTTGGGGATGAAGACTTGGTGCATATTGACAGTGTGAACCATGTTGACGTTCTGATGTTGACATTGTGGTGCTGACATGGTTACTGTCAAACATTTGACCTGATAAAGAAGCAAAACATTGTTTTGCACCTAATGTTATTGAATTTTCATACTGGATTATAATATTTATTGTCATATCACAAAAATCTATTTTTACAATCTGTGTTTGTCTGGTAAGAAATGTCTGAACCACTTAACAGTAATAAATAGACAACATAATGTTAATTTGCATTCTAATGTGGTGCTTGTTTACTGCATTTAGCAAGACATGGGCTATTTTAAACTCGGTATGCGTACATATTTTTAAATGAATGTGTTAGAACTACGCAGGACTTACATACAATGTCACTGAAATATGCATAGCCCTTAAGGTACTAATGTACCAGAAAATCATTAAGGCAGAACAATAACGGATAAACAGAAAATATCCAACATAACACCAAAGGCCTCCACTTTAAAGAAGGGAGATGAGTCTCCTCTGAATTAATTCTATTATCATAGAGTTTTTATGGTCAAATTGAGGCCACTTAGCCTCTTCATCTCATAGGTTTTTTTTAGGTTTATTGCATTGCAAGAGTATTGAGCAATCACCCTATAACCCTCCTGTGTAAGATTATTTCATGATATCCTTGTGTTTTTACTGCTGTATAAAATGTAATGCTATAAAGGCGCATACACCCTTTAAAATACATGATTTAGACTAAAATGTCCCTATATTTATTTTTTTTCACTTTCACTTCAATAATGTGCTGTACTTTGCTTTAACATTTTTTTCTGGTGCACTGTACAGTAGATCTCAGCAGTCCATGGATGCAAGGGCAGGCTGGCGCTTGAAGTTATACAGTGTCAACATACCAAGTGGATGACTGCCTGATCTTGCTGGGAGCAGAAGTTTGAGAAGAAAATATGCTGATTTATCTATTTTGGCTATTTATTACTTCAACCCCCACCAGGCATTATTTTTCTAGGATGAGGGGAGGGGTGCATTGTTTGCTTGCAGATTCAATTTCCATCCAGCCCTGTGCTGTATAAACTGGGACTGTGTCCCACTAAGGCAAAGTGACCTCAAAGTTGGTTCTCAGCCCAGCATTGCCTAATGGTCATAGCAGCTTCTGTGGGGAGAGAACTTGCTTTTTTTCACTAAAATGACCACTATGAGCCCAGACTATGGGGGCATCCAATTAACCACAATGAAACAACGAGAGCAAAAAAGAGAGTTTTTCACAATTTTTCATGCTGTTTCACTGATATTTTATTTGGGGTATACCGATAACACATAGATTCAGTGAAACCTGTATGTTTTTGCTGTCAAAGCCCAGAAAGCTGGCGCTTATTTGGGATTTTGCTTCGCATGCCCTAGGCAGGTGAAACAAAATCCCTGATAAGCCATGGCTTGTGCCAGCTTATCAGGGTTAATAGGATGGCCCACCGACAAAGCAATTACATGCGGTCAATGACCATGGGTGATTGGAAACCATCCTATGAGTGTTACTGCTAGTATGACTTTTGGGAGGATTTTTTTTCATTAGTACAAGTTGAGTCTCCCATTTCCAAATATTCCAAAATACAGAATTTTTGAGCGCTACTGAGATACTGACTCCTTTGCTTCTGATGGTTCAATATGCACAAACTTTGGGCGGTAATCAATTAGGTGCAAGCTCCTTTTACTAGCACTATATAGGACTAGGCTACATATATTGTGAGAGTGGAAATGTATTCTGATGCAGGGAGATAAGAAAGTAACAGTGTTACGCAGTGTAATGGGTGCTAAAACATACAGTTTGTTGAGGAGTTTTAATAGCACCTGAAAAGGAAGACAGCAAATCCTTTACTGACATAGTGGACATTTTACAAAATCATTTACATCTTAAACCGTTAGTGATTGCTGAAAGATTCAGATTCCACAGAAGGAATCAAACTGTAAGTAAAGTGTGTCTGATTAAATTGCTGAACTGAGAAAGTTATCTGAACACTTTGAATTTGGAGCAGAGTTAGCAGATGCCTTAAGAGACCGTTTAGTTTGTGGAATGACAAGTGGAAGTATACAAAATAAATTGCTGGCTGAACATAATCTGACCTTGGAGTGTGCCCTATTCATAGCTATTTCAATGGAGACTGCAACCAGGGATACATCAGAAATACAGCTAAAGAGACTTAAATGTAATACTAATCAGATTCATTGCAATCAAAGACAGACCTGTGTCTGCTGTTGGAAAGCCCTCACATGATGCTAGTCAGTGCTGGCACACACATATGATACTGTATTGAGTTTAAAAGCAATGGCAATGCTGATGGTCTGTCATATTCCCCCTTGCTCCAAAGTGGGAAGACCAATGGTGTAGATCCACTGGACGTGTATCACAACATGTTGATAGAACAGCTGCCTATTACTAATCACATGATCAATAAGGAAAGAAGGAAAGACTCCGTGCTCTCTAAAGTAATGGACTTAACATTCAAAGTTTGGCCTAAACATATCAATGCTCAATATTATGGATTTTTGTCCAGGCAACATCCTGTCTGTCAAGGAACTATAAAGTATGGGTCCAGAGCGGTAACACCACCTAAGCTGTCAAACAGAATTTTGAAAATTTTGCATAAGGGTCACCTGGGCAAGGTGAAAATGAAAAGTCTTGCAAAGAACTATGTGTGGTGGCCAGGAATAAATGGTCAAATTAAACACTATCAAAAGAATGTAAACAATGTCAAAGTGTTCAAAATTCACCTGTCACGCTTACTGTCACACTTTGGTTTTTTTGTGAATCCAAATTTGGATCCTTGACAGGTGCAGATCTTGAAATCAAAGTCATGCAAGTGGCTTTTTTAATATAGTTCCTGCTCATAAGCTATGGGTGAATATAAACTAGTACTGGTCAGTTGGCCGAGACCCAGAGCAAGGGTGTTGAATCTGATCATGATGGTAGTTTTCATCATGGACCCCACAAGGGAGTTTGGTTTTCACTGCTCCTGACATGCAGGTCATGGCCCCTTGCTTGGGTCACCCAATACTAGCACTAGAGGACTTTGATAGAATGGAGATGCAGGAGACTGGCAGATAAGATCTGGAATCCAAGATGCTGGAACAATGTAAGACTCTGGTATAGCTTCAGGACATGTGGGTTAAGTACAGAATGGAACTGTTGAAGTATTATTGATCTGGAACTGGAGAAATATGATCAGGCTGGTAGCAATGGTAGATGTCTGACTGGAACCAATGGCATTTATTGGACTAGAACTGATTGCAGAAAGTATTGGACTGGAACCGATGGCAGAGAGTATTGGACTGGAACCGATGGCAGAGAGTATCAGACCAGACTGATATCAAAAATGAAAATAGATTACAGCGCTCAAATAACCTATGCTAATAATATGTAAATGTATTGATTTAAAACAAACTGATATAATAGATATCAATAAAATTTAAATACAAAATAAAAATGCTCATAGACCAACTTGTGGATGTATAGTGTGCTCTTTGGCAACAACCTTAGTAAAATGAAACAAGGTCCATGTGATGATAGTAATTGGACACAATCTGATTTTTACCAGGACTGATACAGTCAATTACCCATCAGGTGTTCCGATGTATGGATCCGGATCTGGGTCTTTAATTTGTATAGATGGATTCTGGTTCACAGTCTGTTTGAATTGACACAAGTTGGTCTATGAGCATTTTTATTTTGTATTTAAATCTTATTGATATCTATTATATCAGTTTGTTTTAAATGAATAAATTTACATATTATTAGCATAGGTTATTTGAGCGCTGTAATCTATTTTCATTTTTCACATCCATTCTATAGGAGATTGACTATCTCCAATTTACAGCAGCTAGGAGGAACCACTCATTTCCGCGCCTGTCCAATATATACTTGTTATATAAATTTCTTTGCAGACTGATATCAAACTGGAACCAATGACAAATATCAGACAGGAACCAATGACAGATATCAGACAGGAACCAATTGCAAATATTGGACTGGAGCCAATGGCAAATATTGGCCTGGAACTGATGATTTAGGATGTTGGACTAAAACCGATGAATCAGAATATCGGACTGGAACCAACTGGAGTAAATATTGGACTGGAACTGATTAGAGCCAGGTGGTGCAGCAGGATGGAAATCTTGACTGGGGTCTCTGAATAGGAAATGATTCCCTGGAGCTCACTGAAGACACACAGCTAGGCTGTGGACTGCCCCTTTTATATCTGCAAAAAGGGGTATTAGTGAAGGCACACAGATCTCTGACACTGAAGAAGCCGCTGACATGAGTCCGGAGGCAGATAAATGCGTTTGTTGGACAGGATATCATTCCTAATCACTGCAGCATTCATTGGTATTCTTTTGCACCCTTTTTTTGACCAGCCGGTTAACTGTTTAATTGCTGTACCCCAGTGCTGAGGGGAGAAAAACAGGACCCCAGCTAACAACGTGTGATCCTGACTAAAAGCTGTGTGCCTTACAGCAACAAGGAAATGTATATTTGGGTACAATGCATGGTGTACTCTAAGTCTTTGCTGGATTCCATTTTAATTGCTGCATTGCATGTGGACATATTGTTTACTAACTATCCTGAAGTGCTTATAAGTGGGAAGGGCTGCATGACTAAATAACAATGCTTGTTTAACACAATACGTATGTTGATTCAAGGACTGAGTCATTTTAAGCCTCAGGTTGCATGCTTAACTAAAAATGCTTGATTAACCCAATACTTACGTGTATTCAAGGACTGAGTCATATTAAGCCTCATTAAGACTGAGTTATAACATCTTGATTGAAAATCTATGTGCAAATAAGCAGTATTATATGAGGAAGGTTGCACTTACTGTAGGTGTATCTGCTGCTAATTGTTACGGGCTTATTTTATAAAGCTGTGATTATTTGTATTTTTTAATTGTATGGTACTGGCCGGTATCAATGTACTGTTTATGTATTAATTAATGTTTTAGAAAAATCTATAAAAATCTTATCAAAGTGAGAAACGCAGTCTCATTGTCTTTGTACACAGTAAAAAGGTATATAGGCTGCTGGTTTTACAAAAGGTTATGTTTTATTAATTATAAAATATATTTAAAAAGTTCACAAACAGCGAATAAAGCTATAAACACTATTGTGTGACTACAGAAGAGATTTGTACTAGCAGGTTGCTGATTTGCTGATAATTAGTATGCAGAAAAGTTATTATGCATGTACATGCATTCTGTTAGTAATAACAGTAACAAAGAATAAACTAGGGATGTGCACTTGAAATTTTTCGGGTTTTGTGTTTTGGTTTTGGGTTCGGTTCCGCGGCCGTGTTTTGGGTTCGACCGCGTTTTGGCAAAACCTCACCGAATTTTTTTTGTCGGATTCGGGTGTGTTTTGAATTCGGGTGTTTTTTTCAAAAAACCCTAAAAAACAGCTTAAATCATAGAATGTGGGGGTCATTTTTATCCCAAAGTATTATTAACCTCAAAAAACCATAATTTCCACTCATTTTTAGTCTATTCTGAATACCTCACACCTCACAATATTATTTTTAGTCCTAAAATTTGCACCGAGGTCGCTGAATGACTAAGCTAAGCGACCCTAGTGGCCGACACAAACACCTGGCCCATCTAGGAGTGGCACTGCAGTGTCACGCAGGATGGCCCTTCCAAAAAACACTCCCCAAACAGCACGTGACGCAAAGAAAAAAAGAGGCGCAATGAGGTAGCTGTGTGAGTAAGCTAAGCGACCCTAGTGGCCGACACAAACACCTGGCCCATCTAGGAGTGGCACTGCAGTGTCACGCAGGATGGCCCTTCCAAAAAACACTCCCCAAACAGCACATGACGCAAAGAAGAAAAAAAGAGGCGCAATGAGGTAGCTGTGTGAGTAAGCTAAGCGACCCTAGTGGCCGACACAAACACCTGGCCCATCTAGGAGTGGCACTGCAGTGTCACGCAGGATGGCCCTTCCAAAAAACACTCCCCAAACAGCACATGACGCAAAGAAGAAAAAAAGAGGCGCAATGAGGTAGCTGTGTGAGTAAGATAAGCGACCCTAGTGGCCGACACAAACACCGGGCCCATCTAGGAGTGGCACTGCAGTGTCATGCAGGATGGCCCTTCCAAAAAACACTCCCCAAACAGCACATGACGCAAAGAAGAAAAAATGAGGCGCAATGAGGTAGCTGTGTGAGTAAGCAAAGCGACCCTAGTGGCCGACACAAACACCTGGCCCATCTAGGAGTGGCACTGCAGTGTCACGCAGGATGGCCCTTCCAAAAAACACTCCCCAAACAGCACATGATGCAAAGAAGAAAAAAAGAGGCGCAATGAGGTAGCTGTGTGAGTAAGCTAAGCGACCCTAGTGGCCGACACAAACACCTGGCCCATCTAGGAGTGGCACTGCAGTGTCACGCAGGATGGCCTTTCCAAAAAACACTCCCCAAACAGCACATGACGCAAAGAAGAAAAAAAGAGGCGCAATGAGGTAGCTGTGTGAGTAAGATAAGCGACCCTAGTGGCCGACACAAACACCTGGCCCATCTAGGAGTGGCACTGCAGTGTCACGCAGGATGGCCCTTCCAAAAAACACTCCCCAAACAGCACATGACGCAAAGAAGAAAAAAAGAGGTGCAATGAGGTAGCTGTGTGAGTAAGATAAGCGACCCTAGTGGCCGACACAAACACCTGGCCCATCTAGGAGTGGCACTGCAGTGTCACGCAGGATGGCCCTTCCAAAAAACACTCCCCAAACAGCACATGACGCAAAGAAGAAAAAAAGAGGCGCAATGAGGTAGCTGTGTGAGTAAGCTAAGCGACCCTAGTGGCCGACACAAACACCTGGCCCATCTAGGAGTGGCACTGCAGTGTCACGCAGGATGGCCCTTCCAAAAAACACTCCCCAAACAGCACATGACGCAAAGAAGAAAAAAAGAGGCGCAATGAGGTAGCTGTGTGAGTAAGATAAGCGACCCTAGTGGCCGACACAAACACCTGGCCCATCTAGGAGTGGCACTGCAGTGTCACGCAGGATGGCCCTTCCAAAAAACACTCCCCAAACAGCACATGACGCAAAGAAGAAAAAAAGAGGCGCAATGAGGTAGCTGTGTGAGTAAGATAAGCAACCTAGTGGCCGACACAAACACCTGGCCCATCTAGGAGTGGCACTGCAGTGTCACGCAGGATGGCCCTTCCAAAAAACACTCCCCAAACAGCACATGACGCAAAGAAGAAAAAAAGAGGCGCAATGAGGTAGCTGTGTGAGTAAGATAAGCGACCCTAGTGGCCGACACAAACACCTGGCCCATCTAGGAGTGGCACTGCAGTGTCACGCAGGATGGCCCTTCCAAAAAACACTCCCCAAACAGCACATGACGCAAAGAAGAAAAAAAGAGGCGCAATGAGGTAGCTGTGTGAGTAAGCTAAGCGACCCTAGTGGCCGACACAAACACCTGGCCCATCTAGGAGTGGCACTGCAGTGTCACGCAGGATGGCCCTTCCAAAAAACACTCCCCAAACAGCACATGACGCAAATAAAAATGAAAGAAAAAAGAGGTGCAAGATGGAATTGTCCTTGGGCCCTCCCACCCACCCTTATGTTGTATAAACAGGACATGCACACTTTAACCAACCCATCATTTCAGTGACAGGGTCTGCCACACGACTGTGACTGAAATGACGGGTTGGTTTGGACCCCCACCGAAAAAGAAGCAATTAATCTCTCCTTGCACAAACTGGCTCTACAGAGGCAAGATGTCCACCTCATCATCATCCTCCGATATATCACCGTGTACATCCCGCTCCTCACAGATTATCAATTCGTCCCCACTGGAATCCACCATCTCAGCTCCCTGTGTACTTTGTGGAGGCAATTGCTGCTGGTCAATGTCTCCACGGAGGAATTGATTATAATTCATTTTAATGAACATCATCTTCTCCACATTTTCTGGAAGTAACCTCGTACGCAGATTGCTGACAAGGTGAGCGGCGGCACTAAACACTCTTTCGGAGTACACACTTGTGGGAGGGCAACTTAGGTAGAATAAAGCCAGTTTGTGCAAGGGCCTCCAAATTGCCTCTTTTTCCTGCCAGTATAAGTATGGACTGTCTGACGTGTCTACTTGGATGCGGTCACTCATATAATCCTCCACCATTCTTTCAATGGTGAGAGAATCATATGCAGTGACAGTAGACGACATGTCCGTAATCGTTGTCAGGTCCTTCAGTCCGGACCAGATGTCAGCATCAGCAGTCGCTCCAGACTGCCCTGCATCACCGCCAGCGGGTGGGCTCGGAATTCTGAGCCTTTTCCTCGCACCCCCAGTTGCGGGAGAATGTGAAGGAGGAGATGTTGACAGGTCGCGTTCCGCTTGACTTGACAATTTTCTCACCAGCAGGTCTTTGAACCCCAGCAGACTTGTGTCTGCCGGAAAGAGAGATCCAAGGTAGGTTTTAAATCTAGGATCGAGCACGGTGGCCAAAATGTAGTGCTCTGATTTCAACAGATTGACCACCCGTGAATCCTTGTTAAGCGAATTAAGGGCTCCATCCACAAGTCCCACATGCCTAGCGGAATCGCTCCCTTTTAGCTCCTCCTTCAATGCCTCCAGCTTCTTCTGCAAAAGCCTGATGAGGGGAATGACCTGACTCAGGCTGGCAGTGTCTGAACTGACTTCACGCGTGGCAAGTTCAAAAGGTTGCAGAACCTTGCACAACGTTGAAATCATTCTCCACTGCGCTTGAGACAGGTACATTCCACCTCCTATATCGTGCTCAATTGTATAGGCTTGAATGGCCTTTTGCTGCTCCTCCAACCTCTGAAGCATATAGAGGGTTGAATTCACCTCGTTACCACTTCTTGCTTCAGATGATGGCAGGGCAGGTTCAGGCGTTTTTGGTGGTGCTCCAGTCTTCTGTACGTGGTGCCTGTACGCCGAAAGTGTCCCGCAATTCTTCTGGCCACCGACAGCATCTCTTGCACGCCCCTCTCGTTTTTTTAAAAATTCTGCACCACCAAATTCAAGGTATGTGCAAAACATGGGACGTGCTGGAATTTGCCCATATTTAATGCACACACAATATTGCTGGCGTTGTCCGATGCCACAAATCCACAGGAGAGTCCAATTGGGGTAAGCCATTCCGCGATGATCTTCCTCAGTTGCCGTAAGAGGTTTTCAGCTGTGTGCGTATTCTGGAAACCGGTGATACAAAGCGTAGCCTGCCTAGGAAAGAGTTGGCGTTTGCGAGATGCTGCTACTGGTGCCGCCGCTGCTGTTCTTGCGGCGGGAGTCCATACATCTACCCAGTGGGCTGTCACAGTCATATAGTCCTGACCCTGCCCTGCTCCACTTGTCCACATGTCCGTGGTTAAGTGGACATTGGGTACAACTGCATTTTTTAGGACACTGGTGAGTCTTTTTCTGACGTCCGTGTACATTCTCGGTATCGCCTGCCTAGAGAAGTGGAACCTAGATGGTATTTGGTAACGGGGGCACACTACCTCAAGAAATTGTCTAGTTCCCTGTGAACTAACGGCGGATACCGGACGCACGTCTAACACCAACATAGTTGTCAAGGCCTCAGTTATCCGCTTTGCAACAGGATGACTGCTGTGATATTTCATCTTCCTCGCAAAGGACTGTTGGACAGTCAATTGCTTGGTGGAAGTAGTAAAAGTGGGCTTACGAATTCCCCTCTGGGATGACCATCGACTCCCAGCAGCAACAACAGCAGCGCCAGCAGCAGTAGGCGTTACACGCAAGGATGCATCGGAGGAATCCCAGGCAGGAGAGGACTCGTCAGAATTGCCAGTGACATGGCCTGCAGGACTATTGGCATTCCTGGGGAAGGAGGAAATTGACACTGAGGGAGTTGGTGGGGTGGTTTACGTGAGCTTGGTTACAAGAGGAAGGGATTTACTGGTCAGTGGACTGCTTCCGCTGTCGCCCAAAGTTTTTGAACTTGTCACTGACTTATTATGAATGCGCTGCAGGTGATGTATAAGGGAGGATGTTCCGAGGTGGTTAACATCCTTACCCCTACTTATTACAGCTTGACAAAGGCAACACACGGCTTGACAAATGTTGTCCGCATTTCTGGTGAAATACTTCCACACCGAAGAGCTGATTTTTTTTGTATTTTCACCAGGCATGTCAACGGCCCTATTCCTCCCACGGACAACAGGTGTCTCCCCGGGTGCCTGACTTAAACAAACCACCTCACCATCAGAATCCTCCTTGTCAATTTCCTCCCCAGCGCCAGCAACACCCATATCCTCCTCATCCTGGTGTACTTCAACACTGACATCTTCAATCTGACTATCAGGAACTGGACTGCGTGTGCTCCTTCCAGCACTTGCAGGGGGCGTGCAAATGGTGGAAGGCGCATGCTCTTCACGTCCAGTGTTGGGAAGGTCAGGCATCGCAACCGACACAATTTGACTCTCTTTGTGGATTTGGGATTTCGAAGAACGCACAGTTCTTTGCGGTGCTTTTGCCAGCTTGAGTCTTTTCAGTTTTCTAGCGAGAGGCTGAGTGCTTCCATCCTCATGTGAAGCTGAACCACTAGCCATGAACATAGGCCAGGGCCTCAGCCGTTCCTTGCCACTCCGTGTGGTAAATGGCATATTGGCAAGTTTACGCTTCTCCTCCGACAATTTTATTTTAGATTTTGGAGTCCTTTTTTTTACTGATATTTTGTGTTTTGGATTTTACATGCTCTGTACTATGACATTGGGCATCGGCCTTGGCAGACGACGTTGCTGGCATTTCATCGTCTCGGCCATGACTAGTGGCAGCAGCTTCAGCACGAGGTGGAAGTGGATCTTGATCTTTCCCTAATTTTGGAACCTCAACATTTTTGTTCTCCATATTTTAATAGGCACAACTAAAAGACACAGAGGTAGCTACAGCCGTGGACTACCGTACTGTGTCTGCTGCTAATATAGACTGGATGATAATGAGATGAAATCAATATATATATATATAATATCACTAGTACTGCAGCCGGACAGGTATATATATTTATTATGTAATGACTGATGACGGACCTGCTGGACACTGTCAGCTCAGCAGCACCGCAGACTGCTACAGTAAGCTACTATAGTAGTATGTATAAAGAAGAAAGAAAAAAAAAAAAACACGGGTAGGTGGTATACAATTATGGATGGACGAGCGACTGCCGAGTGCCGACACAGAGGTAGCTACAGCCGTGGACTACCGTACTGTGTCTGCTGCTAATATAGACTGGATGATAATGAGATGAAATCAATATATATATATAATATCACTAGTACTGCAGCCGGACAGGTATATATATTTATTATGTAATGACTGATGACGGACCTGCTGGACACTGTCAGCTCAGCAGCACCGCAGACTGCTACAGTAAGCTACTATAGTAGTATGTATAAAGAAGAAAGAAAAAAAAAAACACGGGTAGGTGGTATACAATTATGGATGGACGAGCGACTGCCGACACAGAGGTAGCTACAGCCGTGGACTACCGTACTGTGTCTGCTGCTAATATAGACTGGATGATAATGAGATGAAATCAATATATATATATATAATATCACTAGTACTGCAGCCGGACAGGTATATATATTTATTATGTAATGACTGATGACGGACCTGCTGGACACTGTCAGCTCAGCAGCACCGCAGACTGCTACAGTAAGCTACTATAGTAGTATGTATAAAGAAGAAAGAAAAAAAAAACCACGGGTAGGTGGTATACAATTATGGATGGACGAGCGACTGCCGACACAGAGGTAGCTACAGCCGTGGACTACCGTACTGTGTCTGCTGCTAATATAGACTGGATGATAATGAGATGAAATCAATATATATATATATAATATCACACTAGTACTGCAGCCGGACAGGTATATATATTTATTATGTAATGACTGATGACGGACCTGCTGGACACTGTCAGATCAGCAGCACCGCAGACTGCTACAGTAAGCTACTATAGTAGTATGTATAAAGAAGAAAGAAAAAAAAAACCACGGGTAGGTGGTATACAATTATGGATGGACGAGCGACTGCCGACACAGAGGTAGCTACAGCCGTGGTCAACCGTACTGTGTCTGCTGCTAATATAGACTGGATGATAATGAGATGAAATCAATATATATATATATAATATCACTAGTACTGCAGCCGGACAGGTATATATATTTATTATGTAATGACTGATGACGGACCTGCTGGACACTGTCAGCTCTGCAGCACCGCAGACTGCTACAGTAAGCTACTATAGTAGTATGTATAAAGAAGAAAGAAAAAAAAAAAACCACGGGTAGGTGGTATACAATTATGGATGGACGAGCGACTGCCGACACAGAGGTAGCTACAGCCGTGGACTACCGTACTGTGTCTGCTGCTAATATAGACTGGATGATAATGAGATGAAATCAATATATATATATATATAATATCACTAGTACTGCAGCCGGACAGGTATATATATTTATTATGTAATGACTGATGACGGACCTGCTGGACACTGTCAGCTCAGCAGCACCGCAGACTGCTACAGTAAGCTACTATAGTAGTATGTATAAAGAAGAAAGAAAAAAAAAAAAAACACGGGTAGGTGGTATACAATTATGGATGGACGAGCGACTGCCGACACAGAGGTAGCTACAGCTACCCGTGGAAACCACGGGTAGGTGGTATACAATATTATATATATATTATATACAATTATATATATATATATATATTAAACTCACTGGTGGTGATTATTAAACTGGTGGTCAGGTCACTGGTCAGTGGTCACACTATCAGCAACTTGCAAGTAGTACTCCTAAGCAGACAATCACAATATATATTATACTGGTGGTCAGTGTGGTCACAATGGCAGTGTGGCACTCTGGCAGCAAAAGTGTGCACTGTACGTTATATGTACTCCTGAGTCCTGCTCTCAGACTCTAACTGCTCCCCACTGTCAGTGTCTCCCCCACAAGTCAGATAATACAGTCACACTATCTATCACTTCAGCAAGTAACTACTAGTACTCCTCCTAATGCTCCCCAAAATTACTACTGTGTCTCTCTCTACTGTCTCACTCTCTTCTCTATAAACGGAGAGGACGCCAGCCACGTCCTCTCCCTATGAATCTCAATGCACGTGTGAAAATGGCGGCGACGCGCGGCTCCTTATATAGAATCCGAGTCTCGCGATAGAATCCGAGCCTCGCGAGAATCCGAGAGCGGGATGATGACGTTCGGGCGCGCTCGGGTTAACCGAGCAAGGCGGGAAGATCCGAGTCGCTCGGCCCCGTGTGAAAAAAACTGAAGTTCGGGCGGGTTCGGATTCCGAGGAACCGAACCCGCTCATCCCTAGAATAAACATCAGCACTGATGGAAATAATACTTTACCCTTGGCGGTGTTAATGCAGTGGTAGGAGCGCTCCAATATAGATGTGTTATACTTGCTGGGAAGCAAGGATAGGCTGCAGTGACCAGCTGATTGAGAGCAGTAACTAGAATGGCTGAAATCAATCAGGTGACCATTTCCAATATGACTGCACCGATGTCTGAGTTTTGGACAGAGCTTTGGCATTCAGTCTGAGTATCAGAATGCCGAGTGGAAGCATACTCAGAACACTGTGCAGAGAGACATCATGTACAGCCTTCACTGTTAGCTGAGAACGATATGCAGAGAGACCAGATAGTCAGGAATAACACTGCTGAAATCAGGATTCTGCAGATTACTCACACAAGTGAACTCTATCAGGTGGCTAATCAGCAGCCAGCAACACAAGACACACTTGGGACTGATGAACTGGGCGAAACCAGGATACACTGAACTGCAGGACTGATGGCAGAAGTAAGTCATAAGACCAGGTACTAGAATAAGAGGAGTAAAGTCAGGGTTGTGACATCACCACCATTAGCCCCATTACACAACTGGGAAGGGCCGTCATCTCTATGTCAGCATGTACACATTGACTTTGCTGGTCCATTCATAGACTTTATGTTTCTTGTGTGCAGTGGAAACTTATTCAAAATGGCCAGAGGTAACCAACATTAAATCAACTACATCTGAGAAAACAATTGCTGTTCTACAAACCATCTTTTCAGAAATGGTCTACTTGAGCAAATATGCAGTGACAATCAGCCACAATTTGTGTCTGCGGCAATTCAACAAGATCATGCGGGACAATGGCACGAAACATTTTACATCAGCTCCAAACTATACCGCCATTAACGAATTGGCTGAGTGATTTGTACGAACATTCAAAAAGCTGTCAAGTCCATGCACCATGAACCTATGCCTTTGCAACACAAGATTGACAACTTTCTGTTTAAATATCATAGAACTGGGGCAGATTTATTAAGCCTGGTGAAGTGATAAAGTGGAAGGTGATAACACACCAGCTAACCAGCTCCTAACTTCCATGTTGCAGGTTAGGTTTGAAAAATTAAAGTTAGGATCTGACTTGCTGGTGTGTTATCACCTTCCATGTTATCACTTCTCCAGGCTTAATAAATCTGCCCCTGAGCACTCCACTACTGGTCAGCCATCTGCTGTGCTCTTTTTGCATCGGTAATTGCAATCTCAATGTGACTTGATAAAACCAAATGTTGGACGAGAGGTACTATACTGTACATGACAAACAATTTCAAACTGTTTACAAGAAACCTACTTGGACCTTTGACATTGATCAAGATGTGTTTGTCCATTATTACAAAGGCATTAAATGGCAAACAGGAATAGTTTCTTCCATATCTGGCCCTCTGATGTATGTGACTGAAGTGGGAGGAGAATTATGGTGATACCACATAGACCAAATAATAGAGCCCAGGATGCAAACGGCCTGCACGTCAACATCTAGGCATAGCCCAACAAGTGATGCAGTGGTTTATGTATACCCATCTGGGTTTTCTACAGAGACTATTCATGATGCTATAGAGAATTTATACCAACCTAGGTCTGCTGCAGAAACTGCTCCCGAGCCTGTGGCGGAGTCACCTGAGCATGATGATCCCTTGGTGCCAACATCTGATCCTAAACCCTCTAGTGTGATATCAGTGGAACAGTCTGTCACTCTGGGATTTAAACATTGTTACCCAGTCAAAGTTTGTAAGGCACACCAGAGGCTTGATTTGTAGCCTTCTGGGGTAACATATATATTGTATAGTGATAAACTTTTTCTGATGTCTGTAATTATCTAATTTGGGAGGTATGTGGTGTTTATGGGGCCCGATTGAGACCTGATCTCTGCTGTGCATTTTCGCAAAGTGGGCGATTATCGGTCAACTGCGCATGCGTATGCACCGCAATGTGCATGCAAGTCACCAAACAACAACAAGCATTAGTATTATTATCCTTTATTTATATGGGGCCACATGGGATCCGCAGTGCCCAATTACAGAGTAAACAAATAAGCAAAACATGAAGACAGTGACTTACAGTTCAATACAATATAGGACAAGTACAGGGTATATAAACATAGCTGCATCAGTAAACGGCATTGAAATAAGTATCAGGGTGGCAGAAAACCAAAGGATTTGGTGCCATCAAAGGGAATATTAAAAAGAAGATAAGTTAAGTAAGAGACATAAAAGCACCTGAGGAAATAGGACCCTGCCCGTGAGAGCTTACATTCTAAAGCATCACCGAACAGCAGCAGGCTGGTGCGAAAATTTCGATCGCATGGGCGTTCGCAAGGTGCTTGACAGGAAGAGGCCATTTGTGGGTGGTAACTGACCGTTTACTGGGTGTGTCTGGAAAAACACAGGCATGCCCAAGCGTTTTCAGGAAGGGTGTGTGACGTCATCTCCAGACCCGACCATCCTGTTCTCATCGCACTGTAGGAGTAAGTCCTGGGCTGCGCACAGACTGCACACACTGGTAAAATTATTCGATGGTGAGTGTGGTGGGAACAGATTTGCAGCTGTCCGCTGACTGAGTGACATTTGTAGCATGGCGAACACATGCAATCACACACTTGCACGGGTGAATTTACAATCCCCTTGGGAGGCGACTGTCTGAACGCAGGACAACAAAATTAGCAGCACAGCAATCAGATCTCAATTTGAAACACTTAGGAAAAGGGTAAGAGGAGAAGGACCGATTGCCCTAAGGTTGTGCACCACCTTAGGTCAATTGTTCCTTTTCCTCTTACCCTTTTCCTAAGTGTTTCAACTTGATACTTATTTGCCTGTGGTAGCACCCCCTGATTTAAATACAGAATCTTTAGAATTATTATTAAATGGGGGTTTAATCTGTAATACATACGAACCAGTGCGACCTATAACCCATATACTACAGCAATCAGGTCTGACTTACCCCCATAGTTTCCATTACTGAGTATGTGTGGTGAAAGGTTACACAAGCTCTTATTTTGTGTTCTGTATTAGTTGGTGTATATCTATGTTATTAGTTTTCCTGCAGTCTACAGTAAAGAAGCATGCAACAACCACCTGATTACTAAGAGATTTATTAAAACATAAGTCACAGATTTAACATAAATCTATTTTTTTTTATATACAAAGCTGTATTTAACCCCAATACACATCAATAAATTGCCATCAGACTATTTCAATGAAATGTTTCTATTGAAGATACAGTAGCAATATGCATGCCTGTCATAATATTTACTTAGACCAAATGTTTGCTATCAAATATGATGGAAAATCTCAATAAACCTTCAGAAAATGTATATGGGTCATTAAAATCAAATTGCTGCTTTATGCTACGTTTACCATAGCTTTATACTCATCAATGCTCATTTAGATTTTTTCATTGCCATGACAACACCATTGGAGCATTGTAGAAGCTTTTATTATAAAGATGCATTGGGATTTTGTTTGTTTGTTTCTCATCCTTTCATTAATTTCTGAATTATAATAAGGCTTCTACCTAGACAACACTTCTTTCCTGAACATTAAACTTGAGAAAGAGCGACCTTTCCAAGTTTCCATTTCTATTATCTGCCTCCTCCTTTTACTGGTGTTATTGATGTAGAACAGTAATGTTGTTCTGCATGTAGTACATAGTACACACTTGCCCTGAATTGATAGCACTTGCATCTAATATACTTAAAATAAGATTTGCGGGTTTGGATTTTAGGAAATCTGAACCTGCCCGAACTTCCAGGATCTGAATCAATCCGAGACGCGGTTT
Source organism: Pseudophryne corroboree (assembly GCF_028390025.1). Taxonomy (NCBI): domain Eukaryota; kingdom Metazoa; phylum Chordata; class Amphibia; order Anura; family Myobatrachidae; genus Pseudophryne; species Pseudophryne corroboree. The sequence continues at coordinate 843,915,470 of NC_086445.1, forward strand.
GGATTTTCCTGACAGAGTAAGATTCCAAATTGAAGCAAAATGTCATCCCCCCAGCATTATATTCTCGCGGGTTTTGGATTCTATATAAAGATCCTGCGGCGGTGACTCAGCGCCATTTCATTCTGTTGTCAGATATGCTGCTGTGTGGTGCACTGTACTCTGCTGGTTAAATTGACTGTGTCCAGACTCATAACAAGTGGCTGTGCTGTGTATAGTGTATGCAAGGCACGTTTCTGAGTGCTGCACTGTACTCTTCAGGTTAAATTGGCTGTGCTGTGTTCAGATTCATAGCAAACAAATGGCTGTGTTGTGTATAGTGTATACAAGGCACGTTGCTGTGTGCTGTGCTGTACTCTACTGGTTAAACTGGATGTGCTGTCTCCATCTAAAATGGCTGTGCATTCACAAGCAGCACTATAGTGTGTATTTTCACTTGTCAGTTGCGAAAAAAAAAAAAAATTAGTTAAAAAAAAGTTAAAAATTTAATATTTTAAGTTTACACAACACAATAATTGTGGCTCAGTCTGCGACTAGGTGCGCCCAGCGAGGAACGAATCGTAGAAGCGCATGTGTCCCATTCACATTGAATGGGAGCGCCTCAATGAGCGTAGCTCCATCTTTATGTGTGCTTTACCCTTGTGCGTTTAGGGGCGGCATCATTTAGGGGTGTGCAGGGCTCTAGGGGCTACATCATTTCTGCCCCATAGCCCATTCATCTGGCCAGAGATGCTCTGGGCAGTGCTGGTCTTTCAGGCAGTTGGTGGCCTCAGTATGATCTCATGTGCCCAGGGAGCATGGCTGGCACTGGGCACCATAAAGCCTTGTTACAGCGCTGTAATTCAAAGTGATAGGTCTGAAAAAATAGATTAAAATGAGCCAGCAAATTCACAAAACATGATAAATCAGCTCCAACAACACACTCTTTTACAACAAATCATCGGTATTGATGAAGAAATTGCTTGCAAAATGTACATACATTCCAATTATCCTCTTTTGTAAATCAAAGCTGTAGTTGTACTCAAGTCAGTATTAAATACAAAGGCATGGTCCAATATTTTTCAGTATAGATCATCAAATTCAGGATGCCCAACATTCAGCAACACCTCAACATTCTAACATCCCAAGTCTATAATTGTCTTCTCATCTTGCTTACACTCAAACTGCTCACCATATACATGCCATACCTCATCCCTAGACATGCAATACAGTGCAGGCCCCAGGAAAAAGTAGCTAACAACAATAGGTGCTTCAGTAGGGAGGGTCTCAATATAGCAAATTACTGAGCCATTTACAAAAATAGTGTCCACTCCCATCCCATATTTCTCCTCTGCATCTTTTAGGTATCTCTTTAAATACCTCCATAAGGGAGAAAAGATGTGAAAAATGACAAGTGAATATCTTGGTCCTAACACTACCGTGCAAACTTTAGTGTTAAATCAATGCACAACTCCTACATCCCTGTCAGCATTACTCATTCCACCTTACAAAGCAGCATAATATCATCACCAGGACATCTTAACATACCACCACCGGGACCATGAAGACATCTCACTGTTACCACATAAAATATAGGATGCTGAAGTCTCTAGTCAGAAAGTCAAGATCATCTGTATCTTGGCAGCCATGGCACTCAGCATATAATGCACATCCATCCCCAAACCACAACTTATGAACTCCATATCAGACCTACTCACTCCAAATGGGTCCTGTGGAGCTAATGTAACACAAATATTAGCAGCTGGTGTATGAAAAGGGGTGACATCTGGGTCATCAATTAAAATAGAATTCAGAGCACTCCCCTAGAGCAAGAGATACAACCAGAAATCCACCAGCTGCAGCTGCAACAGACATTTGAGATGAAGCAAGTTTGAAGTAAAGTGTACAGACCTACCAGCAAAGTCTGCATAGGAGTAGACAGTAAGGCAACCAGTGCTGACAGCAAAGATGATAAGTTAACAGACACCCCAGAAGTGGAGTAGCCAGGAAGATACACACCTCATGTCAACCAGGCTACCAAGCCTTGCAGCACCTGCCGCAGTAACCATGGGAAAATCCACCTCATGTGCTTTCCATCAAGGAACTAACTACTTTGGCCAAATCTGGGGCAAACACTTCATACCCCTAACTGTGAGCCCCCTAGCCTGCACAGGTGCACCAGCCACCGCCTTTTGGGCAGTAAACTTAAAAAGCATGAACCCCTACCAACAACCAGGAATTGATTGAATCTGCACAATCACTATTCAGGTGTGATGTCACTAGGCTTCAGAGCAAACATGACATGAACCATAACTCCAAGCCCTGCATGCAGTGTTGGGAAAGTGGAAATACAGTAGAGTGACCCATCTGGAATCTAAAGCTGCTGGGTGGTCCAGAACCACCATTGCAACAGACCGCTTCCCACAACAGAGACAAGTCAAGGAACTAATGGAGTGGTGTGGGTGCATAATAAGCATGAGGAGAAACAGAGAAAGAGACAGAAAAGCAGGAAAAGACCTGTGGGATAGGAGAGACAGAGAAAGAAGGAAAGACAGAATGCAGATGTAGAGGTAGAGATTACGCAAAAGACACAGAAAGAGAAAAAAGCATAGAGAGAAAGGTCAGAAGAATACAGCCAAAGAAAAACCAACAGATAAAAGGGGATACTTGGGGGGCATAGCCTGACCGGAATAGGGAACGGCAGCTCTTCAGCAGAGCTCTTCATCCCACTGGCATAAAAGTGACTTTTCATACCTTTTACCCTCCATATTTACTCCCCTCTCCCTGCTCCAGTCCTCCCTGCCACCGGGGACTTCAGCTGAGTTGAGCTGCGGAGCCGGGAGACACTGCTGTAGGACCCTGCGGGTTGCACCCTACATCGCTGGAGAGGATGGAGACTCAATTTCAGCTTCTAACTGCCAGCTGAGCTCCACGACGGAGATTGCGGGTGAACGGAGCCGCGGACGCTGCTTTCTTGTGCCCTCTCAGTGCCTACCTCTCCTCCCATGACCTGACGGACACCAGGGGCATTCCTACCAGACTCAATACCTGCAAAGAAACTGAGGTGAGAGGTGCCCTGGGTGCCATTATCTGCATGCTGGCTTCTACAACAGCGGTGTCCATCTTATATTTAATTCTGTCTATATCCTCCAGCACTATGATTCCCTGTCTGCCTGGACTTACAACAGTTCATCCATAATCTATATAGTATTCTCTTTGGGACTTTCTCCTCCTGCCACCTTCATTCTTTGGTATAGTGTACTTATTAATCACACTGGCTTGATACTCACTACACATCCCAGTGTAACCATATTGTGCTATACCCTCTGCTATATCCCTATTCACTCGGTCGGCAGCTGCCTGTGGATTCTGTCACCATCCACTCCAACCACACGTTTCCTGTGCTCTACATATATACATATTTACAGTCCCTGCTTTCTACCCCTGAAGATCTCAATTCACTGTGAAGGAAGCCTGCAGTTCTGCTGGTCGGGCTGCAGCCCTTCGTGTTAACATTGTCTGTGTTATCTGCATATGCTTCCTAGGATCCATTCACAGGAAAATTTCTTTACATGATCTGATATGTAACTACTTTTATACAATGTGCTGATAGCCTTTCTCAGAGGCCCCATCTTAGTCAACTCAGTAGTGTAATTTGAACTCCAACACATATTGTGCCCTTCCAAGGACTATTTTGTCTTTGTTACTGCTTATATTGAAAAATACCTCACATCTTCTGCATCACAGCAGCCTCTTCAACAACGTCAGGAGAAAAGGAGAGCTGATCCAAAAATTACTTCTGATTCTGATACTAAGGCAATGTCACCTGCTGGCAAAAAATCAGTAGCACCTCAGGATTCCTATGTTACCTATAATGATGTGGTGGAAGCTATCAAAGCGACCATGGGTCCACTTTTGTCACAAGCAGTCTCTGATATTACCTCTCAACAGCAACATCTCACTCACTGAGTTACAGAAACTGAACACAATGTCGGCAAGTTATTTCAAGATGTTTCTCATCATTCACAAGTAGTTCCCAAATTGGAAAAAGATAAGTATCATCTCTAGAAAAAAGTTGACAACCTCGAAAATCGGTCAAGGAGTAATAACATCCGGCTCATAGGGCTCCCAGAATCGGTCAAAGGCCTGGCCTTAGTCCACTTTGTGCATAGTACTCTCCATACTTTTAATACCCCTGCTGATGCTGAAGCTTTCCTGGTGGAAGGCAGACATTATTCATCCCAAGTGGACATTGCGGACACTCCTCCCTCTGCTCACTGAATTAGGCAAGTTTACAATGATTCCACATATCCTCTTTACAGTTCAAATCTAGTGTTATTGGTTATTGATTACTATTTTCTAGATGCTATGGCTTATTCTGTCTCTGTTCAGATATTATGTTTTAGTTAGTTAAATTATACAATTTGACGATGAATCCTCTTCACATCAAAGTTTGCTACTATATGTTTCCACAATAGAACATTTTATGCTGTTTAGTGTTGATTTAATGTCTAATGACTGGGATTGAGGCCTCTCTGTTGTCTCTCTTCTATGCTCTACTTGATAAGACTTATCTTGCCCATTGTATTTTATTGATAGATGCTTATAGTACTTACCATGTTACCAATGGTTATTGATTTACTTGTTTAGATTTACATTTGTTGTTCTTTGGTGTCCCCCTGTTTGTCTGTATGTCTTTCTCCTTTTCTCCCCCCCCCCCTTTCCTTTTTTTCTTTACTTGACAGGTCAAGTTCGGTTGTTCTTTTCTGGTCTCTGTTCAACTCACCCATTACTTAAATGTCAGTTCAGGTGGGTACATGGAATGTCGGAGGTATAAATTCCCCGGTCAAACGACGTAAGATACTTACTTATATCTCCAAGCTGAAATGAGATATCATGTGTCTCCAAGAAACCCATTTAACACAATGAATCCCTGAAGCTGCAGATATTAGGTTGGAAGTTATTAGCGGCTGCTCCATTTAATTCTAAAACCACGTGGAGTGGTCATATTGGTTAGGAGATCCTTGTCCATCTCTACTTCTACTTTAAGGGCCCTACTCACTGGCCGACCCGCCGCCGAGCTGCCCGACGGCGGATACGGCCGACGAGCGACCCGGCGGCGGGGGGGCAGTGACGGGGGGAGTGAAGTTTCTTCACTCCCCCCGTCACGCGGCTGCATTGAAGTGCAGGCAAATATGGACGAGATCGTCCATATTGGCCTGCATGCACAGCCGACGGGAGACCAGCGATGAACGAGCGCGGGGCCGCGCATCGTTCATCGCAGGAGTCTCCACACTGAAAGATATGAACGAGTTCTCGTTCATTTATGAACGAGATCGTTCATATCTTTCCAAAAATCGGCCAGTGTGTAGGGCCCTTTAGAGGTTGACTCAGAGGGTCATTATTTGATCACTGAGATATTAATCAATAATACCCCGTATGTTCTATGCACAATTTATGCACCAAATGTTTATAAAAAATCCTTTTCTACTACTTTACTTGCCAAGCTGTTACTGCATAGCTCTAGCTCTCTGATTTTGTTAGGAGATTTTAATCTTATCTCCTCTCCTGTTCTAAAAAAATCCTCAACACAGAAATCACCCATTTCTCTCCCAAAACTAGGAGTCCATGCGCTATCTAAGCAACTCAGCTTAGCGGATGTTTGGAGAGATATGAATCCAACTGAAAGAGAAAATACATGCCTTTCAGCGGCCCATCAAACCCTTTCTCATATTGATTATATATTACTGGCTCCTCCCTATTTCCTAATATACATGAAGTATCCATTGAACCTATATGTATATCTGATCATGCACTAGTGTGCATTACTCTTCAAACCAAAGTAGATAGAGGTCCCTTTAGACTTTTGAAATTCCCTAATTATCTATCCCAATCCATATCATTCCACCAGACACTTGAATCTGCATGGATGGACTTAACACATGCTAATTTAGATTGTGAGAACTCAGATCCTTCCTTATTCTAGCAATCGGGTAAAGCAGTCCTCCGAGGTGTTATTATCTCTTACATGGTGGCTGAAAATAAATGTTTGGCTGCAGCCTACCTTAATTTACTGTCCAAATTAACTGAAACTTATCAAGACTTCAAATCTGCCCCTACCACATCTAATAAATTAGCATATAACACTGCAAAAGTCCATTTTGATGAATATTTTAAAATGAAGAGTGATCATTCACTTATTTCTACTAACTAATAATTCCATAGATTTGGAAACAAGATGGGCCGTCTTCTTTCCAACTTTTAAGAGGCTCACAACCATCTATGTTATTTCACCCTCTACGTTGTGACCATGGCTCCATAGCAGACTTGAGAGATCAAATCACTGATAATTTGAAAAATTTCTATGAGACAATTTATTTGGACCCTTCTCCCTTTGCTGAAAATGATCTCCCAGATTCATGGACGTTTCCACCCCTTCCCCTATTTCCTGAAGAATTCTCATGATTATTGGAGGCCCCTGTCTCCATTGAAGAAGCTACAAGGGTCATTCAACAGTACAAACACTTGAAAGCCCTTGGACCAGATGGCCTCTCCGCAGAATTGTATAACATTTTATTGACTAGGTTTAGGGAGAGCTTGGTGGCGTTTTATAATAATATAATCTTTACTCGTTCTGTCCCACTTTATTTTAATTCAGCAATCATTAAGTTACTCCCTAAGCCGGTTAAGGACTTATCCTTACCTGGATCTTACAGACCTATTTCCTTATTAAATTTTGACTACAAAATATTTACACAAATTCTTGCTGAGAGACTGAAATTATATCTGACTCAGATCATACATCCAGACCAGACAGGCTTCATTCTCGGTAGACATTCAGTTGTCAATATACAGAAAATCTTGGCAATGATTCATCACTCAGACACCTCTGTTTGTTCTTCCCCTAAGATAATAATTTCTTTTGATGCTGAAAAGGCATTTGATTTAGTAAATTGGAATTACCTCTCCACTTCTCTTCGTTTATTTGGATCCCCCCCCCCCCACTTTCATATCTATTTTAAAAACTCTAGATCACTCCCCCCTGTCACATATTTCCTGTAATGGTTCTGTATCATCATCCTTTGCTATTTCTCGTGGTACTAGACAGGGCTGCCCTTTACCCCCCTATTGTTTGCTATCACCATAGATCCATTGGCAATCGCAATACGTCATTCAGCTCTCATTGAAGGTATTGATATCCGTTTAAAACTTCTCAAAGTATCACTTTAAGGGGATGACATAATCCTTTTTCTTTATAATCCTGCAACCTCTCTTCTGGCTGTTCTTAACCTTATTTCCGATTTTGGCTCCATTTCCGGTTATAAAGTCAACTTGGACAAATCAGCAATTCTCCCTATTCATGGCCCACCCTCATATTTTCAATCACTACCTATTCTCCAATCTTTTCATATTTCTTATTCTTCTATTAAGTATTTGGGTGTCTATGTATCGGCAGACTTAACAGATCTTTATAATCTAAACTTTGTTTCTATCATTGCCAAGTTAAAAAATTACTTAGACAACTGGAAGTCTCTATCCATCTCCCTTTTGGGCAGATTGGCAGCCATAAAAAGTATATTGTTTCAAAAAAATTTTTATGTCATGCAGATGTTACCGATTCGACTTATCGCCAAGGATATCAAAATTTTTAATACTCTCTTCTCCCGTTTCCTATGGCAAGGGAAACGTCCATGAATTGCATATACTAAATTGAGACTACCTCAAAAAAACGGAGGTCTGGTATTCCCTGACCTAGCCTTATATTCCAATGCAATATTTTTTCAATATATATGTGATTGGTTGCTTGATACTAGCTCTTACACAGGTAATCCGTAGGATTCTGCTCTATTTGCTCCTTACTCTCCGAATGCGCTACTGCATCTAAATGATCATATATACCAATATTTATCAAAGAAAACACCCTATTCATAGACACTTATCATTCCTGGATTATTATAACTAAAAAATGTGATATTAATCCATCCTATTCCCCATACATTTCCTTATGGGGAAACAAGGCTTCCCCCCATCGTTATCTAATATCACATTTCTTCATTGGAAAGAGAAAGGCCTTGCCTAAATAGCAAAAGTTTTTGACCCTGGTGGAAACCTGCTTTCATTTGCTGACCTACAATCCTGATTTCCTATTCTAGCTCAGCACTTGTACATGTTCCTCCAAACACAACACCACATTTAATCTCTCCCCATCCCATCGACTACGGATAATATAGCAGCTATATTTCTTTCTCTACTTAAGCTTCTTTCCTCTATACCTTACAAAATGAGTTTATTATATGAACAGTTGGCTTCCCTGTCAGCTTCATCTTATTGGGAACCCACTCTGCAGAAATGGTCCACAGATGTCCCTAGTATCAGTTTATTACCAGATCTTCTCTCTCAATATGACACTACTCTTAAATTTTGACAATATTCTCTCTATATGAAGTCCATATTAGGATGATACACAGAGCATATATTTCTACAGCACAGGAGGAGATATTTGACATCCCTTGAATCCGGTGCCTGTATTAAATGTAAAATGTCTTATACTACATTTATTCATTGCGACTGGGAATGTAGCAAAGTCAAAAAATTCTGGAACAAGATAATTCAATTTATAAATTCCATGTTCTCTTCTCATCTGATTCCTGACCCTTTAGCATGTCTGTGTGGGAGTTTTAGGAATTGAGATTTAGGCCCCAATAAGAATATGAAACTTCCGATTACTAGTCACACTTATTACTATTGCCAAAAAAATTCTTCTTATTCTTGGGACCCATCATAATACTTCCTCCCTAGCAGAAGTCACATTATTATGACAGAAGGACTACTATTTCTGATATTGAACATGGTGTTGAAAAATTCTATAATAAATGGAAATGCTTTATTGACACTTTAGATGAACATTCACAGAATCATATTCTTAAATTGTTTGAAAGCACTTACTGGAATTTACTTTGGAGAATATCTACTGACATATAACTTCTGTCGTACGTGTACCTCTCATTGTTAAGCTGTCTTGATCAGCACTGAACCCCTGATTTACAATGATATATCTTTTCCCTCCCCCCTCCTTTCCTTCTGTTTCTTCCTTTTTTGTGTTCTATATGTTACCGTTATAACGTGCCATGTTTGACTGTATAATTTATTTTTGTTTTATCTTCTTTGCATTATTTTATTTACTGTTCTCTGATAGGTTTGTGGGAAATGTCAGTAATATCCCCCTTACTTCAAACCAATTGGATTATATTACACCATTCTACATGTGCACTATCTGTATATATTTTTAGTTGTTTTATTTCATTGTAATACTGTGGAATGTCTCCAACTCTGATGGAAAATCAATAAAAATGTATTTGAAAAAAAGGGGAAACATCTCTGCAAAACTGCAACTGAAAAGAGACCTTAATCCTTTGACCCACCCATTAATTAAACTGCCTTTAGCCCACTTCTCATTCCCCATTGATTACCCTAACATCATATCCTCCCAACAGCAACCATATTAACCTTTACTACATTGGGGTTTAAACCTGTTTTAACCAATGTTTTGCCCTTGGTTAAACTTATTTGACCATTAACTTACCTTTACTTCATCCCACATACTGCATGTGGCTATAAAATTATGTTTTCTGATAAGCTCATCAAAAGGGGGTGGGTAGGTGTAAAAATCACCCATTACTATTTGGTCATACTTTTATTGTAAAACACCTATGGCCATATTTACTAATATCGGGAGGTTTGCCTTTTATTCTTAATATATTTTCTTGGTGATCAAATCATGCACAATTTGGAGATGCCAGAGTTTCATCAGGCCATTGACTATCACAATGAGTAATATTATTTAGAGGGCTGCAAATAACTGGCTGCAAACACCCTACAGTATATGGCTCATACTGTACATTCTAAATAAAATAAAGGATTTGATCAAGGGTAAATTTAACTGTGAGCTTGATTCTGATGTGGACAAAAAGAAAACATTGAGTGCAGGGGCTGTGCATATGTCTCGATGGTTACCACTGATTGGTGCAATTTAGAAATGCAGGGAGATCTGAGTGGCATACAGGGGCAAACCCATGGTTTGATCCACCATAGGGTTGCTGTAATCTATGATGGTGCATCTGTTGTCTTATCAATGGTGCATCTTTGTGCGCACATTGATGGATTCAAGCCGTGACCAGTGGGTGTCTCAAAAGGATGTCCATCAATCCCTGGAATTAGCATAAAGGCACAGTAGCTACTTCAGCTTTGTCACTGCGGCTATTGCAACTGCGTCCGACTCTGAATCACCCTACAGAATCTTACTTGCATACTGGCAACAGCTAGGGAGAAAAAAATGTATTCAATGTTAATATAAGTGATAAGGTTTCAAACTACATATGTGTAAATAGTACAGTCAGAAATTGTGTTGTTCATTGCATAGAATATCCATAATATGGCAGCATTGAGAGCGTTAAAAGAATTTACAATGGAGAAAACAGCAGTAAACTAAAAGCCACTGACAGCAGCAAAAGGGATTACTTTTGCGCTATATATGATGAACAGACAGGGTGCAAACACATGGTAAGAGCAAGTCTTCCACCCACAACAGGCTCAAGCCTCTAAAGAGTGGATAATGACCACTTATGACCACAGTTTAATGCTGTCAGTGAGTTCAGTATGTTTTGTATTGTGGAAAACCCATACAAACAGGGGAAAAACATACAAACTCACAGACAGTGAGCAGTTGTAAATGAACCTATAGATGATAAAGACAATAACAGAAAAAAAGAAAGGAAATTATTATTATTATTATTATTGTTGTTATTAATAATAATAATAATAATTATTATTATTATTATTATTATTATTATTATGAGAAAGACTACTAAGAAGACCAATGTTTAATTTTTACCAGATTCAACTGAAAAAGATAAGCAATAGCTCTTAAAAACATGCACACTACACAATCTAAGGGTTGTATAGTAACGCTTGCACTTGGCTTAAGCCACAGTAAAGTGAAAACTTTCAGAGTTTACATTAATCAAAAATTAGTAAAAGACATCTAAGACATCAAAGCTCTAAAATATTTAGAAACTGGATACAAGAGTAGAGGTAATAACCATTCAATACACAGTACACTCAATATAAAAAAAATGAACAGTGATAAATAATAAATAATTTTTCACTAAAAGAGGGCAAATAATCCTAATATGATTGATAGTTAACATTATAGTTATTTTCAGTAGAGAACAACATATCTATATATTAAACTGGTATATCTTTGCAATTATAAACTGATTACGTGATTAGTAAAATGGATTTACTGCCATTTATGAATTGTATAAGTTTATTATTAGATAATTTATTAAAGCTGAACATTTTCCCTGAGTAATTTACATAACAATTAGAAGTGGTGTATTAATTAATTTGAATACCTATGCATTATATCTCACAAACTTCTTCCACTGGATCATGAAAATAAATTTTATTACATTAAGTTTTTTGTTCTTTGGGTTCTTGTCCTATTTGGAGTCTCTCCTCTGCATAGCATTGGCAACACTCACCAGAGATCTGGATTAGGGGGAAGGGGGGGGGGGGGGGAGTATTCTTTTTTTTTAAATCAAATACATTTATTTATTTTTAAACCGTATATATTTATTTTGTTTAAACCAGTTGTTTTGTTACATTAATGAAAAAATAATAATTCTGCTTATTATATTAATACTGTGAGACAATGATCAACAATGTTTTAATGCTTTCTAACATTAACAACCCAAAGTTGGATTTTTTTCTTTAGATTGAGTTTTTATTGATTTTGAACAAGAAGACGAAGCAACAAATACATATAACTTACATATAGATCTGCATAGTGTAATCCAGATAGTATGTGAGTGTACAGCACCCAAATATGTACATACTAAAAACTTCTAAAGTTGACCTATATATATATATATATATATATATAGTGCTATTCAATCACAAAAGTAGTAATCATAACATATACTAAAGTATGATAAAAACCGAAAACCACCAAAAAGTGTGGTGAGATATACTGCCCAATCCCATGCCCACCGTATCAGTATGCATGCCAAAAAAATGGAATGCTTTCTACATCCTGTACAAATGAAAATGAAGCCATCGATTCCCTTTTTTTTTCAAATTTAGATTCAGCCTTACGCATAATTAACATATTTTTTTAATGTGTCACAGTAGTATTAAGCAGTGATGTCCAAGAAGTAAAATCGGGTCCTATAGACGCCATCCATGACCTGGCTATCACAACCTTTGCCAGGGTACATATATTAGGAACATATACAATAGCATAGTAAAATTATATAAAACATCAGGAGGTAATATTCCAAGAACACACACTGCGGTCAATAGTAGGGAGATATGGAGTTAATCAAGGTTTCTAATAGATAGCAATGTTTCACAGCATTAACATAATAAGCAGGATTCAATTTTTTTTCATTAAAACATTAATGCTTAAATAAAAAAACGGTTTAAAACAGAAATAAATAATTCTTCAATCGTGACAGAAAAAAAGAAGAAACATGTACCATGGACAAACAGCCAACAAGAGTAGCACAGTAGAGATATTGGGGGTCATTCTGAGTTGATCGCACGTAACAACTTTTTTCTGCCCGTGCGATCAACTCGACGACGCCTATGGGGGAGAGCTTTTTTACATAGCAAGGATGCGAATGCTTGTGCAGCCCTGCTATGCAAAAAATGTTTTGTGTGGAATTAGACCAGGGTAACAGTAACTTACCCTGTGCGATCGATCCAGCGATGCAGGTCCCGGAATTGAAGTCAAACATCTGCCCTCCAAACGCCTGGACACGCCTGTGTTGGACTCACCACTCCCAGAAAACGGTAAGTTGCCACCCCGGAACGCCTTCCTGCTGTCAATCTTCTTGAGATCACACCAGCGATTGCTTTCTTCATTCTTTTGGTCATTGCCCGATGACAGCCATTTCTGGGCAACGACGGGCGTGCACATTGCAACAAACAGCAGCGTGCGAACGGGTCGGAATGACCTCCATAAGCCCAATTGTAATAGTTTGCAAGTTGTGGTCACTAACGAGATTTTGTCGATTTAAAGTGACATTTAGCCGAAGATTGTAAACCACAGGCTATTAGATGTAGGCCAAACTATGAATGGTTATTATTTCTTATGTATTCACAGGTTTATTTACTAAACATAGAACATACAGTACATAGCGTGCAACTTCACTTTCTATTACATTTTTAGTACTTGCAGTAGCCCATGACAATTCAGTAGCCCTAGGCACTGCTTTGAGGCTAATTGACTTTGGTCCTAAAAACTACATTTTTCTTGATCAGTTTTCAACTGTTCATCAATATCTTCAGTTAGGTCATCATCAGTAAATACACATAGCCGATGTATAGCTTATATTTATATGTAGAAATTCAAGATGTTTAATAAATGTAAGTACATTTCTGGTTTGGTTTTTCATCAGATGCAACAAGCTTTATTAAATAACATTTTTCTTTTTCAACATGCAAATGTGATACAGAACATTCATGCTTTGTGTTGTAATGACTTTGAACACTGGATGTGCCAGCAACAATAGATTCACAACACAAAGAGCAAAAGATGCACTCACTTTGTTTCACATAACCATAACTTGTTTTGCCATTCTTGCAGAAAGGGTCTTGATTTTTTGTTATTTTCTATGAATGGTACAATATAAACTAAAATGGTATAGACAAAATACAATATATATCTGCTGATAAGATGCAAAGAGAATTGATATAGGCTTAATAATTTTTATTTGACCAATCTCCTTAGAGTATTACAGCAACAAACTACATTGAGGATCTGATTTTATTAGTTGGTTCTTTCAGTGTAAAAACTTGTTGCCAGCTGGATGGGTTTCCTCACTGTAATTCAAACTGACTTTGGAGGCAATTATCAAGGGACTCTACTCTACAACAGCACTGTGCAAGTGTGTACACATTTTGCTGATGCAGGGTCCCGTCGCCCGTTGGATCGGCTGGGTACATATCGTTCTAGTATTACCCAGCCTTAAACAGGTATCTTGACTAACTGCCATTCACCAGCTGCCAGTTCACCTCTACCAACTGTCCCAGCCATCCAACTAACTTCTCACAAGCCCATCTCTGTTCTCGCATATGCACCATGTCACTTCTCTGCTTGTGCATGTGCAGAAAAGTGTGATGCTGTGCGGTAGCCATAATACCTCATATATCTGGGGTATAACACACTCAATTGCTGGAACAAAAAAAACCTGAAATGTTCCTGCTAGTAACATCTTCTCCAGGTATATATCTGTGTCTTGTACTGCTTCTTGCACCAGCTGATACCAAATACAGTACAGAGCGCTTTTTCTGGGTATCCATATGATAAGTCAGTTAAAAGGTCAACAGTCAATAGGTCAACACAAATGGTCAATATACATGTGATTGACATGTGCAAAAGGTTGACAGGTTCAAATAGTCATGGCAATGGTCAACACAGCATATGATCGACATTAGGGTTTTTTTTTTTTCAACTTTTTCATACTTTACCATCCACATGGGCTATAACTGGGAATAGTAACCTGTGCCAAGCGCAGTGGTCTTTCTGTGCATGCTAAAAATCAGTAATGCTGTAATGATAGTAAAAAAAATGTAAATTTCTAGAGAAAAAGTAAAGCTACCTTTCTCCTTCAGTATATATAAATAGGAAGGGACACAATCTTCTATAGTAGATTATCTATTTTAATTTGCTACTCAAATACATGTACTGCATGTATAGCACTGTGTTTTACTACCAGTAACTAGAAACTGAGGTGAAGAAAAGGAGGTTTACACTGTATAATGTTGCTACAGTGGCTTGTTTCCCATACATTCTGATTTATTTTCATTGATCGTTATTTTTTCTTTTCTGAAATTCACAGTAGGCAGTCAGAATGTTGACACCAAAATGTCGATACGGTCTGCATGTTGACTTTTACATTGTCCATATGCAAAATTCACAATGCAGACACTGACATACTGTAATATCAACATTGTGAATGTCCACGCACAATTTTAGGGTTAAGGTAAGATTAGGGTTAAAATGCAATTAGGTTAGGGTTAGACTGTGGTTAGGGTTAGGTTCATGGTTAGATGAAAACTGCATGCAAAATTGCTTTGTCAACATGTTGTCTGCCAACATTCACAATGTGACAATCTGTACATGTTGACATTCTGAATATCAACCACCACACTTTAGTTTGTGTATCCCAAAATAAGACAACTCCTGGATTGTGCTGAATATATTTGTTATTTAGTCGTTTCCTTGATAAAGGCAATTTTTTTTATCTATTTTTTTTTAGAAAAAAAATAATCTGAAATATAATGTATTCTTAAGAACATTTTTAAATGAAAATAAAATAAAATACTATTTATGACTCAAAGGCTGAATTCATTTTCCAATATTATATTTACAATTTTAAGCAGGTTGTAAAACCTGCTTTTATACTTAACAAAATAACATTGATTTAAGTGACTGCTATTTTTTACTCTGCGATATAATAAGTGACAAGAACTATTTGTCACCAGACATTAATTCAAGGAATCAAAGTTAACTAGTTAATTCCGGAATACTTCATGTGACAGTATAAAGCTAGAAAAGCTAGAGGCTGGATTTTGTGTTTGTTTGTCAATATGGGTTAATAAAGCTTTACAGCTTTATGTCGTAAACCGTTTAGCATTCTAGTTTCATCAATGGTTGCTAGCAGTTTCCTAATGGTGCTGACAGGTATTATCATCATACATACATTTACATAAACAATGCTGACCTGAAAGTGAGTTAATAAAGACAGAGGAAAGCCCATAGACTGAGCTTTATCCTGAACAGACACTATGGGGCTAATTTTGAACTGGTCACAGATGCAGCCGTGTCTTTTTCCACAGTCATATTGGTGTCTTTATGATAATGCAACTAAAAAGCCATTATTTGTGTACATTCATGTGTCTGAATGTGTAAGAACCCACTACCAGCGTCTGTAGATGCTGTAATACTAATTGGTGCCTTTTTAGAAGCACCATTGAAACATACACTTGCCTTTTATAGCAGATGCAGTTTCTCTGTCAGAGTATGCTGCTTTCAGTTAGTGGTTCAGCATCTATGTATGCAACAACCTTCAGCAATACTCCCATAATACGCAACATCACTGTTCGTCTCCTTAGCCACCCTCCCATTACCTTCCAGTCAGCGTTCAGGAATACCCCTTACATTTCTGCTGTCATGCATCCTAATCTGTATTGCAACTCTGTATGTAGAAAATTGGGACGGACACATGCCCAGTGCAACGCAGGTGAACATGAAGATGAATAAACATTGGTTGTTTGTGTGAATATCAGAATAGCATCTAACTAAAAATCAGGCCCTATGCGTGGACGGTCATCATATCCCTTCCCTCCACAGGAGTCAAATAACGAGCTACTGTAAGGGGGGTTCCCCCAAGTTGTGGAAGGTGGGTTTGCACTTTGTCTTTATGTTTGTCTTCATGTTTATTATTAATAATGAATCTAAGTCTAATCTTTCTACACCTCATTATCTTTTTGTTGACAGTTTATATGTGAGGACCTGTGTGATTCTATGTTATCTTTCAAAGGAGCCAATTCTTATTACTTTACAGCACAGTATACTGTATATAAAAGGTAGACACCATGGGGTATATGCAATTGCGGTCGAATTGCCGCAAATGTCGAAAAACGGGGCATTTTCGACACAAAAAAATATTTGACAATGCAATACAGTATTTTTCGACAAAAAACGTCCGTTTCAGATTCGACTTTTTGAAATTCGACAGGTGTCAAATTCGACATGTCTGCAATGGTAAAAATGCGGCTTTTCGACAAAAGTTTATTCATTTTGGTGGCGGAATCTAATAAAAATTTTTAAAAACATGTTTTTTTGTGTTTTTTTTTGTTGCTATTAGCATATCTATTTATATTAGAAGGGATTATCTACTTGGTTTGCCTATTAGGAGCCACAAGTATTATTTATATATTTTTTAAAAGAATATTTTTTTTTTTTACTGACTAAAATAATATGAAGAGATCAGAGCATGTTTTTCAGTGGGAAGGGGTGGGAATGGGTTAAAAATCTTGAAAAAAATGCGTGGGGTCCCCGTCCTAAGCATAACCAGCCTCGGGCTCTTTGAGCCGGTCCTGGTTGTAAAAATACGGAGAAAAAATTGACAGGGGATCCCCCGTATTTTTACAACCAGCACCGGGTTCTGCGTCCGGTTCTGGTGCAAAAAATACGGGGGACAAAAAGCGTAGGGGTCCCCCGTATTTTTAACACCGGCACCGGGCACCTCTAGCTGGAGAGATAATGCCACAGCCGGGGGACACTTTTATACTGGTCCCTGTGGCCGTGGCATTAAATCCCCAACTAGTCACCCCTGGCCGGGGTACCCTGGAGGAAAGGGGTCCCATGCGCGGTCCGGGTAATGCGGTTTGTTTTTTTGCCAAGTACGTGGATTACAAAACAGAAGAGGACAGATCTACACTGGATTTTGGTGAGTATAATTTTATTTTCAGGTACCCCGTGGATTCTACTTGGAGAAGTGGACCGAGGATCGTGTCAACATAGGTAAGTATGTGTGTGTCGGTATGCATGTATGTAATAAAGTTTTACTTTCACGGTGTCTGTGTACTGTTTTTATTTGGGTATTTTTTTTGCAGTAGAACTACAGGTACCAGCGGGCCCGTTTTCCCCCTGCATGCTGGTACTTGTGGTTCTCCAAGTACCAGCTTGCGGGGGAGGCTTGCTGGGACTTGTAGTTCTGCTACAAAAAAACAATATTCTTTTATTTGACACAAGGCTATCAGCCCCCCATCCGCAGCCCTTGGATGGGGAGGACAGCCTAGGGCTTCACCCCTGGCCCTTGGGTGGCTGGAGGGGGGGGAACCCCTTAATTTAAGGGGTCCACACTCCTCCAGGGTACCCCAGCCAGGGGTGACTAGTTGGGGATTTAATGCCACAGCCGCAGGGACCAGTATAAAAGTGTCCCCCGGCTGTGGCATAATCTTTCCAGCCAGTGGAGCCCAGTGCTGGTGTTAAAAATACGGGGGACTCCTACGCTTTTTGTCCCCCGTATTTTTTGCACCAGGACCGGACGCAGGGCCCGGTGCTGGTTGTAAGAATACGGGGGATCCCCTGTCAATTTTCCCCCCGTATCTTTACAACCAGGACCGGCTCAAAGAGCCCGAGGCTGGTTATGCTTACGAGGGGGGACCCCACGCATTTTATTTCAGGGTTTTTTAAACACTTTTGTGCCATCCAAAAAGTCGAATCCAGGACGCACACTATCCGTCAATTGGTCCGTTTTCGACAGCGGGACTGTCAAATACGTTTTTTATTGAATATGTCGAATTCGGGTCCCGGCGGGAGGGTATGTGACTGTCGAATTGTGTTGAATTTAAAAACGGTCGAATTCCAGCCGGAATTCGACCGCAATTGCATATACCCCTATAGCTACTTTATACATATATTTTTTTACATTGCTATTTTTTATTCTTAATTCTAGTTAACTATGTCTAAAACACATTATCTAAGTGTATCATTCGTTACCTTGCATACACCTAAATACACTCAGATTATTCTATTGTCATACGTATGCTCTGCTGTTCTCTTCCATATGAATCTTACAGTGGATATTTCTTAGTGTAGATGACGTGTGTGTTTTTTTACCTATGTGATTCTGCCAGAAGCCTATGCATAAAACAGTTACAATACCTTACACTTGAAAAGACAAACAGTTCCTGTGATGGCAAAGTTGGAGTCTGGCATTTTTGCTAAATATGAAACCAACCTGGGGCAATATATCCTGTTTGATAGCAGGTGTCTCAAAACCCCTTTTTGTTGTGAAAGTGCTGTTTTCCACCTCTGTCCCCACCTCTGTCCCCAAATTATTCTGGATATTGCACAAACTGTGCAGATGTTGGTTGTTTGCCCAGTTGACTGGCATCTTGGCTTGTAATTGAATTGCATTTTCATGCAACAACTGTTCAAAATTTTGAAATTATGAAACCTGTAAAGTATGGGATGCATAAGGCATTATACCATTTCCCAAATAGTGTGTTTCACATCACTTGCATTGTAACTAGTGATAATCCTCTACAGAGCAGTCTGCATTCCTCTGGTTTAGGACCTGTATTTGAATTGCTTTTTCATGTTTTAAGTCACAACTGTTCAGTATTCTGGTGTCATTCAAATCTGTAAAGTATGGAATGCATTAAGTGAAGAAGAAAACAGTCTAAGTTATTCTTAGGGTTTTGGAACATACTATAGGTGAGTGATACACTGCCATAAAGCAACAGCGCCTTTATCATATTTTACCAGTCCAGTGTGTGATATGCTCCCACTGTGCTTTCAAAATGACTCCTGCACCAGAGGACATGGCAGCTTTGTTTGGTTATCTGTGGCCATCTTTAAATTAAGCAGCAGATTCAGGCCTGCCACCATTCTCCACATGGTGCAATGATATTGAGGAGCTGCCACTACTGCAGCCACAACTGGTGTCTCATCCTGCCACACCAACTAATGGGGACTGGGTCCTAGGAGCCATGTTGATTTCTGCTGCTTCAACAGACAGCTCCTGATCCATGCCTGGCACCATGGTTGGGGTCCTCAGTTGGCATTTCCTCCATTTTCCTTAGTAGTCCCTAATATGATGGGGTGGTACTAAATAAAGTTAAGGTCCATGTTTCACCCTCCTGGTCAACCAAGGTTAGACCTTTGGTAGCATCACAGAGCTGTTTCAGTTGAGGGTCCCATAGATGGGTCAAAGGGTGGTGCTGATTCTACTGCTTACTGAGCGATGGCAGCCTCAGGCCCCTGCAAAATCTGCCAGACCACGCCCCCTGTTATCTTTGCTGATGGTCCATCATTTATGGGCAGAACCAGTCCTAACCTATTTGATTCCCTAGGAAAGATTTTGGCTAATGCCCCCTGGTACCATTGCTAGTTCCACCGATGACCCAGCACCCCTCTCCCAGCACAGTTCCCATCACCTCAGTTCATGGCAGCAGCCAGCGATACCCATCACCCATAGCAATCCTTATTTTGGCATCCTGGGTGGCATTTAGCTTTCATATGAAAATAGGATATATATATATATATATATACACTGCTCAAAAAAATAAAGGGAACACTAAAATAACACATCCTAGATCTGAATGAATGAAATATTCTTATTAAATACTTTGTTCTTTACATAGTTGAATGTGCTGACAACAAAATCACACAAAAATAATCACTGGAAATCAAATTTATTACCCCATGGAGGTCTGGATTTGGAGTCACACTCAAAATTAAAGTGGAAAAACACACTACAGGCTGATCCAACTTTGATGTAATGTCCTTAAAACAAGTCAAAAATGAGGCTCAGTACTGTGTGTGGCCTCCACGTGCCTGTATGACCTCCCTTCAACGCCTTGACATGCTCCTGATGATGTGGCGGATGGTCTCCTGAGGGATCTCCTCCCAGACCTGGACTAAAGCATCCGCTAACTCCTGGACAGTCTGTGGTGTAACGTGGTGTTGGTGGATGGAGCGAAACATGATGCCCCAGATGTGCTCAATTGGATTCTGGGGAACGGGCGGGCCAGTCCACAGCATCAATGCCTTCGTCTTGCAGGAACTGCTGACACACTCCAGCCACATGAGGTCTAGTATTGTCTTGCATTAGGAGGAACCCAGGGCCAACCGCACCAGCATATGGTCTCACAATCGGTCTGTGGATCTCATCTCGGTACCTAATGGCAGTCAGGCTACCTCTGGCGAGCACATGGAGGGCTGTGCGGCCCCCCAAAGAAATGCCACCCCACACCATTACTGACCCACTGCCAAACCGGTCATGCTGGAGGATGTTGCAGGCAGCAGAACATTCTCCTTGGTGTCTCCAGACTCTGTCACGTCTGTCACATGTGCTCAGTGAGAACCTGCTTTCATCTGTGAAGAGCACAGGGCACCAGTGGCGAATTTGCCAATCTTGGTGTTCTCTGGTAAATGCCAAACATCCTGCACGGTGTTGGGCTGTAAGCACAAACCCCACCTGTGGACGTCTGGCCCTCATACCACCCTCATGGAGTCTGTTTCTGATCGTTTGAGTAGACACATGCACATTTGTGACTTTCTGGAGGTCATTTTGCAGGGCTCTGGCAGTACTCCTCCTGTTCCTCCTTGCACAAAGGTGGAGGTAGCGGTCCTGCTGCTGGGTTGTTGCCCTCCTACGGCCTCCTCCACGTCTCCTGATGTACTGGCCTGTCTCCTGGTAGCGCCTCCATGCTCTGGACACTACGCTGACAGACACAGCAAACCTTCTTGCCACAGCTCGCATTGATGTGCCATCTTGGATGAGCTGCACTACCTGAGCCACTTGTGTGGGTTGTAGGGAGGTCATACAAGCATGTGGAGGCCACACACACTACTGAGCCTCATTTTGACTTGTTTTAAGGACATTACATCAAAGTTGGATCAGCCTGTAGTGTGTTTTTCCACTTTAATTTTGAGTGTGACTCCAAATCCAGACCTCCATGGCTTAATAAATTTGATTTCCATTGGTAATTTTTGTGTGATTTTGTTGTCAGCACATTCAACTATGTAAAGAACAAAGTATTTAATAAGAATATTTCATTCATTCAGATCTAGGATGTGTTATTTTAGTGCTTCCTTTATTTTTTTGAGCAGTGTATATATTTATACGTGTATATATATATATATATATATATATATATATATATATATGTGGAAGTATAGTTCTTTTCATGTTGAGGACCCTGAAATAATTAAAAGGGGATTATTTCCTCATCTAAACAGCATTCAATCTTTGAATGAATGTCATAAATATATCAGCAGTATTAGCCATTTAATAAATCAGTTTTACATAATTGTAGTGTTAATATATTTATTTAGTGGCTTGGTTTCAAACGATTGAAAGTAGGAATGAGTGTAACCTAATAATTGGATGAGCAACATAATTGATGATGTCTTACTTGAATTTAATATGGAGCAGCTACAGAATGTACATTTATTCAAAATATTCAACTGACTGTTGTTAATAAAATAATGAATGGTAAAATTTGACCTGATTGATTCATTAAAGGTAAAAGATCCACTCTGGTTTAGCAGTAACCTTACCGACACCCACAATAGGATGCATATACACATAATTTACTTTGTTATTCAAGAGTCCATGCTGTATGATTAGTCCCAGTAATTACTGTCACATTTATAATTTTCTGACAAATAAAGTTGGAGTTACTATACTCCTTTATTATACCAACCTACACTTTCCACTCAAAGGCGCATTCCTGTAAGGTATAAATAGAAAGTGCGAGGCTGGTATTATACATAGTAGATATTCTTGATGTGACAATATAATTATTTGAAATTTGCTTGTACACAAACCTATACTCGTAGCTTCATAATACAAGGTGCACTCCTGTGAGGTATCCATTAGCGAGTAGTCGGTTGATGACACTGCTATGCATGTAGAAACAAAATTAGGATAAACCCGGTTATACGAGTAGTAAATCCAGGGTGTTTTGAAGTAGGGTGTTTAAACACGGATATTGGACGATTTTGTAACTAATGATACTGCATTACATATAATAATCGTGTGAATGTATATGTGATCATAATCATAACTTACCATCTCATCAATAAATGACACGTGGACACGATTTTAGCATCTTTAAGTCACAATCTATATTTTTCTTCATTACATGTTTGTTAGTCTTTGCAATTTTAACCTCTATCTTTCACTGTAGTCTTGGATCAACATGTAAACTATACTATTTTAACATGATAATATTTTAATGGAAAAAAAAAATTCTTTCACTGTGTGCGTCAACAATACAGATTCCTTCTTCTTTAATATTTTGTCAAGCTGTATCATGCACTGTAGTTGACAGCACCCCTTGTATTGATAACAAATTAATCTTGATATTAAGCAGGGTACACAGGGCCGGTGCAAGGTCTGTCTGCACTGTAGGCAAAGCTTCAGCATAGCGCCCCCTAACCTGCAATCCCCACCACCACTACCACCTCCTGGAGGGGAGATGCAGGTAACCACTACGTGGGCTGGGGTGAAGTACCTCATTATACATATACACTCAAGGACATTTAAAGTGAAAAAGTATATTGTAAACAAAGGGGTCTTTTTACTAAGCCTTGGATGGAGATAAAGTCAACAGAGATAAAGTACCAACCAACCAGCTCCTAACTGCCATGTTACAGGCTATACAAACAATAGATAATCACCTGCGCTCCTTACTTAAAATCAGGCTGCGGAAATCAGACGTGACTTACACCAATCACCAAAATACAATAAAAAACACAAATGAGATTTCTGCGCACTGATCGAGGGTACAAGGCACTTAAAAATTAATAAAATAAATAACCCTTCCGGGTATTGACGTTTAAAATAAATCACCAGATTTATTTTAAACGTCAATACCCGGAAGGGTTATTTATTTTATTAATTTTTAAGTGCCTTGTACCCTCGATCAGTGCGCAGAAATCTCATTTGTGTTTTTTATGTTACAGACTATGTTTGAAAAATGACAGTTAGGAGCTGATTGACTGGTACTTTATCTCCATGCAGTTTATCTCCATCCAAGGCTTAGTAAATAGACTCCAAAGTCACAAAATTACCCAGCGACACTGCTGGGTGCAGACGTGTAGTCAGGTGCTGCTTGCTGCTGGAGAGTCGGTATCCAGGGACCTGGAGGAGGTGTATCAGGGAGCAGCCATGGGGGTGCTCCTTGGGAGCCATACTGACATTTGCATCCTATGTGCCTTTACATGACCTGATGTTACACATATCAGTATGGAGGAAGCGCTGAGACACTATGGGGTAAATTTACTAAGATGGGAGTTCTATTAAAGATGAGATGTTGACCATATCAGATTCTATTTCTCATTTATCTATCACCTTCTAGAAGATAATACCTGGAATATGATTGTTTGCTATGGGCAACATCCCATCTTAACTAGAACTCACATCTTAGTAAATTTACCTCTATGTTGGGACAGCGTGATAGCAGTGACTGCACCTGATTAGACTCGCAGCCGCAGCAGCCAGCACAGTGTAAAAAGAGGAGGCCGCATACAGAGATATCCTTCAGTTTTTTGTTAGTTGAATTCAGTGGCACCCTCAGGGGGCCTGCACCCCTAGGCACCCCTAGGCAGCCGCCTAAAGCTGCCTAATGGTAGAGTCGGTCCTAGGGGTACAACAAGTGAATGTATGTCAACGATCTGCATACATTCATACTATATTGATTCGAGTGTGCAGATACTCCATTTTTCGCCATCCTATGCCAGCGAGAGCACTGGTACCCCCACTCCCATATTTGAAATACGGTTAGTGCATGCCAAAGGTGCGTGGTCCAATTAAGGGGCGTGTCCACACAATAGTATCCCCAATTCAAAATATGGCACAAAGTAGTGCAACCTCATTCACAATATATCACACAATAGTGTCCCTTATTCATTTTATGTCACATGTCAGTGTCCCTTATTCACATTACTAAACACCGTATTGATCGGTATTCACATTTCATATCACAGTAGTGCTCTTTATACACATTGTGCCACACAGTAGTGCACCTTATACACATTTAGTTATTAAAATTATATGAGCTTATGCAGTATTCTGCAATGGTAAAAATCAACACAGAAATCAGTCAATCTGTAGCTACTGTATTTTACTAGATAACTGTAACAATATAACATTTAAGTGAATACAGTAAAAAATAATAATAAATTGTAACTTTGTATTGCCTTAGGCTGGTTAGTGTGTCTGGCTAACAAATGAGGGGATTGGATGAGGTGAAGAGAAATAAAAAAGGAGATAGAATAAAGAAAAAAGACTGAAATTAATATTAACGATAAAAACAAATGTAGACTACAGGTTGAGTATCCCATATCCAAATATCCGAAATACGGACTTTTTTGAGCAAGAGTGAGATAGTGAAACTT
This sequence comes from Pseudophryne corroboree, assembly GCF_028390025.1. Classification (NCBI taxonomy): domain Eukaryota; kingdom Metazoa; phylum Chordata; class Amphibia; order Anura; family Myobatrachidae; genus Pseudophryne; species Pseudophryne corroboree. The sequence continues at coordinate 843,940,437 of NC_086445.1, forward strand.
TTGTTTTCTGATGGCTCAATGTACACAAACTTTGTTTAATATACAAAGTTATTAAAAAATATTGTATTAAATGACCTTCAGGCTGTGTGTATAAGGTGTATATGAAACATAAATGAATTGTGTGAATGTAGACACACTTTGTTTATTGCACAAAGTTATAAAAAAATATTGGCTAAAATTACCTTCAGGCTGTGTGTATAAGGTGCATATAAAACATAAATGCATTCTGTGCTTAGATTTAGGTCCCATTGCCATGATATCTCATTATGGTATGCAATTATTCCAAAATACGGAAAAATCCGATATCCAAAATACCTCTGGTCCCAAGCATTTTGGATAAGGGATACTCAACCTGTATATTAAAAAGACATCCTGGTGAATGTGACTATGTGTCAGTGGTCTGATACTTTTTTAGGTGGTCTATAATTAGGATAATCGTTTAAAGTTGCAGGAGTGTGGTGTCCCGCTCACCTGAATATACAGGTTTTTTTTTTTTTACAATAATTGTTGGTACATAATGTAGCACCTACAAGCTGAGTACTAATACTGGCAGTGACAAACATGCCTAACCTTGTGAAGATGGACCACCAAATGGGTTTCTGCTACCAAATCCATTTCCATCAACAGAGATATATGACATGTTTTTAATGCAAATTTAGACTTACTGGAGACATGGGACAACTTGCAGCAGGAGGACGGATTCCATTTGCAGCTATACAGTATTCCCATAAATCACAGGTGAGAACACACAGATTCTCTCCCCCTTTTGTAAACACCTATCCCCCATATACACATAATGCCACAGTAATATCAACGTGTATGCACATAATGCCTCATAGTAATGTCCCTTACACATATGCCACACATTATTACACAAGTCATAGTGCTCCACCTATCTATCTAGTAAGAACAAATCAGTATATTACATCTGATGTACACTTGGTGTTGTGAGTAGAATAATACAAATGTAAGAAAAAACAAAAAAAACAGGTTAGTAAGATCGTGTAGGCAGATTATATATATATATATATATATATATATATATGTATTAAAGATGTGCCCCGGAAATTTTTCGAGTTTTGTGTATTGGTTTTGGATTCGAATCCATGGCCGTGTTTTGGATTCGGGCGCGTTTTGGCAAAACCTCCCTTAAAAATTTTTGTCGGATTCGGGTGTGTTTTGGATTCGGGTGTTTTTTTTTTTTTAAAAACCCTCAAAAACAGCTTAAATCATAGAATTTTGGGGTCATTTTTACCCTATAGTATTATTAACCTCAATAACCATAATTTCCACTCATTCCAGTCTATTCTGAACACCTCACACCTCACAATATTATTTTTAGTCCGAAAATTTGCACCGAGGTTGCTGGATGACTAAGCTAAGCGACCCAAGTGGGCGGCACAAACACCTGGCCCATCTAGGAGTGGCACTGCAGTTACAAACAGGATGTCACTTAAAAAAACTAGTCCCCAAACAGCACATGATGCAAAGAAGAAAAAGAGGTGCAATTAGGTAGCTGGGTGGCCAAGTTAAGCGACGCAAGTGTGCGGCACAAACACCTGGCCCATCTAGGAGTGGCACTGCAGTTACAAACAGGATGGCACTTAAAAAAACTAGTCCCCAAACAGCACTTGATGCAAAGAAGAAAAAGAGGTGCAAGATGGAATTGTCCTTGGGCACTCCCACCCTCCCTTATGTTGTATAAACAGGACATGCACACTTTAACAAACCAATCATTTCAGCGACACACACGACACACACTTAAAAAAATTGGCGCCAAACAGCACATGATGCAAAGAAAAGAGAAAAAGAGGTGCACTGTGGTCGCTGGACGGCAAAGCTAAGCGACACAAACACCTCAATATCACAGGAATTATTTGTTCTAATCAATGGTATTATTGGTCCAAATTACTGGAAGAAAATGACAAAATCACAGGAATTATTCCTTCTAATCAATGGTATTATTGGTCCAAATCACTGAAAGAAAATGACAAAATCACTGGAATCATTTGGCAAGATCACTGTAATTAATAATTAATTATAAATCACTGATATTAATTGGTAAAATCTCGCTATCGAGTGCCTAGGGAAGTGGAATCTAGATGGGATTTTGTACCGGGGACACAATAACTTCATCAATTGTCTAAATCCTAATGCACTAATGGCGGAAAACGGGCGCATGTATAACAGCGCACTGATTATACTGAGAACTGATTATACTGATCAATCCCTGATTATACTGAGCACTGATTTTACTGAGCACTGATGATACTACGGAGAACTGACACTGAGCAGCGAGAACAGCACTAGACTATTGTACTGTAGTATATTGGTCACCACAAAGCAGCACTGACACTGAGCACAGATATTAAGCACTGGATACTAGAAGTGACACAGAGCTGCGAGATACAGCAATGGCCTACTGTACTGTACAACTATATACTGGTGGTCACCAAAATTCTGCACTGTACTACTATATACTGCTCACAACAATGCAGCACATATATGGATACTTGAAGTGACACGGAGCTGCAAGATACACCAATGGCCTACTGTACTGTACTACTATATACTGGTGTTCACAAAAATGCTGCACTGTACTACTATATACTGCTCACAACAATGCAGCACAGATATGGATACTAGAAGTGACACAGAGCTGCAAGATACAGCAATGGCCTACTGTACTGTACTACTGATGGTGGTCACCAAAATGCTGCACTGTACTACTATATAGTATATTCTGGTCACACGACAATGCAGCAGATATTGAGCACTGATTATCAGGATACTGTCTAGAACTGAGTCTGACACGGAGCTGCAAGATACAGCAATGGCCTACTGTACTGTACTACTATAATTATATACTGGTGGTCCCCACAATGCAGCAAACTGAGCACAGATATTTGCAGCACACTTAGCACAGATATTGAGCTTTTCAGGCAGAGAACGTAGATATTTGCAGCACACTGAGCACAGATATGGAGCTTTTCAGGCAGAGAACGTAGATATTTGCAGCACACTGAGAACAGATATTTGCAGCACACTGAGCACAGATATGGAGCTATTCAGGGAAAGAACGCAGCCACGTCCTCTCTGTTCAATCTCCAATGCACGAGTGAAAATGGAGGCGATGTGCGGCTCTTTATATGGAATGCGAATCTTGCGAGAATACGACAGCGGGATGATGACGTTCGGCGTCGTTCGGGTAACCAAGCAAGGCGGGAAGATCCGAGGCTGCCTCGGACCCGTTTAAAATAGGTGAAGTTCGGGGGGTTCGGATCTCGACGTACCGAACCCGCTCATCTTTAATATATATATATATATATATATAAATATATACACACAAAACTGAGAGGTGCGGCACTGCAGGCGCCGCACCTCTCGGTTGTGTATGCTATTTAGTGAAGGCACCCGGTGCAGCACTGTGTCTCTAATGGTAGAGCCGGACCTACTGATGGATATATATTACTATTTTAACTATTGATTGTTTGCTGATGAAGCTATACTGATACCCTATGTTGATGAACATTAATTAGATATCTCCATATTGTCTGGATTCGTTATACTGAGAAAAAAACTGTGACAAGTGCTTTCTTGGAAGAATTGGATATTAACCCCTGATGAAGTCCTAAGGATGAAACACGTTGGGTTCGAATCAACTTATTGTTTAACATCTGGTGAAGAATTGTGCCAGGATGTACATTTGAATGATCTTGATACATATCGTGGGTTCAATCAATATTATTGATATCATCAGAGAAGCATTCTGTGAAATAAACACTATTTCTCTTTTATACAATTGCATTATAGACATATAAAACAATGTCAATTGATCCATTGTTTATTTTATGACAATAAAAGAACTCTTTTATATGTTATTGGTGATGAAATATTGACTAATATGGTGATTTGAGAATTGTACCAACTGAATTGTTATAATTCCCTTGAGAATCCCCATATATATATTTATTATCCTGAACCTGTCTCAGCTGTTCTTTAGCAATCATCTTTGAGCCAGTGCAATAGGTGACTAGTGTGCCTTTAAAAGCCATAAAGTCTGTGGCAGGTACACATTACATCTAGCAGGCAGATGATGCAGCAGTGTGGTAGTCAGGTTTTAAGACTCTGTGATAGTGTAGGACCTGCATGAAGGTGGGGTACCTTGAAAATCGGTGTGCAGGCTTCCGTGCATTGGCCAATCCACCAACTAAACCCCCATCATTTATTTATTGAATTGTTGAGGATAAGTGAGTTTACTTTGGTGAGTGCTGGGTTCTCTGTTTGTATTTATTAGAGCGATGTGGTCATGGGCTACATGCACCCCGCCCTGTGAGTGGTAAGTACAGCTGTGTACCCCGCTTCTGTGGTGGAGAGTGCAGTGTTACATGCACCCCACCCTGTGAGTGGTAAGTGCATAGCTGTGCCCCGCTTCTGGTGTGGTGAGTGCTGTGGTTTTTCCTCTGTGTATATGAAGGGGTTAATCTATGGTTAGCTCTTATTAACCGTGGCCACTAGCTTTCTCATGCACCCCTGTGTGGACTTTATTATCCTGAACCTGTCTCAGCTGTTCTTTAGCAATCATCTTTGAGCCAGTGCAATAGGTGACTAGTGTGCCTTTAAAAGCCATAAAGTCTGTGGCAGGTACACATTACATCTAGCAGGCAGATGATGCAGCAGTGTGGTAGTCAGGTTTTAAGACTCTGTGATAGTGTAGGACCTGCATGAAGGTGGGGTACCTTGAAAATCGGTGTGCAGGCTTCCGTGCATTGGCCAATCCACCAACTAAACCCCCATCATTTATTTATTGAATTGTTGAGGATAAGTGAGTTTACTTTGGTGAGTGCTGGGTTCTCTGTTTGTATATATATATATAGAGAGAGAGAGAGAGAGCATAGCAATATCCATGTCAACCTGGGCCAATGGGTACAGAGCAACACGGGTAGCCAGCACACCAGATTTGAATGCAATTAAAACTTTAATCCAATTCAGCAAAGTCTAGGCATAGCAGCACAACAAGTCATTATAAGCAGTCGGTTACCAGGGTATTTATATTCACCCCTTCCATAAACATGGTGTCAGCATTTCACCAATCCATCAATCAGTCAACGTTACCATTTTGGTGGTAACAGCCACCTTCCTCCAGGACTGTATAAAAAACAATGCCAACCAAGCTAAAATATATACCTATATCAATCCATAGGCATCCAATTGGAGCATCACTCTAATTATTGACCCTGTCTGCAATCAATAAACATACCATATAATGACTTCCACAACAACACATACCTGCCAGCCAGGCGTGTCCAGCCCCAGCGTCAACCCACACACCGTCCGGCATCTTACTGGTGGTAACTTCCGCATCTGGGCTTAGTCAGGTGATTGTCACCGCATCACTGAAAGTGACGCAGTGGTTACCAATGCAACCAAACCAACAGGATAGCAGTGACAACATCGGAGCCAAGCAGCGCATCACAGGAAGTGACACACTCCTACAGAGCAGGATGGTTGGCGGACATCACCGTTCTGCCAACCAAGCCAGCAGAGCAGCCCGGATGTCGAGACCCGAATTAAGTCAGGAATACACATCCACTCTGATCCACTAGCGAGGTGGCAGACTTTGTGATGACTTATTTACATCACAAAACATTTGGTGCAAAAAATAACATATATAGCAAATATACCATCTAATGACCAGTAGTCCATAAATTAGCTGGGCAAAAAAACATCACACAAATGAGGTAGTTAGATCTATCAATAATATATGCAGCATATAAAATGATAGCATTATGGCAGATAGCCAATCTAGACGACATAAAGGCTCAGATGAACCCCTGGGTCAGAAAAATTCCTCTATCTCAATAGACATTGGAATATTAGAATCACACTAATCATAACAGCATTTCATTGCACAAATTTCAGCAGTGTTAAATATGGCAGTATTAAATCAGCAACAAGAATATTTCTTAATCATTAGCAACAGTAGCATCTTTAACCTAGCTCCAATCATAAGAGGCCTGTGGAATAAATTATTTAGAACTAGTATGAGTCCTTTTCTTCATAGGAAGGATGAGAATGTAAACTTCTCATTTAGGCCAATTGGCACTATCGTACGCAGATTATATATCCTTTGGCATTCACATTGTAGCAGCAGTAGTTTATGCCTATCAGCACCCCTTTTGAGTGGTGGAATATGGCCCACTGTCATAAATTTAAAGTTCCTTATGGTCTGTCCTCTATTGAAAAAATGCCTTGCTGCAGGTGGTGTGCTGGCATAAGTACCCATTTGTGATTTTTTAATGGACGACCGGTGCATGCCAATTCTTTCTTTAACCATCCTTATCATTTTTCCCACGTACAATTTGTTACATGGACACACAATGAAAGAAATAGTTAATTTAGACTCACAACTGAGTCGATGATGGACTGCCGTATGGCAGAACTGACTACTGATCAACATATGAGAGCAATTCACGCCCTTTGTGCATTTAAAAGCTCATTTCTGCAAGCTCAACCAACTCGTATTTGTAGCCATAGTGGGACTGATGTCTGAATACGTTATTCTCTCTTTCAAGTCTCTGCTACGCTTATAGCAAAAAAAGTGGTGGCTGCTGACATTGTGGTCCTAATATAGGATCAGTTTGAATAATGTGCCAATATTTCAGGATTGCTGCTCTTGTGATTCCTGAGGTGATGGAGTAAGTACTCAAAAGCGGTAATCACTTCTCAGTAGAGACAGGTGCATCCTGATTTAGCAAAACATCATGATCTAGCGTAAGGCATTTGGAGATAGCTGCTTTTACTTCTTCTGGCTCATATCCACGCTCTAAAAATCTCTGACCCATATTGTCAAGTGCCTCAGGTAATTTCCCACTGTCGGAGGTGATCCTCACAACTGTAATTAGCTGAGAAAAAGGCAATCCCCTCTTGAGGGGTTGCGGTTGAAAGCTTGAGGATAACAAAAGAGTGTTCTTAGCTGTATTTTTTCTAAAGATGCTTGTTGTAAAATGGTCATCACAAATACCTACTGAAACATCCAAAAAGTCTATTTGCTGATCACTACTCTTACAGGAAAATCTAATCAAACCCGGAATGTTGTTCAAATAAATACTCTACAAATTCTTTGAGCAAATCCCCACCACCAGTCCAAACCAAAAACAGGTCATCAATATATCTTAAATAGAAGGCAATATGACGTGCATAAAACCTATTATTCATAATGAACTGCCGTTCATAATTGTACATATATAAACTGGCATATGATGGGGCCATATTGGACCCCATCGCAATACCGTTTAGTTGAAGAAAAAAAGTATTGTTAAACAAAAAATAATTTTTATGTAATATGACATCCATTAGCAAGACCAAATATTCAATCGGTGGACCTTTATAGAATGGACTGGCAGTGAGGACCTCTCTTACAGATTCAATACCTGCATGATTTTCGATGTTGGTATATCAAGAGGGACCAGAAGACACGCTACTGAAGGTTGACCAAACTTTTTAAGTTTCACCAAGAAGTCTATAGTGTCATTTATAAAATAAGGGGTTTTCTGAACTACTGGCTGAAGATAGAAATCAACCAGTTGAGATAGTGGCTAACTCAGGGACTGTCTGGAAGAAATAATGGGTCTCCCCGGGGGGTTATCTAGGGTTTTATGCACTTTAGGCAAAATACAGAGCAAAGATGTTATTGGAAAATCCTGAGTAAAGAATTGCACCGTATGCTCATCAATCCAACCATTTAGAAAACCCAGGTTAATGATGCCATCAATTTCACTCTCAAACTTCTCAGTAGGATCAAATCTGAGTTGCTTATAACAAAGCGCATCGTGCAACTGTCACATCACCTCAGAGACATAGTCAGATTTATTTAAAATAACTATGCCCCCGCCTTTATCGGCGGGGCGTATGACTATTGACTGATTGTCATGTAGTGATCGAATGGACCTCAATTTATTGAACGAGGATATAAAACCAAGGTGCTTCGGGGTTGCCTGCAGAAGGCGAAAATAATCTATAATGGAGAAGTAACTACAAGATGACAGATGGGCAATAGAATGATTTTTTCCACCACATATAATACTATGTCTAGTAATATTCAGAAGACATTAAAAAAGAACTGGTCCATTGTAACCTCTGACCCTGCCTTACCCTTCACCAGTATGCCTACACCAATGATGGCATATGGAAGGGGGCATAACCTGAAGCAGATGTTGATGCGCCCGACACTATATCTGGATGTTGAATCCAACCCAGTTCAAATCATGAAGAAGAAACCGGGATGCTTCTCCTGTGGGGGGGTGACGTGTAGGTCAATGGTGGTGGGTCCTAAGGTCATACATCCCCAAACTGGAAGAAAGATCAGTATCACATACCATCTACACTGTCGACTTGACTTTGTGATTTATATCCTGATATGCCCATGTGGCCTATATTACATAGGGCTCACAACTAGAGCCTGTAGAGATCGGATGGCTAATCACTGTAGGATGATACGGGCAGCTTTAGAAACAGGGTCTACTGATAAACCAGTAGCCCGCCATTTTCACGCATTTGGACGTCAAGTATTTAGCTTAAGGTGCAAATTGATAGATTGGGTCCCACCGAAGCCTTATGGTGGGGATCGGGTACTAGCACTCTTAGAAACGCGAGAGGTATTGGATATATACCCTAGATAAATCTTTTTATATAGATGGGTTCCTCCTTCTGAAAAGAACATTTTGTTCATTCATATGTGTATATATGTATATACCTGGATGGGATGGGGTACACCACTAGAATGTATATGTACATGTATATATGAGTATGTATATATGTATATAGGTATATATGTATGTGTGTATATATTTGTGAATAGGTGTTTTGTATAGTAGGTATTGTCTGTGTAACTGCTAAAGGAGGGGTAGGTGTGTATTGGCACCAGCATCCACTATCTTTACCTATTTGAGCATAGAGTAATTCAATACATCTGTCTCCTCCTTGTATTTTATATATATACATATACATATATATATATATATATATATATATATACAAGCACTTGTGGTTCCTAGGGAGGATATAGCACACTCCCAATAGCAAAAAGAACCAGGCGGCACTCTGAGGACTGGTGCAAAAAATAGTGAATTTTAGTGAAAAATCACATGAATAAATGGCATAGCTTTGCCGACGTTTCAGCGCCGCGCAGGGCGCTTTTTTCAAGGCTGTATGCTGTGAAAAGAACAAGAAAACACAGTGTGAACAGTCTTACCTTTATGTGTCCCATCACCAATGTGTCCGCCTGGTTCTTTTTGCTATTGGGAGTGTGCTATATCCTCCCTAGTAACCACAAGTGCTTGTATTTAATCTCTTGGATGGCACCGGGGCAGTTGATTTTCATTTATAGGAGTGCCGGCCATTTGTGTCTTTATATATATATATATATATATATATATATATAAAGCATCAAAGCAGCCGGCTCTCCGCTTGCTGGTATAACATCTGCTCCGGTGCCCTCCATGAGATGAAGCATCCAAGAATAATGAAGAAAATCTGGCGGCACTCAGGAGACTTTTCAACTAGTGATGAGCGGGTTCGGTTTCTCGGAAACCGAACCCCCCGAACTTCACCCATTTTACACGGGTCCGAGGCAGGTTCGAACCTTCCCGCCTTGCTCGGCTAACCCGAGCGCGCCCGAACGTCATCATCCCGCTGTCGGATTCTCGCGAGATTCGGATTCTATATAAGCAGCCGCGCGTCGCCGCCATTTTCACTCGTGCATTGGAGATAATAGGGAGAGGACGTGGCTGGTGTCCTCTCCATTTATTGTTGAACTTGATTGCTTTATTGCTTAATTGTGGGGAGGACTGGGGAGCAGCTGTTAGGAGGAGTACAGTGCAGAGTTTTGCTGATCAGTGACCACCAGTTTTATCCGTTCTCTGCCTGAAAAAAACGCTCCATATCTGTGCTCAGTGTGCTGCATAATATATCTGTGCTCACACTGCTTAATTGTGGGGACTGGGGAGCAGCTGTATTATATAGCAGGAGTACAGTGCAGAGTTTTGCTGACAGTGACCACCAGTATACGTTGTCTGCCTGAAAAACACTCCATATCTGTGCTCAGTGTGCTGCATTATTGTGGGGACTGGGGACCACCAGTATAATTAATATTATATAGGAGGAGTACAATGCAGAGTTTTGCTAACCAGTGACCACCAGTATACTATATATAGCAGTACGATACGGAAGGCCACTGCTGTGCCTACCTCTGTGTCATCATTAAGTATACTATCCATCTACATTCTATACCTGTGGTGCATTTTAGTTTTGCAGTTTGCTGACACAGTGACCACCAGTATACTATATATAGCAGTATGATACGGAAGGCCACTGCTGTGCCTACCTCTGTGTCGTCATTAAGTATACTAACCATCTACATTCTATACCTGTGGTGCATTTTAGTTTTGCAGTTTGCTGACACAGTGACCACCAGTATACTATATATAGCAGTACGATACGGAAGGCCACTGCTGTGCCTACCTCTGTGTCGTCATTAAGTATACTATCCATCTACATTCTATACCTGTGGTGCATTTTAGTTTTGCAGTTTGCTGACACAGTGACCACCAGTATACTATATATAGCACTTCGATACGGAAGGCCACTGCTGTGCCTACCTCTGTGTCGTCATTAAGTATACTATCCATCTACATTCTATACCTGTGGTGCATTTTAGTTTTGCAGTTTGCTGACACAGTGACCACCAGTATACTATATATAGCAGTACGATATGAAAGGCCACTGCTGTGCCTACCTCTGTGTCATCATTAAGTATACTATCCATCTACATTCTATACCTGTGGTGCATTTTAGTTTTGCAGTTTGCTGACACAGTGACCACCAGTATACTATATATAGCAGTACGATATGGTAGGCCACTGCTGTGCCTACCTCTGTGTTGTCATTAAGTATACTATCCATCTACATTCTATACCTGTGGTGCATTTTAGTTTTGCAGTTTGCAGACACAGTGACCACCAGTATACTATATATAGCAGTACGAAACGGAAGGCCACTGCTGTGCCTACCTTTGTGTCGTCATTAAGTATACTATCCATCTACATTCTATACCTGTGGTGCATTTTAGTTTTGCAGTTTGCTGACACAGTGACCACTAGTATACTATATATAGCAGTACGATACGGAAGGCCACTGCTGTGCCTACCTCTGTGTCGTCATTAAGTATACTATCCATCTACATTCTATACCTGTGGTGCATTTTAGTTTTGCAGTTTGCTGACACAGTGACCACCAGTATACTATATATAGCACTTCGATACGGAAGGCCACTGCTGTGCCTACCTCTGTGTCGTCATTAAGTATACTATCCATCTACATTCTATACCTGTGGTGCATTTTAGTTTTGCAGTTTGCTGACACAGTGACCACCAGTCTACTATATATAGCAGTACGATATGAAAGGCCACTGCTGTGCCTACCTCTGTGTCATCATTAAGTATACTATCCATCTACATTCTATACCTGTGGTGCATTTTAGTTTTGCAGTTTGCTGACACAGTGACCACCAGTATACTATATATAGCAGTACGATATGGTAGGCCACTGCTGTGCCTACCTCTGTGTTGTCATTAAGTATACTATCCATCTATATTCTATACCTGTGGTGCATTTTAGTTTTGCAGTTTGCTGACACAGTGACCACCAGTATACTATATATAGCAGTACGATACGGAAGGCCACTGCTGTGCCTACCTTTGTGTCGTCATTAAGTATACTATCCATCTACATTCTATACCTGTGGTGCATTTTAGTTTTGCAGTTTGCTGACACAGTGACCACTAGTATACTATATATAGCAGTACGATACGGAAGGCCACTGCTGTGCCTACCTCTGTGTCGTCATTAAGTATACTATCCATCTACATTCTATACCTGTGGTGCATTTTAGTTTTGCAGTTTGCTGACACATTGACCACCAGTATACTATATATAGCAGTACGATATGGAAGGCCACTGCTGTGCCTACCTCTGTGTCGTCATTAAGTATACTATCCATCTACATTCTATACCTGTGGTGCGCCTCTTTTTTTCTTTGCATCATGTGCTGTTTGGGGACAATTTTTTTGAAGTGCCATCCTGTCTTGACACTGCAGTGCCACTCCTAGATGGGCCAGGTGTTTGTGTCGGCCACTTGTGTCGCTTAGCTTAGTCACACAGCGACCTTGGTGCGCCTCTTTTTTTCTTTGCATCATGTGCTGTTTGGGGACAATTTTTTTGAAGTGCCATCCTGTCTTGACACTGCAGTGCCACTCCTAGATGGGCCAGGTGTTTGTGTCGGCCACTTGTGTCGCTTAGCTTTGTCACACAGCGACCTTGGTGCGCCTCTTTTTTTCTTTGCATCATGTGCTGTTTGGAGACAATTTTTTTGAAGTGCCATCCTGTCTTGACACTGCAGTGCCACTCCTAGATGGGCCAGGTGTTTGTGTCGGCCACTTGTGTCGCTTAGCTTAGTCACACAGCGACCTTGGTGCGCCTCTTTTTTTCTTTGCATCATGTGCTGTTTGGGGACAATTTCTTTGAAGTGCCATCCTGTCTTGACACTGCAGTGCCACTCCTAGATGGACCAGGTGTTTGTGTCGCTTAGCTTAGTCACACAACGACCTTGGTGCGCCTCTTTTTTTCTTTGCATCATGTGCTGTTTGGGGACAATTTTTTTGAAGTGCCATCCTGTCTTGACACTGCAGTGCCACTCCTAGATGGGCCAGGTGTTTGTGTCGGCCACTTGTGTCGCTTAGCTTAGTCACACAGCGACCTTGGTGCGCCTCTTTTTTTCTTTGCATCATGTGCTGTTTGGGGACAATTTTTTTGAAGTGCCATCCTGTCTTGACACTGCAGTGCCACTCCTAGATGGGCCAGGTGTTTGTGTCGGCCACTTGTGTCGCTTAGCTTAGTCACACAGCGACCTTGGTGCGCCTCTTTTTTTCTTTGCAACATGTGCTGTTTGGGGACAATTTTTTTGAAGTGCCATCCTGTCTTGACACTGCAGTGCCACTCCTAGATGGGCCAGGTGTTTGTGTCGGCCACTTGTGTCGCTTAGCTTAGCCATCCAGCGACCTCGGTGCAAATTGTAGGACTAAAAATAATATTGTGAGGTGTGAGATGTTCAGAATAGACTGGAAATGAGTGGAAATTATGGTAATTGAGGTTAATAATACTATGGGATCAAAATGACCCCCAAATTCTATGATTTAAGCTGTTTTTTAGGGTTTTTTGAAAAAAACACCCGAATCCAAAACACACCCGAATCCGACAAAAAAATTTCGGTGATGTTTTGCCAAAACGCGTCCGAATCCGAAACACGGCCGCGGAACCGAATCCAAAACCAAAACACAAAACCCGAAAAATGTCCGGTGCACATCACTATTTTCAACCAGTGATATGTTTAATGGAGTAACTCCATTAAACATATCACTGGTTGAAAAGTCTCCTGAGTGCCGCCAGATTTTCTTCATTATATATATATATATATATATATATATTAGAGATGAGCGGGTTCGGTTTCTTTGAATCCGAACCCGCACGAACTTCACTTTTTTTTTCACGGGTCCGAGCGACTCGGATCTTCCCGCCTTGCTCGGTTAACCCGAGCGCGCCCGAACGTCATCATGACGCTGTCGGATTCTCGCGAGACTCGGATTCTATATAAGGAGCCGCGCGTCGCCGCCATTTTCACACGTGCATTGAGATTGATAGGGAGAGGACGTGGCTGGCGTCCTCTCCATTAGAATAGATTAGAAGAGAGAGAGAGAGAGAGAGATTGTGCAGACAGAGTTTACCACAGTGACCAGTGCAGTTGTTGTTAAGTTAACTTTTATTTAATATATCCGTTCTCTGCTATATCCGTTCTCTGCCTGAAAAAAACGATACACAGCAGTCACACAGTGTGACTCAGTCTGTGTGCACTCAGCTCAGCCCAGTGTGCTGCACATCAATGTATAAAAGCTTATAATAATTGTGGGGGAGACTGGGGAGCACTGCAGGTTGTTATAGCAGGAGCCAGGAGTACATAATATTATATTAATTTAAAATTAAACAGTGCACACTTTTGCTGCAGGAGTGCCACTGCCAGTGTGACTAGTGGTGACCAGTGCCTGACCACCAGTATAGTAGTATATTGTTGTATACTATCTCTTTATCAACCAGTCTATATTAGCAGCAGACACAGTACAGTGCGGTAGTTCACGGCTGTGGCTACCTCTGTGTCGGCAGTCGGCACTCGGCAGGCAGTCCGTCCATCCATAATTGTATAATTATATACCACCTAACCGTGGTATTTTTTTTTCTTTCTTTACACCGTCGTCATAGTCATACTAGTTGTTACGAGTATACTACTATCTCTTTATCAACCAGTGTACAGTGCGGTAGTTCACGGCTGTGGCTACCTCTGTGTCGGCAGTCGGCAGGCAGTCCGTCCATCCATAATTGTATTATTATAATATATACCACCTAACCGTGGTTTTTTTTTCATTCTTTATACCGTCATAGTGTCATACTAGTTGTTACGAGTATACTACTATCTCTTTATCAACCAGTGTACAGTGTGGTAGTTCACGGCTGTGGCTACCTCTGTGTCGGCAGTCGGCAGGCAGTCCGTCCATCCATAATTGTATTATAATATATACCACCTAACCGTGGTTTTTTTTTCATTCTTTATACCGTCATAGTGTCATACTAGTTGTTACGAGTATACTACTATCTCTTTATCAACCAGTGTACAGTGCGGTAGTTCACGGCTGTGGCTACCTCTGTGTCGGCAGTCGGCAGGCAGTCCGTCCATCCATAATTGTATTATAATATATACCACCTAACCGTGGTTTTTTTTTCATTCTTTATACCGTCATAGTGTCATACTAGTTGTTACGAGTATACTACTATCTCTTTATCAACCAGTGTACAGTGCGGTAGTTCACGGCTGTGGCTACCTCTGTGTCGGCAGTCGGCAGGCAGTCCGTCCATCCATAATTGTATTATAATATATACCACCTAACCGTGGTTTTTTTTTCATTCTTTATACCGTCATAGTCAGTCATACTAGTTGTTACGAGTATACTACTATCTCTTTATCAACCAGTGTACAGTGCGGTAGTTCACGGCTGTGGCTACCTCTGTGTCGGAACTCGGCAGGCAGTCCGTCCATCCATAATTGTATTACAATATATACCACCTAACCGTGGTTTTTTTTTCATTCTTTATACCGTCATAGTCAGTCATACTAGTTGTTACGAGTATACTACTATCTCTTTATCAACCAGTGTACAGTGCGGTAGTTCACGGCTGTGGCTACCTCTGTGTCGGAACTCGGCAGGCAGTCCGTCCATCCATAATTGTATTATTATAATATATACCACCTAACCGTGGTTTTTTTTTCATTCTTTATACCGTCATAGTGTCATACTAGTTGTTACGAGTATACTACTATCTCTTTATCAACCAGTGTACAGTGCGGTAGTTCACGGCTGTGGCTACCTCTGTGTCGGCACTCGGCAGGCAGTCCGTCCATCCATAATTGTATTACAATATATACCACCTAACCGTGGTTTTTTTATACCACCTAACCGTGGCAGTCCGTCCATAATTGTATACTAGTATCCAATCCATCCATCTCCATTGTTTACCTGAGGTGCCTTTTAGTTCTGCCTATAAAATATGGAGAACAAAAAAGTTGAGGTTCCAAAATTAGGGAAAGATCAAGATCCACTTCCACCTCGTGCTGAAGCTGCTGCCACTAGTCATGGCCGAGACGATGAAATGCCAGCAACGTCGTCTGCCAAGGCCGATGCCCAATGTCATAGTACAGAGCATGTCAAATCCAAAACACCAAATATCAGAAAAAAAAGGACTCCAAAACCTAAAATAAAATTGTCGGAGGAGAAGCGTAAACTTGCCAATATGCCATTTACCACACGGAGTGGCAAGGAACGGCTGAGGCCCTGGCCTATGTTCATGGCTAGTGGTTCAGCTTCACATGAGGATGGAAGCACTCAGCCTCTCGCTAGAAAACTGAAAAGACTCAAGCTGGCAAAAGCACCGCAAAGAACTGTGCGTTCTTTGAAATCCCAAATCCACAAGGAGAGTCCAATTGTGTCGTTTGCGATGCCTGACCTTCCCAACACTGGACGTGAAGAGCATGCGCCTTCCACTATTTGCATGCCCCCTGCAAGTGCTGGAAGGAGCACCCGCAGTCCAGTTCCTGATAGTCAGATTGAAGATGTCAGTGTTGAAGTACACCAGGATGAGGAGGATATGGGTGTTGCTGGCGCTGGGGAGGAAATTGACCAGAAGGATTCTGATGGTGAGGTGGTTTGTTTAAGTCAGGCACCCGGGGAGACACCTGTTGTCCGTGGGAGGAATATGGCCGTTGACATGCCAGGTGAAAATACCAAAAAAATCAGCTCTTCGGTGTGGAGGTATTTCACCAGAAATGCGGACAACAGGTGTCAAGCCGTGTGTTCCCTTTGTCAAGCTGTAATAAGTAGGGGTAAGGACGTTAACCACCTCGGAACATCCTCCCTTATACGTCACCTGCAGCGCATTCATAATAAGTCAGTGACAAGTTCAAAAACTTTGGGTGACAGCGGAAGCAGTCCACTGACCAGTAAATCCCTTCCTCTTGTAACCAAGCTCACGCAAACCACCCCACCAACTCCCTCAGTGTCAATTTCCTCCTTCCCCAGGAATGCCAATAGTCCTGCAGGCCATGTCACTGGCAAGTCTGACGAGTCCTCTCCTGCCTGGGATTCCTCCGATGCATCCTTGCGTGTAACGCCTACTGCTGCTGGCGCTGCTGTTGTTGCCGCTGGGAGTCGATGGTCATCCCAGAGGGGAAGTCGTAAGCCCACTTGTACTACTTCCAGTAAGCAATTGACTGTTCAACAGTCCTTTGCGAGGAAGATGAAATATCACAGCAGTCATCCTACTGCAAAGCGGATAACTGAGTCCTTGACAACTATGTTGGTGTTAGACGTGCGTCCGGTATCCGCCGTTAGTTCACAGGGAACTAGACAATTTATTGAGGCAGTGTGCCCCCGTTACCAAATACCATCTAGGTTCCACTTCTCTAGGCAGGCGATACCGAGAATGTACACGGACGTCAGAAAAAGACTCACCAGTGTCCTAAAAAATGCAGTTGTACCCAATGTCCACTTAACCACGGACATGTGGACAAGTGGAGCAGGGCAGGGTCAGGACTATATGACTGTGACAGCCCACTGGGTAGATGTATGGACTCCCGCCGCAAGAACAGCAGCGGCGGCACCAGTAGCAGCATCTCGCAAACGCCAACTCTTTCCTAGGCAGGCTACGCTTTGTATCACCGCTTTCCAGAATACGCACACAGCTGAAAACCTCTTACGGCAACTGAGGAAGATCATCGCGGAATGGCTTACCCCAATTGGACTCTCCTGTGGATTTGTGGCATCGGACAACGCCAGCAATATTGTGTGTGCATTAAATATGGGCAAATTCCAGCACGTCCCATGTTTTGCACATACCTTGAATTTGGTGGTGCAGAATTTTTAAAAAAACGACAGGGGTGTGCAAGAGATGCTGTCGGTGGCCAGAAGAATTGCGGGACACTTTCGGCGTACAGGCACCACGTACAGAAGACTGGAGCACCACCAAAAACTACTGAACCTGCCCTGCCATCATCTGAAGCAAGAAGTGGTAACGAGGTGGAATTCAACCCTCTATATGCTTCAGAGGTTGGAGGAGCAGCAAAAGGCCATTCAAGCCTATACAATTGAGCACGATATAGGAGATGGAATGCACCTGTCTCAAGTGCAGTGGAGAATGATTTCAACGTTGTGCAAGGTTCTGATGCCCTTTGAACTTGCCACACGTGAAGTCAGTTCAGACACTGCCAGCCTGAGTCAGGTCATTCCCCTCATCAGGCTTTTGCAGAAGAAGCTGGAGGCATTGAAGAAGGAGCTAACACGGAGCGATTCCGCTAGGCATGTGGGACTTGTGGATGCAGCCCTTAATTCGCTTAACAAGGATTCACGGGTGGTCAATCTGTTGAAATCAGAGCACTACATTTTGGCCACCGTGCTCGATCCTAGATTTAAAGCCTACCTTGGATCTCTCTTTCCGGCAGACACAGGTCTGCTGGGGTTGAAAGACCTGCTGGTGACAAAATTGTCAAGTCAAGCGGAACGCGACCTGTCAACATCTCCTCCTTCACATTCTCCCGCAACTGGGGGTGCGAGGAAAAGGCTCAGAATTCCGAGCCCACCCGCTGGCGGTGATGCAGGGCAGTCTGGAGCGACTGCTGATGCTGACATCTGGTCCGGACTGAAGGACCTGACAACGATTACGGACATGTCGTCTACTGTCACTGCATATGATTCTCTCAACATTGATAGAATGGTGGAGGATTATATGAGTGACCGCATCCAAGTAGGCACGTCACACAGTCCGTACTTATACTGGCAGGAAAAAGAGGCAATTTGGAGGCCCTTGCACAAACTGGCTTTATTCTACCTAAGTTGCCCTCCCACAAGTGTGTACTCCGAAAGAGTGTTTAGTGCCGCCGCTCACCTTGTCAGCAATCGGCGTACGAGGTTACATCCAGAAAATGTGGAGAAGATGATGTTCATTAAAATGAATTATAATCAATTCCTCCGCGGAGACATTGACCAGCAGCAATTGCCTCCACAAAGTACACAGGGAGCTGAGATGGTGGATTCCAGTGGGGACGAATTGATAATCTGTGAGGAGGGGGATGTACACGGTGATATATCGGAGGGTGAAGATGAGGTGGACATCTTGCCTCTGTAGAGCCAGTTTGTGCAAGGAGAGATTAATTGCTTCTTTTTTGGGGGGGGGTCCAAACCAACCCGTCATATCAGTCACAGTCGTGTGGCAGACCCTGTCACTGAAATGATGGGTTGGTTAAAGTGTGCATGTCCTGTTTTGTTTATACAACATAAGGGTGGGTGGGAGGGCCCAAGGATAATTCCATCTTGCACCTCTTTTTTCTTTTCTTTTTCTTTGCATCATGTGCTGATTGGGGAGGGTTTTTTGGAAGGGACATCCTGCGTGACACTGCAGTGCCACTCCTAGATGGGCCCGGTGTTTGTGTCGGCCACTAGGGTCGCTAATCTTACTCACACAGCTACCTCATTGCGCCTCTTTTTTTCTTTGCGTCATGTGCTGTTTGGGGAGGGTTTTTTGGAAGGGACATCCTGCGTGACACTGCAGTGCCACTCCTAGATGTGCCCGGTGTTTGTGTCGGCCACTAGGGTCGCTAATCTTACTCACACAGTCAGCTACCTCATTGCGCCTCTTTTTTTCTTTGCGTCATGTGCTGTTTGGGGAGGGTTTTTTGGAAGGGCCATCCTGCGTGACACTGCAGTGCCACTCCTAGATGGGCCCGGTGTTTGTGTCGGCCACTAGGGTCGCTAATCTTACTCACACAGCTACCTCATTGCGCCTCTTTTTTTCTTTGCGTCATGTGCTGTTTGGGGAGGGTTTTTTGGAAGGGACATCCTGCGTGACACTGCAGTGCCACTCCTAGATGGGCCCGGTGTTTGTGTCGGCCACTAGGGTCGCTTATCTTACTCACACAGCGACCTCGGTGCAAATTTTAGGACTAAAAATAATATTGTGAGGTGTGAGGTATTCAGAATAGACTGAAAATGAGTGTAAATTATGGTTTTTGAGGTTAATAATACTTTGGGATCAAAATGACCCCCAAATTCTATGATTTAAGCTGTTTTTTAGTGTTTTTGGAAAAAAACACCCGAATCCAAAACACACCCGAATCCGACAAAAATAATTCGGTGAGGTTTTGCCAAAACGCGTTCGAACCCAAAACACGGCCGCGGAACCGAACCCAAAACCAGAACACAAAACCCGAAAAATTTCAGGCGCTCATCTCTAATATATATATGAATTATCTAATGACTAATGTTGTCATATGATATCAGAGTTGCGCTTATGAGCAAATGTATGACATACGTCGATATATTGCTAGTACTGTACCTGTTTATTATTGAAATATGTAAATTATAAGGAGATGTATTTTTACGTATTTGGACATCTCTGAATATGCATGCATTTTGCCTGTAAGCATTAATTTTTTTACATTTTTTACACTATTGCATCTTGTAAATTTACCTGTGCATCATTTTGTTTTGTTTAGTTTTATGCTAAAAAGATTTGGTGTCAAGACGTGGGAATCAGGTGTATATCCTGTGGATCAGAAGCTGTATACTTTGATATATGGTTTTTTGTTTATCGATAGTTGGATGCTGTTAGTTGTTGTGCCCGCTCAGTAGCCCCCAGGTCTTATTGCTGCTTAATCATACTGATATTGATATTATATAATATACATTTTTGGTTGTAAATACACCTATTGACGGCAACCTGTGAGTATAGTATCTAACCGACCCTGCGTTCCACGGCCTCAGGCCGGTGGAACGCATGACGTACTTCCAGCCGTTGGAACGCATAGCACGTCCAGGGCCCGGGAGCACCCATACTTGGATGTCCTCGCCCCATGCCGCCGCTGTTGGCGGTGGTGGGTCCGCTGTGGAGCGGTGGGCAGGACTGTGGGTAACTATTAACCTATTTTACTATGGATACGGCGGTGAGTAGCTTTATTTATTTCATTAAAACGTATGTCCCACTACATCTACTTCTGGGTGAATGGGTATATAAACCCTGGGTCTGTGAATCACAGTATAGGGCCACTCTGACCACACGTATGGATCTCTGATGTGAGTACTTTATATGGTTTTTACCTTTACCTTTATGAGGCTGAGTAGTTTGAGTACTTGTGCCATTCTGCGATTACTAACGGAATGTATCTATGAATATACACTTTCCTAGTATTTTGTCCAATGAATTATTGAGAACGGATTACCTATGTTCCCATGTGGCCTCTATGATTAAGTAGAGATGAGCGCCTGAAATTTTTCGGGTTTTGTGTTTTGGTTTTGGGTTCGGTTCCGCGGCCGTGTTTTGGGTTCGACCGCGTTTTGGCAAAACCTCACCGAATTTTTTTTGTCGGATTCGGGTGTGTTTTGGATTCGGGTGTTTTTTTTAAAAAACACTAAAAAACAGCTTAAATCATAGAATTTGGGGGTCATTTTGATCCCATATTATTATTAACCTCAAAAACCATAATTTCCACTCATTTTCAGTCTATTCTGAATACCGCACACCTCACAATATTATTTTTAGTCCTAAAATTTGCACCAAGGTCGCTGGATGACTAAGCTAAGCGACACTAGTGGCCGACACAAACACCTGGCCCATCTAGGAGTGGCACTGCAGTGTCACGCAGGATGTCCCTTCCAAAAAACCCTCCCCAATCAGCACATGACGCAAAGAAAAAAAGAGGCGCAATGAGGTAGCTGACTGTGTGAGTAAGATAAGCGACCCTAGTGGCCGACACAAACACCGGGCCCATTTAGGAGTGGCACTGCAGTGTCACGCAGGATGTCCCTTCCAAAAAACCCTCCCCAATCAGCACATGACGCAAAGAAAAAAAGAGGCGCAATGAGGTAGCTGACTGTGTGAGTAAGATAAGCGACCCTAGTGGCCGACACAAACACCGGGCCCATTTAGGAGTGGCACTGCAGTGTCACGCAGGATGTCCCTTCCAAAAAACCCTCCCCAATCAGCACATGACGCAAAGAAAAAAAGAGGCGCAATGAGGTAGCTGACTGTGTGAGTAAGATTAGCGACCCTAGTGGCCGACACAAACACCGGGCCCATTTAGGAGTGGCACTGCAGTGTCACGCAGGATGTCCCTTCCAAAAAACCCTCCCCAATCAGCACATGACGCAAAGAAAAAAAGAGGCGCAATGAGGTAGCTGACTGTGTGAGTAAGATTAGCGACCCTAGTGGCCGACACAAACACCGGGCCCATTTAGGAGTGGCACTGCAGTGTCACGCAGGATGTCCCTTCCAAAAAACCCTCCCCAATCAGCACATGACGCAAAGAAAAAAAGAGGCGCAATGAGGTAGCTGACTGTGTGAGTAAGATTAGCGACCCTAGTGGCCGACACAAACACCGGGCCCATTTAGGAGTGGCACTGCAGTGTCACGCAGGATGTCCCTTCCAAAAAACCCTCCCCAATCAGCACATGACGCAAAGAAAAAAAGAGGCGCAATGAGGTAGCTGACTGTGTGAGTAAGATTAGCGACCCTAGTGGCCGACACAAACACCGGGCCCATTTAGGAGTGGCACTGCAGTGTCACGCAGGATGTCCCTTCCAAAAAACCCTCCCCAATCAGCACATGACGCAAAGAAAAAAAGAGGCGCAATGAGGTAGCTGACTGTGTGAGTAAGATTAGCGACCCAAGTGGCCGACACAAACACCGGGCCCATTTAGGAGTGGCACTGCAGTGTCACGCAGGATGTCCCTTCCAAAAAACCCTCCCCAAACAGCACATGACGCAAAGAAAAATAAAAGAAAAAAGAGGTGCAAGATGGAATTGTCCTTGGGCCCTCCCACCCACCCTTATGTTGTATAAACAAAACAGGACATGCACACTTTAACCAACCCATCATTTCAGTGACAGGGTCTGCCACACGACTGTGACTGATATGACGGGTTGGTTTGGACCCCCCCAAAAAAAGAAGCAATTAATCTCTCCTTGCACAAACTGGCTCTACAGAGGCAAGATGTCCACCTCATCATCACCCTCCGATATATCACCGTGTACATCCCCCTCCTCACAGATTATCAATTCGTCCCCACTGGAATCCACCATCTCAGCTCCCTGTGTACTTTGTGGAGGCAATTGCTGCTGGTCAATGTCTCCGCGGAGGAATTGATTATAATTCATTTTAATGAACATCATCTTCTCCACATTTTCTGGATGTAACCTCGTACGCCGATTGCTGACAAGGTGAGCGGCGGCACTAAACACTCTTTCGGAGTACACACTTGTGGGAGGGCAACTTAGGTAGAATAAAGCCAGTTTGTGCAATGGCCTCCAAATTGCCTCTTTTTCCTGCCAGTATAAGTATGGACTGTGTGACGTGCCTACTTGGATGCGGTCACTCATATAATCCTCCACCATTCTTTCAATGGTGAGAGAATCATATGCAGTGACAGTAGACGACATGTCCGTAATCGTTGTCAGGTCCTTCAGTCCGGACCAGATGTCAGCATCAGCAGTCGCTCCAGACTGCCCTGCATCACCGCCAGCGGGTGGGCTCGGAATTCTGAGCCTTTTCCTCGCACCCCCAGTTGCGGGAGAATGTGAAGGAGGAGATGTTGACAGGTCGCGTTCCGCTTGACTTGACAATTTTCTCACCAGCAGGTCTTTCAACCCCTGCAGACTTGTGTCTGCCGGAAAGAGAGATCCAAGGTAGGCTTTAAATCTAGGATCGAGCACGGTGGCCAAAATGTAGTGCTCTGATTTCAACAGATTGACCACCCGTGAATCCTTGTTAAGCGAATTAAGGGCTCCATCCACAAGTCCCACATGCCTAGCGGAATCGCTCCGTGTTAGCTCCTCCTTCAATGTCTCCAGCTTCTTCTGCAAAAGCCTGATGAGGGGAATGACCTGACTCAGGCTGGCAGTGTCTGAACTGACTTCACGTGTGGCAAGTTCAAAGGGCAGCAGAACCTTGCACAACGTTGAAATCATTCTCCACTGCGCTTGAGACAGGTGCATTCCACCTCCTATATCGTGCTCAATTGTATAGGCTTGAATGGCCTTTTGCTGCTCCTCCAACCTCTGAAGCATATAGAGGGTTGAATTCCACCTCGTTACCACTTCTTGCTTCAGATGATGGCAGGGCAGGTTCAGTAGTTTTTGGTGGTGCTCCAGTCTTCTGTACGTGGTGCCTGTACGCCGAAAGTGTCCCGCAATTTTTCTGGCCACCGACAGCATCTCTTGCACGCCCCTGTCATTTTTTAAATAATTCTGCACCACCAAATTCAAGGTATGTGCAAAACATGGGACGTGCTGGAATTTGCCCATATTTAATGCACACACAATATTGCTGGCGTTGTCCGATGCCACAAATCCACAGGAGAGTCCAATTGGGGTAAGCCATTCCGCGATGATCTTCCTCAGTTGCCGTAAGAGGTTTTCAGCTGTGTGCGTATTCTGGAAACCGGTGATACAAAGCGTAGCCTGCCTAGGAAAGAGTTGGCGTTTGCGAGATGCTGCTACTGGTGCCGCCGCTGCTGTTCTTGCGGCGGGAGTCCATACATCTACCCAGTGGGCTGTCACAGTCATATAGTCCTGACCCTGCCCTGCTCCACTTGTCCACATGTCCGTGGTTAAGTGGACATTGGGTACAACTGCATTTTTTAGGACACTGGTGAGTCTTTTTCTGACGTCCGTGTACATTCTCGGTATCGCCTGCCTAGAGAAGTGGAACCTAGATGGTATTTGGTAACGGGGGCACACTGCCTCAATAAATTGTCTAGTTCCCTGTGAACTAACGGCGGATACCGGACGCACGTCTAACACCAACATAGTTGTCAAGGCCTAAGTTATCCGCTTTGCTGCAGGATGACTGCTGTGATATTTCATCTTCCTCGCAAAGGACTGTTGAACAGTCAATTGCTTACTGGAAGTAGTACAAGTGGGCTTACGACTTCCCCTCTGGGATGACCATCGACTCCCAGCAGCAACAACAGCAGCGCCAGCAGCAGTAGGCGTTACACGCAAGGATGCATCGGAGGAATCCCAGGCAGGAGAGGACTCGTCAGAATTGCCAGTGACATTGCCTGCAGGACTATTGGCATTCCTGGGGAAGGAGGAAATTGACACTGAGGGAGTTGGTGGGGTGGTTTGCGTGAGCTTGGTTACAAGAGGAAGGGATTTACTGGTCAGTGGACTGCTTCCGCTGTCACCCAAAGTTTTTGAACTTGTCACTGACTTATTATGAATGCGCTGCAGGTGACGTATAAGGGAGGATGTTCCGAGGTGGTTAACGTCCTTACCCCTACTTATTACAGCTTGACAAAGGGAACACACGGCTTGACACCTGTTGTCCGCATTTCTGTTGAAATAGTTCCACACCGAAGAGCTGATTTTTTTGGTATTTTCACCAGGCATGTCAACGGCCATATTCCTCCCACAGACAACAGGTGTCTCCCCGGGTGCCTGACTTAAACAAACCACCTCACCATCAGAATCCTCCTGGTCAATTTCCTCCCCAGCGCCAGCAACACCCATATCCTCCTCATCCTGGTGTACTTCAACACTGACATCTTCAATCTGACTATCAGGAACTGGACTGCGGGTGCTCCTTCCAGCACTTGCAGGGGGCGTGCAAATGGTGGAAGGCGCATGTTCTTCACGTCCAGTGTTGGGAAGGTCAGGCATCGCAACCGACACAATTGGACTCTCCTTGTGGATTTGGGATTTCGAAGAACGCACAGTTCTTTGCGGTGCTACTGCTTTTGCCAGCTTGAGTCTTTTCATTTTTCTAGCGAGAGGCTGAGTGCCTCCATCCTCATGTGAAGCTGAACCACTAGCCATGAACATAGGCCAGGGCCTCAGCCGTTCCTTGCCACTCCGTGTGGTAAATGGCATATTGGCAAGTTTACGCTTCTCCTCCGACAATTTTATTTTAGGTTTTGGAGTCCTTTTTTTACTGATATTTGGTGTTTTGGATTTGACATGCTCTGTACTATGACATTGGGCATCGGCCTTGGCAGACGACGTTGCTGGCATTTCATCGTCTCGGCCATGACTAGTGGCAGCAGCTTCAGCACGAGGTGGAAGTGGATCTTGATCTTTCCCTAATTTTGGAACCTCAACATTTTTGTTCTCCAAATTTTAATAGGCACAACTAAAAGGCACCTCAGGTAAACAATGGAGATGGATGGATACTAGTATACAATTATGGACGGACTGCCGAGTGCCGACACAGAGGTAGCTACAGCCGTGAACTACCGTACTGTGTCTGCTGCTAATATAGACTGGTTGATAAAGAGATGTCGTAGTATGTATGTATGAAGAAGAAAGAAAAAAAAACCACGGTTAGGTGGTATACAATTATGGATGGACTGCCGAGTGCCGACACAGAGGTAGCCACAGCCGTGAACTACCGTACCGTACTGTGTCTGCTGCTAATATAGACTGGTTGATAAAGAGATGTAGTAGTATGTATGTATAAAGAAGAAAGAAAAAAAAACCACGGGTAGGTGGTATACAATTATGGACGGACTGCCGAGTGCCGACACAGAGGTAGCTACAGCCGTGAACTACCGTACTGTACTGTGTCTGCTGCTAATATAGACAGGTTGATAAAGAGATGTAGTAGTATGTATGTATAAAGAAGAAAGAAAAAAAATCCACGGGTAGGTGGTATACAATTATGGACGGACTGCCGAGTGCCGACACTGAGGTAGCTACAGCCGTGAACTACCGTACTGTGTCTGCTGCTAATATAGACTGGTTGATAAAGAGATGTAGTAGTATGTATGTATAAAGAAGAAAGAAAAAAAAACCACGGGTAGGTGGTATACAATTATGGACGGACTGCCGAGTGCCGACACAGAGGTAGCTACAGCCGTGAACTACCGTACTGTACTGTGTCTGCTGCTAATATAGACTGGTTGATAAAGAGATGTAGTAGTATGTATGTATAAAGAAGAAAGAAAAAAAAACCACGGGTAGGTGGTATACAATTATGGACGGACTGCCGAGTGCCGACACAGAGGTAGCCACAGCCGTGAACTACCGTACTGTACTGTGTCTGCTGCTAATATAGACTGGTTGATAAAGAGATGTCGTAGTATGTATGTATAAAGAAGAAAGAAAAAAAACCACGGTTAGGTGGTATACAATTATGGACGGACTGCCGAGTGCCGACACAGAGGTAGCCACAGCCGTGAACTACCGTACTGTACTGTGTCTGCTGCTAATATAGACTGGTTGATAAAGAGATGTCGTAGTATGTATGTATGAAGAAGAAAGAAAAAAAAACCACGGTTAGGTGGTATACAATTATGGACGGACTGCCGAGTGCCGACACAGAGGTAGCCACAGCCGTGAACTACCGTACTGTACTGTGTCTGCTGCTAATATAGACTGGTTGATAAAGAGATGTCGTAGTATGTATGTATAAAGAAGAAAGAAAAAAAAACCACGGTTAGGTGGTATACAATTATGGACGGACTGCCGAGTGCCGACACAGAGGTAGCCACAGCCGTGAACTACCGTACTGTACTGTGTCTGCTGCTAATATAGACTGGTTGATAAAGAGATGTAGTAGTATGTATGTATAAAGAAGAAAGAAAGAAAAACCACGGGTAGGTGGTATACAATTATGGATGGACTGCCGAGTGCCGACACAGAGGTAGCTACAGCCGTGAACTACCGTACTGTGTCTGCTGCGACTGGATGATAAATAATGATATAAAAAATATATATATATCACTACTGCAGCCGGACAGGTATATATATTATATAATGACGGACCTGCTGGACACTGTCTGTCAGCAGAATGAGTTTTTTATAGAATAAAAAAAAAAACACCACACAAGTGAAGTCACACGACGAGTGTTTAACTTTTTCAGGCAATCACAATATAGTATACTACTAACTATACTGGTGGTCAGTGTGGTCAGGTCACTGGTCAGTCACACTGGCAGTGGCACTCCTGCAGCAAAAGTGTGCACTGTTTAATTTTAATATAATATGTACTCCTGGCTCCTGCTATAACCTATAACTGGCACTGCAGTGCTCCCCAGTCTCCCCCACAATTATAAGCTGTGTGAGCTGAGCACAGTCAGATATATAATATATACATAGATGATGCAGCACACTGGGCTGAGCAGTGCACACAGATATGGTATGTGACTGTCTTGTACTCCTGGCTCCTGCTATAACCTATAACTGGCACTGCAGTGCTCCCCAGTCTCCCCCACAATTATAAGCTGTGTGAGCTGAGCACAGTCAGATATATAATATATACATAGATGATGCAGGCATGCAGCACACTGGGCTGAGCAGTGCACACAGATATGGTATGTGACTGAGTCACTGTGTGTACCGTTTTTTTCAGGCAGAGAACGGATATATTAAATAAAACAACTGCACTGCTGGTGGTCACTGTGGTCAGTCACTAAACTCTGCACTCTCTTCTACAGTATCAGCCTCAGGTCAATCTCTCTCTCTCTCTCCTAATCTAAATGGAGAGGACGCCAGCCACGTCCTCTCCCTATCAATCTCAATGCACGTGTGAAAATGGCGGCGACGCGCGGCTCCTTATATAGAATCCGAGTCTCGCGAGAATCCGACAGCGTCATGATGACGTTCGGGCGCGCTCGGGTTAACCGAGCAAGGCGGGAAGATCCGAGTCGCTCGGACCCGTGAAAAAAAACATGAAGTTCGTGCGGGTTCGGATTCAGAGAAACCGAACCCGCTCATCTCTATGATTAAGTAAGTTGTATTTTATTTGCTCATTGTCTGGAATTAAGGACCGGTGTTAATGGTGGATTATATATTTTTTCTGTTATAGAAATTATGTACATATTGTTCCTGGGAGTTAAATGTGGTTAGACCTGGCCATATGGACCTATTTGCATGGTGTGTATTTTTGGATATGATTGGTGTATTTTGTTATGGTTGTGTGGTGTGTTTATTGCTAATGTACTACATATTGATTTGTAGATTTTTCTTGCTATAACTAGAGATGAGCGCTTGAAATTTTTCGGGTTTTGTGTTTTGGTTTTGGGTTCGGTTCCGCGGCCGTGTTTTGGGTTCGACCGCGTTTTGGCAAAACCTCACCGAATTTTTTTTGTCGGATTCGGGTGTGTTTTGGATTCGGGTGTTTTTTTCAAAAAACCCTAAAAAACAGCTTAAATCATAGAATTTGGGGGTCATTTTGATCCCATATTATTATTAACCTCAAAAACCATAATTTCCACTCATTTTCAGTCTATTCTGAATACCTCACACCTCACAATATTATTTTTAGTCCTAAAATTTGCACCGAGGTCGCTGGATGACTAAGCTAAGCGACCCTAGTGGCCGACACAAACACCAGGCCCATCTAGGAGTGGCACTGCAGTGTCACGCAGGATGTCCCTTCCAAAAAACCCTCCCCAAACAGCACATGACGCAAAGAAAAAAAGAGGCGCAATGAGGTAGCTGACTGTGTGAGTAAGATAAGCGACCCTAGTGGCCGACACAAACACCGGGCCCATCTAGGAGTGGCACTGCAGTGTCACGCAGGATGGCCCTTCCAAAAAACCCTCCCCAAACAGCACATGACGCAAAGAAAAAAAGAGGCGCAATGAGGTAGCTGACTGTGTGAGTAAGATAAGCGACCCTAGTGGCCGACACAAACACCGGGCCCATCTAGGAGTGGCACTGCAGTGTCACGCAGGATGGCCCTTCCAAAAAACCCTCCCCAAACAGCACATGACGCAAAGAAAAAAAGAGGCGCAATGAGGTAGCTGTGTGAGTAAGATTAGCGACCCTAGTGGCCGACACAAACACCGGGCCCATTTAGGAGTGTCACTGCAGGGTCACGCAGGATGTCCCTTCCAAAAAACCCTCCCCAAACAGCACATGACGCAAAGAAAATAAGAGGCGCAATGAGGTAGCTGTGTGAGTAAGATTAGCGACCCTAGTGGCCGACACAAACACCGGGCCCATTTAGGAGTGTCACTGCAGTGTCACGCAGGATGTCCCTTCCAAAAAACCCTCCCCAAACAGCACATGATGCAAAGAAAATAAGAGGCGCAATGAGGTAGCTGTGTGAGTAAGATTAGCGACCCTAGTGGCCGACACAAACACCGGGCCCATTTAGGAGTGGCACTGCAGTGTCACGCAGGATGTCCCTTCCAAAAAACCCTCCCCAAACAGCACATGACGCAAAGAAAATAAGAGGCGCAATGAGGTAGCTGTGTGAGTAAGATTAGCGACCCTAGTGGCTGACACAAACACCGGGCCCATTTAGGAGTGGCACTGCAGTGTCACGCAGGATGTCCCTTCCAAAAAACCCTCCCCAAACAGCACATGACGCAAAGAAAAATAAAAGAAAAAAGAGGTGCAAGATGGAATTGTCCTTGGGCCCTCCCACCCACCCTTATGTTGTATAAACAAAACAGGACATGCACACTTTAACCAACCCATCATTTCAGTGACAGGGTCTGCCACACGACTGTGACTGATATGACGGGTTGGTTTGGACCCCCCCCAAAAAAGAAGCAATTAATCTCTCCTTGCACAAACTGGCTCTACAGAGGCAAGATGTCCACCTCATCATCATCCTCCGATATATCACCGTGTACATCCCCCTCCTCACAGATTATCAATTCGTCCCCACTGGAATCCACCATCTCAGCTCCCTGTGTACTTTGTGGAGGCAATTGCTGCTGGTCAATGTCTCCGCGGAGGAATTGATTATAATTCATTTTAATGAACATCATCTTCTCCACATTTTCTGGATGTAACCTCGTACGCCGATTGCTGACAAGGTGAGCGGCGGCACTAAACACTCTTTCGGAGTACACACTTGTGGGAGGGCAACTTAGGTAGAATAAAGCCAGTTTGTGCAATGGCCTCCAAATTGCCTCTTTTTCCTGCCAGTATAAGTATGGACTGTGTGACGTGCCTACTTGGATGCGGTCACTCATATAATCCTCCACCATTCTTTCAATGGTGAGAGAATCATATGCAGTGACAGTAGACGACATGTCCGTAATCGTTGTCAGGTCCTTCAGTCCGGACCAGATGTCAGCATCAGCAGTCGCTCCAGACTGCCCTGCATCACCGCCAGCGGGTGGGCTCGGAATTCTGAGCCTTTTCCTCGCACCCCCAGTTGCGGGAGAATGTGAAGGAGGAGATGTTGACAGGTCGCGTTCCGCTTGACTTGACAATTTTCTCACCAGCAGGTCTTTCAACCCCAGCAGACTTGTGTCTGCCGGAAAGAGAGATCCAAGGTAGGCTTTAAATCTAGGATCGAGCACGGTGGCCAAAATGTAGTGCTCTGATTTCAACAGATTGACCACCCGTGAATCCTTGTTAAGCGAATTAAGGGCTCCATCCACAAGTCCCACATGCCTAGCGGAATCGCTCCGTGTTAGCTCCTCCTTCAATGTCTCCAGCTTCTTCTGCAAAAGCCTGATGAGGGGAATGACCTGACTCAGGCTGGCAGTGTCTGAACTGACTTCACGTGTGGCAAGTTCAAAGGGCAGCAGAACCTTGCACAACGTTGAAATCATTCTCCACTGCGCTTGAGACAGGTGCATTCCACCTCCTATATCGTGCTCAATTGTATAGGCTTGAATGGCCTTTTGCTGCTCCTCCAACCTCTGAAGCATATAGAGGGTTGAATTCCACCTCGTTACCACTTCTTGCTTCAGATGATGGCAGGGCAGGTTCAGTAGTTTTTGGTGGTGCTCCAGTCTTCTGTACGTGGTGCCTGTACGCCGAAAGTGTCCCGCAATTCTTCTGGCCACCGACAGCATCTCTTGCACGCCCCTGTCGTTTTTTGAATAATTCTGCACCACCAAATTCAAGGTATGTGCAAAACATGGGACGTGCTGGAATTTGCCCATATTTAATGCACACACAATATTGCTGGCGTTGTCCGATGCCACAAATCCACAGGAGAGTCCAATTGGGGTAAGCCATTCCGCGATAATCTTCCTCAGTTGCCGTAAGAGGTTTTCAGCTGTGTGCGTATTCTGGAAACCGGTGATACAAAGCGTAGCCTGCCTAGGAAAGAGTTGGCGTTTGCGAGATGCTGCTACTGGTGCCGCCGCTGCTGTTCTTGCGGCGGGAGTCCATACATCTACCCAGTGGGCTGTCACAGTCATATAGTCCTGACCCTGCCCTGCTCCACTTGTCCACATGTCCGTGGTTAAGTGGACATTGGGTACAGCTGCATTTTTTAGGACACTGGTGACTCTTTTTCTGAGGTCTGTGTACATTTTCGGTATCGCCTGCCTAGAGAAATGGAACCTAGATGGTATTTGGTACCGGGGACACAGTACCTCCAACAAGTCTCTAGTTGGCTCTGCAGTAATGATGGATACCGGAACCACGGTTCTCACCACCCAGGATGCCAAGGCCTCAGTTATCCGCTTTGCAGTAGGATGACTGCTGTGATATTTCATCTTCCTCGCAAAGGACTGTTGGACAGTCAATTGCTTGGTGGAAGTAGTAAAAGTGGTCTTACGACTTCCCCTCTGGGATGACCATCGACTCCCAGCAGCAACAACAGCAGCGCCAGCAGCAGTAGGCGTTACACGCAAGGATGCATCGGAGGAATCCCAGGCAGGAGAGGAATCGTCAGAATTGCCAGTGACATGGCCTGCAGGACTATTGGCATTCCTGGGGAAGGAGGAAATTGACACTGAGGGAGTTGGTGGGGTGGTTTGCGTGAGCTTGGTTACAAGAGGAAGGGATTTACTGGTCAGTGGACTGCTTCCGCTGTCACCCAAAGTTTTTGAACTTGTCACTGACTTATTATGAATGCGCTGCAGGTGACGTATAAGGGAGGATGTTCCGAGGTGGTTAACGTCCTTACCCCTACTTATTACAGCTTGACAAAGGGAACACACGGCTTGACACCTGTTGTCCGCATTTCTGTTGAAATACCTCCACACCGAAGAGCTGATTTTTTTGGTATTTTCACCAGGCATGTCAACGGCCATATTCCTCCCACGGACAAAAGGTGTCTCCCCGGGTGCCTGACTTAAACAAACCACCTCACCATCAGAATCCTCCTGGTCAATTTCCTCCCCAGCGCCAGCAACACCCATATCCTCCTCATCCTGGTGTACTTCAACACTGACATCTTCAATCTGACTATCAGGAACTGGACTGCGGGTGCTCCTTCCAGCACTTGCAGGGGGCGTGCAAATGGTGGAAGGCGCATGCTCTTCACTTCCAGTGTTGGGAAGGTCAGGCATCGCAACCGACACAATTGGACTCTCCTTGTGGATTTGGGATTTCGAAGAACGCACAGTTCTTTGCGGTGCTACTGCTTTTGCCAGCTTGAGTCTTTTCATTTTTCTAGCGAGAGGCTGAGTGCCTCCATCCTCATGTGAAGCTGAACCACTAGCCATGAACATAGGCCAGGGCCTCAGCCGTTCCTTGCCACTCCGTGTGGTAAATGGCATATTGGCAAGTTTACGCTTCTCCTCCGACAATTTTATTTTAGGTTTTGGAGTCCTTTTTTTACTGATATTTGGTGTTTTGGATTTGACATGCTCTGTACTATGACATTGGGCATCGGCCTTGGCAGACGACGTTGCTGGCATTTCATCGTCTCGGCCATGACTAGTGGCAGCAGCTTCAGCACGAGGTGGAAGTGGATCTTGATCTTTCCCTAATTTTGGAACCTCAACATTTTTGTTCTCCATATTTTAATAGGCACAACTAAAAGGCACCTCAGGTAAACAATGGAGATGGATGGATACTAGTATACAATTATGGACGGACTGCCGAGTGCCGACACAGAGGTAGCTACAGCCGTGAACTACCGTACTGTACTGTGTCTGCTGCTAATATAGACTGGTTGATAAAGAGATGTAGTAGTATGTATGTATAAAGAAGAAAGAAAAAAAAAACACGGGTAGGTGGTATACAATTATGGACGGACTGCCGAGTGCCGACACAGAGGTAGCTACAGCCGTGAACTACCGTACTGTACTGTGTCTGCTGCTAATATAGACTGGTTGATAAAGAGATGTAGTAGTATGTATGTATAAAGAAGAAAGAAAAAAAAACCACGGGTAGGTGGTATACAATTATGGACGGACTGCCGAGTGCCGACACAGAGGTAGCTACAGCCGTGAACTACCGTACTGTACTGTGTCTGCTGCTAATATAGACTGGTTGATAAAGAGATGTAGTAGTATGTATGTATAAAGAAGAAAGAAAAAAAAACCATGGGTAGGTGGTATACAATTATGGACGGACTGCCGAGTGCCGACACAGAGGTAGCTACAGCCGTGAACTACCGTACTGTACTGTGTCTGCTGCTAATATAGACTGGTTGATAAAGAGATGTAGTAGTATGTATGTATAAAGAAGAAAGAAAAAAAAACCTCGGGTAGGTGGTATACAATTATGGACGGACTGCCGAGTGCCGACACAGAGGTAGCTACAGCCGTGGACTACCGTACTGTACTGTGTCTGCTGCTAATATAGACTGGTTGATAAAGAGATGTAGTAGTATGTATGTATAAAGAAGAAAGAAAAAAAAACCACGGGTAGGTGGTATACAATTATGGACGGACTGCCGAGTGCCGACACAGAGGTAGCTACAGCCGTGAACTACCGTACTGTGTCTGCTGCTAATATAGACTGGTTGATAAAGAGATGTAGTAGTATGTATGTATAAAGAAGAAAGAAAAAAAAAACCACGGGTAGGTGGTATACAATTATGGACGGACTGCCGAGTGCCGACACAGAGGTAGCTACAGCCGTGAACTACCGTACTGTACTGTGTCTGCTGCTAATATAGACAGGTTGATAAAGAGATGTAGTAGTATGTATGTATAAAGAAGAAAGAAAAAAAAACCACGGGTAGGTGGTATACAATTATGGACGGACTGCCGAGTGCCGACACTGAGGTAGCTACAGCCGTGAACTACCGTACTGTGTCTGCTGCTAATATAGACTGGTTGATAAAGAGATGTAGTAGTATGTATGTATAAAGAAGAAAGAAAAAAAAACCACGGGTAGGTGGTATACAATTATGGACGGACTGCCGAGTGCCGACACAGAGGTAGCTACAGCCGTGAACTACCGTACTGTACTGTGTCTGCTGCTAATATAGACTGGTTGATAAAGAGATGTAGTAGTATGTATGTATAAAGAAGAAAGAAAAAAAAACCACGGGTAGGTGGTATACAATTATGGACGGACTGCCGAGTGCCGACACAGAGGTAGCTACAGCCGTGAACTACCGTACTGTGTCTGCTGCTAATATAGACTGGTTGATAAAGAGATGTAGTAGTATGTATGTATAAAGAAGAAAGAAAAAAAAACCTCGGGTAGGTGGTATACAATTATGGACGGACTGCCGAGTGCCGACACAGAGGTAGCTACAGCCGTGAACTACCGTACTGTGTCTGCTGCGACTGGATGATAAATAATGATATAAAAAATATATATATATCACTACTGCAGCCGGAC
Organism: Pseudophryne corroboree; assembly: GCF_028390025.1. Classification (NCBI taxonomy): domain Eukaryota; kingdom Metazoa; phylum Chordata; class Amphibia; order Anura; family Myobatrachidae; genus Pseudophryne; species Pseudophryne corroboree. Next base: position 843,975,588 of record NC_086445.1, read on the forward strand.
AGGTATATATTATATAATGACGGACCTGCTGGACACTGTCTGTCAGCAGAATGAGTTTTTTATAGAATAAAAAAAAAACACCACACAAGTGAAGTCACACGACGAGTGTTTAACTTTTTCAGGCAATCACACAATATAGTATACTACTAACTATACTGGTGGTCAGTGTGGTCAGGTCACTGGTCAGTCACACTGGCAGTGGCACTCCTGCAGCAAAAGTGTGCACTGTTTAATTTTAATATAATATGTACTCCTGGCTCCTGCTATAACCTATAACTATTAACTGGCACTGCAGTGCTCCCCAGTCTCCCCCACAATTATAAACTGTGTGAGCTGAGCACAGTCAGATATATATACATAGATGATGCAGCACACTGGGCTGAGCAGTGCACACAGATATGGTATGTGACTGAGTCACTGTGTGTATCGTTTTTTTCAGGCAGAGAACGGATATATTAAATAAAACTGCACTGTCTGGTGGTCACTGTGGTCAGTCACTAGTAAACTCTGCACTCTCTACACTTCTACAGTACTCCTAAGCTCCAGTAAATCAGGTCAATCTCTCTCTCTCTCTCTCTCTTCTAATCTAAATGGAGAGGACGCCAGCCACGTCCTCTCCCTATCAATCTCAATGCACGCGTGAAAATGGCGGCGACGCGCGGCTCCTTATATAGAATCCGAGTCTCGCGAGAATCCGACAGCGTCATGATGACGTTCGGGCGCGCTCGGGTTAACCGAGCAAGGCGGGAAGATCCGAGTCGCTCGGACCCGTGAAAAAAAACATGAAGTTCGTGCGGGTTCGGATTCAGAGAAACCGAACCCGCTCATCTCTAACTATAACATGGCAGTAAATCATTTGGACATTCCCTAGTGAGGATTCCCCCCATGTGAGTTCTATAGTCTGTTGACTTTATCACGGGTGAGCACGGATATTTTCCTATACCCACATTGATTATGGGTTTCTTGCCCCTTGGTGCTTTGAGTGCTATCTGATTATATCCATTGCAGCAATGGGACCTGTGAGGCAATGAGTGTGTTTCAATGTTTTGTGTTTTTTGCAGAATTATACTGATGACCTATTATGTGTATATATATATATATATATATATATATGAATTCTCCAAGTTATCACTATACCAGCCTGTCTTGAAAAAGACCCATGTGTTGGGTCGAAACATCAACAGATGGCGTATTGGTGAACTGAATGATCCAAGCATTGAAGAAATTATATATAGAGAGAGAGAGAGAGAGAGAGAGTTTAGAACAACCCAGCACTCACAGACCCTATGCAATGCGTACCTTGCTCCCGGTGCCTTCCCACGGGATTGCAACCCAATAATACAGAAGAACAGACGGGCGGCACTCGGCACCTTTGTTTTAGTAGGTAAAGTGCAGTGACTTTATTGTCAACCTTAACATCATAAGGTTAAGGTTGACAATAAAGTCACTGCACTTTACGTACTAAAACAAAGTCTCCGAGTGCCGCCCGTCTGTTCTTCTATATCTATATCTATATATATCTATATATCTATTTATATATATATATATATATATATATATAGGGAATCCCGCACTCTCACACACCAAAGCCAGCAGCTTGGGTGCCAAATCAGGGTCCGACCCACTAAAAGGTGGGACCCATAGACCCACAGTACAGTACAGTATTTCCCACAATAGTGGGAATGATAGCACTCTCTAGACTAAATAAATAGCAATAATCAAAAATGCATTTAATGGAAAAAATTCAGGATAGTTCTCACAGTTCCAAAGCGATATCCAAATATACACCAACGTTTCGGTCCACGCCGGGACCTTTATCAAGGTATATGCAGCACAGCCAATGGATCAACAGCAGCCACAATAGAAGACAGGGAACTGAAACATGGTTCACCGAGGTGCACCGAGGTTGCTGTATAACTAAGCTAAGTGACACAACCACCTGGCCCATCTAGTAGTGTCACACAGTGGCTTAATGTCGAGAGTGGGCCGCAATTGTTCGGTCCACTGACAGCATCTCCAGCACTCCCCTGTCATTTTTTTTTTAAATTCTGCAATTGGTGGACTTGTACGGCAGTACTCCAGGACTAATACAGCAGTACCCCTGGACTCATATGGCAGTGTTAGACAGGATGGCACTTTTCAAAAACTAGGACCCAAACAGCACCTCATGCAAAGATGTTGAACAGGTGCAAAGAGGTTGCTGTATGACTAAGACAAGTGACACAAACAATTCCCACTGGAATTATACGTCCAAATCACTGGAGTTATACGTCCAAATCACTGGAATTAAATGGCAAAATCACTGGAATTATACGTCCAAACCACTGGAATTAAATGGCAAAATTACTGGAATTATACGGCAAAATTACTGGCATTATATGTCCAAATCACTGAAATTAAATGGCAGTACCACTGGACATAAAAACGGAAGTGTCAGATAGGATAGCACTTTAAAAAAATAGTCCACAAACAGCACATGATAAGAAGAAAAAGAGGTGCAAGATGGAATTGTCCTTGGGCCCTCCTACCCACCCTTATGTTGTATTAACAGGACATACACACTTTAACAAACCAGTCATTTCAGTGACAGGGTCTGCCACACGACTGTGGCTGAAATGACTGGTTTGTTTGGGCCCCCACCAAAAAAAGAAACAATCAATCTTTCCTTGCACAAACTGGCTCTACAGAGGCAAGATGTCGACCTCATCCTCATAATCCGATTCCTCACCCCTTTCACTGTGTACATCCTCCTCCTCACATAGTATTAATTCGTCCCCACTGGAATCCACCATCACAGGTCCCTCTGTACTTTCTGGAGGCAATTGCTGGTAAAGGTCTTCCTGGAGTAATTTATAATTCATTTTGATGAACATCATCTTCTCCACATTTTGTGGAAATATCTACATATGCCGATGGCTGACAAAGTTACCGGCTGCACTAAACACTCCTTCGGAGTACAAACTGGATGGGGGGCAACTTAGGTAAAATAAAGCCAGTTTGTGCAAGGGCATCCAAATTGCCTCTTTTTGCTGCCAGTATACATACGGACTGTCTAACATGCCTACTTGGATGCTGTCACTCATATAATACTCCACCATTCTTTCAATGGTGACAGAATCATATGCAGTGACAGTCGACATGTCTGTAATCATTGGCAGGTCCTTCAATCTGGACCAGATGTCAGCTTTCGCTCCTGACTGCCCTGCATCACCGCCAGTGGGTGGGCGGGCTAGGAAATCTTATCCTTTTCCTTGCAGCCCCAGTGGCGGGAGAAATTGAAGCAGGAGCTGTTGACGGGTCACATTGCACTTGAGTTGACAATTTACTCACAAGCAGATCTTTGCACCTCTGCACACTTGTGTCTGCCGGAAAGAGAGATACAGCGTAGGCTTTAAACCTAGGATCGAGCACGGTGGCCAAAATGTAGTGCTCTGATTTCAACAGATTGACCACCCTTGAATCCTGGCAAAGCAAAAGAAGGGCTCCATCCACAAGTCCCACATACTTTGTGGAATCGCTCCATATTAGCTCATCCTTCAATTTCTCCAGCTGCTTCTGCAAAAGCCTGATGAGGGAATGACCTGACTCAAACTGGCAGTGTCTGAATTGACTTCACATGTGGCAAGTTCGAAGGGTTGGAGAACCTTGCACAAGACGGAAATTATTCTCCCCTGCACTTGAGTCAGGTGCATTCCCCTTCCTTTGCCTCTATCTTAGGTGTATGATGTATAGGCTTGAATGGCCTTTTGCTGCTCCTCCATCCTCTGAAGCATATAGAGTTTTGAATTCTACCTCGTTACCACCTCTTGCTTCAGGCGATGGCAGGGCAGGTACAGGCGTGTTTGATGGTGCTCCACTCTTCGGCACGTGGTGGCTGAATGCCAAAAGTGGCCCGCAATTTTTCAAGCCACTGACAGCATCTCCTGCACGCCCCTGTCATTTTTAATAAAAATCTGCACCACCAAATTAATTGTATGTGCAAAACTTGGGACATGCTGGAATTTGCCCAGATGTAATGCATGCACAATATTGGTGGCGTTGTCCGATATTACAAATCTCCAAGAGAGTCTAATTGGGGTAAGCCATTCTGTGATGATGTCCCTGAGTTTCCGTAAGAGGTTGTCAGCTGTGTGCCTCTTATGGAAAGTGGTGATACATAGCGTAGCCTGCCTAGGAACGAGTTGGCATTTGCGAGATGCTGCTACTGTTTCCGCTGCTGTTGCTGTGGGAGGCCATACATCTACCCAGTGGGCTGTCACAGTCATATAGTCCTTAGTCTTCCCTGTTCCACTTGTCCACATGTCTGCGGTTAAGTGGACACTGGATACAACTGCATTATGTAGGACACTGGTAATTCTTTTTCTGACGTCTTTGTACATTCTCGGTATCGCCTGCCTAGTGAAGTAGAACCTAGATGGGATTTGGTACCGGGTACACAATACCTCCATCAATTGTCTAAATCCCACTGCACTAATCGCGGATACCAGATGCACATCTAACACCAACATAAGTGTTAAGGCCTCAGTTATCTGCTTTGCAACAGGATGACTGCTGTCATATTTCATCTTCCTCACAAAGGACAGTTGGACAGTCAATTGCTTACTGGAAGTAGTACAAGGGGTCTTCCGACTTCCCCTCTGGGATGATGATCGACTCCCAGCAGCAACAACAGCAGTGGCGTCAGCAACAGCAGCAGTAGGCGTACCACTCAAGGATCCTCCTGAGGTATCCCGTTAGGAGAGGACTCCTCAATATTGACAGTGACATGGCCTGCAGGACTACGGACATTCCTGACTGAGGAGGAAGTTGACGTTGAGGGAGTTGGTGGTATGGCTTGCAGGAGCTTGGGTACAGGAGGAAGAAGGGATTTAGGTGTCAGTGGACTGCTTATGCTCTTGACCAAAGTTTCTGAACTTGACACTGACTTCCGATGAATGTGCAGCAGGTGACGTATAAGGGAGGATGTTCCTAGGTGGTTAACATCCTTATCCCTACTTAGTACAGATTGACAGAGGCAACACACGGCTTGACACCTGTTGTCCGGATTTGAGGAGAAATAATTCCACACCGAAGAGGTGGCTTTTTTGGTAGATTCCCCAGGCATCATAATGGGCTTCTTCATCCCACGGACAACAGGTGTCTCCCCCGGTGCCTGACTTAAACAAACCACATCACCATCAGAATCCTCAACGTCAACTTCCTCCTCAGCACCAGCAACACCAATATGCTCATCTTGGTGTACTTCAACAGTGACATCTTCAATTTAAATGTGAGGAACTGGACTGTGGGTGCTCCTTCCAGCACTTGCAGGGGGCATGCAAATGGTGGAAGGAGCCACCTCTTCCTGTCCAGTGTTGGGAAGGTCAGGCATCGCAACCGCCGACACACTTGGACTCTCCTTGGGGAATTGTGATACCATCTCAGAACGCACTGTTCTTTTCTGTGCTTTTTCCAGCTTAATTCTTTGAATTTTTCTAGCGGGAGGATGAGGGCTTCCATCATAATGTGAAGCTGAACCACTAGTCATAAACATAGGCCAGGGCCTCAGCCGTTCCTTGCCACTCTGTGTTGTAAATGGCATATTGGCAAGTTTACGTTTCTCCTTAGATGATTTAAATTTCTTTTTTTGGGTCTTTTTACTGAACTGTGGCTTTTTGGATATTACATGCCCTCTACTATCACATTGGGCATCGGCCTTGGCAGACGACAATGTCATTTCATCATCTATGTCATGGTTAGTGGCAGCAGCTTCAGCACTAGGAGGAAGTGGTTCTCGATATTTCCCTATTTTATCCTCCAAATTTTTGTTCTCAATTATTTTTCTGGATTTATATAACACAATATGCGGCACAGGAATGACTGATGGCTGATGCACAGGACACTACCACTGGTCTGATGCAGCACAACACAGCAGCACTGTAAGTGACTTGTTTTTGTTGTTATTATTATTATTATCAAATGGCAGCAGTGGACATATAGCAGCAGCGTATACCACTGTGACTGCCTGGTCACTGGAATGACTGATCGCTGATGCACAGGACACTACCACTGGTCTGATGCAGGACAACACAGCAACACTGTAAGGGACTTGTTGTTATTATTATTATTATTATTATTATTATTATATGGCAGCAGTGGACATATAGCAGCAGCATATACCACTGTAACTGCCTGGTCACTGGAATGAAGGATGGCTGATGCACAGGACACTACCATTGGTCTGATGCAGGACAACACAGCAACACTGTAAGGGACTTGTTGTTGTTATTATTATTATTATTATTATTATTATTATTATTCTGTAGCAGTGGACATATAGCAGCAGCGTATACCACTGTGACTGCCTGGTCACTGGAATGACTGATGGCTGATGCACAGGACACTACCACTGAACTGATGCAGCACAACACAGCAGCAATGGACATATGGCAGCAAGAGGACACAACCACTGTGACTGGACAAATACAGCACAAGACACGGACACTGAGAGAACAGAGACATGTCCTCTCTCTACACTCTCCAATGCCAGAGTGAAAATGGCGGGGACGCGCAGCTCTTTATATGGAATCCAAACCCTGTGAGAATCCAACAGCGGGATGATGACATTTTGCCTCATTCTGGTTTCCAAGTTAGGCGAATGGTGAAGTTCAGTAGGGTTCGGTGGTCTGAGAACCGAACCCGCTCATCTCTAGTTTGGAGGATATTTTATTTGGCTGAAAAATATCACATTACATTATTTTGAGGTCTGCTGGTAAGATATTAGATAGGAGAGCTGTAAGATTAGCATTTGTAACTACTGTATACATGCATTTATGGCAGCAGTAGATGCATGATGGCTACTATTGCATAGTTTTCTTTTTTTTTTAGAGAGAAATGTGCCAGAAAGCTCAGCAAAGGAGGCTACAAAGACAATACAGAAAAAAGCACAAAAGCAAACTGTGTTACTTTATGCTGACATCAGTATTATCATTATTTTTGTTTAATAACATTAATACTTAAAGTTCATTCAAAAATATGTGTAATTGGTTTTATATATTTTCTAGTTACTTTTTATATACATACAGTATACACCTTGTTACTATAGTTTCTTGACATCTCTTCACCATTTCTATAATCCCTCTCATTGTCCTGGTTTTATTGGCTTATCTATAATACATGCAGTGTGCGTGTTGCAAATGGGCCCTTGGGTCCAGTGGGGCCCACAACAAACACACTACACCCATGCGTAATTACTTACCTTCCCAGAGTCCTGCATCAGTGCAGCCACTGCAGAAAAAGATCACCGGCAAAATGGCCGATAGTCAACGGAACAGGGCAAGCACCATGCACAATGCCAGAGTTCATTGCGCCGTAGAAAGGAAGGTGCCTGCACACAGCACATGGGCCCCCTCCTCTGTTGAAATGCCCCTACCTAGTTCCTTATACAGTAACTGTTGAGGCTTCTTCTGACAAGGCTGTCATCATGGTAATATCAATAGATTTATAATGCTAATAAAATAATAAGCTGTACATATATTGTATGTCATGGTGTGTCGTCTAATAAGGCTGGACAAGTGCTGCTCCGAAATGTGTGAACAGAAAAAATATGTACAGTATATTTAAACATAAATTTATAGAATTTGACGATGGATTAGAACCAGTGATGTGCACCGGAAATTTTTCGGGTTTTGTGTTTTGGTTTTGGATTCGGTTCCGCGGCCGTGTTTTGGATTCGGACGCGTTTTGGCAAAACCTCCCTGAAAATTTTTTGTCGGATTCGGGTGTGTTTTGGATTCGGGTGTTTTTTTACAAAAAACCCTCAAAAACATCTTAAATCATAGAATTTGGGGGTCATTTTGATCCCATAGTATTATTAACCTCAATAACCATAATTTCCACTCATTTTCAGTCTATTCTGAACACCTCACACCTCACAATATTATTTTTAGTCCTAAAATTTGCACCGAGGTCGCTGGATGGCTAAGCTAAGCGACACAAGTGGCCGACACAAACACCTGGCCCATCTAGGAGTGGCACTGCAGTGTCAGGCAGGATGGCACTTCAAAACAATAGTTCCCAAACAGCACATGATGCAAAGAAAAAAAGAGGCGCACCAAGGTCGCTGTGTGACTAAACTAAGCGACACAAGTGACCGACACAAACACCTGGCCCATCTAAGAGTGGCACTGCAGTGTCAGACAGGATGGCACTTCAAAAAAATAGTCCCCAAACAGCACATGATGCAAAGAAAAAAAGAGGCGCAATGAGGTAGCTGTGTGACTAAGCTAAGCGACTCAAGTGGCCGACACAAACACCTGGCCCATCTAGGAGTGGCACTGCAGTGTCAGACAGGATGGCAGATTTAAAAAATAGTCCCCAAACAGCACATGATGCAAAGAAAAAAAGAGGCGCACCAAGGTCGCTGTGTGACTAAGCTAAGCGACACAAGTGGCCGACACAAACACCTGGCCCATCTAGGAGTGGCACTGCAGTGTCAGACAGGATGGCACTTCAAAAAAATAGTCCCCAAACAGCACATGATGCAAAGAAAAAAAGAGGCGCAATGAGGTAGCTGTGTGACTAGGCTAAGCGACACAAGTGGCCGACACAAACACCTGGCCCATCTAGGAGTGGCACTGCAGTTTTCTAGCGAGAGGATGAGTGCTTCCATCCTCATGTGAATCTGAACCACTAGCAATGAACAAAGGCCAGGGCCTCAGCCGTTCCTTGCCACTCCGTGCCGTAAATGGCATATTGGCAAGTTTACGCTTCTCATCAGACGCTTTCAATTTTGATTTTTGTGTCATTTTAGTGAACTTTTGTTTTTTGGATTTTACATGCTCTCTACTATGACATTGGACATCGGCCTTGGCAGACGACGTTGATGGCATTTCATCGTCTCGGCCATGACTAGTGGCAGCAGCTTCAGCACGAGGTAGAAGTGGATCTTGATCTTTCCCTATTTTAACCTCCACATTTTTGTTCTCCATTTTTTAATGTGTGGAATTATATGCCAGTACCAATAGCAATGGCCTACTACTATATATACTGCGCACAACTGAAATGCACCACAGGTATGGATGGATAGTATACTTGACGACACAGAGGTAGGTAGAGCAGTGGCCTTCCGTACCGTACTGCTCTATATACTGGTGGTCACTGTCAGCAAACTGCAAAACTAAAATGCACCACAGGTATAGAATCTAGATGGATAGTATACTTGACGACACAGAGGTAGGTAGAGCAGTGGCCTTCTGTACCGTACTGCTATATATACTGGTGGTCACTGTCAGCAAACTGCAAAACTAAAATGCACCACAGGTATAGAATCTAGATGGATAGTATACTTGACGACACAGAGGTAGGTAGAGCAGTGGCCTTCCGTACCGTACTGCTATATATACTGGTGGTCACTGTCAGCAAACTGCAAAACTAAAATGCACCACAGGTATAGAATCTAGATGGATAGTATACTTGACGACACAGAGGTAGGTAGAGCAGTGGCCTTCCGTACCATACTGCTATATATACTGGTGGTCACTGTCAGCATACTGCAAAACTAAAATGCACCACAGGTATAGAATCTAGATGAATAGTATACTTGACAACACAGAGGTAGGTAGAGCAGTGGCCTTCAGTACCGTACTGCTATATATACTGGTGGTCACTGTCAGCAAACTGCAAAACTAAAATGCACCACAGGTATAGAATCTAGATGGATAGTATACTTGACGACACAGAGGCAGGTAGAGCAGTGGCCTTCCGTACCGTACTGCTATATATACTGGTGGTCACTGTCAGCAAACTGCAAAACTAAAATGCACCACAGGTATAGAATCTAGATGGATAGTATACTTGATGACACAGAGGTAGGTAGAGCAGTGGCATTCCGTACCGTACTGCTATATATACTGGTGGTCACTGTCAGCAAACTGCAAAACTAAAATGCACCACAGGTATAGAATCTAGATGGATAGTATACTTGACGACACAGAGGTAGGTAGAGCAGTGGCTTTCCGTACTGTACTGCTATATATACTGGTGGTCACTGTCAGCAAAACTCTGCACTATACTCCTCCTATATAATACTGCTGGTCCCCAGTCCCCACAATAAAGCAGTCTGAGCACAGATTTATGCAGCACACTGAGCACAGATATGGAGTGTTTTTCAGGCAGACAACGTATACTGGTGGTCACTGGTGAGCAAAACTCTGCACTGTACTCCTCCTATATAAATCTGCTGGTCCCCAGTCCCCACAATAAAGCAGTGTGAGCACAGATATATGCAGCACACTGAGCACAGATATGGAGCGTTTTTCAGGCAGACAACGTATAAATACTGGTGGTCACTGGTCAGCAAAACTCTGCACTGTACTCCTCCTATGTAATACAGCTGCTCCCCAGTCCCCACAATTAAGCAATAAGCACAAATATTTGCATCAACATTAATAAACGGAGAGGACGCCAGCCACGTCCTCTGCCTAACATTTCCAATGCACGAGTGAAACTGGCGGCGACGCGCGGCTGCTTATATAGAATCCGAATCTCGCGAGAATCCGACAGCGGGATGATGACGTTCGGGCGTGCTCGGGTTAACCGAGCAAGGCGGGAAGATTCGAATCTGCCTCGGACCCGTGTAAAATGGGTGAAGTTCGGGGGGGTTCGGTTTCCGAGAAACCGAACCCGCTCATCACTAATAAGAACCACTTACCTCATCTAGTCTGCCATTGTACCTATGCTCTTATCTATACTTGTACAAACTGTAAGCAGGGTTGCATGCATCTGTTGTTCCACCTGCCTCATGCAGTAATTGTATCCTTGGTTTTCTACCAGTCATCCTCATTATTGCACACTGTATAGTACATGTAAAAGATAAGCCTTCAAATTGATGCATTTACACTTATGTCCAGGTCATACTTAACTTTTTTTCACCCACTGGGAGAGTTTCCAGTGTGGAAATACCGCTATTAAGGCCAGGTATTTGCGATAATTAGGCACAACACTCCAGAGCACAATTCTGCAAATTGTGATATTCGGAAAGGTGATGAGATTGGACTCTCTAAGAATCAAGTCATCACGTCCCACATCATGCCCATTTCACTAGGTAGTAGAATATGGGAGGGAGATCTACTCTTCCTGATGCCTGTGGGGACTCCACAAAATGTAGGGGTATGCAAATACTGTATGCTGCAGTTGTAAACAGTAGATACAACCTCACTGAATTTTGCCTACATGAGAAAGCCCTGTTACCGACCAATTACAGTATGCCTCTTCAGTTGTAGGTAAAGATGGGCTCAAAATACATACTGTATGTTAGTATTTGCATTCACTCAGCTTTTCATAGTGCAAAAATACAAAAGGTACACTCTGCAAACAGGTGAATGATCAATTTGCACATTGTAGAGTACAAATACTTGCACTAAGGATTCTATGGCATACTGGGCCTAATTCAGACGTTGTTGGAGTTGCTATCACTGCTGCTTCCTTGGAAGCATCAGTGATAGCTCTGTATGATAGCTTTATTACAAGCAATTGCCTCCTGCGGCAGTAGTGATCCGACATGCATTCTAGGACGCAGTATCGGATCATTCTGTCACCAACGGGTGGCTTATAGCACCCATGGTGCCACACAAGTTACCCATTGAAGAGGCCAGGAAATCTCTGACCAACGACGGAGATCCTGACCTCTTCACTCCCCCTATACGGCAGTGACACACCTCCATTTTCACAAATGGAGGCTGTCGCCACCCCCTCCTTGTTGCCCAGATGGCAGCAGACTGTTAATCACTTTGTAGCAGGACTGGAACACACACGTGCAGAACTGGTACTGTGTATACACAGGGTGCAACTCTAACGACATCTGAATTAGGCCCACTATAGCTAATAGACCCCTAAGATTGTGTTTCTTAGACATAAAAGATTAAGGAGAACATAATGACAAGGCTTGGAATGGAGGAAGTTAAACCTCCTTGGCTGGGGGTGGACCCCTATTGCATGATAGGGTTGCTGCTCCAATATGAGGGCTTGTGGGTGTTTTAGTGGTGCTTTCTGGATTTTGCTAGTTTTAGTCAGTCTCTTTTCCTTTTGCATTCAACCACCCCCCACCACCACCACGACCACCACCACCACCACCACCACCACCCCTTTCTTCTGTTTTGTTGTTTCATGGTTGTCATGGACTAGTTTCATTAGCTATTTGTCTGTGGAAAAAAAGAGTGTCAGGTTCAGTTTGAGTTATGGTGCTGTTTGTGTGCACTCAACTTCGCTGACTGTTATGTCTGCTGGACTACCCTTCAGGTGGCAGCGTCATCACCCTTCAAGGTGGGTAGTCAAGGTAGAAGGTCTAAGTGGATACCTACAGTATGTTTGGCTGGAAGTTAGATTGATTTTGGTTGTTGGGTAATTTGATTAACAGAGGATTTGTTTTTGGATTTCAGCCAATATTTTTCTGGCCACCATATTCTTATTCATTAGCTCTTTTACTTTAATCTTCACTTGATTACAGGTCTTCTAGTTATTTAGACTAATTAAAAATAGCTAACAATGGGCCTGATTCAGACCTGATCACTCCTTTATGAATTTGCAGAAGTTTGCAGTCACATAGTTACCAACCAACAGAGTAAATACCCACACCGTGCAAGTCTGCATATGCCGAGCGAAAAGCTCTGCGTATGCTGGTCAGCTGCAAATCCATTCACAACTCACTCACCATCTAATGTTTTCTCCGTCTGTGCAGTTTGTGCGTAGCCCAGGACATACTCCTACAGTGCGATAGCAACAGGCTGTTCGGCGCAAACACCCTCCCTGAAAATGCTTGGGAACGCCTGCGCTTTTCCTGACACTCCCAGAAAATAGCCAGTTGCCACCCCCAAACGTCCGCTTCCTGTCAATTAACTTGCATACGCCTAGCAATCAAAAAAGATGATTCTTTTGCAGTTTGGTCTCACGAATGCGTATAAGATCTGTACACATGCGTAGTTGATTAATAATCGGGCGCCTTGCGATATCGCACAACAGCGATCAGGCCTGAATCGGGACCATTATTCTACCACATATAAGTTTTGTGTCGTTATTTTAATAGTACAAGTTGTCTTAATAGTTTTGCTGGTATGCAGTGGGGTACAGCCCTCAGCTGTTAGAAGGCTTAGAAACATAATTACTAATGGCCAGTATGCCAAAGCCACCAATAATCACCAGCTTTGACCAATAGTTTTAAAACCATAACATGAATCAGTGCTAAGCAAGCCTAGTTTAGCATTGATTCCTGTTACTGTTTCCACACTTTCACTAACAGCCACTGATCATCAGTGGCTTTGATATACTGCCATTAGTAAATATACTGTACAACTAAGACTCTTTTATTACAGAGAGATACTGTAAATCAGAACTATCAAAAAAAAAGTAGGACAGGTAAATGACCTTTAATATGTAAATACTTTGATCATTATTATTGCTATTTGCTTTTTATTCAAATATTTAGACAGTGTATACCATTCATGCTTTGTTCTTCCAGTTTTTTTCTACAGGCTGTCAAATTGCTTGATTCTGTTTTGGCAATGACATTGAAATGCATTCTGCTGTGTTGTGTTTCATTTTCTGTGTGACTCATCCTGCTTAGCAATTGCTGCAGGCTGTTAGAATAGAAATCTTCTAGGGTACTTTTCCCTGTCCAGCGCCTGTCATAGATGTTTCTAATGGTTGCTTGAAAAGTATCTCATTTTTGTATTATGTTATACTATATGAGTAGAACTAATCTAATCACCACTTCAGGCTATGCATGTGCCTTACTATTTGTTGTTAAGCTTTACATCCATTTTCCTTCCTTTTTCACAATAACATTAATTTAAAAATACATAGGCTGATGTTGTGTAATGTTGGATGTAGCCTACACCCAACACTACACAACATCAGCCTATGTATTTCTTAAATAAATGTTGTGGTCAGTACAAAAATAAAATACACCATTGCACCAAAATAAATATACTATAGGTATAGTTATTTTGGTGCAATAGTGTATTTTATTTTTGTACAGCCCATGTGCACAGTAAAACACCTACAATATTTGGATTCTGGTTATTTTTTAACTTGCACCATTTTAGGCTCTTGGGACCTACTAATATCTGCAGGTACACGCAAATGTATTAAGCATATCGTGGATTTACCATGGAGGATTAAAAGCAGCTGCCATTAGATAAGCTGAAGGCTGCATAAGCCTGAGGCCATATAAGCGATCAACTTTTTGTGATTGGTTGTTAAATGACTAAGCAGTTGCTAGGCAGATCAGTTTTCCCGGTTGGTTTTTTCCTATTGGATTAGAGGGTTGTGCATCAGGATGAAGAGGAGGGTCTTAGGTTAGTATATAGGGGGTGGCCATTTTGCTAGACTCCCTCTTGCCTTTCAGTTTATGCCCAGGAAGGATAAGTACTGTTGCTTAATTTGACTGCCTGTAACTTGGTTTTTGAATTTCATTTGCCTTCTCTAGGGCATTATATCGTACTGTACCCCCTCTCTGTGCGGTCATTCCTGCTTTGCCGACGTCTCCCTCCCCTGACATGCCTCGTCCTAGACGATCAGCTCCCCCCCCAGGCGCCTCGTGGAAGCGGGGAGCGCCTTCCGCTCCCGCTCCCCGAGCATTGCGCCTCAGAGAGGCTTTTCCCCAGTTGCTGACAGGCGGCGGGGACGGGCAGTTACAGCCCGCTCCCCTGCCGCACGGAGACGGGCGGCCAGCGGCCGCTCGTCACGTGGTGCCGATGCGCGCGGCTCGGCCCGGGCCGCGCGTCCTGGCGCTCGCAGCGGGACGGGCCTCTCCCCTCCCTCCTGCCTCGGGCGTCAGCAGTACTCCCCCTCCGGCGGCCGGCGGCCGCTCTGCACGTGGCGCGGGTGCGCACGGTCCGGCTGGGCCGCGCTCCCCGGCGCCTCCCGTGGGCGAACCATCTTCCCTCCCTCCTTCCATAAGTGCCTCCGGCCCTCCTCCTCCATCCCCGCGGTCGGCTCTCAGCGGCGTCCTGGGGGCACAAGCTGTGCCGGACGGCCGCGGCAGAGCTGCGGGGGGCGAGGGGGGGGGTCAATATGCAGCTGGGGGATATGAGCCCAGGGCAGCGGGTAGCGGCTCCCGCTGTCCCCGGGACAATACAGGGCCCCATACTACCCCCCTCCAACGAGGGGTTTAGCACACCGCACCTCAATTTAAATAATATTGGGCCGTTTGGGCCTAGTGTCGCTGGGGCAGGGGACGTGGCAGCGGCTGCCGCCACACCCGCCCCGGCGACAGTCACATGGCAGGGTTTCCCCCCGGCCTCGGTGGCCTGCTCGGGCTCCTCCTGGGTGTCAGACGCCCCGCCGCCATTAACGGCGCCCCCGCTCGTCGGTTTTCAAACCCCTCTCCACGCCCTGCCCGGTCCTTTTCAGTTTGGGTCCACACAGACATCCGTCTCGGCGGCTTATATGACGCCCGGCGGGGCGCTTTCGGTAGCAGCGCCAGTCCTTCCCCGGGGGTTTTGCGTGGCCTCCGGCTCCAGCATTCCCCTTAGCCGCCAGCATGCCTTCCATGGGCTTCATGACGGTGTCCGGCACACAGTTTTCCCCGCACGGGGTCAGCGCGGGCGCCGGCGTGCAGTCCACGTGGTCGGTCGGTGGCCCCCGAGTCGCGGTGCCCTTGCCGGCCTTTGCGGGCCTGCAGTCAGGGCAGGCACCGGGCGGTGGGTATCAGGTGGCACAGAGTTGGCCCCCTCTCGCGGCGCCCCCCCAGTTCCTTCCGGCGTCATACGGATGGGCGGGGGCGGGCGGCTGCCCGCCGCATACGGCTTGGCGGCCGTCTTACCCCGCGAGTTTTGGTGCAGTGAGCGGGTCAGCCTTTACGCAGTCGATTGGGTACACCTCGGCGGGGGCCCCCTCCCTGCAGCTGCCGGGCGGCCATCCGCCGCGGAGCGGAGGGACGGGCTCTCCGCCTCCGCACTTGCGGACAAGTGTTAATGATGTTCTGGTTCCCCCGGTGCCGGTTGTCCCCTCTTTTTCTCCCTTGCAGGTCCCGTCTAATTCAGGGGCTACGCCCGTCACGAGGCGAGGGTCACGGGCGAGCGCGACTGCGAACGTGGAGGTACGGCCATCAGCGGAGGCGGGTGCAGCGGACGACGCGGTTCCGGGTCCTTCAAACTCCGGTGAGCTAAATATTCCTTTACACGTTTCAACTTGTAGTTCCTCGTCTTCTAGCAGCGTATCATCCGGCTCTCCGCGGCGCCCGCGTAAATTAGCTAGGCTCATCGCGCGGCGAATGGCCAAGGAGGCGCATAAGGTGGCCGCTCCTGCGCAGGTGGTCCCCTCCGACCCTCCCCGTTACGGCGAGATGGTACATTGCGCCAACACGGCAATTACAAGGGGGGTTCGTAAGCGCATGCGGGAAAAAATCCGTAAGGGGAAGTATGTAGACATATTCACCCTTACGGAGGAAATGCGGCAGGGTTTTGACGCGGCCAAGAAACCGGGAGGTATTGGGGAAAATGCGTTTCGCAATTTTCACCAGTGGCTGCGTGGTTTTTTGGTGTTCATGGCTTGCTACACGGAATCGCGTCCCGCGGAGTATGCCAACTTGGTGAAATATTTGTTTTTAGTACACGATATGTACTTAAAATCCAAGGGTTCCGCGTGGCGGGATTACGACGAGAAGTTTCGTCGCAATCAGGATGGCAACCCCATCCTGCCCGCGGGTTTTAAGGATGTTGAGGTGTGGTTGGAGGTCACGCAGCAGGTCAAACCCACCCCGGACGTCACGGCCAAGAAGCCCGGGGCGGCCGGGGCGGTGGCTTCTAGATTGACGGGAAAAGGCAAGTGCTTTGCCTACAACGACGGCAAATGCGTCAAGGGAACGAGTTGTCGTTTTTGCCACTCATGTAGGTTGTGCGGAGCCAGTCACCTGGCCAAGGAATGCACCGCGGCGACAGGCGGTAAGCCTGCCGCTTCCACCGAGGCCGGTGGAATTGGCAAGTAAGGCCTTCTCCCCGATTATAGTTCCCGAGTTGCAGCGCTGGCTTACCTTGTACCCCGATGAGTCTGCGGCATCGTTCCTCTTGGAGGGCTTTCAGCACGGTTTTCGTTTGCCAATCCCGGATTCGGTGTATGTGGTAGCACGCCAGAATTTGAGATCGGCTCGGGAATTCCCGCAGGAAGTCCGGCGGAAGGTTGACGGGGAGATTGGGCTGGGGCGCATGGCTGGGCCCTACGCCCTTTCCCCGTTGCCCTCCTTGTGCATTTCCCCAGTAGGGGAATTGCCCAAGAAGGCCATAGGTAAGTTTCGTTTGATACAGCCCTTGTCACACCCGCCGGGGTTGTCGGTCAACGACGCTATCCCGGAAGCCCAGTGCAGAGTTCGATATCAGTCGTTTGACGACGCGCTGCGATTAGTGCGGGATTGTGGTCCGGGGAGTCTGTTGGCAAAATTGGACGTGGAGTCGGCCTTTCGGCTACTCCCGCTACACCCAGATTCCCTGCGGTTTCTGGGTTTCAAAATAGGGGGCGAATTCTACGTCGATCGGTGTCTCCCCATGGGTTGCTCTGTCTCCTGCGCCTACTTTGAGTGCTTTAGCACATTTTTGCACTGGTGCATCCAGACCGCCTCCGGGCAGCTGGGGGTGGCTCACTACCTGGATGACTTTCTTTTTGTAGGGCCCGGAGACAGTTCGGTCTGTGGGGACATTCTCTCGGTGGCCAGGTCGTTATTCTGCGCTTTAGGGGTACCGGTTGCGCAGGATAAGTGCGAGGGTCCTTGCACTTGTCTTAGCTATTTAGGTATAGAAATTGACACGGTAGGGGGGTGCTGTCGCTTGCCCGAGGATAAGGTGTGGAAACTATTGGGTTTGATTACAGACTGTTTAGCAAAACGCAGGGTTCGACTTAAGCAGGTGCAGTCCTTGCTTGGTTCTCTCAATTTTGCGTGTCGGATTATCCCCATGGGCAGGATTTTCTGTCGCAAACTTGAGCGGGCCACCGCGGGGACGGTTCGGCAGAATCACTCCGTGTACCTTTCCCGCGAGATCAAGGATGATTTGCGGATTTGGGTCTCGTTCCTGGTGTCCTTCAACAGGGAGGTTTTGTGGCCCGCTCCTTGTTGTTCCAGTAAGCAGCTGCAATTGTTCACGGATGCTTCCGGCAGTCTAGGGTTTGGCGCGTTCTTCGCTGGCGCATGGTGCGCTGCGGCCTGGCCGGCATCTTGGGTAGCGCGTGGGTTTACCAAGAACCTTCTGTTGCTGGAATTGTTCCCGATCATAGTGGCGCTTGAGTTATGGGCCGGACGGTTTGCAAATAGGGAGATTTTGTTTCTTTGCGACAACTTGGGGGTAGTGCATGCGATTAATAATCAGCGTTCCTCCTCTCCGCAGGCGCTGCGACTGCTAAGGCATTTAGTGTTGGTTTGTTTGCAGCGCAATATTAATTTTAGGGCTCGCCACGTTCCTGGAGTTGACAATGGAATTGCGGATGCATTGTCCCGGTTCCAGTTTGACAAATTCAGGACGTTGGTTCCGGGTGCGGAGGCAGAGGGGTTACAGTGCCCACCTTCTGTCTGGCAGATGGTCGAAGCGGTTTAACGGCGTTAGCCAGGTGTGCACTGGCTCCCTCCACGCTACGAGCGTATGATGCTGCATGGCGGGATTGGTCAGCCTTTCAGAGTAGGTACGGGGTAGCAGGTGAGTCCTCGGCCGACGCCCTGTTGACCTTTGTTTGGGAGCATTACCAGAACGGCAGGTCAAAAGCGGCCATGGCTACTGCCCTTGCGGGCATCGCCTTTCACTCGCGGCTCCACGGGACGGCGGACCCCACGGGGTCGTTTGTCCTTTCCAGAGCGCTGAAAGGCTGGGCTAGGTTGCACCCGGCGCCTGCGGATTCGCGTAGGCCTATAACGTTGCAGCTGCTAGCAGAATTGCTGCGCGTGCTACCTCAGATTGCGTCCTCGGAATTTGAGGTGGCATTGTTTAGTAGCGCGTATGCCCTGGCCTTTTTTGGGGCTTTTCGGGTGAGCGAGTTAGTGGCGAGCAGCAAGGCGTCCCGGGAATCGGGTCTGCTCTACGAGAATGTGCGCCTGCAGGAGGGCCTGTTGCTCTGTAGGATTGTGCGGTCCAAGACAGATCAAACAGGTCGGGGTCGCTGGTTGTCCTTGGAGGCTCAGGGAGGTTCGGGCGTTTGCCCGCTGCGGCTGACGCAAGAGTATGTGCGGTTAAGACCTCCGGGGGGTAACCAGTTGTTGGTGCACGCGCAGTCGGACCCTCTGACAAAGTTTCAGTTCTCATCGGTGTTCAAGAAATGTTTGACGGCGTTGGGCTTGCAGGAGGCGGACTTCGGTACTCATTCCTTTCGGATTGGGGCGGCTACCCATGCGGCGGCCGCTGGTTCATCACCGGCGGCTATTCGGGAGTTGGGTCGCTGGAGGTCGGCCTCCTATAAGTCCTATGTCCGTATAGATAAGTTATAAGTGCGCCTGTTGCGCTAACCCAAAAACATGATTACTCGTCGGTTTTTGAACGCTTACCGTTCAGGAATCGAGGGTGTGAAGTGAATTTTTAAAATTTTTCCTCCGAGGGGGCCTAATTTCAATTGGCTGTTCTATCAAGGTCCACGGGAGGTTTTTTGAGTTTTCTCCTTCACTTGGGTTTAATTGGTTACGTTGTGTTTAAGTTACAGATTATGTGCATAATCTGACATTAGGATATTTTCTTTTACAGCTGTCATCAATTTTGGAGACAAAATATGGATGGTTGGTCATTCCTATGTTTTTTGGGCGGAGAAACATCCCATGGCATCTAGGGCGACTGATATTTTTGGGTCCAGGCAATTTAGATGGTTAGGTGTTAGGGGCATGTTATGGGGTGATTTGTTGCGCGTCCTTTTTTCTCGGGAGCGCCGCTTGGGTCGCCCCAGTTGTATTATCATTCATCTGGGTGGTAATGATCTGGGCCGAGTTAAAGGCATAGACTTGATTTTGTCTATAAAGGCGGATGTGGTGGCGATACGTTGTCACTGGCCTGGGGTATGCATTGTCTGGTCGGAAATGGTGCCCCGTTTCCATTGGCGTGGTGCGGTGCGTTTCTCGGCGCTGGAGAAAGCACGCAAAAAGGTGAACTCGACGGTGTCTCTTTTTGTCAAGGCCATAGGCGGAGTGGCAATTAAGCATCCTCTGCTGGTGCTGCGGAACAGGCAGTTCTATAGAGACGATGGGGTTCACCTTTCTCCGGAAGGAGTGCAGTTTTTTCTGGAGGATATTTTCGGTCTTTTCCGTATGAGCTAGTTAGTTACTGGTTGGTTAATGTTCTGTTTGCGGATGGCGGTGGCGGTTTGGTAAACCTTGGTGGCGGGAAATCGCTGCCAACCAGCTGTCACACAGGCATAAGTGGTCATTGTGGGGCTCCCTCTTTAAATGGACGGCAGGTGTGTCCTTTTCTTGCGGTTGGACATTTAGACGTTCCCCTGCGGGAACCGAACGTTTGCCAGAGAAAGAGGGGTAAGGCCAGCACAATGCGGGTTATGCGGGAAGGAGGCGGGGTATGTGTACTCCCCTCCTTGGTTTGGTGGTTTTTCATCTAGGTGACGGGTGCTGGTGTTTGGCAGCGGTTTTCTGTTTGCCATCCTCCAAACTAAAGTTAATTATATATTCAATTCAATTCTAATTCGGCCTCAATTATTAGTTTAAAGAGTTGGTCAGCGATTAATAAACATCGTCTGACCTTTAACTCCAGCTACGGTGTCCGTGTCTTTATTTCAGTGTGTGGTGTGGTTTTATTTAGTGATAAGCTAGCTTAAGTAAAAGGTTTATGTAATCACAATAAAGTTATGAGCGGCTTATAGGTTTCTATGATTTACCAAATTCCGGATTGCAACAGCTGCACATGTGCAGTACACGTTCTGGACAGGGCCGTCTTTTTGTATGGGCTCAATGGGCACTTGCCCAAGGGCCCCAGAAGTATAAGGGCCCTAGGCTGATAGCTGAGGGTCCCCTGTTTCCAGGGGTACCATATTTTTGAAAATCGGTCTTTGGGAACCGGAGATATCCGGCTTCAAAGGAGAGGTCCCCATTTGAGCATGTTAATTGTTCTTCACAGTCAGATATCTCAGGTTCTGTCTGATTTAGGGTATTTCTGAGGGTATACTCCAAAAGCTGTGACTCTCGCCTTTCAGTTCACACTTGCAGTTTGTCTCCAGTATGCCAAGAACCAGAGATATCAGCCTTCCAGTAGCTGGTCCCTGCTCCAGCTCCACACACCTGGTATGCAGTTTTATATTTTCGTTGGTGGATTTTTCTGGCTCCTGAACTCTGATCTCCAAGTCCCCAGTACCTCCTGAAAGGTGGGTCTCTCTAGGTTTTTATCCCATTGAAAACTAAGAAATCTATTTCCAGGAACTGGAGATATCTGCAGTCAAGCAAGCTGCCCACCCACCAGAAATTTATGATTATTAAGCTAACTCCCCTATCCACCCCTCATCTGCGTATTAATCACCCCTTACCACCCTGGAAGTCTTGTGTCGGGGCCCCTTTATTCAGCCCAATGACCCCTTCTACAGTTTAGTGTTCTCCCTCCCGCCACATCTCCCATCTGTGCGTAAAGGAATAATTAGCAGAAATTACTGCTCCAGGTCCTACATGCTGAACAGAATATAGAACACCCCCTACCACCCGCAGGACATTGAAGCTGCTGCTGATAGAACCCCCCACCCCTACCGCTTTAGGTTGGGTAGGGGCCCCAGTGTATTGCTGTGCCCAGGTGCCTATACTACTGTTAAGACTGCCCTGGTTTTGGAGCCGAACCAGGAAGCAGAGATAAAGAAATGTGCATTACAAATGTGGATTGTGATAAATATGCCACTTAGTAAGGTAAAATTGTTAACAATATAAGCATGACAGCATATGTGCCTGTAAGGAGCACTATGCTCGATCCCTGGTACATAATATGCACTGATAATAATGATGATGATGATGATGATGATGATGATTGAAAGCCACCTACAGTATGATTAGCTGGATGCATCTTGATCGATCCCAACGTGGGTTTTGTGATGTACAAAAAGAGTAGGGTCCTCCATTTTAGCTTAACCAGCCCAAATCCTTGTGCTTAATCCAGTATGGGAAAATCGTCAGAAAAAGTTGCGTAGGGTCCACCTTGATTTGAACTTTACCAACACTAGCCTTAAACAGTCTGGGATAGTGGACCCATACAGGGGAGACCCACAGTGGGCACATAAAAAGTGCACCCCCCTCTCCTTTTTTGGTCCAAACAGCCCTAGTGCTAATAGCTAGTAGCAGTGAGTATGAACACAATGTGATCTTAATAATAGTGATATTGATGTTTGCATGTGAACTACTGGTCCCAGAAAATCTGCTAGGGCAGGATGGTACTTGTTGAATTACATACAATAGCATGCCTGGACATCAAGGGATTGCAGGAACCTGTAAAATAAGCATACAGTATTAAACAAATGACAGGACACACTGAAGAAAAAACAACGTTTATTAAATAAAGACTCACCCACATACCCTCATTACCCTATATACTGCTCTTTCTGTCCAAGCTAGAAAGGTACTCTTCAGACCCTGTATAGAGTCTTGGCACAAAAAAAAACAACCCACACATTGGACGACGTACTATAACTCTGCCGCAACTAAGAGTTCACTCAGCGATAATCTCTTTAGGAATCAAAGGGGCCACACTGATTGGTCAGAGTGTGGCAGCTTCTGGCAAGCTAACCAATCAATGCATCCCCAAGAAAATTGTCCTCTATTCAGAAATTGTTGCACACAGGGGGTAATTCAGATCTGATCGCTGCTGTGCGATCAGATCCTAACTGCGCATGCGTATGTACCACAATGCGCAAGTGCGTTGGACAACAACAACGGGCATCACCGGTCACGTCGGGATGGTGTGAAAAATCCGATGCACGGGTGTTCGTAAGGTGATTGAAGCATTTACAGGGAGTGTCCGGAAAAATGCAGGCGTTACCAAGCATTTTCAGGGAGGGTGTCTGACGTCAGCTCAGCCCGCTCTCATCGCACTGGAGGAGTAAGTCCTGGGTTGCGCACAGACTGCACGAAGTGGATTTTTGCAGCTCAGCTACACATGCGATCGCACACTTGCACGGCGAATTTACACTCTCCCTGTAGGAGGTGACTATATTATCGCAGGACAGCAAAATTAGCAGCCCAGCGATCAGATCTGAATTACCCCCACAGTTATGTAAATTGTCGCATGTGCCAAGATCATTTCTATGGAGAATGTCTGTAGTGTGTTCAGCTCAAATTGTAGCACCCGCAATACATGTACAGTAGTTATCAGCTTTACAGTCTATATAAGAAAATACATAATTAAAACTAAATAAAATATAAAAAATTATAGTAATATAATAATAATAATAATAATAATAATAATGCAAACAAAGGCTCCCCCCTCCTAAACTTAATAGTAAAATGTTGCACAACATTTTGTAAATTGTCGCAGGACTCCTATTTATTTCTATGGAGTGTCTATAGGCAGTTCTCCGATCACTGCTGAAAATTGTCAGCATTATAGGGGTCTATTTATTAACATTATTTTTACTAAAATAATGTGAAAAAGGCTTTTCAGATTATTTTAGTATCACCTGAATGTATTAAAGGGCATTTGGAGCAGTTTTCATGAAAAACTGCTCCAAACCCTTTAATTCATTTTTTTTTAGTAACCCACATCGCATTGTCTATATTTATTATGGGAAATGTGATGTGGCCAAATTTATTTATAAAAATACCGTAGTGTGCCCTGTTATAATCTTGCCAGCTCAGGCTGGCGAGTTCACAGGACAGCACTGCGATAAGCACCCTTTTGCCCAGCTGAGTGGGGACCCGGCTCCAGAGATCAGCTATGTGTGTACGATGGACACACAAGCTGATCATAGTGTTAAAATATATATATATATATATATATAAATAAATAAATAAATACTCACCTTTCCAGGGAGCCGGTGTCCGCTGCTCCGGTGAGCGCTGCCGGGCGCCGGGTCCCCCATATGCTGCGCTGTGACCCCGGTGCAGTAAAGTGACACTGCAAAATGGCAGCGCACTTTGCAGCACCGGGGGTCACAGAGCAGGAGAAGGACGCGGCACCCAGCAGCCTTCTGAAGAAGAGCAGACTGGCTCCCTGGACAGGTGAGTATATTGATCTTCTGGGGGTGGTTCCGTGGTGAGCGGGGGTAGTCGTGATGGGCGGGCGACCAAGCGGTGGTGGTAGTGGTGATGTCGGCATGGGCAGTGCATGCTCAGCAGGACATCGTGGTATTTTTTACGAAAAATACCCCGATGATGCTGCGAAAAGGCATCGCATGGACAGAGCTTGACCGCAAGCTCTGTTCCTGCATGCGATAATTGATACATCCCTGCAATGTAATCAATTATTGCAGTGTGAGTTGGGGTGATTTTATCACATGTCATCCGCATCCTGAATGCGGATGGTGATAAATAGGCCCCTAAAAATAACACACATGGGGTGGAATCCAATTCTGTGCAAGGTTTAGTGAGGTAAAAAAAAAACATGCATAACTTGTGCCCAATTATGGATTACTGTGGGAATGCGCACTCCTGATACCCACAGTATCTAATTAAAAAAAGTGGTCACAGGACTTTCAGCGGTGTGTAAAAAAGAAATTAAAACAGACTCACCTATCCGGTGTTGCTGAGAGATGTAGTTCTTCCATCAGCAGGCTGTTGTAGGGATTACACTATTGGTAGGGGGTCATACACACCAGGAGTCACTCACATTATACACACACACACACACACACACACACACACACACACACACACACACACACACACTGATGCACACTTGCACACACTTGCAAACACTCCACACTAGAGATGTGCACCGGACATTTTTCGTGTTTTGTGTTTTTGGTTTTGGATCTGGATCTCCTTTCGTATTTTGGATCTGGATTGGTTTTGCCAACACCACCCTTTCAGAATTTGATTTTGGATCTGTATTTTAAAAACAAAACCAAACATGAAAACAGCTAAAATCACAGAATTTATTTGTTTGTTTTTGTTCCTACAGTATTTTTAACCTCAATAACATTAATGTCAACTCATTTCCAGCCAATTTTGACCGCCTCACTGCTAACAATGGCCCTCATTCCGAGTTGTTCGCTCGCTAGCTGCTTTTAGCAGCATTGCACACGCTAGGCCGCCGCCCTTTGGGAGTGTATCTTAGCTTAGCAGAATAGCGAACGAAAGATTAGCAGAACTGCTACTAAATAATTCCTTGCAGTTTCTGAGTAGCTCCAGACCTACTCCTAGATTGCGATCACCTCAGTCCGTTTAGTTCCTGGTCTGACGTCACAAACACGCCCTGCGTTCGGCCAGCCACTCCACCCTTTCTCCAGCCACTCCTGTGTTTTTGCCTGACACGCCTGCGTTTTTTAGGACACTCCCAGAAAATGCTCAGTTTCCGCCCAGAAACACCCACTTCCTGTCAATCACTCACCAATCAGCAGAGTGACTGAAAAGCGTCGCTCAGACCTGTGTAAAATTGCATAATTTTGTGTGAAAATACTTAGCGCGTGCGCCCTGTGGCCCATACGCATGCGCAGATTCGCCCATTTTTAGCCTGATCGCTATTCTGCTAAAAACGGCAGCGAGCGAACAACTCGGAATGACCACCAATATTGTTCACCAACATAGGCCAAAGCCTGGCTGGCTAAACTAAGCATCAGAGCAGTGGTACAAACACACGGCAGTAATTTACAAATTAGTACTGTATTAGCAATAACCATCAAACCAACTCACAAGTACTATCAATAGAAAACAATCCAACATAGAAATTTCCTGAGAATGTGTACAATATCATTGCTCTAAAGTAGTTACCAAACAGCAAAGAACAAAAAAATGAAACCATGTGTAAAATAGCAACAGCAGACATTGATGCCATCTACACAAGTGCACAAGCCACCAGCACATGCCTATTCTCAATGCCCAGCCTGTGCCTCCTTCCTTGGGGCCCTGGGTCACTGATAACTGGCCCTCTGTGACAATGTAAAGACCTGATCAATCAGCCTTTTTGTTGAGCAGCTCCCCAAAATCTTCCCAATCACAAAAACAACATTCCGTACCTGCGTAGTACATTGTGGAATACTTTGGGACACACAGTGAAATATTGACCAGGTTACAGTGCTCGTCGGATACAGTGCGGGTCAGACACAGTGCAGGTTACAGTGAAGGTTGGATACACAGCGGGTCGGATACAATGCAGGTTACAGTATGGGTCAGAAACAGTGCATACAGAGCAGGTCGGATACAGTGTAGGTGGAGTTAATTGCGGGTTGTATATAGTGCAGATCTCATACAGTATAGATCGGATACAGTGTTGGTTGGATACAGTGCGGGTTGGATATAATGCAGGTATGAATGCAGGTTGGATATAGTCAGGGGTTAAAGTGAGCCGGAACGGGGCGGAACTGCATTCTGTCAGTTCCATTTGGAGACGGAACGCAGTTCGTCCTCCTCCGGCTCACCTAACCCTATGTGTGCCCGACGCCGCAGGGAGATGTTGGGCACCCGCTGAGATTGTGTTACCAGTGGGCGCCCGGCTGCCTCTCCACATCGCAAGCCGGAGACAGGAGCTCACTAATGAGCTCCGGCTTTTGCAGTGTGCGGCACACTATGGGAGAGACGTAATGACGTCTCTCCCATAGTTCCAAAGAGCGGGCGGCCAGGAAGGAGTGGACGTCAGCGGTTGTACACAGGAGCGGGGCTTAAGGTGAGTATATTGTGTTTGTATTTTCTGTGTAAGCGGCACTATTAGAGGAGGCAAAACTAAAAGGGGGCATATCAACAGGGGGCATTTCTACAAGGGCATAACTAAAGGGGGGCATATCAACTGTGGGCATTTCTGCAGGGGGCATAACTAAAGGGGGCCTATCAACTGGGTGCATTTCTGCAAGGGGCATAAGTAAAGGGGGCATATCAACTGGGAGCATTTCTGCAAGGGGGCATGACTAAAGAGGGCATATCAACTGGGTCATTTCTACAAGGGGCATAACTAAAGGGGGCATATTAACTGGGGCATTTATACAAGGGGCATAACTAAAGGGGGCATATCTATAGAGCATTTCTACAAGGGGCATAACTAAAGAGGCATATCAACTGGGGGCATTTCTACAAGGGGCATAACTAAAGGGGGCATATCTAAGGAGGCATAACTATATAAGGGCATATCTACAAAGGGCATATCTACAGAGGGCATAACTAAAGGGGGCATATCTACAAGGGGCATAACTAAAGGGGACATATCTACAGGGGTCATAACTACAGGGGGCATAGCTACAGGGGCATAACTACTGGGGGCAATGCTACATGCGGGTATTACTACTGGGGGCACTACTAATGAGGGCATTGCATAGGGGGCACTTCATAAGGGGCATCACTCCTGGGTACATAAGGAGTAGTACTATTGTGGGCACTGTATAAGGGGCACCAATACTATGGGCTCTACATAAGGGGCACTACAACTGTGCACACTACCACTACAGTGGGCATTGCATAAGGGGCACTACTACTGTGGGCATTGTATAAGGGGTGCTACTGCTGTGGTCATTATGTGTATTAGGGGTGCTACTACTGTGGGCATTATGTGTATTAGGAGTGCTACTACGGTGGGCTTTGTGTATAAGGGGCACTAATGTGTGCCATAACATGAATAATGGACATTACTATGTGGTGTAATGTGAATAAGATTGTGCTACTGTGCTGTGTAATCTGAATTGGGGATACTATTGGGTGACCACGCCCATTTTTGAGACCACAACCCTTTTTTTGCAATCCCTTTGCAACTGGGATGCTAGGGTGGGGGTGGGGGGTGAGTTCCACCACCTCTCCAGGACCACTTTAAGCACTGGATATAGTGCGTGTTCGCTACAGTGCATTGTCGGATACAGTGCAAGATAGAGTGGAGGTCGGAGTGTGGGTTGGATATAGTGCGCGTTGACTACAGCGCAAGGTCGGATACAGTGCAAGATATGGTGCAGGTCGGATACAGTTCGGGATACAGTGCAGGTCAGAGTGCTGGTTAGATACAGTGTGGGTTGGATACAGTGTAGGCTACAGTTCAAGGTCAGATACAGTGTGCATTGGAAACAGTGCAAGATACAGTGCAGTTCAGATACAGTACGGGTCGCATACACTGTGAGTTGTATATATTGTGGGTCAGATACAGCTTGGGCCGGATAAAGTGCAGGTTACAGTGCGGGTCAAATACAGTGTGGGCTGGATACAGCTCAGGTAGGATACAGTGTAGGCTGGATACAGTGTGGTTTGGATACAGTGCGGATCAAATACAGTGTGGGTTGGATACAGTGCGGGTCAAGTACAATGCGGTTCAGATACAGTGTGGGTCAGATACAGCATAGGTTACAGTGCAGGTCAGATTCAGTGCAGGCTAGCTACACCAATAGTGCACTTACTGTGCCAGAGGATCCTCAGTGCAGGGTTGTCAGCGGTGTCTTCAGTGTGATGGTGCCAGCAGTGTCGGCAATGCAGGGGTGTCAGCGGTGTCCTCAGTGCGGTAGTGTCGGCAGTGTAGGGGTGTCAGTGGTGTCCTCAGTGCGGTGCTGCTGATAGTGTTGTCAGTGCAAGGGTGCCAGCGGTGTCCTCAGTGTGGTGATGTCGGCAGTGTTGGTAGTGCAAGGGTGTCAGCGGTGTCCTCAGTGCGGTGGTGCCGGCAGTGTTGACAGTGCAGGGGTGCCAGTGGTATCCTCAGTGTGGTGGTGCTGGCAGTGTTGGCAGTGCAGAGGTTATCAGCGGTGTCTTCAGTGTGGTGTTGCCGGCAGTGTCAACAGTGCAGGGGTGTCAGTGGCATCCTCAATGCGGTGGTTTCGGCAGTATAGGCAGTGCAGGGGTGCCAGTGGTGTCCTCAGTGTGGTTGTGCCATCAGTGTCAGCGGTGCAGGGGTGCCAACAGTGTTGGCAATGCGGGAGTGCCGGAAGTGTCTTCAGCGCAGAAGTGCTGGCAGTGTCTTCATTGTTGGGATGACGGCAATGTCGGCAGTGCGTGGGTGGTGACGGCAATATGCGCCTTGGCACACACGGTGGGGGCATCCAGCTTGCCCCATTATACTCAATGGGGACACACTCATTGGCTGAGACCCGTGACAGACGGCTCTCTCAGCCAATCAGCGGTCAGCCCATTGAATACAATGGGACTGACGACCGAGGCAAAACCTCTGGATCCGACAGCGGGATCCTGAGGTTTTGCCTAGATTGGGGATCTGTGGCAGGCAGGGAGCTTCCATCTGTGGCTCGGATCGCCCCGGATCCCCTAGGTTGGGAATGGGGGGTTCGGTTCCCTGAGAATCAAATCCGCTCATCTCTACTCACACATTACATACTTACCGCAGCTACAGAGGACCAAATCCCAATGCTGTAAGAAGAAGACACTACTTAGGAATGTGAGTAATTGCTGACTAATTAAGCTAATTGTAAACTGCTGATTGCGTAATCATTCCTCAGGGGGTTGCCACTGGGGTGCCAGTGCAATTTCCAGTGATTTTTCTTAAAGATAATGATTTTAGGAAAAATCAGACCTGCTCTGGGGGTGTGGAAAAAAAGTCCCATTTTCTTTCCTATAATTGAATACCAAAACCCCACGGCTGCAGGAAGAAACCCACGACACAGGGTGTTTTAAATTTCCCTCCTGCAATTGTATTGCACCCTTACTGTAGTTACGTAAATTGGCACAGGTCTCAAGTTCATGTCTGTGGAGAATGTCCTTAGGGAGTACTCTATTAGTCAGAAATTGTCGCACATTACTACGACAAATGTCACAGATGACTGCAAGAATTGTTGCACACAGGGGCAGTTTCGGAGTATCCAGGACTACCCTTCCCTCCCTATGACAGGATATTTTTCTTTAGGTGGTTGTTTTTACAATGATCCTTGAACGGTGGCCCACGATTTGAGTCCCATGATTCAGGGGTTAATGGAGAGGAGGTGGGGTCAACATGACGGGACACATTAGAAAAACTATATTTTGTCCTCGCGCAGTGTCTGTGAATTAAGCCCCTCACTGGGAAATACCAAGGTGCACTGGTCTGTCGGGAGGGGCTGGAGCCTATGTGAAAACAATGCGGGAAGGTTTCAAGAAGATGTGGTCCCAGGTAACAGCAGGACTCACCTCGGAGTGCCTAGGTAATTCCACTGGCCACCTTCAACCTGGCATGTGCTTCTGATTACCAGGAGATGCCATGAAGACCATACTGTGTGATCACAGGTGAGTCCTATTGTTGCCAATTTGTGTTGATTGTTGGATATTATAGGCTTGCTTGTCCCTTGAGGAAGGTGGCAACAAAACATCTGGCGAGACTGGTACCCGCAAGGTTTAGAGTTTGACTCCCCTGATATACTAATGGATGTTTCTATGCTAAGTATGTTTTTGTTGCAAATGTTTTGCAAGATGGCTTGTTGTACCCCTGTGTGATGCAATTTGGAGTGTGAGGTCGCATTTGACATGACTTTTAGGCAAATTTATCCTTAGTAAATTAGCGATTAGCAAAAATAGCATCTGTTTCACACAAAAAAGCAAATCGACCAAAATCGACCTTTAGTAAAATAAGTTGTGTGCACTGTCACCTCTTAGCATATTTACAGGTGTTTCCTGTGACTCTTCACTACTTTAGGATTATGGAAATCTCCACCACCATTAATACAGGGCCTAACCAATGTTTTCTTAATGAACAGCAAATTCCTCTGCATATTCCTCAAAGTTAATAGTCACTCCAGCTAAAGGGTTTTAAGTATAGTACAGTTGTACTGGGAAAACGCACCCATTGCAGCTCTAAAATTGTCACAAAATTCTATAATCCCCCTTTTAGTTGTAAGATAAAATGATTTGCCAAATAACTAAATTACACTTTAGGTTTGGATTTATTCCTAACTAGTTACCAGCCCTTCAAAATGACGGAACAACATAACAGTAATGTCAGTGTCTGTGCTGGCGGCTGTGTGCTCCCGAACGGAATTTCTCTATCAGGTGTCATCTAGTTGACAGCAGTTGCAAAATACTTGAATTCCTCCCATAAAGGTGAGGAGCAGTGTTAGTCTTCTATTATATATAATGCTAAATGAATCCCAGTGTTGTCAACTGATATACAGTAGTATTTACTTACTTAGTGTAAACTTAAACTTAACTCACAGTAGTTAGAACTCACTATCCAAACAACTGCTATATTCCTTTTACAATAATTTGGCCTTGTATATTTATTTGTCCCAGTAAAACATTGTGATGTTAAAGAGTAACCCATCTTTGTAGGATTTTATCTTTTAACTGTGGCATAAGAAGCCAAAGCGGAAGGCTACCAGTACAGCTGATCTTGAAAATTTGGACATAGGAAAGTTTTGAACGCCCCAAGAGTTCATGACTCAGTCTGTCCTCCTGTCATAAAATTATTTATATAAACGTTAGTCATAACCTTGAATAAAGACAGTAAAAATGTCATCATTTGTGGATTGGGCCTGGGGCAGTGGGTAATAGTTTCTTTCTTGGATCCATCACATTATCTGATCCTCTCAGGCTCTCCCAGTGCCCATAGAACAGTTGGAGTCCGATTAATCAGTTGCTCTTAGTCACTGGCTGGAAGCACACTGCATGGTAGCATCATTACAGTGCCTTGCACTCTCGGCCCTTCAAGGCTCCAGCTCTATACTGCAGCTGAGCTTGGGAGAGTATCAGGCAATGTGCCCACCTACAAGCAGGGGAGTGGAAGGGGGTAGCTGCATAAGAGGGGGATCTGCAAGGGGGGGGGGGGGATTTGCACAGAGGGGATTATTTGATGTTGTCATTCTTAATGCTATTTTGAAATGTGTGCATTATTATTGGTGCTGTTATTTGATGGCATCATTATTAATGCTATTTTGAAACATGAGCGTTATTATTATTGGTTTTATTTGACGCTAGTAGATCACCGGTAAGTAAGTGAACGAAAAGTAGATCCCAGGTGCCAAAAGTCTGGCCACCCCTGCCTTACGTACTGTACTGCAGCTTTCAATTACGTTAATCCAAAGGAAAGCTAAGCAAAGTGTAACAGTTGACAAGTTGAATATACAGAATGGTATAATCTATGGTGCTATCATATATTTTAACATCATACAATACAGTATCTGAACCAATCAAGAAAATATACATTACATCAAATTACATCAATTAAAAATTAGAGATGAGCGGGTTCGGTTCCTCGGAATCCGAACCCGCCCGAACTTCAGCTTTTTTTACACGGATCCGAGCGACTCGGATCTTCCCGCCTTGCTCGGTTAACCCGAGCGCGCCCGAACGTCATCATGACGCTGTCGGATTCTCGCGAGGCTCGGATTCTATCGCGAGACTCGGATTCTATATAAGGAGCCGCGCGTCGCCGCCATTTTCACACGTGCATTGAGATTGATAGGGAGAGGACGTGGCTGGCGTCCTCTCCATTTAGATTAGGGTTGAGAGAGAGAGAGAGAGATTGACCTGAGGCTGTGATACTGTAGAAGAGAGTGCAGAGTTTAGTGACTGACGACCACAGTGACCACCAGACAGTGCAGTTGTTTGTTTTATTTAATATATCCGTTCTCTGCCTGAAAAAAACGATACACACAGTGACTCAGTCACATACCATATCTGTGTGCACTGCTCAGCCCAGTGTGCTGCATCAATGTATATATATATCTGACTGTGCTCAGCTCACACAGCTTATAATTGTGGGGGAGACTGGGGAGCACTGCAGTGCCAGTTATAGGTTATAGCAGGAGCCAGGAGTACATAATATTATATTAAAATTAAACAGTGCACACTTTTGCTGCAGGAGTGCCACTGCCAGTGTGACTAGTGACCAGTGACCTGACCACCAGTATATATAATATTAGTAGTATACTATCTCTTTATCAACCAGTCTATATTAGCAGCAGACACAGTACAGTGCGGTAGTTCACGGCTGTGGCTACCTCTGTGTCGGCACTCGGCAGCCCGTCCATAATTGTATATACCACCTAACCGTGTTTTTTTTTTCTTTCTTTATAGTCATACTAGTTACGAGTATACTATCTCTTTATCAACCAGTCTATATTAGCAGCAGACACAGTACAGTGCGGTAGTTCACGGCTGTGGCTACCTCTGTGTCGGCACTCGGCAGCCCGTCCATAATTGTATATACCACCTAACCGTGGTTTTTTTTTCTTTCTTTATACATACATACTAGTTACGAGTATACTATCTCTTTATCAACCAGTCTATATTAGCAGCAGACACAGTACAGTGCGGTAGTTCACGGCTGTGGCTACCTCTGTGTCGGCACTCGGCAGCCCGTCCATAATTGTATATACCACCTAACCGTGTTTTTTTTTTCTTTCTTTATACATACATACTAGTTACGAGTATACTATCTCTTTATCAACCAGTCTATATATTAGCAGCAGACACAGTACAGTGCGGTAGTTCACGGCTGTGGCTACCTCTGTGTCGGCACTCGGCAGCCCGTCCATAATTGTATATACCACCTAACCGTGGTTTTTTTTTTCTTTCTTTATACATACATACTAGTTACGAGTATACTATCTCTTTATCAACCAGTCTATATATTAGCAGCAGACACAGTACAGTGCGGTAGTTCACGGCTGTGGCTACCTCTGTGTCGGCACTCGGCAGCCCGTCCATAATTGTATATACCACCTAACCGTGTTTTGTTTTTCTTTCTTTATACATACATACTAGTTACGAGTATACTATCTCTTTATCAACCAGTCTATATATTAGCAGCAGACACAGTACAGTGCGGTAGTTTACGGCTGTGGCTACCTCTGTGTCGGCACTCGGCAGCCCGTCCATAATTGTATATACCACCTAACCGTGGTTTTTTTTTCTTTCTTTATACATACATACTAGTTACGAGTATACTATCTCTTTATCAACCAGTCTATATATTAGCAGCAGACACAGTACAGTGCGGTAGTTCACGGCTGTGGCTACCTCTGTGTCGGCACTCGGCAGCCCGTCCATAATTGTATATACCACCTAACCGTGGTTTTTTTTTCTTTCTTTATACATACATACTAGTTACGAGTATACTATCTCTTTATCAACCAGTCTATATATTAGCAGCAGACACAGTACAGTGCGGTAGTTCACGGCTGTGGCTACCTCTGTGTCGGCACTCGGCAGCCCGTCCATAATTGTATATACCACCTAACCGTGGTTTTTTTTTCTTTCTTTATACATACATACTAGTTACGAGTATACTATCTCTTTATCAACCAGTCTATATATTAGCAGCAGACACAGTACAGTGCGGTAGTTCACGGCTGTGGCTACCTCTGTGTCGGCACTCGGCAGCCCGTCCATAATTGTATATACCACCTAACCGTGGTTTTTTTTCTTTCTTTATACATACATACTAGTTACGAGTATACTATCTCTTTATCAACCAGTCTATATATTAGCAGCAGACACAGTACAGTGCGGTAGTTCACGGCTGTGGCTACCTCTGTGTCGGCACTCGGCAGCCCGTCCATAATTGTATATACCACCTAACCGTGGTTTTTTTTTCTTTCTTTATACATACATACTAGTTACGAGTATACTATCTCTTTATCAACCAGTCTATATATTAGCAGCAGACACAGTACAGTGCGGTAGTTCACGGCTGTGGCTACCTCTGTGTCGGCACTCGGCAGCCCGTCCATAATTGTATATACCACCTAACCGTGGTTTTTTTTTCTTTCTTTATACATACATACTAGTTACGAGTATACTATCTCTTTATCAACCAGTCTATATTAGCAGCAGACACAGTACAGTGCGGTAGTTCACGGCTGTGGCTACCTCTGTGTCGGCACTCGGCAGCCCGTCCATAATTGTATATACCACCTAACCGTGGTTTTTTTTTCTTTCTTTATACATACATACTAGTTACGAGTATACTATCTCTTTATCAACCAGTCTATATATTAGCAGCAGACACAGTACAGTGCGGTAGTTCACGGCTGTGGCTACCTCTGTGTCGGCACTCGGCAGCCCGTCCATAATTGTATATACCACCTAACCGTGTTTTTTTTTTCTTTCTTTATACATACATACTAGTTACGAGTATACTATCTCTTTATCAACCAGTCTATATATTAGCAGCAGACACAGTACAGTGCGGTAGTTCACGGCTGTGGCTACCTCTGTGTCGGCACTCGGCAGCCCGTCCATAATTGTATATACCACCTAACCGTGGTTTTTTTTTCTTTCTTTATACATACATACTAGTTACGAGTATACTATCTCTTTATCAACCAGTCTATATATTAGCAGCAGACACAGTACAGTGCGGTAGTTCACGGCTGTGGCTACCTCTGTGTCGGCACTCGGCAGCCCGTCCATAATTGTATATACCACCTAACCGTGGTTTTTTTTCTTTCTTTATACATACATACTAGTTACGAGTATACTATCTCTTTATCAACCAGTCTATATATTAGCAGCAGACACAGTACAGTGCGGTAGTTCACGGCTGTGGCTACCTCTGTGTCGGCACTCGGCAGCCCGTCCATAATTGTATATACCACCTAACCGTGGTTTTTTTTTCTTCTTTATACATACATACATACTACTACGACATCTCTTTATCAACCAGTCTATATTAGCAGCAGACACAGTACAGTACGGTAGTTCACGGCTGTGGCTACCTCTGTGTCTGCCCTCGGCAGGCAGTCCGTCCATAATTGTATACCACCTAACCGTGGTTTTTTTTTCTTTCTTCTTTATACATACATAGTTACATAGACATCTCTTTATCAACCAGTCTATATTAGCAGCAGACACAGTACAGTACGGTAGTTCACGGCTGTGGCTACCTCTGTGTCTGCACTCGGCAGGCAGTCCGTCCATAATTGTATACCACCTAACCGTGGTTTTTTTTTCTTTCTTCTTTATACATACATAGTTACATAGACATCTCTTTATCAACCAGTCTATATTAGCAGCAGACACAGTACAGTACGGTAGTTCACGGCTGTGGCTACCTCTGTGTCTGCACTCGGCAGGCAGTCCATAATTGTATACTAGTATCCATCTCCATTGTTTACCTGAGGTGCCTTTTAGTTGTGCCTATTAAAATATGGAGAACAAAAATGTTGAGGTTCCAAAATTAGGGAAAGATCAAGATCCACTTCCACAACGTGCTGAAGCTGCTGCCACTAGTCATGGCCGAGACGATGAAATGCCAGCAACGTCGTCTGCCAAGGCCGATGCCCAATGTCATAGTACAGAGCATGTCAAATCCAAAACACCAAATATCAGAAAAAAAAGGACTCCAAAACCTAAAATAAAATTGTCGGAGGAGAAGCGTAAACTTGCCAATATGCCATTTACGACACGGAGTGGCAAGGAACGGCTGAGGCCCTGGCCTATGTTCATGGCTAGTGGTTCAGCTTCACATGAGGATGGAAGCACTCAGCCTCTCGCTAGAAAAATGAAAAGACTCAAGCTGGCAAAAGCAGCACAGCAAAGAACTGTGCATTCTTCGAAATCCCAAATCCACAAGGAGAGTCCAATTGTGTCGGTTGCGATGCCTGAACTTCCGAACACTGGACGTGAAGAGCATGCGCCTTCCACCATTTGCACGCCCCCTGCAAGTTCTGGAAGGAGCACCCGCAGTCCAGTTCCTGATAGTCAGATTGAAGATGTCAGTGTTGAAGTACACCAGGATGAGGAGGATATGGGTGTTGCTGGCGCTGGGGAGGAAATTGACAAGGAGGATTCTGATGGTGAGGTGGTTTGTTTAAGTCAGGCACCCGGGGAGACACCTGTTGTCCGTGGGAGGAATATGGCCGTTGACATGCCAGGTGAAAATACCAAAAAAATCAGCTCTTCGGTGTGGAGGTATTTCACCAGAAATGCGGACAACAGGTGTCAAGCCGTGTGTTCCCTTTGTCAAGCTGTAATAAGTAGGGGTAAGGACGTTAACCACCTCGGGACATCCTCCCTTATACGTCACCTGCAGCGCATTCATAATAAGTCAGTGACAAGTTCAAAAACTTTGGGTGACAGCGGAAGCAGTCCACTGACCAGTAAATCCCTTCCTCTTGTAACCAAGCTCACGCAAACCACCCCACCAACTCCCTCAGTGTCAATTTCCTCCTTCCCCAGGAATGCCAATAGTCCTGCAGGCCATGTCACTGGCAATTCTGACGATTCCTCTCCTGCCTGGGATTCCTCCGATGCATCCTTGCGTGTAACGCCTACTGCTGCTGGCGCTGCTGTTGTTGCTGCTGGGAGTCGATGGTCATCCCAGAGGGGAAGTCGTAAGCCCACTTGTACTACTTCCAGTAAGCAATTGACTGTTCAACAGTCCTTTGCGAGGAAGATGAAATATCACAGCAGTCATCCTGCTGCAAAGCGGATAACTGAGGCCTTGACAACTATGTTGGTGTTAGACGTGCGTCCGGTATCCGCCGTTAGTTCACAGGGAACTAGACAATTTATTGAGGCAGTGTGCCCCCGTTACCAAATACCATCTAGGTTCCACTTCTCTAGGCAGGCGATACCGAGAATGTACACGGACGTCAGAAAAAGACTCACCAGTGTCCTAAAAAATGCAGTTGTACCCAATGTCCACTTAACCACGGACATGTGGACAAGTGGAGCAGGGCAGGGTCAGGACTATATGACTGTGACAGCCCACTGGGTAGATGTATGGACTCCCGCCGCAAGAACAGCAGCGGTGGCACCAGTAGCAGCATCTCGCAAACGCCAACTCTTTCCTAGGCAGGCTACGCTTTGTATCACCGCTTTCCAGAATACGCACACAGCTGAAAACCTCTTACGGCAACTGAGGAAGATCATCGCGGAATGGCTTACCCCAATTGGACTCTCCTGTGGATTTGTGGCATCGGACAACGCCAGCAATATTGTGTGTGCATTAAATATGGGCAAATTCCAGCACGTCCCATGTTTTGCACATACCTTGAATTTGGTGGTGCAGAATTTTTTAAAAAACGACAGGGGCGTGCAAGAGATGCTGTCGGTGGCCAGAAGAATTGCGGGACACTTTCGGCGTACAGGCACCACGTACAGAAGACTGGAGCACCACCAAAAACTACTGAACCTGCCCTGCCATCATCTGAAGCAAGAAGTGGTAACGAGGTGGAATTCAACCCTCTATATGCTTCAGAGGTTGGAGGAGCAGCAAAAGGCCATTCAAGCCTATACAAATGAGCACGATATAGTAGGTGGAATGCACCTGTCTCAGGCGCAGTGGAGAATGATTTCAACGTTGTGCAAGGTTCTGATGCCCTTTGAACTTGCCACACGTGAAGTCAGTTCAGACACTGCCAGCCTGAGTCAGGTCATTCCCCTCATCAGGCTTTTGCAGAAGAAGCTGGAGACATTGAAGGAGGAGCTAACACGGAGCGATTCCGCTAGGCATGTGGGACTTGTGGATGGAGCCCTTAATTCGCTTAACAAGGATTCACGGGTGGTCAATCTGTTGAAATCAGAGCACTACATTTTGGCCACCGTGCTCGATCCTAGATTTAAAGCCTACCTTGGATCTCTCTTTCCGGCAGACACAAGTCTGCTGGGGTTGAAAGACCTGCTGGTGACAAAATTGTCAAGTCAAGCGGAACGCGACCTGTCAACAACATCTCCTCCTTCACATTCTCCCGCAACTGGGGGTGCGAGGAAAAGGCTCAGAATTCCGAGCCCACCCGCTGGCGGTGATGCAGGGCAGTCTGGAGCGACTGCTGATGCTGACATCTGGTCCGGACTGAAGGACCTGACAACGATTACGGACATGTCGTCTACTGTCACTGCATATGATTCTCTCAACATTGATAGAATGGTGGAGGATTATATGAGTGACCGCATCCAAGTAGGCACGTCACACAGTCCGTACTTATACTGGCAGGAAAAAGAGGCAATTTGGAGGCCCTTGCACAAACTGGCTTTATTCTACCTAAGTTGCCCTCCCACAAGTGTGTACTCCGAAAGAGTGTTTAGTGCCGCCGCTCACCTTGTCAGCAATCGGCGTACGAGGTTACATCCAGAAAATGTGGAGAAGATGATGTTCATTAAAATGAATTATAATCAATTCCTCCGCGGAGACATTGACCAGCAGCAATTGCCTCCACAAAGTACACAG
This sequence comes from Pseudophryne corroboree, assembly GCF_028390025.1. NCBI lineage: Eukaryota > Metazoa > Chordata > Amphibia > Anura > Myobatrachidae > Pseudophryne > Pseudophryne corroboree. Next base: position 844,014,713 of record NC_086445.1, read on the forward strand.
GGAGCTGAGATGGTGGATTCCAGTGGGGACGAATTGATAATCTGTGAGGAGGGGGATGTACACGGTGATATATCGGAGGGTGATGATGAGGTGGACATCTTGCCTCTGTAGAGCCAGTTTGTGCAAGGAGAGATTAATTGCTTCTTTTTTGGGGGGGGTCCAAACCAACCCGTCATATCAGTCACAGTCGTGTGGCAGACCCTGTCACTGAAATGATGGGTTGGTTAAAGTGTGCATGTCCTGTTTTGTTTATACAACATAAGGGTGGGTGGGAGGGCACAAGGACAATTCCATCTTGCACCTCTTTTTTCTTTTCTTTTTCTTTGCATCATGTGCTGATTGGGGAGGGTTTTTTGGAAGGGACATCCTGCGTGACACTGCAGTGCCACTCCTAAATGGGCCCGGTGTTTGTGTCGGCCACTAGGGTCGCTAATCTTACTCACACAGTCAGCTACCTCATTGCGCCTCTTTTTTTCTTTGCGTCATGTGCTGTTTGGGGAGGGTTTTTTGGAAGGGACATCCTGCGTGACACTGCAGTGCCACTCCTAGATGGGCCCGGTGTTTGTGTCGGCCACTAGGGTCGCTAATCTTACTCACACAGCTACCTCATTGCGCCTCTTTTTTTCTTTGCGTCATGTGCTGTTTGGGGAGGGTTTTTTGGAAGGGACATCCTGCGTGACACTGCAGTGCCACTCCTAGATGGGCCCGGTGTTTGTGTCGGCCACTAGGGTCGCTAATCTTACTCACACAGCTACCTCATTGCGCCTCTTTTTTTCTTTGCGTCATGTGCTGTTTGGGGAGGGTTTTTTGGAAGGGCCATCCTGCGTGACACTGCAGTGCCACTCCTAGATGGGCCCGGTGTTTGTGTCGGCCACTAGGGTCGCTAATCTTACTCACACAGCTACCTCATTGCGCCTCTTTTTTTCTTTGCGTCATGTGCTGTTTGGGGAGGGTTTTTTGGAAGGGACATCCTGTGTGACACTGCAGTGCCACTCCTAGATGGGCCCGGTGTTTGTGTCGGCCACTAGGGTCGCTTATCTTACTCACACAGCGACCTCGGTGCAAATTTTAGGACTAAAAATAATATTGTGAGGTGTGAGGTATTCAGAATAGACTGAAAATGAGTGTAAATTATGGTTTTTGAGGTTAATAATACTTTGGGATCAAAATGACCCCCAAATTCTATGATTTATGCTGTTTTTTAGTGTTTTTTGAAAAAAACACCCGAATCCAAAACACACCCGAATCCGACAAAAAAAATTCGGTGAGGTTTTGCCAAAACGCGTTCGAACCCAAAACACGGCCGCGGAACCGAACCCAAAACCAAAACACAAAACCCGAAAAATTTCAGGCGCTCATCTCTATTAAAAATAAACAATAAGAAAATGCAGTTGACCTTCAGCTTAAACTGCAACCTACTGTAGTGTTCTACCTTGTACATTTGCAGGTATACTGGAGACAGGTAATACTCTGGTGCCTACAAGGTGCCCATAATGAATTAAATAGCCTGGGTTTGTTCAGTTTTGGAACTCATCTTTAAAACACCCAGAATGCTGTGTGCCCCCCCCCCCTCTCCCCCCAATTAGGGGTGCACTACAGCCATGATGACAACCCCAGCATCAAGGGAGAATGAAAGGAGCTGAAACCTGACCGTCAAATGCATAAGTCAGATCATTACTAATTTAGAGATGTGATTGTGCGGCGGGCACTTTTCATGTTTTGTGTTTTGGTTTTGGTTCTGGTTCCATCCTCGTGTTTTGGATCTGGATTGATTTTGCCAAAACCACCATTTTGTGTTTTGGTTTTGTATCTGTTTGTATGATTTTTGAAAAAAACATAAAAACAGCTAAAATCACAGAATTTGGGGGTAATTTTGATCCTACGGTATTATTAACCTCAATAACATTAATTTCCACTCATTTTCAGTCTATTCTGAACACCTGACAATATTGTTTTTAGGCCTAAAAGTTTCACCGAGGTTGCTGTATGACTAAGCTAAGCGACACAAGTGTGCGGCACAAACACCTGGCCCATCTAGGAGTGGCACTGCAGTTGCAGACAGGATGACACTTAAAAAACTAGGCCCCAAACAGCACATGATGCAATGAAGAAAAAGAGGTGCAATGAGGTAGCTGTATGACTAAGCTAAGCGACACAAGTGTGCGGCACAAACACCTGGCCCATCTAGGAGTGGCACTGCAGTTGCAGACAGGATGACACTTAAAAAACTAGGCCCCAAACAGCACATGATGCAAAGAAGTAATAGAGGTACAGTGAGGTACGTAGCTGTATGACTAAGCTAAGCGACACAAGTGTGCGGCACAATTAACATGGAATGTGCAGGATTTTGCCCAGATGTAATACAAGCATAATATTGGTGGCACAGGAGAGTGTACCCTTAAACCACACACACACACACACACACACACACACACACACACACACAGCAAAGCCTGTAAAATTAATTTGGATAATAATAACCCTTTTATTTCGAGCTATTATAATAATATGCAGCACAGGCAAGAGTACGAGAGTACCCCTGCACCACACAGGGCAAACCCTGTAAAAATTATTTGGATGATAATATAAGTAATGTATATAACCCATTTATTTGGAGTAAATAAAATATAAAGCACAGGACACCACAACTGGACTTATGGCAGCACAAGACCGCACCACTGGACTGGACTTATATGGCAGTACCCCTGGAGTTGTACGGCAGTCTCAGACAGGATGGCACTTTAAAAAACTAGTCCCCAAACAGCACATGATGCAAAGAAGAAAAAGAGGTGTAAGATGGAATTGTTCTTGGACCCTCCCACCCACCCTTATGTTGTATAAACAGGACATGCACACTTTAACAAACCAATCATTTCAGCGACAGGGTCTGCCACATGACTGTGGCTGAAATGACTGGTTTGTTTGGGCCCCCACCAAAAAAGCAGCAATCAATCTCTCCTTGCACAAACTGGCTCTACAGTTGCAGGATGTCGACCTCATCCTCCAATTCCTCACCCCTTTCAGTGTGTACATTCTCCTCCTCACAGAGTATTAATTCGTCCCCATGGAATCCACCATCACAGGTCCCTGTGTACTTTCTGTCTGCAATTGCTGGTAAAGGTCTTCAAGGAGGAATTTATCATTTATTTTGATGAAAATCATCTTCTCCACATTTTGTGGAAGTAACCGCCTACGCCAATCGCTGACAAGGTTACCGGCTGCACTAAACACTCTTTCGGAGTACACACTGGAGGGGGGGGCAACTTAGGTAAAATAAAGCTAGTTTGTGCAAGGGCATCCAAATTGCCTCTTTTCCTGCCAGTATACATACGGACTGTCTGACAAGCCTACTTGGATAATGTCACTCGTATAATCCTCCACCATTCTTTCAATGGTGAGAGAATCATATGCAGTGACAGTAGACATGTCAGTAATCATTAGCAGGTCCTTCAGTCCGGACCAGATGTCAGCACTCGCTCCTGACTGCCCTGCATCACTGCCAGCGGGAGGGCTTGGAAATCTTATTCTTTTCCACGCAGCCCCAGTTGCGGGAGAAAATAAAGGAGGAGCTGTTGACGGGTCACGTTCCGCTTGAGTTGACAATTTTCTCACCAGCAGGTCTTTGAACCTCTGCAGAGTTGTTTCTGCTGGAAAGAGAAATACAACATAGGCTTTAAACCTAGGATCGAGCATGGTGGCCAAAATGTAGTGCTCTGATTTCAACAGATTGACCATCCTTGAATCCTGGCAAAGCAAATGAAGAGCTCCTTCCACAAGTACCACATGCTTTGCGGAATCGCTCCTTCTTAGCTCCTCCTTTAATTTCTCCAGCTGCATCTGCAAAAGCCTGATAAGGGGAATGACCTGACTCAAGCTGGCAGTGTCTGAACTGACTTCAAGTGTGGCAAGTTCGAAGGGTTGGAGAACCTTGCACCACCAAATGAACTGTATGTGCAAAACATGGGACGTGCTGGAATTTTCCCAGATGTAATGCACGCACAATATTGGTGGCATTGTCCGATATCACAAATCCCCAGTAGAGTCTAATTGGGGTAAGCCATTGTGCGATGATGTCCCTCAGTTTCCGTAATATGTTGTCAGCGGTGTGCCTCTTTCGGAAAGCGATGATACATAGCAAAGCCTGCCTAGGAAAGAGTTGGCGTTTGCGAGATGCTGCTACTGGTGCCGCTGCTGTTGTTGCAGCGGGCAGCAATACATCTACCCAGTGGGCTGTCACAGTCATATAGTCCTTAGTCTGCCCTGTTTCACTTGTCCACATGTCTGTGGGTAAGTGGACAGTGGGTACAACTGCATTTTTTAGGACACTGAGGACACTTTTTCTGACGTCTCTGTACATTCTCGGTATCGCTTGCCTAGTGAATTGGAAACTAGATGGGATTTGGTACCGGGGACACACTACCTCAAACAATTCTCTAAGTCCCACTGAACTAATGGCAGATACTGGATGCACGTCTAACACCATCATAGCTGTCAAGGCCTCCTTTATCCGCTTTGCTAAAGGATGACTGCTGTCAAATTTCATCTTCCTCACAAAGGACTGTTGGACAGTCAAGTTGCTTAGTTGAAGTAGTACAAGTGGTCTTCTGACTTCCCCTCTGGGATGACGATCGACTCCCAGCAGCAACAACAGCAGTAGACGTACCACTCAAGGATCCTCAGTCTTGCCAGTGACATGGACTGCAAGACTACTGATGTTCCTGACTGAGGAGGAAGTTGATGTTGAGGGAGTTGGTGGTGTGGCTTGCAGGAGTTAGGTACAAGAGGAAGAAGAGATTTAGATGTCAGTGGAGTGCTTACGCTCTTACCCAAAGTTTCATAACTTGACACTGACTTTTGATAAATGTGCTGCAGGTGACGTATAAGGGAGGATGTTCCTAGGTGGTTAACGTCCTTACCCCTACTTATTACAGATTGACAGAGGCAACACACAGCTTGACACCTGTTGTCCGGATTTGCAGAGAAATAATTCCACTTCGAAGAGGTGCCTTTTTTGGTATTTTGCCCAGGCATCACAATAGGCTTCTTCGTCCCATGGACAACAGGTGTCTCCACCGGTGCCTGATTTAAACAAACCACATCACCATCAGAATTCTCATCGTCAACTTACTCCTCAACGCCAGCAACACCCATATCCTCATCCTCGTGTACTTCAGCAGTGACATCTTCAATTTGAATATCAGAAACTGGACTGTGAGTGCTCCTTCCAGCACTTGCAGAGGGCATGTCCAAGGTTGGGAAGGTCAGGAATCGCAACCGCCGACACACTTGGATTCTCCTTTGGGATTTGTGATACCATCTTAGAACGCACAGTTATTTGCTGTGCTTTTGCCAGCTTAACTCTTAAAAATTTTCTAGCCGGAGGATGAGGTCTTGCATTGTCATGTGAAGCTGAACCATTAGTCATGAACATAGGCCAGGGCCTTAGCCGTTACTTGCCACTCCGTGTCGTAAATTGCATATTGGCAAGTTTACATTTATCCTCAGACCATTTAAATAATTTTTTTTGTGTCTTTTTCTGAACTTTGGCTTTTAGGATTTTACATGCCCTCTTCTATGACATTGGGCATAGGCCTTGGCAGACGATGTTCATGGGATTTCATCATCTATGTCATGACTAGTGGCGGCAGCTTCAGCACTAGGAGGAAGTGGTTCTTGATCTTTTCCTATTTTATCCTCCAAATTTTTGTTCTCCATTATTTTTCTGGAGTTATATAACAATATTCAGTACAGGAGAGTGTACCTCTACACCACACAGGGCAAACCCTGTGAAAATTATTTGGATTATATATTAACAACCCCTTTACTTGGAGTAAATAATATACAGCACAGGACAGCACCGCTGAACTTATATGGCAGCACCACTGGACTGGACTTAAACGGCAGTACCACTGGAATTATATGGCTGTATCACTGGAATTATACACCAGTACCACTGGAATTATATGGCTGGATCACTGGAATTCAGGGGCAAACGCAGGATTTACAGGGGGGGGTTTCCAGAGAGGGGTGGAGCAAAGCGTGGGGGTTGAGACTAAGGTGAACCAGCATATAACTGGTCCGTTAAACAAGTGTAGATACTGTAGATACATAAATGCTATACAGTATAAACATGTATGGAATGGATCATGTTGGAGGCTATACACACATATATACATTTTTTATATATATATATATATACACACACAGGATCCGGTCAGGATTCTGGCAGTCAAAATACCAACACCGGAACCTAGACACTAATCAGAATGCCGGCACCAGCATCCCGACACCCGGGATCCCAAATGATACACTGCCGGGGCCGCCGGAGAGGTAAGTCATGGTGGTAGGTGGTTAAGTTTAGGCTGTGGAGGGAGGGTTAGGCTGCATGGAAAGGGATTAGGTTTAGGCTGCTGGGAGGGTGGGTTAGGTTTAGGCTGCGGGTGGGGGGGGGGTAGATTTAAGCTGCGGGTGGGGGGGTTAGATTTAGGCATCCCTGGTGAGGGTAAAACTGTGGGGGAGGGGGAGGGGGAGGTTAGTTTTATGCTGTGAAAAGAGGGGGTCATTTTAAGTCACCACCAGGGAGGGTTAGGTTTAGGCTGCAGGAAGGTAGGGTTAGGGGGGCACTACTAATGTATACAGTATACTTACCTTCCGCCTGTCGGGATTCTCACAATCGGGATGCAGCGGTCAGTATTCTGACCGCCGGCACTCAGAACCCAACCCAACCCATACATTATATATATATATATATATATATATATACACACACACACACACACAAATATACACACACACACACACACATATATATATATATATATATATGTGTGTGTGTAAACACACACAGCAGGTACATATATACCCAGAGGGTACATTATATATATATATATATATATACACACACACACACACACACACACACACACACATATGTACCTGCTGTGTATATCTATGCATGTATGTACCTAGTGTGTGTGTGTGTATACTATATATATATATATATATATATACACACATACGGTAGGTACATACATAGATATACACGGCAGGCACCTATACACACACATTTTTATATATATATATATATATATATATACACATATATACACAGTATATATATATCTATATATATATCTATATACACACAGCACAGCAGATGGATGGATACATACATACACAATAGCAGCAGCAGCGTTGGACAGTGGACGAGGGACAGAGGGAGGCAGAGATAAAGCTGCACAGCAAGGACGGATCTTCCCTCTCCACTGCAGACTAGTCTGTCTGCATAACCCGCGATTCGCGGGTGTTTGAAGAGGGGGCAAAGCCAGTGCTCAAGGGGCAGGGCTTAACCGCGGGCCGCGGTCGGTGACCCGTTACAGGGGGAAAAAAATTGGTCTGTCAGGGGGGTTTCTGGGTACTCAGAAACCCCCCCTGCGTGCGCCACTGGAATTATACGGCAGGATCACTGGAATTATATGGCAGTACCAATGGACCTATACGGCAGTGCCACTAGACATATACGGCAGTATCACTGGACTGGACTTATACTCCAGTACCACTGGAATTATACGGCAGGATCACTGGAATTATACGGCAGTACCACTGGACTTATACGGCAGTACCAATGGACATATACGGCAGTATCAATGGACATATAAGGCAGTATCACTGGACATATACACCAGTACCAATGAAATTATACTGCAGGATCACTGGACTTATATGCCAGTACCACTGGAATTATACGGCAGTACTACTGGACTTATATGGCAGTACCTATAGATATATATGGCAGTACTAATGGACATATAAGGCAGTATCACTGGACATATACACCAGTACCACTGAAATTATACTGCAGGATCACTGGATTTATATGCCAGTACCACTGGAATTATACGGCAGTACTACTGGACTTATACGGCAATACCTATAGATATATATGGCAGTATCAATGGACATATAAGGCAGTATCACTGGACATATATACGCCAGTACCACTTGAATTATACGGCAGGATCACTGGATTTATATGCCAGTACCACTGGAATTATACGACAGGATCACTGGAATTATACTGCAGGACCACTGGATTTATACGGCAGGATCACTGGAATTATACGGCAGTACAACTGGACATATACGGCATTATCACTAGACTAGATTTATACTCCAGTACCACTGGAATTATAAGTCAGGATCACTGTAATTATATGACAGTACCACTTGTCTTATACGGCAGTACCACTGGACATATACGGCAGTATCACTAGACTGAACTTATGAGCCAGTACCACTGGAATTATATGGCAGAATCACTGGAATTATACAGCAGAACCACTGGAGTTATACGGCAGTACCACTGGACATATACGGCAGTTTTACTGGACTGGATTTATATGCCAGTACCACTGGAATTATACGGCAGGATCAATGGACTTATACACCAGTACCACTGGATTTATATGGTAGTACCACTGGAATTATACGGCAGTACCACTGAACTTATACGACAGTACCACTATATATACGGCAGTATCACTGGACTGGACTTTTACCCCAGTACCACTTGAATTATACTGCAGGATCACTAGACGTATATGCCAGTACCACTGGAATTATACGGCAGGATCACTGGAATTATACGGCAGAATCACTGGATTTATACAGTGGTACCATTGGAGATATACGGCAGTATCAGTGGATATATAAGTCAGTATCACTGGACATATACGCCAGTACCACTGGAATTATACTGCAGGATCACTGGAATTGTATGGCAGTACCACTGGACTTATACGGCAGTACCACTGGATTTATACAGAAGTATCACTGGACTGGATTTATACGCCAGTACCACTGGAATTATATGGCAGGATCACTTGTCTTATACTCCAGTACCATTGGAATTATACGGCAGGATCACTGGAATTATTCGGCAGTACCACTGGACTTAAATGGCAGTACCACTGGACATATACGGCAGTATTACTGAACTGGACATATATGCCAGTACCACTGGAATTATACGGCAGGATCACTGGAATTATACAGCAGTACCACTGGACTTATACTGCAGTACCACTAGTCATACTGTATACGGCAGTATCACTGGACTTGACTTTTACGCCAGTACCACTGGAATTATATGGCAGTACCACTGGACTTATACGGCAGTACCACTGTACATATACAGCAGTATCACTGGACTGGATTTATATGCCAGTACCACTGGAATTATACGGCAGGATCACTGGATTTATACACCAGTACCAATGGAATTATACGGCAGGATCACTGGAAATATACGGCAGTACCACTGGAGTTATACGGCAGTACCAATGGACATAAACGGCAGTATCACTAGACTGGACTTATACGCCAGTACCACTGGAATTATACGGCAGGATCACTGGACTTATACGCCAGTACCACTGGAATTATACGGCAGGATCACTGGACTTATACGGCAGTACCGCTGGACATATATGGCAGTATATATGTACATATACGGCAGTATTACTGGACATATATGGCAGTACCACTGGACATATACAGCAGCACAGGGACACCACCACTGGACTGATGCAGGATAACACAGCACCACTGCAATGGACTGGACTTATACAGCAGCACTGGACATCTGGCAGCAGAGGACACCACCACTGTGACTGGACTGATGCAGCACAATACACCACCACTGAACTGATGCAGCACAAGACAGCACCACTGCACTGGACTTATACAGCAGCACTGGACATAACGCAGCAGAGGAAACCACCACTATGACCAGACTGATGCAGCAAAAGACATCACCACTGGACTGGACTTATACAGCAGCACTGGACATATGGCAGCAGAGGACATAACCACTGTGACTGGACTGATGCAGCACAAGACACTAACACTTAACTGAGGCAGGACACCAGAGGCGTCAGAACTGGGAGGGCAAGGGGGCAGCTCGCCCCCCCAAAAAAAATTTTTTTAGAGAGGCGCCGATCATCTATGCACAGTGCTCCTGCGGGCGGCTACATTCACTGCACGGAGCGGAGGAGCGATGTGTGGTCAGGTGAAAGACCGCACATTACATCCTCCGCTCCGTGCAGTCAATATAGCAGCCCGCAGGAGCATTGTCCATAATACTTAGCCCCTCCTACTCCCTGATGGCCCCGGACTCCCGGCCAGCCCATACGTGCACGCAGGGGTGGGGGTGGGGGCCAGAGTACCTAGAAACCCACAAGGCGGTGGGGGGATCTCCCTCTGATGCAGGCAGACATTATTGCAGTGCGGCCTCCAGGTGGCATTGTGTCGTGGACGGAGCCTGCAGCGCTGCCGCTAATGAGTTGGGGGCAGGCACAGTGATTCAATGTATCAATCACCTGTAATCCCCGCCCCTGGACGGAAGGACAGTTCAAAATGACTAGTATCGGCTGTTCCATGAAAGACCAGCAGCTTCCTCGGGCCATGCTCCTCAGTAAGTTTCATGCCTCTGGACCTGCTCTGCGCATCTCTCCTCTTTGCTTTCTGTCACAGTACATCTGCCCCTTTACTTCATAGCGTACACCTCTCTTTTTCCCCCATTCACTAGTGTATATGTCTCCCCTCAGTAATATCTCAGTGTAGCTATCTCCCCTAAAGCCCCAATGTGTCATCATGCACCCCACCCTAAAGTCACCATTGTGTATTTTCCCCTCCCCCCAGGTCGTCACCACTGTGTGCATCCCCTTGTGTCATCCCCCCCAGTGTGTACGTTTCCATGTCCCCCTCCCCCACCCCGAGTCACCACTGTGTGCATCTCCATGTCCCCTCCCCCAGGTCATCAACACTGTGAGCATCTCCATGTCCCCCCCAGTGTGTATGTTTCCATGTCCCCCTCCCCCCACTTCGAGTCAACACTGTGCATCTCCATGTCCCCCCCCCCCAGTGTGTCACCACTGTGTGCATCTCCTTGTCCCCTCCCCCCAGGGTGTATGTTTCCATGTCCCCCTCCCCCACCTCGAGTAAACACTGTGTTCATCTCCATGTCACCCTCCCAGTGTGTACGTTTCCATGTCCCCCTACCCCACCTCGAGTCACCACTGTGTGCATCTCCATGTCCCCCTCCCCCCCAGGTCATCACCACTGTGTGCATCTCCATGTCGTCGTCCCCCAGTGTGTACATTTCCATGTCCCCCTCCCCCACCTCGAGTCACCACTGTGCATCTCCATGTCCCCCTCCCCCCAGGTCGTCACCACTGTGTGCATCATCTCCATGTCACCCACCCCCCAATGTGTACGTCTCCATGTCCACCACCCCCAGTCATCAGTGTGTACTAGTGATGAGCGGGTTCGGTTCCTCGGAATCCGAACCCCCCCCCGAACTTCACCCATTTTAAACGGGTCCGAGGCATACTCGGATACTCCAGTATTGCTCGGGCGCGCCCGAACGTCATCATCCCGCTGTCGGATTCTCGCCGCCATTTTTCACTCGTGCATTGGAAATGATAGTGAGAGGACGTGGCTGGCGTCCTCTCACTTTGTTTCAGAACTTTCAGGGGGCTGCAAATATCTTTATTCTGGGGACCAGCAGTATTATAGGAGGAGTACAGTGCAGAGTTTTGCTGACCAGTGACCACCAGTATTATACGTTCTCTGCCTGAAAAAAACGCTCCATATCTGTGCTCAGTGTGCTGCAAATATCTGTGCTCACACTGCTTTATTGTGGGGACTGGGGACCACCAGTATTATATGGGAGGAGTACAGTGCAGAGTTTTGCTGACCAGTGACCACCAGTATTATACGTTCTCTGCCTGAAAAACGCTCCATATCTGTGCTGCATTGTAGTATATAGTAGGAGTAGAGTGCATGATTTTGCTGACCACCAGTATATAATATATAGGAGTACGGTACAGAAGGCCACTGCTCTACCTACCTCTGTGCCGTCAAGTATACTATCCATCCATACCTGTGGTGCATTTCAGTTTTGCACAGTTTGCTGACCACCAGTATATACTATATAGCAGTACGGTACAGAAGGCCACTGCTCTACCTACCTCTGTGTCGTCAAGTATACTATCCATCCATACCTGTGGTGCATTTCAGTTTTGCACAGTTTGCTGACCACCAGTATAAATATATATATAGCAGTACGGTACAGTAGTCCACTGCTCTACCTACCTCTGTGTCGTCAAGTATGCTATCCATCCATACCTGTGGTGCATTTCAGTTTTGCACAGTTTGCTGACCACCAGTTTATACTATATAGCAGTATGGTACAGAAGGCCACTGCTCTACCTACCTCTGTGTCGTCAAGTATACTATCCATCCATACCTGTGGTGCATTTCAGTTTTGCACAGTTTGCTGACCACCAGTATATAATATATAGCAGTACGGTACAGTAGGCCACTGCTCTACCTACCTCTGTGTCATCAAGTATACTATCCATCCATACCTGTGGTGCATTTCAGTTTTGCACAGTTTGCTGACCACCAGTATAACTATATATATAGCAGTACGGTACAGTAGTCCACTGCTCTACCTACCTCTGTGTCGTCAAGTATACTATCCATCCATACCTGTGGTGCATTTCAGTTTTGCACAGTTTGATGACCACCAGTATATACTATATAGCAGTACGGTACAGAAGGCCACTGCTCTACCTACCTCTGTGTCGTCAAGTATACTATCCATCCATACCTGTGGTGCATTTCAGTTTTGCACAGTTTGCTGACCACCAGTTTATACTATATAGCAGTACGGTACAGAAGGCCACTGCTCTACCTACCTCTGTGTCGTCAAGTTTACTATCCATCCATACCTGTGGTGCATTTCAGTTTTGCACAGTTTGCTGACCACCAGTATATACTATATAGCAGTACGGTACAGTAGGCCACTGCTCTACCTACCTCTGTGTCATCAAGTATACTATCCATCCATACCTGTTGTGCATTTCAGTTTTGCACAGTTTGCTGACCACCAGTATAACTATATATATAGCAGTACGGTACAGTAGTCCACTGCTCTACCTACCTCTGTGTCGTCAAGTATGCTATCCATCCATACCTGTGGTGCATTTCAGTTTTGCACAGTTTGCTGACCACCAGTTTATACTATATAGCAGTACGGTACAGAAGGCCACTGCTCTACCTACCTCTGTGTCGTCAAGTATACTATCCATCCATACCTGTGGTGCATTTCAGTTGTGCGCAGTATATATAGTAGTAGGCCATTGCTATTGATATATTACTAGCATATAATTCCACACATTAAAAAATGGAGAACAAAAATGTGGAGGGAAAAATAGGGAAAGATCAAGATCCACTTCCACCTCGTGCTGAAGCTGCTGCTACTAGTCATGGCCGAGAGGATGAAATGCCATCAACGTCGTCTGCCAAGGCCGATGCCCAATGTCATAGTAGAGTGCATGTAAAATCCAAAACACAAAAGTTCAGTTAAATGACCCAAAAATCAAAATTAAAAGCGTCTGATGAGAAACGTAAACTTGCCAATGTGCCATTTACGACACGGAGTGGCAAGGAATGGCTGAGGGCCTGGCCTATGTTCATGGGTAGTGGTTCAGCTTCACATGAGGATGGAAGCACTCATCCTCCTGCTAGAAAACTTAAAAGAGTTAAGATGGCAAAAGCACAGCAAAGAACTGTGCGTTCTTCTAAATCACAAATCCCCAAGGAGAGTCCAATTGTGTCGGTTGCGATGCCTGACCTTCCCAACACTGGACGGGAAGAGGTTGCGCCTTCCACCATTTGCACGCCCCTTGCAAGTGCTGGAAGGAGCGCCCGCAGTCCAGTTCCTGATAGTCAAATTGAAGATGTCACTGTTGAAGTACACCAGGATGAGGATATGGGTGTTGCTGGCGCTGGGTAGGAAATTGACAAGGAGGATTCTGATGGTGAGGTGGTTTGTTTAAGTCAGGCACCTCTTTTTTTCTTTGCATCACGTGCTGTTTGGGGACTATTTTTTTGAAGTGCCATCCTGCCTGACACTGCAGTGCCTCTCCCAGATGGGCCAGGTGTTTGTGTCGGCCACTTGAGTCGCTTAGCTTAGTCATCAAGCGACCTCGGTGCAAATTTTAGGACTAAAAATAATATTGTGAGGTGTGAGGTGTTCAGAATAGACTGGAAATGAGTGTAAATTATGGTTATTGAGGTTAATATTACTATGGGATCAAAATGACCCCCAAATTCTATGATTTAAGCTGTTTTTGAGGGTTTTTTGTAAAAAAACACCCAAGACCAAAACACACCCGAATCCGACAAAAAAATTTCAGGTAGGTTTTGCCAAAACGCGTCCGAATCCAAAACACGGCCGCGGAACCGAATCCAAAACCAAAACACAAAACCCGAAAAATGTCCGGTGCACATCACTAGTGTGTACGTCTCCAGGTTCCCCAGTCACCAGTGTGTACGTCTCCATGTCCCCCTCCCTCATTCACCAGTGTGTACGTCTCCATGTCCCCCTACCTCAGTCACCAGTGTGTACGTCTCCATGTCCCTCTACCCCAGTCACCAGTGTGTACGTCTCCATGGCCCCCTCCCCCAGTCACCAGTGTGTACGTCTCCATGTCCCCCTCCCCCAGTCACCAGTGTGTACGTCTCCATGTCCCCCTCCCTCAGTCACCAGTGTGTACGTCTCCATGTCCCCCTCCCCCAGTCACCAGTGTGTACGTCTCCATGGCCCCCTCCCCCAGTCACCAGTGTGTACGTCTCCATGTCCCTCTACCCCAGTCACCAGTGTGTACGTCTCCATGTCCCCCTCCCCCAGTCACCAGTGTGTACGTCTCCATGGCCCCCTCCCCCAGTCACCAGTGTGTATGTCTCCATGTCCCCCTCCCCCAGTCACCAGTGTGTACGTCTCCATGGCCCCCTCCCCCAGTCACCAGTGTGTACGTCTCCATGTCCCCCTCCCTCAGTCACCAGTGTGTACGTCTCCATGTCCCCCTCCCCCAGTCACCAGTGTGTACGTCTCCATGGCCCCCTCCCCCAGTCACCAGTGTGTACGTCTCCATGTCCCCCTCCCTCATTCACCAGTGTGTACGTCTCCATGTCCCCCTACCTCAGTCACCAGTGTGTACGTCTCCATGTCCCTCTACCCCAGTCACCAGTGTGTACGTCTCCATGTCCCCCTCCCTCAGTCACCAGTGTGTACGTCTCCATGTCCCCCTCCCCCTATCACCAGTGTGTACCTCTGAGTGTCCCGCTTTCCCTACCCAGTCACCAGTGTGTACGTCTCCATGTCCCCCTCCCTCAGTCACCAGTGTGTACGTCTCCATGTCCCCCTCCCCCAGTCACCAGTGTGTACGTCTCCATGGCCCCCTCCCCCAGTCACCAGTGTGTACGTCTCCATGTCCCCCTCCCTCATTCACCAGTGTGTACGTCTCCATGTCCCCCTACCTCAGTCACCAGTGTGTACGTCTCCATGTCCCTCTACCCCAGTCACCAGTGTGTACGTCTCCATGTCCCCCTCCCCCAGTCACCAGTGTGTACGTCTCCATGGCCCCCTCCCCCAGTCACCAGTGTGTACGTCTCCATGTCCCCCTCCCTCAGTCACCAGTGTGTACGTCTCCATGGCCCCCTCCCCCAGTCACCAGTGTGTACGTCTCCATGGCCCCCTCCCCCAGTCACCAGTGTGTACGTCTCCATGTCCCCCTCCCTCAGTCACCAGTGTGTACGTCTCCATGGCCCCCTCCCTCAGTCACCAGTGTGTACGTCTCCATGGCCCCCTCCCCCAGTCACCAGTGTGTACGTCTCCATGGCCCCCTCCCCCAGTCACCAGTGTGTACGTCTCCATGTCCCCCTCCCTCAGTCACCAGTGTGTACGTCTCCATGTCCCCCTCCCCCTATCACCAGTGTGTACCTCTGAGTGTCCCGCTTTCCCTACCCAGTCACCAGTGTATACACTCCCACTGCTTACTGTAGAGAAAGACCGTGTGCGGCCGCAGGCAGCGCGGACAGTGATGCTCCCGCTGCCATAATCAGGGAGGGCGAGCCGGCAGAAGTTAGTGGGCACGGGCCCGTAGTTACAGGTAGTTTTACCAGGCGGCGTTCGAGGGTGCGTGCATACACACACTCCCGCAAAAACTAGCAGAACTAAAGAAAGCTGCAGGAGACTATGCTACGTATGCATCGCTGCAATGCCACGTTAGCAAGACCCACAGCAAAGATCTATAGGGACACATCTGTATACCCTCCCAGTCCCCAGCGTGTATTTCTTTTGTAATTTTTGCCTTCATTTGTAGTTTATGTAGATTTTATTTTATTTTTTTGGGATGGGTTGGGGGCCACAGACCAGCAACTTGCCTAGGACCTTATGAAGTGTAAATCCGGCTCTGCATGTATGTATTAGACAGAAACTCCGTCCCGATCCATGCTGCTGCGCTTTCCTTGGGCCTTCAGTCAGGGGTCGCGGCAGGGGGTAGCCACGGGGGTCCGGTTTCAGGGAAGCTGCTGCAGCGCATACAGTAGCTCCTTACAGCGCTGCACTCCTCTCCTCAGCACGACTACGGACACAAGGTGAAGGGTGCCTGCTGTGCTTAGCTCACCTTAGATACTGTACTGTAAGGGCAAATGGGAAGTGCTACTACACATTATACTGTACTTGACATGCTCACTTCCATGCAAGAGTGTATGATGTGTAAAATATATATGTGTGTATGATATATATATATATATATGTCAGAATAAGGAGAGCGCACCGGTGAATAATAATAAAAAACACTTTACTTGTATTCAAATATCCACATATATGTAAATTTAAAACGATGCACTCAGCCACGTTCTCCGATGACTACCACTTCAGTACAGCTAGGTCCGATAGCAGTGTCCTTTCCACGGAGGTACCGCGTGGCCTACCTCCGTGGACAATCTCTTGTCATCCATTGAGCAACAGAGCTGGCGGTACCTCCTCTAAGATACAGGACACCACCGCAGGAGGAGAGGAGACCAGATTGAATGGGCAGGAGAGTCATGTGCTGCGCTCTCCTCTCCCCGACATTCACACTGCACAGCCGGCCCCAGACAGCAGCAACAGCAATGGTGAGTTGCACTGCTGGGGGCATATCTGGTACTGTGGGGGCATGTGTATTTGGCAACATGGGGGCATTTCTGGCAACTTGGGTGCATATCTGGCACCAGGGAGGCATAGGTGTATCTGGCACTGTGAGGGCTTAGGTGTATCTGGCACTGTGGGGGCATATGTGTATGTGGCGCTATTGGGGGCATATGTGTATCTGGCACTATTGGGGGCATATGTGTATCTGGCACTGCACTATTGGGGTAATATATGTATCACGCCTCCATTTTAATTGGCCACGCCCCATGTGGCCACACCCATTTTACGGCACGCGCACACATTACCACAATGATTTTTTTTCTACTTGCACCACTGCTCCTCCGCCAACCGCAGCGCCTCCATCCCAGGACCTCCCTGACTTTTTTATATTGTGCCCCCTCCTTCTCCTATCCCGGTACCGCCTTCCCGTCCTCTGTGGCTCCGCCCCCAGGTCTAAGGACTTCTCAGTCCTCACAAGGCACTGAAGGCAGGCACCACTGTTCTGCGGCATAGGATATCTGATTTCCCACAGTGCTGTCATTGGCTGCAGCAGGAACACCAAATGAAATATAAATAATAATAATAATAATAATAAATATAAGGTTACTAAATATAAGGGGGTTATTAATATTATTATCATGGTTGGGTAGTCATTATGGGGGTGAAAGGGTTTAGATGAAGAGCTATTGCTTTTATTAGACTTAAAGAAAATTAAATTCTTATTTTGATTGTAGTGAGGGAGGTAATGAAGGGGTTAATATATTCAATTAATTGATTACTGAGGGCTAATGTTGGTAATGAGATGAGATGTAGTTAATATCCCAGCGTTCAGGATCCGGGAATGCCGACAGCGCTCGCCGAGGCTATTCCCACTCGTGGGTGTCCATGACACCCATAGAGTGTGAATAAAACCTGTGTCGAGCGCAGCTCACCACCGAGCCCGCAGCATGGCTAGTGCAGCAAGCCCGCAAGGGGACTCTTTGCGCTCACCCCGCTGCTGGTATTCTGGCAGCCGAGATGCCGCTGTCAGTATATTGACAGCTGGAATCCTGTCCGCCGGGATATCATTACCATCCCATAAGGAAATACAGCCACGCTCATCGTTGCAGTATGTGCTGCACTGTGACTGTGGGGTCTATTTACTAAGCCTTGAATGGAGATAAAGTCAATAGAGATAAAGCACCAGCCACTCAGGTCCTAACTGCCATGTCACAGGCTGGGTTTGAAAAATGACAGGAGCTGATTGACTGGTATTTAATCTCTGTTCACTTTATCTCCATCCAAGGCTTAGTAAATAGACCCCTATGTGCAGTCTGCGATTACATTTCATTAACTATGAGGCATTAACTATGAGGGGGTGAAATTTAGAGATTCAGCAATTCAGGGGCGCCAAAATGAGATTATATCTTGCCCCCCCAACCTAAAAACATTCTGACGCCCCGGCAGGACACTGAGGACGGAGACACGTCTTCTCTCTACACTCTCCAATGCCGGAGTGAAAATGGCGGTGATGCGTGGCTCCTTATATGGAACCCAAACCCCGTGAGAATCCGACAGCGGGATGATGACGTTTTGCCTCGCTCTGGTTTCCGAGTCAGGTGGGAAAACCAGAGCCTGACTCGGATCCGGGCTCGGGTGGTGAAGTTCGGGGGGTTCGGTTCTCAGGGAACCGAACCCGCTTATTTCTAATTACTATCTATGTATTGATGTACATGTTTTTTTAAATAACGTTTATAAGTTAATAGGTTACTATTTCAATATTGATTATTAGATACAAAAAAATAGATGACAAGCAATTGTTGGGGGATTTACTCTCATATGTGCAGAAAATGGCTTGAAAGAAATAAGCTCAATCAGTGATTTTCTATAATTTATTACTTAATGTGTTTTGCAAACAGTATGGGTCAGTGATGGCTACAGTATTCAGCTGCTGGAGCCCTCGATTATTCATTATTTTTATTAGTGCACACGACGAAAGTGCATATTGGCAGAGATAATCTTTATTAATCTTTAACATCAGAATATGTAACATTTCCTAAAAATGCCTTCTCTCTTGCATGTCATAACAGAAGAACAAACGAAGGGGCATAGTGCCCCTTTAAACAAATAGAGCGGCAGATTTTGTTCACTGGAGCAGAATGGAAATATGTATATTTTAAATGAGTTAAGGGATTTGGCCCTCAGAGAGAATTTATTGTACCACTTAGCTTAAGGAGGAAAGAAAGCAGACAACTTAGCTTACAGAACAGTTATTTATTTATTTATTGTAATTGAATAAAAAAGCATGACCTATTAAATATTAGTTTTAACTATTGTCTACTCTTTGCAATCTTGGTTGATATTTTAATTAAGGAATAAAGTGTCTGGGAGGGTTAACACAAAGGGGATGATTTAGATTTTCATTAACTACAAGTGCGGCTGCATTGCTTGCACTGAAATAAATGCGTATCTTTGCCTCTTTACGCAGAGTTGCATGCATTTATGCAACCACATTACCACATTCTATCTGCTTGGGCCATAATCACTATCAGAATGTTTTGCACTAGCCCTATACCTGATGCAAATAATCTGTCCGAAACCAGATGGATATCTGCATATGCTGACCTCTGTGTTTCCCAGAATTCTGACTACAGACCGTCAACCTGCCATTCAACATTTAGCCTACGTGAGTGGCCATTTGCCGCTGAGTTACACGCATTCAGCGGTTGAGTTGTATACAACTGTAGTTGCTCATATTTGCACATACTTGGTTCAGATGCATGTGTAGTGTGAATAATTACAAGATTTGTCAGAGAAACAGACTTGTGTGCAAATCAGTCCCATATTTTAATGGGGCTGATTCTTTGCAAATTGATGAAGCACAGCAAACATGATAAACATTGGGATCCAAGGCTACTTATGGGTGTTGTGAGTTTGAAGTTCATGATGGACCTCTTTTTTAGGACAGTATAATACATTTGTAAATTATATATATATATACACTGCTCAAAAAAATAAAGGGAACACTTAAACAACACAATGTAACTCCAAGTCAATCACACTTCTGTGAAATCAAACTGTCCACTTAGGAAGCAACACTGATTGACAATCAATTTCACATGCTGTTGTGCAAATGGAATAGACAACAGGTAGAAATTATAGACAATTAGCAAGACACCCCCAATAAAGGAGTTGTTCTGCAGGTGGTGACCACAGACCACTTCTCAGTTCCTATGCTTTCTGGCTGATGTTTTGGTCACTTTTGAAAGCTGGCGGTGCTTTCACTCAAGTGGTAGCATGAGACGGAGTCTACAACCCACACAAGTGGCTTTGGTAGTGCAGCTCATCCAGGATGGCACATCAATGCGAGCTGTGGCAAGAAGGTTTGCTGTGTCTGTCAGCGTAGTGTCCAGAGCATGGAGGCGCTACCAGGAGACAGGCGAGTACATCAGGAGATGTGGAGGAGGCCGTAGGAGGGTAACAACCCAGCAGCAGGACCGCTACCTCTGCCTTTGTGCAAGGTAACAGGAGGAAAACTGCCAGAGCCCTGCAAAACGACCTCCAGCAAGCCACAAATGTGCATGTGTTTACTCAAACGATCAGAAACAAACTCCATGAGGGTGGTATGAGGGCCCGACGTCCATAGGTGGGGGTTGTACTTACAGCCCAACACCGTGCAGGATGTTTGGCATTTGCCAGAGAACACCAAGATTGGCAAATTCACCACTGGCGCTGTGCTCTTCACAGATGAAAGCAGGTTCTCACTGAGCACATGTGACAGACGTGACAGAGTCTGGAGACACCAAGGAGAACATTCTGCTGCCTGCAACATCCTCCAGCATGACCGGTTTGGCAGTGAGTCAGTAATGGTGTGGGGTGGAATTTCTTTGGGGGGCCGCACAGCCCTCCATGTGCTCGCCAGAGGTAGCCTGACTGCCATTAGGTACCGAGATGAGATCCTCAGACCCCTTGTGAGGCCATATGCTGGTGCTGTTGGCCCTGGGTTCCTCCTAATGCAAGACAATGCTAGACCTCATGTGGCTGGGGTGTGTCAGCAGTTCCTGCAAGACGAAGGCATTGATGCTATGGACTGGCCCGCCCGTTCCTCAGACCTGAATCCAATTGAGCACATCTGGATCATCATGTCTCGCTCCATCCACCAATGCCACGTTGCACCACAGACTGTCCAGGAGTTGGCGGATGCTTTAGTCCAGGTCTGGGAGGAGATCCCTCAGGAGACCATCTGCCACCTCATCAGGATCATGCCCAGGCATTGTAGGGAGGTCATACAGGCCACACACACTACTGAGCCTCATTTTGACTTGTTTAAAGGACATTACATCAAAGTTAGGTTAGCCTGTAGTGTGTTTTTCCACTTTAATTTTGAGTGTGACTCCAAATCCAGACCTCCATGGGTTAATAAATTTGATTTCCATTGATAATTTTTGTGTGATTTTGTTGTCAGCACATTCAAATATTTCTTTCATTCAGATCTAGGATGTGTTATTTTAATGTTTCCTTTATTTTTTTGAGCAGTGAATATAATTTTATATATATATATATATATATATATATACAGTATATATATATATATATATATATATATATCATTATTAATTACCGGCGGCCCAGACGGCGATATCCTGGCTACCAGTGTGTCGGCAGCAGGGCAAGCACTGGAAAAAGCCCCTTGCGGGCTCACAGCACTCGCCACACTCCAGGACACCCACAGAGGGAGATTAGCCAATGGTGCCAGTATTCCGGCAGAGGAATTTCACAGTTAGCCGGGGTTCTGGCATCGGCATTCTGACCGCTGGGATCCCGTCTAGTGGTATTTTAAAGCTTCACACGCACACACATATATATATATATTAGAGATGAAAGGGTTCGGTTCCTCGGAATCCGAACCCCCCCGAACTTCACCCATTTTACACGGGTCCGAGGCATACTCGGATTCTCCTGTATGGCTCGGTTAACCCGAGCGCGCCCGAACGTCATCATCCCGCTGTCGGATTCTCGCGAGATTCGGATTCTATATAAGGAGCCGCGCATCGCCGCCATTTTTCACTCGTGCATTGGAAATGATAGTGAGAGGACGTGGCTGGCGTCCTCTCACTTTGTTTCAGGGGGCTGCATATCTTTATTCTGGGGACCAGCAGTATTATAGGAGGAGTACAGTGCAGAGTTATGCTGACCAGTGACCACCAGTATTATACGTTGTCTGCCTGAAAAACGCTCCATATCTGTGCTCAGTGTGCTGCATATATCTGTGCTCACACTGCTTTATTGTGGGGCTTGGGGACCAGCAGTATTATATAGGAAGAGTACAGTGCAGAGTTTTGCTGACCAGTGACCACCAGTATACGTTGTCTGCCTGAAAAACGCTCCATATCTGTGCTCAGTGTGCTGCATATATCTGTGCTCACACTGCTTTATTGTGGGGACTAGGGACCAGCAGTATTATATAGGAGGAGTACAGTGCAGAGTTATGCTGACCAGTGACCACCAGTATTATACGTTGTCTGCCTGAAAAACGCTCCATATCTGTGCTCAGTGTGCTGCATATATCTGTGCTCACACTGCTTTATTGTGGGGACTGGGGACCAGCAGTATTATATAGGAGGAGTACAGTGCAGAGTTTTGCTGACCAGTGACCACCAGTATTATATGTTCTCTGCCTGAAAAACGCTCCATATCTGTGCTGCATTGTAGTATATAGTAGGAGTACAGTGCATAATTTTGCTGACCACCAGTATATAATATATAGGAGTACGGTACAGAAGGCCACTGCTCTACCTACCTCTGTGTCGTCAAGTATACTATCCATCCATTCCTGTGGTGCATTTCAATTTTGCACAGTTTGCTAACCACCAGTATATAATATATAGCAGTACGGTACAGTAGGCCACTGCTCTACCTACCTCTGTGTCGTCAAGTATACTATCCATCCATACCTGTGGTGCATTTAAGTTTTGCACAGTTTGCTGACCACCAGTATATAATATATAGCAGTACGGTACAGTAGGCCACTGCTCTACCTACCTCTGTGTCGTCAAGTATACTATCCATCCATACCTGTGGTGCATTTAAGTTTTGCACAGTTTGCTGACCACCAGTATATAATATATAGCATTACGGTACAGTAGGCCACTGCTCTACCTACCTCTGTGTCATCAAGTATACTATCCATCCATACCTGTGGAGCATTTCAGTTTTGCACAGTTTGCTGACCACCAGTATATAATATATAGCAGTACGGTACAGTAGGCCACTGCTCTACCTACCTCTGTGTTGTCAAGTATACTATCCATCCATACCTGTGGTGCATTTCAGTTGTGCGCAGTATATATAGTAGTAGGCCATTGCTATTGATACTGGCATATAATTCCACACATTAAAAAATGGAGAACAAAAATGTGGAGGGTAAAATAGGGAAAGATCAAGATCCACTTCCACCTCGTGCTGAAGCTGCTGCCACTAGTCATGGTCGATACGATGAAATGCCATCAACGTCATCTGCCAAGGCCGATGCCCAATGTCATAGTAGAGTGCATGTAAAATCCAAAACACAAAAGTTCAGTTAAATGACCCAAAAATCAAAATTAAAAGCATCTGAGGAGAAGTGTAAACTTGCCAATATGCCATTTACGACACGGAGTGTCAAGGAATGGCTGAGGCCCTGGCCTATGTTCATGGCTAGTGGTTCAGCTTCACATGAGGATGAAAGCACTCATCCTCTCGCTAGAAAAATTAAAAGACTTAAGATGGCAAAAGCACAGCAAAGAACTGTGCGTTCTTCTAAATCACAAATCCCCAAGGAGAGTCCAATTGTGTCGGCTGCGATGCCTGACCTTCCCAACACTGGACGGGAAGAGGTGGCGCCTTCCACCATTTGCATGCCCCCTGCAAGTGCTGAAAGGAGCACCCGCAGTCCAGTTCCTTATAGTCAAATTGATGATGTCACTGTTGAAGTACACCAGGATGAGGATATGGGTGTTGCTGGCGCTGAGGAGGAAATTGACAAGGAGGATTCTGATGGTGAGGTGGTTTGTTTAAGTCAGGCACCCGGGGAGACACCTGTTGTCCGTGGGACGAATATGGCCATTGACTTGCCTTGTCAAATTACAAAAAAAATCACCTCTTCGGTGTGGAATTATTTTAACAGAAATGCAGACAACAGGTGTCAAGCCGTGTGTTGCCTTTGTCAAGCTGTAATAAGTAGGGGTAAGTACGTTAACCACCTCGGAACATCCTCCCTTATACGTCACCTGCGGCGCATTCATCAGAAGTCAGTGACAAGTTCAAAAACTTTGGATGACAGAGGAAGCAGTCCACTGACCACTAAATCCCTTCCTCTTGTAACCAAGCTCCTGCAAACCACACCACCAACTCCCTCAGTGTCAATTTCCTCCTTACACAGGAAAGCCAATAGTCCTGCAGGCCATGTCACTGGCAAGTCTGACGAGTCCTCTCCTGCCTGGGATTCCTCCGATGCATCCTTGAGTGTAACGCCTACTGCTGCTGGTGCTGCTGTTGTTGCTGCTGGGAGTCGATCGTCATCCCAGAGGGGAAGTCGGAAGACCACTTGTACTACTTCCAGTAAGCAATTGACTGTCCAACAGTCCTTTGCGAGGAAGATGAAATATCACAGCAGTCATCCTGCTGCAAAGCGGATAACTCAGGCCTTGGCAGCCGGGGCAGTGAGAAACGTGTTTCAAGTTTCCACCATTAATTCACAGGCAACTACAGACTTGATTGAGATACTGTGTCCCCGGTACCAAATACCATCTAGGTTCCATTTCTCTAGGCAGGCGATACCGAAAATGTACACAGACCTCAGAAAAAGAGTCACCAGTGTCCTAAAAAATGCAGTTGTACCCAATGTCCACTTAACCACGAACATGTGGACAAGTGGAGCAGGGCAGACTCAGGACTATATGACTGTGACAGCCCACTGGGTAGATGTATTGCCTCCAGCAGCAAGAACAGCAGCGGCGGCACCAGTAGCAGCATCTCGCAACCGCCAACTCGTTCCTAGGCAGGCTACGCTTTGTATCACCGCTTTCCAGAAGAGGCACACAGCTGACAACCTCTTACGGAAACTGAGGAACATCATCGCAGAATGGCTTACCCCAAATGGACTCTCCTGGGGATTTGTGACATCGGACAACGCCAGCAATATTGTGCGTGCATTACATCTGGGCAAATTCCAGCACGTCCCATGTTTTGCACATATATTGAATTTGGTGGTGCAGAATTATTTAAAAAACGACAGGGGCGTGCAAGAGATGCTGTCGGTGGCCCGAAGAATTGCGGGCCACTTTCGGCATTCAGCCACCACGTGCCAAAGACTGGAGCACCAGCAAACACTCCTGAACCTGCCCTGCCATCATCTGAAGCAAGAGGTGGTAACGAGGTGGAATTCAACCCTCTATATGCTTCAGAGGATGGAGGAGCAGCAAAAGGCCATTCAAGCCTATACATCTGCCTACGATATAGGCAAAGGAGGGGAAATGCACCAGACTCAAGCGCAGTGGAGAATGATTTCAACATTGTGCAAGGTTCTGCAACCCTTTGAACTTGCCACACGTGAAGTCAGTTCAGACACTGCCAGCCTGAGTCAGGTCATTCCCCTCATCAGGCTTTTGCAGAAGAAGCTGGAGTAATTGAAGGAGGAGCTAAAACAGAGCGATTCCGCTAGGCATGTGGGACTTGTGGATGGAGCCCTTAATTCGCTTAAACAGGATTCACGGATGGTCAATCTGTTGAAATCAGAGCACTACATTTTGGCCACCGTGCTCGATCCTAGATTCAAAACATACATTGTATCTCTCTTTCCGGCAGACACAAGTCTGCAGAGGTTCAAAGACCTGCTGGTGAGAAAATTGTCCAGTCAAGCGGAACGTGACCCGTCAACAGCTCCTCCTTCACATTCTCCAGCAACTGGGGGTGCGAGGAAAAGGCTAAGAATTCCGAGCCCACCCACTGGCGGTGATGCAGGGCAGTCTGGAGCGAGTGCTGACATCTGGTCCGGACTGAAGGACCTGCCAACGATTACTGACATGTCGTCTACTGTCACTGCATATGATTCTCTCACCATTGAAAGAATGGTGGAGGATTATATGAGTGACCGCATCCAAGTAGGCAGTCTGTACGTATACTGGCAGGAAAAAGAGGCAATTTGGAGGCCCTTGCAGAAACTGGATTTATTTTACCAAAGTTGCCCACCCTCCAGTGTGTACTCCGAAAGAGTGTTTAGTGCAGCAGCTCACCTTGTCAGCAATCGGCGTACGAGGTTACTTCCAGAAAATGTGGAGAAGATGATGTTAATCAAAATGAATTATAATCAATTCCTCCGTGGAGACATTCACCAGCAATTGCCTCCAGAAAGTACACAGGGACCTGAGATGGTGGATTCCAGTGGGTACGAATTAATAATCTGCGAGGAGGGGGATGTACACAGTGAAAGGGGTGAGGAATTTGACGATGAGGAGGAGGTGGACATCTTGCCTCTGTAGAGCCAGTTTGTGCAAGGAGAGATTGATTGCTTCTTTTTTGGTGGGGGCCCAAACCAACCAGTCATTTAAGTCACAGTTGTGTGGCAGACCCTGTCGCTGAAATTATGGGTTTGTTAAAGTGTGCCTGTCCTGTTTATACAACATAAGGGTGGGTGGGAGGGCCCAAGGACAATTCCATCTTGCACCTCTTTTTTCTTTCATTTTTCTTTGCATCATGTGCTGTTTGGGGACAATTTTTTTGAAGTGCCATCCTGCCTGACACTGCAGTGCCACTCCTAGATGGGCCAGGTGTTTGTGTCGGCCACTTGTGTCGCATAGCTTAGCCATTCAGCGACCTTGGTGCACCTCTTTTTTTCTTTGCATCATGTGCTGTTTGGGGACAATTTTTTTGAAGTGCCATCCTGCCTGACACTGCAGTGCCACTCCTAGATGGGCCAGGTGTTTGTGTCGGCCACTTGGGTCGCTTAGCTTAGTCATTCAGCGACCTCGGTGCAAATTTTAGGATTAAAAATAATATTGTAAGGTGTGAGGTGTTCAGAATAGACTGAAAATGAGTGGAAATTATGGTTATTGAGGTTAATAATACTATAGGATCAAAATGACCCCCAAATTCTATGATTGAAGCTGTTTTTGAGGGGTTTTTGTAAAAAACACCCGAATCCAAAACACACCCGAATCTGACAAAAAATTTTCAGGGAGGTTTTGCCAAAACGCGTCCGAATCCAAAACACGGCCGCGGAATCGAATCCAAAACCAAAACCTGAAAAATGTCCGGTGCACATCACTAATATATATATATATATATATATATATACATACATACACGCAGCCTTATATACATATATATATATATATATGTATATATATATATATATATATATATATATGTAACATTTATCTATTAACAGTTTCTTATTTAGCACAGCATATTCCATTGCGCTTTACAATTAGAACAACAGTAATAGAACAAAACTGGGTAAAAACAGATAGACATAGATGTATGAAGGTCCTGCTCGCAAGCTTACAATCTCTCTCTCTCTCTCTCTCTCTCTATATATATATATATATATATATAAATGCACTATATATTATATGATTTAAAAAAAGAAAAACCATATATGGGGGATATGATAGGTTATGCATTTGTAAATGTGCATAATGGACTGGACTTAAAGTGGTATTATTTTGATGGTAAAACCAGATTGGTTTTACCTTAAAAAATGGACACTTTTAATCTCAATAAAACTATACCTTTACAAACACATGCACAATTACATTCCCCCCATAGATTCTATTTTTCATACATTAAACTCTTGATGATATTGCTTTCTAGTTGATTTGTCTAGAATTTATTACATTTATATATACAATGGGCTCTATGCCCTAAGAGCACTTGTTGTCTGTTATTGGATTTTTTTTTTAGAGTATAACTGCACAATATATACTGTAATATAAAGCTTATGGTGACAGCTGTATGGCAAGTGTTCAAGCAAAACAATAATAAAAATAATCTAAAATGTTGATTGACTATAAATTCTTGCCTCAAAGAGAGAAAAGTCAACTGTTTATAGTGGGTTATTCGCAAACCAAAAAAGTTAGCAATTGGGCAAAACCATGTTCACTGCAGGTGGGGCAAATATGACATGTTCACAGAGAGTTAAGGCCCCCATCCACTAGGCCGACTTGTCTGAGCTGCATGTTGTATCAGATTTCTCTTGAACTCTCCCGGCAATCAGATCGGATCCTGGGCTTAAATTTTTACTAGATTCACTTCAGATATATCTGATGCGATCTATCATGTGCCGACAGAACGCATCAGATATATCTGATGCACACATGCTACATGTGATTGATCTGCTGCTGCTGCCACATCCTCATGGTAGGCGGGAGTGGCCAGGGAGATGCCAGTTAAGTGACACTTTAGATGCATCTGATGTGATACATCTGAAGTAAAAAAAAAACACTCCGATGCGCACCTGATTTCTTCAGATTCAGATAAATCCTTGGTGAAGCACCAAAAGATCTATAGTTCAGACATATCAGACACGGGACCGTGCATCGGATCGGAGGAGCTGTCCGATGTGAAACCTTCCATCAGATTTTTTGGTCAGATGCGTCGAAATCTGATGAAACGTGCCCAAATCGGACAAGTGGATGGGGGAATTAAGATTTGGCTGTGGTGTGCTCAAACTGAAATCTAAATTGCAGGTAAAAATAAAGCAGACAGTATTTACCATGCACAGAAACATTATAACCCACCCAAATCTAACTCTCTCTGCACATGATACATCTGCCCCACTAGAAGTGCAACATGGTTTTGCCTAATTGCTAACTTTTTTGGTTTGCTAACAACTTTGAATAATCCCCATAGTACATAATTTGAAAGTAGATTGTAATTTCTTACATGTATATTGTTAAGTGAACAATAAAGGACACGTCTAGCTAAAGGTTTCCCTGAGGACCTCCAAAAGCCTTCTAATTGATGGTTATAATTTAAAATAAATCAATACAGTTTTCCTGGTGTAACCTAATCAGTGCACCACACTGCAGACTAGTGGATCTCATCCTTCTATACAGAAATGTTGCTAATACTCATAACAAATAGATAATAAAGCTACTGTAACCCAATACTGTACTATCAAATCTCAGGAAACGCTCTGTCTGCAAATGTAAAGATATTAAATATCTCATTTGTCCTCTTTGCAGTTTTTCACATCATGAACATTAGATAGAAAATAATACATGTAGCTGAATAAGGTTATACAGTTACAGTCCCTCCCCCCTTGGAAGAAAAAACATTAATGATTGATAACAAACAGTCAACAATCTAATTTTAGTAAATGACCACTTCCATATTGTATTCAATACAATTTTGTGTACTGATTTCTTGTACATTTCAGAATGGCTACAAACCTTTCCAGCTCCCACTGTGACATAATACAATGAGATATGAATGACATTTGACAGATCATGACCTCTGTAGTGCTGGCTCATGTGTTGCTCATGTATGAATTAGTTTATCTATTGATATCCAGTTAGAATGCGTATGGCTGAAACATTGATACTTTAGAAAGAATTATCAAAATCTGCATCTAAGAATACAATTTTTATCTTCTAAAAAGACTTACTGGAGACTTTAGTATAAAACGTGCCTTTTACACTAATAAAACATGATTTTTTTAGTTTTATACTGAGGGACTTTTGTGGTCTTTGTTGCACACTGAAACTGTTTGCCAGGAATGCGACTGTATCCCCCATGATGGCTAACTAAGGAAGCCGCCAAAAGACAGTAAAGGTGGAGAAATGCGTTTTAGTGATACCAGCATATCCAGACACACATCTAACTTCCTAAATACTGGTGGACGGGATTTGGACCTCCTGATATGGCTCATCTTAAAAGGAATTAGCTACCAGAGCCAGGAGCAAGCAGCCCAGTATTCCCCAACAATGGAGGATGGACGTGGTAACTTGTTTTAAATATAATAGCATGGCCATGTTTTAAATACTGAAGGAATGAGCATAGATGCTATAAATAAGTGTTTGCATTGCAGACAAGGACTTCACCATACTACTAACAGATTGTAAATATGCCAAATAGTGTCTTGTTACAAACAACCATCCATGATTGAACAGACTGTTGATTACTAACTAACAATCCTATTGCAATATTGTGGATAAAACAAAGTCTTATTTTCCATCAAGAAACCTTTGGAACAACTGTGGATACAATAGTATCCTTTTCACACAGAAGCGCTTAAAGTATCTTAATTCCTGTATATGTTTGTATTGCAAAGGAATAACTATGTTGCAAGTGTGAAAACTATAGTTTGTAAGCTCTCACGAGCAGGGCCCTCTTCCCTCATGTGCTTATCCTTTGTCTTACTTTAATAATCTTCAACTGTACCACATCCAGCAGTCTACTGCCACCTGATACTTATTCCAGTGTCATCTGCTCATGTAACTATGTTTATTTACCCTGTACTTGTCCTATACTGTCATCAACTGTAAGTTGCTGTTTTCCTGTTTGATTATTTATGTACTCTGTAATTGGGCGCTGCAGAACCCTTGTGGCACCATATAAATAAAGGATAATAATAATATGGTCTCCTGATGAAGTCCGTAACGACGAAACGCGTTGGTCATGGCTTGCTTGCTGACGTAGACAGTTGGACGTCACCCGCTGTTCCCAGAGCCAGCGATCAGCTCCATCGGAGACACGCCGCTGACTGAGACATGCTGTTTTTGGGTGATCCCGATAGTGGAGCCGGCTAAGTGTGCCATTTTAAACTTACATGTATGTGAATGGTTATATAAAGAAAAGCATTTTTACCTTTTACTCACGAGTGCGCACTCCATTGTTTGCAAATTTTTATATATATATATATACATAGTAGAAAACACACTGCGGCACGTGTCAAATTATATTTCAAAACAGCAACATGAAAGCTTTGGAGCTTTCATGTTGCTGTTTTGAAATATAATTCAAAGCCGCAGTATGTTTTCTACTATGTACTATCATTGGATCTGAGGGCACCGGAAGGAGTGCGGTTGCTGGCAGAGCTGAATGCTCGGAGTCTAATCAGACTCCGCAAAGGGCCATGTGATGAGGAGTTGCTGCTGCTAAGCATGCACAGCAGCCCTTTGTCGGGATCAGGACCAGTGTGGCCATATTTGTACCTGGCAGGCCGGAGGAACAGGAAGCCTCTCTGCTCCCCCAGACTCCGGCAGCAATGAAGCTTGTTTATTACTGGCATCAGCGCCGCATCCAGCGCCGATGACCAGTTGGCGGGACTCTGGCTGTGGCGCCTTTATCGGAGCAGGCACCTTGAGCTCAAGCTCCACCGACGCCGCCCTCACTACGCCCCTGCTCCCAAGCCAGCGACAGGGTGAAAAATAAAGAAGAAGAAAAAAGCAAGCTATACCAAAATTAGAGGTGGGAATACTCTTGTGCAAAAGCAGAGGACTGATAAACTTCTCTTCTTGAATCCTATTGTTTTGGGAATTTTAGCACAGTAGTGTGGGCTTCAAAGGTTCTGTTTAGAGTGATGTAAGGGACAGGGTCGGACTGGCCCACAGGGGTTTACGGGAAACCCCCGGTGGGCCCCACTGTCTCAGGGTCCACTCCATCCTCTAGGGATCAGGTTCCAAACTGTGCACTTGTGTTATACTGTATGTACATGGTAGACATGTTGCACAAAACTATGTTGCATTTCAAGCCTTTGCAACCCCTCTGGGGGCTGGCCACACCCCTAGATATGGGACCCTATCACTGCATTCCCCTGGTGGGCTCTTCATGCCCCAGTCTGATGGTGGTAATGGAGTATGACTGCTTCATTTATGTACTTTCTTGAACATAAGGAATAAGATGTTTTAACTCCTGGCTAAAATACTAAGATGTGTCTACTGTGATAGGGAGACCTGCTTGTTAATGGTGGATGCAAACTCCAAAGCTGCAAAAGGGAAAATAGATGGATACCTACTCCAATATAAAAAAAATGTGGCCATTGCTTTTAGAGATGTGTGCAGACCCCCACGATCTGGCTTTGGTTCTAATTCATAATAGCATTTTGGTTTTGGCAAAATCAACATCAAGTGTTTTGTTTTGGATTTGGACTTCAGTTTGAATTAAAATCAATTAGAAAAAAAATGATAATCATTGATAAAAATCTATACATAGAGCTAAAATAATTAAATTTTTGCAATTCAAAACCTGAAATTCAGATTTAAATCTGAATTCCAAATCGTTGGAAGATTCAAACTTAGGACTCTGTTTAGAACGGATCTCCTCAAGGGATCAGAACTGAGTTTTGGTTTGGATTCAAATTTCTGGAGAGCTGAACAGTATACTGTATCTCTAATTACTTTAAGTTTACATGTTGACCCATTCAAACAGGTATTTATAAATTAAAGATTTAAACTACATTTGTACTTTCAATGCATGAGAGAATGATGCAGGCATTGAGACCTGTGGATAACAGTCAAATGAAATACATTTTCCCAGTTGGATGGTTTTTGGGACCAATGACAGTTGTATTGCACCTCAAAATGCCCTTAAAATGAATTCAGATTACTCCTGAGTTTCCATTTGTATCCTGTTACTGTATGTGAATTAAACGTTGCATTGTTTTCTACACCAATGAGTAAAAAAGCCAGGCAATAAAAACAAAATCTGGAGAAAGCTAGTCATTAGGTTAGGTAAGAATTCAATCACCTGTTCTTGTAACTTGATCATTTTCAGCTTGGCAAATGATTTCATTGCACACATCTACAGTATGTATGGAGAGAATGAGCAACCCTTTGTGTAGATTTGTATCTCTCCAGCTGATGAAAGTGTTTAACAAAGCAAAAGTAATTTGATTATCCACAGTTCACTTACTCTGCTTTATACACAGTCCACTTGCTTCAAATATTTAACAGTTTGGCATGGGAATGATTTTTGAAAGATATCTTTGATATACTGTAGCTCATTCTCTTGTAATTCATATACAGTGTGTTGTGTTCTATTATATTACCAAGATTAATTTATTTCAAAATGATTACTATTTATTTATATCATAAAAGGATACTTAATCAATGTATTATACAGTACCTTAAGCCCAGTACTCACGGGCCGATCAAGGAGAGATGCGTGCTGAGCGAACCGCTCAGCACACATCTCTCCTGCCGCTCAGCACAGCGCGATCTGTGCTGAGCGTGCGGGGGGAGACGGGGGGGCCGCTCACTTCACCCAGCGGGTGAAGTGAGCGACCCGCTAGATTGGCCTGCATGCAGGCCAATCTAGCAGCGGCGATAGCGATGTGCGGGGCCGCGCATCGCTATCGCCGAGGGGGCTATACACGGAGCGATCCTGCCGATATTCTAAGCAATCTAGTCAGATTGCTTAGAATATCGCTCTGTGAGTACCCCCCTTTAGAGAAACACACCAATATCTACAGTAACTGATATGTCAAAGTACTGTATTTCACAATCATGTTGAAATAACTATTGATGTAGACAATAGTGCGGTCAGAACCACTGGCGTATATATAATGGGTGCAGTGTGTGTGGTGAACACGGGCCCCTGGGTCCAGAGGGGGCCCACACCGCACACACTGCACCCATGTCTTCTATACTTACCTTTCCGGCGTCCATCGGCGACTATGTGGGGGCCCCCTCCTCTCCCGTAGCAGTCACCGCCGCTGCTAGTGCAATGAGCGCTAGAGGCTTTGGCACAGTGCCAGAGTCTACAGCGCATGTGCAGGACTCCGGAAAAATGGTGACGGCTACGGGAGCGGAGGGGACCCACACATGGAGTCTGCACATGGGTCCCCTCCTCTCTAGAAATGCCGCTGGTCAGAACTACCCACTATTCAACCTTGGTACTAAACTGCATCCTTTATTGGCTCAAGTGCTTTTTGGACACATGTTTTATGGGCACATACTGTAAGATACAGCAATTTAAGGGTCTATTTGATGCAAAACCCCCAATGCAGTAGTTTCTTTCTCCTCACTGGCAGAGTAACTCCGCCAAGAAGTTCCTATAGTGTGCGTTTCTGAAGTCAGTGGCAACGCATATGCTTTAACTTTTAAAATAAAAGGCCTCCTCAGATCCACAAGTCCTCCCATAGACGAGTATAGGGTAATGTCATAACAAGATGGTAATACCCAGTAACAAAAAGCAAAGCTTTACACTGCTTACTAAACTGCAATAGGCTTCCATCCCCATACAGGTCTATGGGGTATGAGGTAAGCAGTAGCACCCCAGAAAAATCTCAAATAACCCCTTAATATCCTGTAAAAC
The DNA here is from genome assembly GCF_028390025.1 of Pseudophryne corroboree. NCBI lineage: Eukaryota > Metazoa > Chordata > Amphibia > Anura > Myobatrachidae > Pseudophryne > Pseudophryne corroboree. Next base: position 844,049,037 of record NC_086445.1, read on the forward strand.
TATATGGTTAGACATGAGGGTGGACTCTCCGTGCTGGACATTGTCATGTAGTGTTTATGAAGCACAACTAGATATGATGTGCACAGTATTTATCTTATTGTCATTGAACACATCTTAAATATTTATGTGTTCATCGTACTGTAAGAGGAATTTTATTCCTTTTAAGAGTTCACTTGGGACTTGGGAATATATTACACTTATAGTATCTACTCTCCAACAAGTGCTGGGAGACTCCCAATTTTTCATGCAGTCCCAAGAACCCACGGGAGAGTGGGCAGCACTCCCGCATCCCACCCACTTCCTAGTGAAGCAAGCAGTACGATGACAATCTACGGAGAATTACAGTGCAGTTATGGAAGGAGCGGGGCTTAATGATGGGATTTTTCATCATTAAGCCCTGCCCCTCCTCACAAACCAGCAAATCACAGCTTTTTGGGGGTGGGGCTTAGTGACTGACATCCTATCCCCAAACCCCTGAAGGTGCAAAAAGATTTTAAAAGATGGCAAGAATAGAATAAATGCAAGGACCACAATACACAGAGGAAGAGTTGGTAGCTCACTGGATATCAATAGTAAATTAAATTAAATAAAAAATGTGGGCGCTTAGTGGGGGTGGTCTATAAGAAACACACACTTAGCTACTGACATAGCAAAGAGGATTTGTACTCCTCCAAACAAATGTATACAAAGAGAATGGTAAAAGCCTGTGGAGCAAAGATACTGTACGCTGTTATTTCTTAGTGCTTAATTTCTACAGTCTAACACAGTGGCAGCCAGTGGTAATTCGATCCCAGACTCACCAATCTCACTTGAGGAACTCCAGCTCAAGGAGGTAGGGATGCATTGTGTAAACGGCTCAGGACTAGGGATGAACATTGGAAACAAATGGTTGGAAATGATCAACGGGCCTGATTCATGTTTGTAAGCAAAGCAAAAAAAGGAAGTAACTCTGTATGCTGAACAAACCATGTTGGAATGCTATGGGAGCAAATGCATTTATATATTTTTCTGTTCAGGATAAATACTGGCTGCTTTTACCATTTATCCCACAATGTTAGACATCTTTATTTTTAAGCTGCACTTTACATTTCAGTTTAGACACACCCTACCCAAATCTAAATCTCTCTGCACTTGTTACATCTGCCCAACAGGCTGTGCAACATGGTTTTGCCCAGTTGCTTGCTTTTTCACTTTGCTTACAAACAATGTTCTGAATCAGATATAAATTCCTTAAGTGGTTGCCACCATTACATGCTTATTTCCAATGGTTGCACAACAATTGTTGACATCACCTTGCAGGAAAGAGACACTTGGGTGTCTGCATTAGCGGTCTATTGTGCAAACCTCAGCTTTTTCTCTTTACGCTCCATGCTAACCTGGTCAGTAGGTCTACACTGTGAAACAAACAAACAAACAAACAAACAAACCTGCTTTTGCAAACTGAGAGGAGAAATATGGAAGAGATGTAATAATAGATATATAACTTTGGAGCATAGTTACCAAATTGTTTTTGTGGAAATCCCCAAATGCCTATCCTGACGGATGAGTAGTGTGACTAGTGAGGTGCGGTGAGGTGAATAGTTGGGTAGGTAATTGCTAGTATCATAGCTAGAGTTACACACACATATGATTCGGTGGTGAGTTTTGACTATAAAAATGATTAGAATAATACAAAGATGATATCTATAATAAAACAATGATATTTAAATGTTCCAAATATCATCTAAAATTATTCTAATTATACCCCTTTCACACTGCCAATGCCGGATCCCACCCGGGAATTGGAAGCGGGTCCTTCCCGGGTGGGATCCAGCATTGGCAGCTGCTGCTGGCTTCCCCGACCCGGTAATAAGCCGGGCGGGTTGCCATAGCAGCGAGGGGCGGAGCCGGCGGCAGGGGCGGAGGTGGAGGCGGCGCTGGGAGATGAGCTCATCTCCGCGCCACCTCTCCCTATCTAGTAAACAGGTCCCGGGTCGCATTGACCCAGGAGCCCGTTTACACAGCCACTGACTCGGTATTCAACCCGGGTATAACACTGCTTTATACCTGGGTTGAATTGCCGGGTCAGGCGACCCGCGATTTCAGCAATGCCCCTTTCACAACGCACGCCGACCCGTGTCGACCCGGCAATATGCCGGGTCGATACCGGGTTATTTGTGCGGTGTGAAAGGGGTTTAATTAATTTTATAGTCAAAACTCTGGAGTACACTGGAGTGTGACGGGTATACAAGTGCACTTCGCTCGCCAAACCTTATCACGGTAACTATAACTTTGCTTCAAACCATTCACCAGGACAGAGCATTCTCTGAAGCTCAGTCCCGACACCTCTACAATGGTAATTGCAGTTGGTCACTTGCATAACTATAGTACATTGCGATTAGGGGTGATATATTTACACCACAACCACATTTTATATGCACATTGTGGTAAATTAGTCGATATCAAGCTCTAAGGAGAATGTTCAGTTTTGAAAACCATTAGCTTAAAATGTTTACCCTATGTATGACTATGCACCTCATATACGTTTAGTAAGTTATGTACTACTGAATGTATAATTGGGGACAAAAGACTTTGCTTATACAGTAGGAACTTCTGGACTCAAAAGTTGCTTTAGCTACATCCATTTAATTCTACATAATAGCATCCATTTTCAGCAAATAATTTTCATGTACATACAATGTATATCCTAAATATCTGTATTGTCACTAGATTTAACCATATAATTTATAATTTTTAAGAATATTGATCTTATCGCTGCTGATGTTTATTTAGCCCATTTAACTTGACAGTAATTTATTTACTTAACTGGCCTTATAAGGTACACTAAAAATATTATACAGTAGGTTATGAACAAAAATATGCCAGGAGATTAGATAGATAGATAGATAGATAGATAGATAGATAGATAGATAGATAGATAGATAGATAGATCACATTATTTTATTTTACTTGGGGAAAAAAATCTGTTGTAGAAATTCAATCAAAGCCAGATGAGCAAAAAGAGGCAATGTTGTGTGATTCCCAAAAATCAATACCTTTCAAGAAGATATCTCTGCAATGCCACTGTAAGTCAGATAATAGTCACTCTGCAGAACTAAAATAAAGTGCATTGAAAAGTGACATTAACGACCCTTTTGCTACTGAATGGATGGCATCTCGCCATTGCTAGAATTACATTAAAGGGTTTTAGCAAGTGATTACCTAGCTGCAGTTTTCTCACAAATGTAAATAAAACGCCAGGGGTTAACTACTGTATTTGCTGCATTTGTCAACCTTTATTTGACATGTAACCTCTTGTGATGGTGAATGTCTATTAAGTACACCTTTAAATGTATTAGCTCATACTTAGTACTTCCTAATATGTGGTAATATATATATAAAGTGCCCTTTGATCTGGGTAAATGTGTAACAATCCCCTACTTACAGTATGCTTTTTTATAAAAAAAAAAAAAAATTATTCTGATAAATTCTGTATAATTCATACCTCCCAACCAGGGACATTTTAAGAGAGGAGGGGACCCACGTACAACCTTAATTGTGGGTCCCCTCTTCTCCGGCAACAAGTAGACTCTAGTATAATTTTTAATTGTAGCTTGTCTGTCTCCCATTGCTGCGTAGCCACATGTTCCAGACAAACCTTGAAGTTGTTTAATACTAGCTGTTCTACCTGTTCTGTGCACGGGAGTTTCTGATTTTCACGGTTGTAAATATAAATGAGTGTTAAAAATTTGGTAAATCTATAGAGCTGTAAATTTGAGACATCTCAGTGTTAGTAAATATAATCCATGGTTCTTGGCGTTACCCGAGGAGCACCTGTAGCAGATACGGTAAAAAGTGACAGTACCATTTTTGTAATTTATTAAATTCTACACACTGGAGGTGCAATCCAAATTTTGATCCGATTGTCCATTTATGCATTATTACTGTTCACGCAACGCAAGCCACACATCGGTAATGACGTCACTATGTCAACCCTCTTTTCATCCCCTTAGGGGAGGTTTATTAAATTTCTAATTACGTAGTTTTCCTAGTTCCCACCTGAAGAATACCTATGTTAAATTTCAGCTTCCTAACATATTGGGAAGTAAGAGAATAAGGGGGACATGTACTAAGCAGTGATAAATGTGGAGAAGTGACTGAGCCAGTGGAGAAGTTGCCCATGGCAACCAATCAGCATTGACCTAAGATTTATAATTTGCATACTATAAAAATGTACAGAGCAGCTGATTGGTTGCCATGGGCAACTTCTCCACTGGCTCACTTCTCCACTTTTATCACTGCTTAGTACATGTCCGCATTAGTGATGAGTCAGTCAGTCAGTCAGTGAGGGAGGGCTTTCGCATTTATATATATATTTCAGCATTTATTTTTCATGAATAATTTGCTACAAAGCAGGTGCAGTGTTTGTACTTATGGGGTATATATACTAGAGATGTGCACTTGAAATTTTTCGGGTTTTGTGTTTTGGTTTTGGGTTCGGTTCCGCGGCCGTGTTTTGGGTTCGACCGCATTTTGGCAAAACCTCACCGAATTTTTTATGTCGGATTCGGGTGTGTTTTGGATTCGGGTGTTTTTTTCAAAAAACACTAAAAAAACAGCTTAAATCATAGAATTTGGGGGTCATTTTGTTCCCAAAGTATTATTAACCTCAAAAACCATAATTTCCACTCATTTTCAGTCTATTCTGAATACCTCACACCTCGCAATATTATTTTTAGTCCTAAAATTTGCACCGAGGTCGCTGGATGACTAAGCTAAGCGACCCTAGTGGCCGACACAAACACCTGGCCCATCTAGGAGTGGCACTGCAGTGTCACGCAGGATGGCCCTTCCAAAAAACACTCCCCAAACAGCACATGACGCAAAGAAAAAAAGAGGCGCAATGAGGTAGCTGTGTGAGTAAGATAAGCGACCCTAGTGGCCGACACAAACACCTGGCCCATCTAGGAGTGGCACTGCAGTGTCACGCAGGATGGCCCTTCCAAAAAACACTCCCCAAACAGCACATGACGCAAAGAAAAAAAGAGGCGCAATGAGGTAGCTGTGTGAGTAAGATAAGCGACCCTAGTGGCCGACACAAACACCTGGCCCATCTAGGAGTGGCACTGCAGTGTCACGCAGGATGGCCCTTCCAAAAAACACTCCCCAAACAGCACATGACGCAAATAAAAATGAAAGAAAAAAGAGGTGCAAGATGGAATTGTCCTTGGGCCCTCCCACCCACCCTTATGTTGTATAAACAGGACATGCACACTTTAACAAACCCATCATTTCAACGACAGGGTCTGCCACACGACTGTGACTGAAATGACTGGTTGGTTTGGGCCCCCACCAAAAAAGAAGCAATCAATCTCTCCTTGCACAAACTGACTCTACAGAGGCAAGATGTCCACCTCCTCCTCATCGTCCAATTCCTCACCCCTTTCACTGTCTACATCCCCCTCCTCACAGATTATTAATTCGTCCCCACTGGAATCCACCATCTCAGGTCCCTGTGTACTTTCTGGAGGCAATTGTTGGTGAATGTATCCACGGAGGAATTGATTATAATTCATTTTGATGAACATCATCTTCTCCACATTTTCTGGAAGTAACCTCGTATGCTGATTGCTGACAAGGTGAGTGGCTGCACTAAACACTCTTTCGGAGTACACACTGGAGGGGGGGCAACTTAGGTAAAATAAAGCCAGTTTGTGCAAGGGCCTCCAAATTGCCTCTTTTTCCTGCCAGTATACGTACAGACTGTATGACATGCCTACTTGGATGCGGTCACTCATATAATCCTCCACCATTCTTTCAATGGTGACAGAATCATATGCAGTGACAGTAGACGACATGTCAGTAATCGTTGGCAGGTCCTTCAGTCCGGACCAGATGTCAGCACTCGCTCCAGACTGCCCTGCATCACCACCAGTGGGTGGGCTCGGAATTCTTAGCCTTTTCCTCACATCCCCAGTTGCGGGAGAATGTGAAGGAGGAGCTGTTGACGGGTCACGTTCCGCTTGACTGGACAATTTTCTCACCAGCAGGTCTTTGAACCTCTGCAGACTTGTGTCTGCCGGAAAGAGAGATACAATGTATGTTTTGAATCTAGGATCGAGCACGGTGGCCAAAATGTAGTGCTCTGATTTCAACAGATTGACCACCCGTGAATCCTGGTTAAGCGAATTACGGGCTCCATCCACAAGTCCCACATGCCTAGCGGAATCGCTCCATTTTAGCTCCTCCTTCAATCTCTCCAGCTTCTTCTGCAAAAACCTGATGAGGGGAATAACCTGACTCAGGCTGGCAGTGTCTGAACTGACTTCACGTGTGGCAAGTTCAAAGGGTTGCAGAACCTTGCACAACGTTGAAATCATTCTCCACTGTGCTTGAGTCAGGTGCATTCCCCTCCTTTGCCTATATCGTAGGCAGATGTATAGGCTTGAATGGCCTTTTGCTGCTCCTCCATCCTCTGAAGCATATAGAGGGTTGAATTCCACCTCGTTACCACCTCTTGCTTCAGATGATGGCAGGGCAGGTTCAGGAGTGTTTGCTGGTGCTCCAGTCTTCGGCACGCGGTGGCTGAATGCTGAAAGTGGCCCGCAATTCTTCGAGCCACCGACAGCATCTCTTGCATGCCCCTGTCGTTTTTTAAATAATTCTGCACCACCAAATTCAATGTATGCGCAAAACATATGACGTGCTGGAATTTGCCCACATGTAATGCACGCACAATATTGGTGGCGTTGTCCGATGTCACAAATCCACAGGAGAGTCCAATTGGGGTAAGCCATTCTGCGATGATGTTCCTCAGTTTCTGTAAGAGGTTGTCAGCTGTGTGCCTCTTATGGAAAGTGGTGATACAAAGCGTAGCCTGCCTAGGAATGAGTTGGCGTTTGCGAGATGCTGCTACTGGTGCCGCCGCTGCTGTTCTTGCTGCAGGAGGCAATACATCTACCCAGTGGGCTGTCACAGTCATATAGTCCTGAGTCTGCCCTGCTCCACTTGTCCACATGTCCATGGTTAAGTGGACATTGGGTACAACTGCATTTTTTAGGACACTGGAGACTCTTTTTCTGAGGTCTGTGTACATTCTCGGTATCGCCTGCCTAGAGAAGTGGAACCTAGATGGTATTTGGTACCGGGGACACACTAACTCAATAAATTGTCTAATTCCCTGTGAATTAACAGTGGATACCGGACACACGTTTAACACCACCACAGCTGCCAAGGCCTGAGTTATCTGCTTTGTAGCAGGATGACTACTGTGATATTTCATCTTCCTCGCAAAGGACTGTTGGACAGTCAATTGCTTACTGGAAGTAGTACAAGTGGTCTTCCGACTTTCCCTCTGGGATGACAATCGACTCCCAGTAGCAACAACAGCAGTGCCAGCAGCAGTAGGCGTTACACTCAAGGATGCATCGTAGGAATCCCAGGCAGGAGAGGACTTGTCAGACTTACCAGTGACATGGTCTGCAGGACTATTTGCTTTCCTGTCTAAGGAGGAAATTGACACTGAGGGAGTTGGTGGTGTGGTTTGCAGGAGCTTGGTTACAAGAGGAAGGGATTTAGTTTCAGTTGACTGCTTCCGCTGTCACCCAAAGTTTTTAAACTTGTCAATGACTTCTGATGAATGCGCTCCAGGTGACATATAAGGGAGGATGTTCCTAGGTGGTTAACGTCCTTACCCCTACTTATTACAGCTTGACAAAGGCAACACACGGCTTGACACCTGTTGTCCGCATTTCTGTTAAAATAATTCCACACCGAAGAGGTGATTTTTTTTTTAAATTTGACCAGGCATGTCAATAGCCATATTTGTCCCACAGACAATAGGTGTCTCCCCGAGTGCCTGACTTAAACAAACCACCTCACCATCAGAATCCCCCTTGTCAATTTCCTCCTCAGCGCCAGCAACACCCATATCCTCATCCTGGTGTACTTCAACAGTGACATCTTCAATTTGACTATCAGGAACTGGACTGCGGGTGCTCCTTCCAGCACTTGCAAATGGTGGAAGGCGCCACCTCTTCCCGTCCAGTGTTGGGAAGGTCAGGCATCGCAACCGACACAATTGGACTCTCCTTGGAGATTTGTGATTTAGAAGAACGCACAGTTCTTTTCTGTGCTTTTGCCAGCTTAAGTCTTTTAATTTTTGTAGCGAGAGGATGAGTGCTTCCATCGTCATGTGAATCTGAACCACTAGCCATGAACATAGGCCAGGGCCTCAGCCGTTCCTTGCCACTCCGTGTCGTAAATGGCATATTGGCAAGTTTACGTTTCTAATCAGACGCTTTTAATTTTGATTTTTGGGTCATTTTACTGAACGTTTGTGTTTTGGATTTTACATGCTCTCTACTATGACATTGGGCATCGGCCTTGGCAGACGATGTTGATGGCATTTCATCATCTTGGCCATGACTAGTGGCAGCAGCTTCAGCCTGAGGTGGAAGTGGATCTTGATCTTTCCCTATTTTACCCTCCACATTTTTGTTCTCCATTTTTTAATGTGTGGAATTACTGTATATGCCAGTAAATCAATAGCAATGGCCTACTGTACCGTACTGCTATATATATATATAATGGTGGTCAGCAAAATTCTGCACTGTCCTCCTACTATATACTGCGCACAACTAAAATGCAGCACAGGTATGGATGGATAGTATACTAGACAACACAGAGGTAGAGCAATGGACTACTGTACCGTACTGCTATAAATATACTGGTGGTCAGCAAAATTCTGCACTGTCCTCCTACTATATACTGCGCACAACTAAAATGCAGCACAGGTATGGATGGATAGTATACTAGACAACACAGAGGTAGAGCAATGGACTACTGTACCGTACTGCTATATATATACTGGTGGTCAGCAAAATTCTGCACTGTCCTCCTACTATATACTGCACACAACTACAATGCAGCACAGGTATGGATGGATAGTATACTTGATGACACAGAGGTAGAGCAATGGACTACTGTACCGTACTGCTATATATATACTGGTAGTCAGCAAAATTCTGCACTGTCCTCCTACTATATACTACAATGCAGCACAGATATGGAGCGTTTTTCAGGCAGAGAACGTAGATATTTGTAGCACACTGAGCACAGATATTTGAAGCACACTGAGCACAGATATTTGCAGCGCACTGAACACAGAAACTGAGAGAATGCAGCCACATCCTCTCGCTATCATCTACAATGCACGAGTGAAAATGGCGGCGACGCGCGGCTCCTTTTATAGAATACGAATCTCGCGAGAATCTGATATCGGGATGATGACGTTCGGGTGCGCTCAGGTTAACCGAGCAATGCGGAAAGATCCGAGGCTGCCTCGGAACCGTGTAAAATGGGTGAAGTTCGGGGGATTCGGATCTCGAGGAACCGAACCCGCTCATCTCTAAGTAAGAGTGCTGTTAAATTGTGACATTTACCAAGCTATGGAAAGCATTCATATTGCAAGACAGTCCCCTAAGTAGTGTGCTACCCACTATGACGCACTATTACTCCAACACACCCACTCACCCTAAAAATACCCTTACAATAAATGCTGCATGCACCTGTTGGAAAAAATGTACTTGCTCTTAGAAAGGCAAGGTAATTCCTTGGGATCGGTATTGTCATAACTACAGTCAATAGGGACAGTTAGGTGGTATAAAATGTTATTTTTTTTACACTGCTGTTAACCCTTCCCAATTTGTAAATGTATTAAAGAGGATCTGAGAAATCAAAATGCACTACAGTAATTTAAAGTTACAGTGTATCTAAATTGAGTCTCTTGTGACAGGTACAGAATATGTTTGCATGTATACAGTTGCAATCAATAAAAATCCCAGCAATGGCAAGGTCACACTTCAGTGAGTCCACTGTCAAAACACTGCATGCAGCGTCTGACAGCAGAATCATTCTGGTGTGAAAGGTTACAGTGTTTACAATTCAGTTTCTTTCCAAGCTTTATTTTTTTTCAAACCAAAAGAAAACAATATACAGTACGCAAAGCAATGATGCAGCTGATAACCAAACATGTAAAGCAGTGGTGGGCTGGGTCAGGGGGCAGAGTGCCAGATGTACCCCGGACCAGTCCCTTTTTTTACTGCCTTGGGCCACCTGCAGGCAATTACATACAGCGTTACTGTCCATCTTGTGCTGATTATCGCTAGACATCTGGCAGAGGACCAGAGGCAGCACGCATGCATTGGTTACCCTGCCCCCTGTGTATGCCTCTCTTGCTGCTTTATCTCTCCCAGCCAGTCCTCATTCTTCTTCTTCACAGGCATAGCCATGTTATTGACTGACACAGCCGCTGCTATAGAAGACTGGAAGCCTGCAAGCCCACACTGTGACTACACACCAGGGGGTACATTTACTAAGGTGGGAGTTTTTTTTAGAACTGGTGATGTTGCCTATAGAAACCAATCAGATTCTATCTATTATCTTCTTGAAGCAGCTTGATAAATGTTAAGTAGAATCTGATTGGTTGCTATGGGCAACATCACTAGTTCTAAAAAAAACTCCCACCTTAGTAAATTTACCCCCAGGTATTTCCTCATTTGGTCCTCTTGGATGATTTTTGGGACAAGAGCCGCAATAATTTGGATGCTTAGTGGGACTTGGTAATGTAACCATGGCCTGTCTGTGCACATTGGGGGTTATTCCGAGTTGTTCGCTCGTTGCCGAATTTCGCTATATTGCGATTAGTCGCTTACTGCGCATGCGCAAGGTTCGCAGAGCGCATGCGCTTAGTTATTTTACACAAAAGTTAGGTATTTTACTCACGGCATAACAAGGTTTTTTCATCATTCTGGTGATCGTACTGTGATTGACAGGAAGTGGGTGTTTCTGGGCAGAAACTGTCCGTTTTATGGGCGTGTGCGAAAAAACGCTGGCGTTTCTGGGAAAAACGTGGGAGTTTCTAAAGAAACGGGGGAGTGTCTGGGTGAACGCTGGGTGTGTTTGTGACGTCAAACCAGGAACAAAACTGACTGAACTGATCGCAATGGCTGAGTAAGTCTCGAGCTACTCAGAAACTGCTAAGAAATTTCAATTTGCAATTCTGCTAATCTTTCGTTCGCAATTCTGCTATGCTAAGATACACTCCCAGAGGGCGGCGGCTTAGCGTGTGCAATGCTGCTAAAAGCAGCTAGCGAGCGAACAACTCGGAATGAGGGCCATTATCAACAGTGTAGCCCACACTGAGCACTGTATAAGTGATTGATTAAGGAATGCTATAGAGTGCAGATGCAACTCGTTTGTGAGGTGCATCCAATCCGGATGTGCAGACTGCAACCCAGGGCTGTAAGTAGGGTGTTGCAGCTGGTTAGGTCATCCTGTGGGTGGAACCAGCCACTGCTGCAATTTGTTTGTGCCTACTGTCCATTGCAATGTATGATAGTAGTGGTGAGCCTGGCTCCTTCCCTTCTACTAATAAAAAATTACTGCGTAAAGTAACTGTCCTGAGCTCTGGTCATAAACACATGGGTTGGATATGAAATGCCAGCTGTCAGGATGCTGATGGTCAAGAGACCAACAGTCGCATCCCGGCAGCCGAAATTCCGACAGGGTTTGGTAACTGTCGTATACTTCCCTAATCCTCCCATTAAGGTGCCCTAACCCTCCCCCTGCAGCCTAACCCTAACCTCCATGGGTGGTGCCTAAACCGAACTCCCCGCACAACAAACCTAACACTCCCCTCCCCGCACCCTAACCTGAAGTCCCCGAGGGGTTGCCTACATGTACCCCCCCCCCCACCCCTGGCGTAGTACTTACCCATCCCACTGTCTGTACATTTGGGATCCCAGTGTTTGGGATTCTGGTGTCAGTGTCTAGTTCCCTTTCTGGATTCTGACGTTGGGCTTCCGTTGTGTGTTGGGATTCCGGCACCTGTATCTTGTGCGCCAGGATACTGTCTGTCATTATAATAACCATATCCCAAACACACAGCCGCTCTCCTGTTTCTCCTCAGCTGCTGTATGCATGTTGCCGCCTACAGTGGGAGTGTATATTCGCTGTGCAAGTGTGCAATGCTATGTGTACGCCAGAACACTCCCAGTAAATGGTCAGTTACCACCTACAAACAGCTTCCTCCTTTCAATCACCTAGCGAACGTCCTTGTGAATGGATCTTTCGCACCATCCCATCGCTGACCGCCGATCCCCGTTGTTGTTGTCAATGCGCATGCGCATTGTGGTTTATATGTATGCGCTGTTATGACCTGATCACTCACTGTGTAAAAATGCACAGCAGCAATCAAATCTGAATTACCCCTTCTATCACTACCTCCCTGCTCACAACCTGACCATTTTGGGGAGAGTGCCTCATAAAAAGATCTGTAGCGCTAAACTGCCTCCCCGTACCATCAGAAAACGGTATCCATTCTTTAGGTCAACAGTCATTAGGTCGACCACTATTGGTCGACTTGCAATGGTCATTCGGTCGACATGGTCACTAGGTTCACATGACAAAGGTTGACAGTAGAAAAGATCAATATGATTTTTTCACTCTTTTTTTTTTAATTTTTTTAAACTTTTTCATACTTTACAATCCACATGGACTACGATTGGGAATAGTAACCTTGCCCGAAGTCGCTCGCCATGCGAGGGGAAATGGTGCACTAATTGGGGTTCCTGGTCACTTTACGAAGAAAACAACACCACATTTTTTTTAAAACCTCATGTCTATGTTTACCTAATGACCGTGTCAACCTATTTCAGGTGTCAACCTAGTCACTGTTGACCGATAGTGGTCGACCTAATGACTGTCGACTTAGTTACTGTCAACCCAATGATCCACACCCCAGGAAAAGGCTGCAGGGTAAGCTATGGACAGTGTCCTGTCAGCACATGGCGAACAGACGGGAGGCCAATATACTAGTTTAAAGAGTATAACCGTTGTTGTGTGTTTTGTATTATTCTACATTTAATATGCTTTACATTCATTCATAATCATATATAATTAATATTACAACTTTCACATGTTTCCACAATTGTAGTTATTTGTACATTCTTGATGTACAGTATATAGCACTTTCTTTTGTTCACACATTTCAAATCAAACATTTCCTATTTTGATATTAAAACCTGCTTAGAATAACACACAGGAGCACTTAGATTATTTACAGAGTTAATTTAAGATGATGGCAATTTAATACTGTGTGAGATAATGTGATTTGCATGATACTATGGTGTTTCATAATGTGAGTAAGGTGCTCTGCAGCATAACATGTGTATTGGGTACTACTGAGTGGAATAATAGGCCTCATTTAGGTGCGGGTGTTCTTGCTGCTGCTGTTGCCCTTTGCAATTGTGAGTATATGCTAATGTGGGCAGAAGTTAACCTGAGATAAGGGATGCCTACTACTATCTCATAATTTCCATCTGACAGCAAATAATTGCTGATATATCGGTACCATCGTACACATATCGGGTCATGTTGCAGAGTCTGAGACAGCGACCTTGGTGCGCCTCTTTTTTTCTTTGCATCATGTGCTGTTTGGGGACTATTTTTTTGAAGTGCCATCCTGCCTGACACTGCAGTGCCACTCCTAGATGGGCCAGGTGTTTGTGTCGGCCACTTTTGTCGCTTAGCTTAGTCACACAGCGACCTTGGTGCGCCTCTTTTTTTCTTTGCATCATGTGCTGTTTGGGGACTATTTTTTTGAAGTGCCATCCTGTCTGACACTGCAGTGCCACTCCTAGATGGGCCAGGTGTTTGTGTCGGCCACTTGTGTCGCTTAGCTTAGCCATCCAGCGACCTCGGTGTAAATTTTAGGACTAAAAATAATATTGTGAGGTGTTCAGAATAGACTGGAAATGAGTGGAAATTATGGTTATTGAGGTTAATAATACTATGGGATCAAAATGACCCCCAAATTCTATGATTTAAGCTGTATTTTAGGGTTTTCTGTAAAAAACACCCGAATCCAAAACACACCCGAATCCGACAAAAAAATTTCGGTGAGGTTTTGCCAAAACGCGTCCGAATCCAAAACACGGCCGCAGAACCAAATCCAAAACCAAAACACAAAACCCGAAAAATGTCCGGTACACATCACTACAGATAACCATAGAAGAGTTATCCATGGGGTGTGGGAACAAGATAAAATCAACGGGTAATGGCCCTCATTCCAAGTTGATCGCTCGCTAGCTACTTTTATCAGCCTTGCAAACGCATAGTTGCCACCCATGGGGGAGAGTATTTTAGCATTGCAAGAGTGTGAACGCCTGTGCAGCAGTGCGGCTGCAAACACATTTTGTGCAGAACAAGACCAGCCCTGTAGTTACTTATTCTGTGCAATGATTGCTGCGAAGAGTGACACAGTAATGATGTCAGATACCCGCCCAGCAAATGCCCGGCCACGCCTGCATTTTTCCAAACACTACCAGAAAACGGTCAGTTGACACCCAGAAACTCCTACTTCCTGTCAATCTCCTTGCGTCCACCAGTGCGACGGAAAGCATCGCTAGAACCTGTGCAAAACCACGATGCTCATTGTACCCGTACACCGTGCGTGCACATTGCGGTGCATACGCATGCGCAGTTTTGCCATTTTTTTAGATGAACGCTACGCAGCGAACAACAGCAGCTAGCGATCAACTCGGAATGAGGGCCAATATGTCTCAGTCTGAGAGAAAAGATTTGGAGCTTATAAGTAAACAGGATGAAATATTCCAGCTTTATAACAGGTCAGGCGGGAGAGATCATTCATCAGGAACACAGGTGTATGCAGCAGACTGCAAGACTCCTGTCTCACATAAGTCATGCAGAGAACATTAACTCAATAAACTAACATAGGCATAAGAGGCAGTAGGGTATTGAATGAAGGAACCCTTTCAGGCATTCGCTGTGGGTACATCAGATATGTCAGAGTGATTCGGTCGGTTAGGAGTAGGAACAGGACCCACTCAATGGACCTGCTCGATAACTAGATCCTGACAGTCTTGCTCAATACCCAGTATGGACGGGAGGGTAACTCGTACAAAATGGGCTAATGCTGTGTCTTTCACAGATTCTGGTTATCCTACCAGCCTTATATAATTTCTCCTTGACCAGTTCTCGATGTCATCTAATTTATTCCAAATTTGATAATTCTCAGATGTCAGTGCTTTTACAGAATGATGTAGCCCTTCTATGTGATGTGAAGCAGCATGCAGTTGAGATTCAGTAATAGTGACATGCTGTGTGAGCTGCTGCAGCTGATGTGTGATATCTGACACAGCCTGGGAGAGAAGGGGGGTCATAGTGGCCCTAATAGCCTCCACTACATCCCCATATGTCACAGGGGCACCTGGTGAGCAGCATACCTGGGAGGAAGGAGTCCCTGTGGCTTCAGCAGCCTTTTTCTTGGATGCAGGGAAGAGGTGGTCAGTGCCAGCATCCAGCACCATATTGCCAGCGGCGCTTCTCCTGCCCCACTGAGGCGCCAGAGGGAGGCTGAGGGGCCATGGTCACGGGTGTCACAAAGCAATCCATGGCGATCGCGGAGGCAGCAGATCCTGTCCCGGGAGCTGTGGAGGCTGAGAACAGTTTATAAAAGGTGGGTCAGCGAGCTTGCGGGGACAGAGCTCTCACTGCGTGCTCCCAATCCCATGAAGACCGGAACCGGAAGTCATCTGTACCTAAATTTAAGGCTATGGCCATTCCAATAAGTCTCTGAAGGGCACTGAGCTCAGGGAAATCCCAGGACTTTGTATTCAGTAGCATTTTGTTGCCTTTGTTTCCCCGGCTTCAGAGAGGGGCAGGAGGCATCCCCACACATTGAAGTGTTTGGCATTTGAGGAAAGTGATAACTTGTGCTCTTTATTTGCTAGAGGTTATTTTTTCTTTGCATAACTTGCAACCCTATATTCTGCTAATTTAGCAATAATGTAAATTGAGAAGGTGTACAAAATAACATTAACATTTTTAGATTATTTTCATTTGGTAGTACTCCATAACCTTGCAAGAAAGGATGATGCGAACCCAACCTAAATCATATTGTAATTGTTTTAGGATCCATTTATTAACCCCTGTTCTATACAGTTTTTGTTTTGGGCCATTCATTATTTTGGATTTCAGTGTAATAACAGTAGTCTCTTTAAAATGTCAGTTTCCCCATGCCTTTTTCAATCTTTAAAACACACTTGCTTGTTTGTTTGCTATTATGTCTCTGCAATCTGTAGCTTACATCCATGCATGTGTGTAGAAACCCTTAAAAAACAATTAATGGGTAGTACTGTGTAGCATAATGTGGAAAAGTGGCTGTAGTGTGTTGCGTAATGTGTACAAAGGTCTTGGCCTGTATGCCGTAATGAGTATAAGGGGTTTTAGTGGGTGACATAATGTATATAACAAGTACTTTTGTATGGCACAAAGTGTTAAAGGGGTACTTATTGTGTGGTGTAATGTGAATAAGGAGTACTACTGTGTGGTAAAATGTGTATTAGGGTTATTACTGCGTGGTGTAATGTGTATAAGGGGCATTACTGTGTATTTCAATGTGTATATGGGGCACTACTGTGTGGTCTGATGTGTATAAGGGGTATTACTGTGTGGTGTAACGTGTATAAGGGGCACTACTGTGTGGTGTAATGTGTATAAAGGGTATTACTGTGTAGTGTAATGTGAATAAGGGACACTACTGTGCAGTGTACTGTTAATTAGTGACACTACTGTACAGTATAATGTGAATAAGGGACACTACTGTTCAGTGTTATAAATGCAAAGTACAATGTAGTGAATCACTACAATTCCTGGCGCTGATGATATGATATACTGTATACTAATTTATTAACTTGCCACAGCTGCAAGTAACATATGTTAGAGAGAAAGAGAATGGGGTTGTACTGGTAAGGTGCACAAAGAAAGATTTGATTAAAATATAACTTTTATTATGTCATTAAGAGCCGTAAATTAATCAAGCGAAATATATGGTTAAAATGACAGATAGAAATAAGAAAGATCGAGTGCTCTAAGATAGAAAAGTGAAAATATTTAAAATATGTCCACCCCGATGATTAAAGAAACTACCAGAATCCGTTAGGTGTACATATAAATGAATAGTGGAGCCACACTTAGGTAGTTAATTTTCAGCTCCTAGTGTCCTGTATAGTATAGATATTGTTATTCTGAGTCAAATACTCCAGCGTATGCTAACTACAACTCCCAGTGTACTCTGTGCTGTGGGTGTTGTTATGTACTCTTGTTCTGAGTCAAATACTCTACCATGCACAGCTTATATGTGTTCAGAAAAACCGAAATACAAATTCAAATGTCCTGAATCAGCTATCTAATTAGCCTGGGTATTCACTCCCAGTATTTGCACAGCTGTGTCAATAGCCACTGTAACAGTCACCTACATAATGAGAACCTAGATATGTAGGGAATATCATACCTACATATTTGACATATATATCACTATTGCCACTACTACCCCTCCTTATCAAAATTGGATTATATATGGATGGGGTTAATTATCTGCTCACATTGTAATATGCAAGCAAGAGTGGACACCTCCACTTATGTCCACAACACCAATTATAGGTGATTCTGGAATAGTACCTAGTGAACTTCACTTAGGAGATGTAATAAAATTCACGTGTCACATTTACTATATGTGACAACAATGTATCCACTAGGATTCAAATGATAAACTTCGATCAAATGGTATCCTGCATTCTTAGAGTTAAATATACTATCATTGAGGAAAGTATTTGGAGTAGATAGAATTATTATGTGGTTCTATTGCGAGTTATATTTATACTCTCCACTGCCGTCTCCTCAATATGATAGCCTCCCGTGGATATAAATCAATAAATAGATGGAAATTTAACAGGTGTTCATGGCTAATATGATATATAGTTAATGGTACATATTCAATTGGTAATACAGGTTGAGTATCCCATATCCAAATATCCGAAATACGGAATATTCCGAAATACGGACTTTTTGGAGTGAGAGTGAGATAGTGAAACTTATGTTTTTTGATGGCTCAATGTACACAAACCTTGTTTAATGCACAAAGTTATTAAAAATATTGTATTAAATGACCTTCAGGCTGTGTGCATAAGGTGTATAAGAAACAAATGAATTGTGTGAATGTACACACACTTTGTTTAATGCACAAAGTTATTAAAAATATTGGCTAAAATGACATTCAGGCTGTGTGTATAAGGTGTATATGTAACATAAATTCATTCTATGCTTAGATTTAGGTCGCATCACCATGATATCTCATTATGGTATGCAATTATTCCAAAATACGGAAAAATCCCATATCCAAAATACCTCTGGTCCCTAGCATTTTGGATAAGGGATACTCAACCAGTAGTATATTAATTGAAAAATATGGGGCTATGAGACACAAGGGTAAATATATTTGTGCTGGCAAATATTTATATCAACTCAGGTATTCCCGTGTTTGCCGTCTACTAACATATCAACCTTTTGTGTACGTGCTGGCACAAGATTAATTCAGGACACCAGAGACTATGGGAGTGAATATACTGCAACGACACCTAGTGAGTCGGCATTTGTCCGATTAACGGGCATTCCCGTTTGCCGTGCAGTATTCCAACCCCCATACTCACTGAAAGGAAACAAACTGTGGAACACAAAGATATGTATGCTGCCACGGTGTGTGTTCAATTAGCATATATTGAGACGGACATTCCCGTATTGCCGTATAGCAGGGTTCCAAACTTCTATGCATATGCTAAAAAAAAGAAAAGAAATAATTTTGACACTGGAGATTATGGAGGTGAGCATGCTGCAGCGGCACCTAGTAAATCGGCATTTGTCCGATTGACGGGCATTCCCGTTCGCCGTGCAGCAATGCGGCCCCCGTGTTAATGACGACTAGGTAGTTAAAGTAAGAGCATCGGAGCGGCGAGGAAAGCCGATGCGCGCATTTCGCGTATAGCTTTGTCGAGGCTTAACCCGACTGTGACTTCTGACAGGATATTTATTCATTCATTCCTATCTGATAAGCCAATCACATGTGATTCTAGGCTCACATGATCGTCTTGTCAAATGTTGATCCATGGTTCCCAGGTGATATCCCAGGTCGTACTAACTATCTTTAATTACATATTGCTACACGATCGTTTGAGGCATTAATGATCACAACGCATGTATTCCGTGATTGCTTCAATGAGCTGTCATTAATCCTATTGAACCAATACTTTACCTGCATATGCAATCTGCTCTTTCTCTAATATATTCCTGTTGTTTATGAGGTGGCTCCAGATCTAATTGGTAATTTTCAGTTTGTAATTAGTTTCTAAAGTCCATCTAGAATTTAATCCTGTAGGGACAGGATTAGTAAATATGGATAATACAGCTAAATAAAAATAAAATAAAAATAAAAATAATAATAAAAATAAAATTAACGGTGAAATATACAAATAACAATTAAATTTTTTTTAACTAAATATGAATATAAAATCATGTACCTCAGCGGGCCTTCTTAGGGTCAAGATAGTCAAGATTGATTATATATAGCTACAATATAAACCTCTAATCCCTTCCAATCATCCCTGGTCACCACATTAATACTCTGCAGACTGATGGTCACTGTTAAATTGATATTTCTGTATTTGCGAGACCAAAATATACCACATCTGCTTATAATGTACACATATTGAAAAAATATATATCAGTAAACAGATAATTTTCAAGAGTATATTAATAAAATAAAATAAAAATAAAAATATATATATGTATATATATATACACTGACCCTACGATTGTAAAAGCCAGATCCTTGTGAAAATATGCTGTGATGATGAAGTAAGAAGCAGATAAACTGCTATTGATGTGAGTGAAATATTAATATTATACCGTGTGAACTATTAAAGTGCGAGTGATAAACGCCCCATAAACTAATTTGATTCTATACCTATAAGTGTGGTATATTCAATACTAAAAGGTGCTATAAACAAAAGTGAAATCACATAAAACTAAACAACAAATAAAAATAAAAGTGCTACAGTGAGTGATCTCAAATGTTCATAATGGTGCTCAATGAGACTGATATAATTTCTTTGAGTGGAGAAATGCCCTATTATACAACTGGTCCCGATATCGATATGGGGAAATGGTAGAGAAAGTACGTGTGTCCCTAACTAACGGTTCCCAGATTTACATCTCTTGGGACTCATACCTACGAACTATTTAAGCCAGAGATTTAAAAATCAATTAATGATATCCGGGTTCCTGAGGTCCTTGGCAGGATGTTTGCCCTTGACTATAGTATTCCATATATTGGAATAAGAATAGCCAAAAAGATTATGTCTATATCTATTAATTTAATTGGGGCTCAGAAATACATTGGAATAAAGATAGCCTGGGAGATTATGTCTATGTGTTTTAATTTCATTGAGGCTCAGAGATACAATATGATCATGATGAAAAGATCTTCCTGGACTTCAAATCATGGTCCCTAAAATGTGTAACTCTTGGGACCCCTATCTTTTATCTATTTAAAACCGGTATATAGATATAATGTGTTAATACCTGGATTATCAAAATTCCTGTCAGTGTGTCAAACCTTGAACGTTATATTCTATTCCTTTTAACGGAAGCAATCAGGTAAACTAACATAGAAAGGGACTGTAACTGTTGGTTTCATTCAGGCCTCTTGGATGCATTGTATTCATAAGAAAAATCATCCTTGTCTCCATCTTGAGTAGTTCCTGATCAAGATCTCCTCCACGTATCCCTAATTTGATATGCTTCATCCCAAAGGCCCTGAGTCCACTGGGATCTGAATTATGAAATTGATGAAAATGTCTGGCCACAGATGAAACAACCCTAAAATTCACAAGGTCCCTCTCAACATTACGTATGTTGCCTGCATGCTCTAATATTCTTACTTTGAGGGGTCTTGTTGTCTTCCCAATGTATGCTTTATTGCAGGGACATTCTAGATGGTAAATGGTACCTACTGTGGTGCACGTGATTAGGCCTGGTATGGTCCATTTTTTATTAAATTTATCCATATAGAATTTCTTAGGGACCATATATTTGCAAGCTTTGCAGCGTCCACATTTTGTGGACCCAATTGCTGTTGATTTGGATGCTGCCTTTGACATGTGACTGTGAACCAACTTGTCCCGTACATTGGGAGACCTCCTCCAGCTACATTTGACCTTATCTGGTAAGATTTGATTGAGATCACTTGCACTTTAATAGTTCACACGGTATAATATTAATATTTCAATCACATCAATAGCAGTTTATCTGCTTCTTACTTCATCATCACAGCATATTTTCACAAGGATCTGGCTTTTACAATCGTAGGGTCAGTGTATATATATACATATATATATTTTTATTTTATTTTATTTTATTAATATACTCTTGAAAATTATCTGTTTATTGATATATATTTTTTCAATATGTCTGCTTATGTCTATATTATAAGCAGATGTGGTATATTTTGGTCTCGCAAATACAGAAATATCAATTTAACTCAGTCTGCAGAGTATTAATGTGGTGACCAGGGATGATTGGAAGGGATTAGAGGTTTATATTGTAGCTATATAAAATCAATCTTGACCCTAAGAAGGCCTGCTAAGGTACATGATTTCATATTCATATTTAGTTAAATTTTTATTTATTGTTATTTGTATATTTCACCGTTAATTTTATTTTTATTTTATTTTTATTTAGCTGTATTATCCATATTTACTAATCCTGTCCCTACAGGATTAAATTCTAGATGGACTTTAGAAACTAATTACAAACTGAAAATTACCAATTAGATCTGGAGCCACCTCATAAACAACAGGAATATATTAGAGAAAGAGCAGATTGCATATGCAGGCAAAGTATTGGTTCAATAGGATTAATGACAGCTCATTGAAGCAATCACGGAATCCATGCGTTGTGATCATTAATGCCTCAAACGATCGTGTAGCAATATGTAATTAAAGATAGTTAGTACGACCTGGGATATCACCTGGGAACCATGGATCAACATTTGACAATAAGATCATGTGAGCCTAGATTCACATGTGATTGGCTTATCAGATAGGAATGAATGAATAAATATCCTGTCAGAAGTCACAGTCGGGTTAAGCCTCGACAAAGCTTTACACGAAATGCGCGCATCGGCTTTCCTCGCCGCTCCGATGCTCTTACTTTAACTACCTAGTCGTCATTAACACGGGGGCCGCATTGCTGTACGGCAAACAGGAATGCCCGTCAATCGGACAAATGCCGATTTACTAGGTGCTGCTGCAGCATGCTCACCTCCATAATCTCCAGTGTCAAAATTATTTATTTTCTTTTCTTAGCATATGCAAAGAAGTTTGGAACCATGCTATACGGCAATACGGGAATGTCCGTAATTGAACACACACCGTGGCAGCATACATATCTTTGTGTTCCATAGTTTGTTTCCTTTCAGTGAGTATGGGGGTTGGAATACTGCACGGCAAACGGGAATGCCCGTTAATCGGACAAATGCCGACTCACTAGGTGTCGTTGCAGTATATTCACTCCCATAGTCTCTGGTGTCCTGAATTAATCTTGTGCCAGCACGTACACAAAAGGTTGATATGTTAGTAGACGGCAAACATGGGAATACCCGAGTTGATATAAATATTTGCCAGCACAAATATATTTACCCTTGTGTCTCATAGCCCCATATTTTTCAATTAATATACTATTACCAATTGAATATGTACCATTAACTATATATCATATTAGCCATGAACACCTGTTAAATTTCCATCTATTTATTGATTTATATCCACGGGAGGCTATCATATTGAGGAGACGGCAGTGGAGAGTATAAATATAACTCGCAATAGAACCACATAATAATTCTATCTACTCCAAATACTTTCCTCAATGATAGTATATTTAACTCTAAGAATGCAGGATACCATTTGATCGAAGTTTATCATTTGAATCCTAGTGGATACATTGTTGTCAAATATAGTAAATGTGACACGTGAATTTTATTACATCTCCTAAGTGAGGTTCACTAGGTACTATTCCAGAATCACCTATAATTGGTGTTGTGGACATAAGTGGAGGTGTCCACTCTTGCTTGCATATTACAATGTGAGCAGATAATTAACCCCATCCATATATAATCCAATTTTGATAAGGAGGGGTAGTAGTGGCAATAGTGATATATATGTCAAATATGTAGGTATGATATTCCCTGCATATCTAGGTTCTCATTATGTAGGTGACTGTTACAGTGGCTATTGACACAGCTGTGCAAATACTGGGAGTGAATACCCAGGCTAATTAGATAGCTGATTCAGGACATTTGAATTTGTATTTCGGTTTTTCTGAACACATATAAGCTGTGCATGGTAGAGTATTTGACTCAGTACAAGAGTACATAACAACACCCACAGCACTGAGTACACTGGGAGTTGTAGTTAGCATACACTGGAGTATTTGACTCAGAATAACAATATCTATACTATACAGGACACTAGGAGCTGAAAATTAACCACCTAAGTGTGGCTCCACTATTCATTTATAGGTACACCTAACGGATTCAGGTAGTTTCTGTAATCATCGGGGTGGACATATTTTAAATCTTTTCACTTTTCTATCTTAGAGCACTCGATCTTTCTTATTTCTATCTGTCATTTTAACCATATATTTCGCTTGGCTGATTAATTTACGGCTCTTAATGACATAATAAAAGTTATATTTTAATCAAATCTTTCTTTGTGCACCTTACCAGTACAACCCCATTCTCTTTCTCTCTAACATATGTTACTAATTGGTTGTCTTAGGTAGCACCCCCAAAACTTATATATATTCAACTAAAATACTATTGGGGTTCATGTGAGTGAGTCATTTCACTTAATTAGTCTATAAATCAGAGAGTGCAGATTTCTTTCCCCATATTCTTTTGTTAGAATATCTACCCACTGAGAGATCAGTTTCTTTAAGTCTAGCACCTCATAGTATGATAGAATTGATTCAGAACAACCATACATAGACATATATTTTCATTGGATAAGATGATATTATCCTAAATTAACCCGAGTGACTGACTGACAGGATGGCCACTTTTAGCTTGTCCCGGGATTTGGAGAATAGACGTGATAAACTGAAAAATTATATGGAAACCATGTTTGGGGGAGATATGAATAGATTAGATACTGGAATTACAGATTGGACAGATGATCTCTTCTCCCTTAAATTAGCTCTGATGAAACAGAGCAAAACAGGTTGGAACAGATCAACTTTTGACAATTATCTAAAAAATCATCTCACCCCTAGAGGCCTGAGACCCAAGTTATTCCCTGCATATGAGCTTGCCAATAATGATTTAAAAATGGAATGGGAAAAGGTCTTAACACAATGCTCTAGAGATCTAATTAAAATCTTAATGAAACATGATGAAATAGTTTTGAATCAGTTGAACCAGGAGATAGCTCAATTAGGTGAGAAATTAAAGAACTTCGAATCCCTTGAGAAATTCCAACAACGTTATGAACAATATAAGAAAGAAATAGAAGATTATGAAAATGAAATCATAGAAAGGAAGAGAAGGAAATATCAAAGAGACAAAGCTGATTACTTATCCAATAGGGTCTTTAGATGGAATGTCCCCACGGTTAAAAATATAAAAACTCGGAACATACAATCTACCAATTACTCCACATCAGAACTTGACTCCTCTGAAGGAGAAAATCCCAGAAGTAGCAATAGATTCCAAAGGAGGGATTTTTTAGGCAAATCCCGAAGGGAAATATGGGACGACACTGGGAAAGACACAGAAAAATCAGGAGGGGCCAGGGGGGCAAGAAGAAAGCGGGACACATTAGATTGGAGATAGGAACCAAGGGAAAGAAGGAGATACAAGAAGTAAGAGATTTGACAATCATTGGAGAAGCTACAACATCAGATTCTTTGAGAATTGTCAATCTTACGGACCGAAATCTCACTGAACAACAAATCTCCATATTGAGTAAAGGTCTCTCCTTCTCACCTACATATAATCTGGATAGATTTGAATGTGAGAAGGATTTAAACCTGTTCACACGCAAACTTCTTCTTAAGAAATTCTTCTATAATCATACATCCAGTAATACAGAAACACATATTACAGAGGCAGTTCCAACAGAATTAAGTTCAGATGATGAGTCAGCTCTGGGGATATTAGAGGATTTAGCTCAGAACGATACACCATATCAACTTCATCCGGTCCCCTTTAATAAAGATAAAATAAAGAAAAAATCTACTTTTTATCCGGATAGTAAGATTTGTCCACAGGTACAAATATTCCAAAGACTGGTATCCCGAGACCTTGACTCATTGTGTCAACATAACAGACATCACCCAGATAATATCAGTAAAGAGGAAAGGGAGGCACTACAGGAGCTCTCAGAATGGCAGGATGTTATAATTAAACCTTCGGATAAAGGGGGGAACATAGTGTTGTGGCCTAGGGAGTCATATATAGAAGAATTGGAAAAACAACTTAATGACACCAGTTGTTATAAGAAATTAATTTTCAGCCCCACACAGAAATTTCTGAGGGAATATGATAACCTGATTACTGATGTATACAGGAAAGGGATCATCTCCAAAAAAGATTTTGACTTCCTTAAGGTCACTAATCCTAAGATACCTACACTATATCTCCTCCCGAAAATCCACAAGAATGAGAAAAAGACCCCAGGCAGGCCGATTGTATCAGGCAAGGGTAGCCTTACTGAAAAAGCCAGTATCTATGTGGACCAATTTCTTAGAAAGCATGTCGTCACTTTACCATCATATTTACGAGATACGATGGATGTCTTAAATAACTGACTCAATTTACGAGTTAATCCTGGTGTATGGTTGGTGTCATGTGACGTGGAAAGTCTTTACACCAGCATACAACATACACAAGGCATCCAAGCAGCAAAGTTTTTCCTGGATATGGAAGTACACAGTGACTTCAATAATTTCATCATTGATTTATTACAGTTTATTCTTAACAGGAACTATTTTGTTTGCAATGAATCCCACTACCTCCAGGTGAGAGGATCGGCAATGGGGACCGCTTGTGCCCCCATGTATGCCAACCTCTACCTGGGGTGGTGGGAAAAGGAATTTGTGTTTCATGAGGGAATGGAGAGATACACGGCGAATATTCTTATTTATTGCAGATACATTGACGACATTTTCTTTCTATGGGAAGGCCAATTACGGGATCTCAAAGAATTCATTTCCATCTTAAATAGAAATAATTTGAATCTCAAGTTGACCTGTGAAATGAGCCAGGAACAGATCAATTTTCTTGACCTAACCATAAGACTGGATGAAGAAGGCAATATTCTCACTGACAATTTTAGGAAGAAAACTGCCACCAACAGCATTCTTCATGCTAAGAGTGCTCATCTCCCTTCGACTATTCATGCCATCCCAAAAGGTGAATTCCTACGAATCAAGCGAAACTGCTCTGATGAGGAAATATATGGGAATAGGAGACAAGAAAAAAGTAGGAGATTCAGAGAAAGAGGATACAGTAGAAGGAGTATAAAACGAGCCATCAGAGAAACAGAATCATATTCCAGGGAATCTCTCCTTAGACCGAAATTGAGATCCCAGAACGAAGATCCCATCCGGTTTATTGGAACCTTTAACGCCCAATGGCGTAATATAGATTCCATTTTACAAAGGCACTGGCATATTTTGAAAACCGACAGTGATCTCAATCAAATCTTACCAGATAAGGTCAAATGTAGCTGGAGGCGGTCTCCCAATGTACGGGACAAGTTGGTTCACAGTCACATGTCAAAGGCAGCATCCAAATCAACAGCAATTGGGTCCACAAAATGTGGACGCTGCAAAGCTTGCAAATATATGGTCCCTAAGAAATTCTATATGGATAAATTTAATAAAAAATGGACCATACCAGGCCTAATCACGTGCACCACAGTAGGTACCATTTACCATCTAGAATGTCCCTGCAATAAAGCATACATTGGGAAGACAACAAGACCCCTCAAAGTAAGAATATTAGAGCATGCAGGCAACATACGTAATGTTGAGAGGGACCTTGTGAATTTTAGGGTTGTTTCATCTGTGGCCAGACATTTTCATCAATTTCATAATTCAGATCCCAGTGGACTCAGGGCCTTTGGGATGAAGCATATCAAATTAGGGATACGTGGAGGAGATCTTGATCAGGAACTACTCAAGATGGAGACAAGGATGATTTTTCTTATGAATACAATGCATCCAAGAGGCCTGAATGAAACCAACAGTTACAGTCCCTTTCTATGTTAGTTTACCTGATTGCTTCCGTTAAAAGGAATAGAATATAACGTTCAAGGTTTGACACACTGACAGGAATTTTGATAATCCAGGTATTAACATATTATATCTATATACCGGTTTTAAATAGATAAAAGATAGGGGTCCCAAGAGTTATACATTTTAGGGACCATGATTTGAAGTCCAGGAAGATCTTTTCATCATGATCATATTGTATCTCTGAGCCTCAATGAAATTAAAACACATAGACATAATCTCCCAGGCTATCTTTATTCCAATGTATTTCTGAGCCCCAATTAAATTAATAGATATAGACATAATCTTTTTGGCTATTCTTATTCCAATATATGGAATACTATAGTCAAGGGCAAACATCCTGCCAAGGACCTCAGGAACCCGGATATCATTAATTGATTTTTAAATCTCTGGCTTAAATAGTTCGTAGGTATGAGTCCCAAGAGATGTAGATCTGGGAACCGTTAGTTAGGGACACACGTACTTTCTCTACCATTTCCCCATATCGATATCGGGACCAGTTGCATAATAGGGCATTTCTCCACCCAAAGAAATTATATCAGTCTCATTGAGCACCATTATGAACATTTGAGATAGTAATATCACAAATTCCTTGTATTTACCCTGGCATCACAGAAAATGGAGAGGATTTTCCAGCATATCTTTCGGTTGGCTGTCTGTTTGCGTTCGCATTAATTGTTATAAACCTATCTGATGTAGGACTTCACGGTCAATAATCAATTCCCCATATTTTATAATCAATACCATCACCATTATAATATAAACATTTGTCGCTTACATTATTGGAGCGCCAGTCTCTAAAGCATATTCATCTACTATTGTTTTTCACTCACTGTAGCACTTTTATTTTTATTTGTTGTTTAGTTTTATGTGATTTCACTTTTGTTTATAGCACCTTTTAGTATTGAATATACCACACTTATAGGTATAGAATCAAATTAGTTCATGGGGCGTTTATCACTTGCACTTTAATAGTTCACACGGTATAATATTAATATTTCACTCACATCAATAGCAGTTTATCTGCTTCTTACTTCATCATCACAGCATATTTTCACAAGGATCTGGCTTTTACAATCGTAGGGTCAGTGTATATATATACATATATATATTTTTATTTTTATTTTATTTTATTTTATTAAAATACTCTTGAAAATTATCTGTTTATTGATATATATTTTTTCAATATGTGTATATTATAAGCAGATGTGGTATATTTTGGTCTCGCAAATACAGAAATATCAATTTAACAGTGACCATCAGTCTGCAGAGTATTAATGTGGTGACCAGGGATGATTGGAAGGGATTAGAGGTTTATATTGTAGCTATATATAATCAATCTTGACTATCTTGACCCTAAGGAGGCCCGCTGAGGTACATGATTTCATATTCATATTTAGTTAAATTTTTATTTATTGTTATTTGTATATTTCACCGTTAATTTTATTTGTATTTTTATTTTTATTTTATTTTTATTTAGCTGTATTATCCATATTTACTAATCCTGTCCCTACAGGATTAAATTCTAGATGGACTTTAGAAACTAATTACAAACTGAAAATACCAATTAGATCTGGAGCCACCTCATAAACAACAGGAATATATTAGAGAAAGAGCAGATTGCATATGCAGGCAAAGTATTGGTTCAATAGGATTAATGACAGCTCATTGAAGCAATCACGGAATACATGCGTTGTGATCATTAATGCCTCAAACGATCGTGTAGCAATATGTAATTAAAGATAGTTAGTACGACCTGGGATATCACCTGGGAACCATGGATCAACATTTGACAAGACGATCATGTGAGCCTAGAATCACATGTGATTGGCTTATCAGATAGGAATGAATGAATAAATATCCTGTCAGAAGTCACAGTCGGGTTAAGCCTCGACAAAGCTATACACGAAATGCGCGCATCGGCTTTCCTCGCCGCTCCGATGCTCTTACTTTAACTACCTAGTCGTCATTAACACGGGGGCCGCATTGCTGCATGGCGAACGGGAATGCCCGTCATTCGGACAAATGCCGATTTATCGGCCCATCGCGCTAACTTCATTAGTTATGAAATGCTTCGAACGGCTGATGTTAAAACATATAAAATCCCATTTTCCTGCAAACTTTGATCCTTTTCAATTTGCGTATCGGCAGAATAGGTCTACAGAGGACGCAGCCCTGACTGTTTTACATCAGGCACAGACCCATTTAGAGAAGAAAGGGACTTATGTGAGAATTTTATTTGTGGATTTTAGTTCCGCGTTTAATACTATTGTACCAACATCTTTAGTCTCCAAGCTTTTTAATCTTGGCGTAAACGGGTTTACGTGCAACTGGATTTTAAATTTTTTGACAGCAAGGCCGCAGGTAGTTAAGCTTGGTAAATTTGTGTCTAGTGAGATTTGCTTAAGTACGGGGGTTCCACAAGGGTGCGTTCTGAGCCCGTTATTGTACTCTCTATTCACGTATGACTGTTTCTCAGCCTCTGATTCTGTCAGGGTGGTGAAATTTGCAGATGACACAGCGGTTGTTGGCTTGATAAGCGGAAATGACGAGTCATCTTACAGATTGGAAATTTTACGTTTACTAAAATGGAGTAACACAAATTGTTTGGTCTTAAACACATCTAAAACAAAGGAGATGGTTGCTGATTTTAGGCGAGGTTGCAACAGACCACTATTTCCTGTGTTTTTGGATGGAAAACCGATAGAGGAGGTGGTATCTTTTAAATTTTTAGGTACATATATTACAAATGACCTAACTTGGTCTACAAACAGTGTCTTTCTGATTAAAAAGGCGCAGCAACGCCTTTTCTTTTTGAGGAGGCTTAGAGCTGTTTGTTCAAGCACAAGCACTTTGGTTAGGTTTTATTATAGTATAGTAGAGAGCGTTTTAACTTATGGGATGATAGTGTGGTTCGGAAATTGCACTGCAGCAGAACGAATAGCTTGTGAGAGGGTGGTTAAAACTGCCAGCAGGACCATCGGGGTACCTCTGTCTAGCATGAAAGACTTGTACACTAGAAAAGTACTAAGGAAAGCTAGGAGTATACTCACTGATGAGAGTCATCCAAATTGTTTGATCTTTGAAAGATTGCCATCCCAAAAACGGTTCAGAAGTATCCGTGCTCATTCAAACCGCATGCTAAACAGCTTTTTTCCAACTGCTATCCGGCTGCTAAATGATCAGTAGGTTTGCAATTGCTTTCCAGATGTATCAAACTGTTACTGTTATTTTTATGGCTTATGAGCTTCCTATTGTCTTTTCATTCACATTTTCGTTGTCGATTTTGTAAATGACAAATAAAGTATATTATTATTATTATTATTATTATTATTACTAGGTGCCGCTGCAGCATGCTCACCTCCATAATCTCCAGTGTCAAAATTATTTCTTTTCTTTTTTTAGCATATGCATAGAAGTTTGGAACCCTGGTATACGGCAATACGGGAATGTCCGTCTCAATATATGCTAATTGAACACATACAGTGGCAGCATACATATCTTTGTGTTCCACAGTTTGTTTCCTTTCAGTGAGTATGGGGGTTGGAATACTGCACGGCAAACGGGAATGCCCGTTAATCGGACAAATGCCGACTCACTAGGTGCCGTTGCAGTATATTCACTCCCATAGTCTCTGGTGTCCTGAATTAATCTTGTGCCAGCACGTACACAAAAGGTTGATATGTTAGTAGACGGCAAACACGGGAATACCCGAGTTGATATAAATATTTGCCAGCACAAATATATTTACCCTTGTGTCTCATAGCCCCATATTTTTCAATTAATATACTATTACCAATTGAATATGTACCATTAACTATATATCATATTAGCCATGAACACCTGTTAAATTTCCATCTATTTATTGATTTATATCCATGGGAGGCTATCATATTGAGGAGACGGCAGTGGAGAGTATAAATATAACTCGCAATAGAACCACATAATAATTCTATCTACTCCAAATACTTTCCTCAATGATAGTATATTTAACTCTAAGAATGCAGGATACCATTTGATCGAAGTTTATCATTTGAATCCTAGTGGATACATTGTTGTCACATATAGTAAATGTGACACGTGAATTTTATTACATCTCCTAAGTGAGGTTCACTAGGTACTATTCCAGAATCACCTAGAATTGGTGTTGTGGACATAAGTGGAGGTGTCCACTCTTGCTTGCATATTACAATGTGAGCAGATAATTAACCCCATCCATATATAATCCAATTTTGATAAGGAGGGGTAGTAGTGGCAATAGTGATATATATGTCAAATATGTAGGTATGATATTCCCTGCATATCTAGGTTCTCATTATGTAGGTGACTGTTACAGTGGCTATTGACACAGCTGTGCAAATACTGGGAGTGAATACCCAGGCTAATTAGATAGCTGATTCAGGACATTTGAATTTGTATTTCGGTTTTTCTGAACACATATAAGCTGTGCATGGTAGAGTATTTGACTCAGAACAAGAGTACATAACAACACCCACAGCACAGAGTACACTGGGAGTTGTAGTTAGCATACGCTGGAGTATTTGACTCAGAATAACAATATCTATACTATACAGGACACTAGGAGCTGAAAATTAACCACCTAAGTGTGGCTCCACTATTCATTTATAGGTACACCTAACGGATTCAGGTAGTTTCTGTAATCATCGGGGTGGACATATTTTAAATCTTTTCACTTTTCTATCTTAGAGCACTCGATCTTTCTTATTTCTATCTGTCATTTTAACCATATATTTTGCTTGGCTGATTAATTTACGGCTCTTAATGACATAATAAAAGTTATATTTTAATCAAATCTTTCTTTGTGCACCTTACCAGTACAACCCCATTCTCTTTCTCTCTAACATATGTTACTAATTGGTTGTCTTAGGCAGCACCCCCAAAACTTATATATATTCAACTAAAATACTATTGGGGTTCATGTGAGTGATTCATTTCACTTAATTAGTCTATAAATCAGAGAGTGCAGATTTCTTTCCCCATATTCTTTTGTTAGCACAGCTGCAAGTAAAAAGGTCTGGTTAGGACACCTAAGATATACACATAAACAACAATAAAAAATTACTGCCTTTAGTGGTTTTAGTTATTTTTAATATGATTACATTTCTTAGGTTTGTTTGCTCTCCATTAATACACAGGAGGCTTGTTACAGTTAAACTGTTAATTGGATTTATTTTAGAATTTAGTCTTATTATTAATATCCCACACATTTATATATAAACAATATAAATCACATAAAAGCATAAGGATTAATAAACACATATAATATTCTATAATACTGTAATTATGTATATAAGCGCTTCTCAAGCATATCATTCTGTATAGTATCCACATCTCTCACCAACTCCTGTATTTTTAACAGGGTTGCATCTTATACACCTTTCAGACATACGCTAAAATTCCGGGTTATTGCATGTGAACGCGCATCAACCCGAGATTTCTGTATGTCGGAAAGGTACCAATTCGGGAACAAATTCCCGGGTCAGCGCCCCTGCTATTGACCAGGGTTTTCCCCGGTACTTTCGTCCCGGGTAAACAACCCTGGTTAAGTGCGAATTTACTCCTGGTTCTCAGTAGAAGCCCCTGATAGGCTGTTAGGGGCTGATTGGTTGGTGGGACTGTCGGGAGGGGACTCTACTCTGTTCTCCTTGGAGAAGCAACTGGTTTTAAAAGGGGTGTGTGATTGCTTAAGTCTGACATGGATGTGTGTGTTTGAGTGTGACATGGATGTGTGTTTATCAATGTGACATGAATGTGTGTCTTACATGTATTTGTGTGTATGACATAAGCCTGGCAGCCCTGGCTATAAGCCTGGCAGCCCTGGCTTGTAGAATGGCAGGGCCGACCAGGCTTATGTCTGAAAGAGGACGACTCTGAAATTTTCCATGTCAGGTGTAGTGTGAAACGGGGTCTCCGGGAATAATCCAGGATTTTTCAGAGGTGAAAAACCTGGGTCTGAGCTGGTAAATTCCCGGGTTGTATGTCTTAAACTGGTAAGTTGCTGAATTGTTGCTTCATTTGCAATTTGTAACAAATATGAAGTTAAAGTAATAGACCAATCAATAAACAGCTATATTCAATATGGGACACCAGTTATGGATTGATAGCTGTTTATTGATTGACTGCCTTGCTTGGCCTATAACTTTAAACATCTAAGGAACTTGCAACATATTAGTTACAAATTGCAAACAAAGCAACAATTCAGCAGCTAAATTGCAATTCTGTTACAAATACAGGAGTTGGTGCGAGATGTGTATAGTCTATACGATTATATTATATTAAACATCATTATTATAGCTTATTGTATGTTTTTATTCATCCTTATGCTTTTATGTGATTTATATTGTTGTTTATATATACATTTGTGGGATTTTAGTAATAAAAACAAATTCTAATATAAGTCCAATTATTGATTTAACTGTAACAAGCCTCCTGTGTATTTAGAGAGCAATCAAACCTAAGAATTGTAATCATACTAAAAATAACTAAAGCCACTAAGTGCTGCAATTTTTTTATTGTTGTTTATGTGTTCAATGTAATGTGAATAAGGGACACTACTGTGTGGTGTTATGTGAATAAGGGACACTACTGTGTGGTGTGGTGTAATGTAAATAAGGGACACTACTGCATGGTGTAATGTGAATAAGAGATATTACTGTGTGGTGTAATATGAATAAGGGACACCACCATACAGTGCAATGTGAGTAAAGGACACTACAGTGTGGTGTAATGTGAATAAGAGACATTGCTGTGTGGTGTAATATGAATAAGGGACACATGGTGTACTGTAAATAAGGGGCAATGTGAGTAAGGGACGCTATTGTGTAGTGCCCTTTCCCCATGAGACTATGCTCCTTTTTCAGATGCGCTGTCCCTATTTAAAATATATGGTGGATGGGCACTGATGCTAATTCTGGCATAAGGCACCAGCATGTGTGTTTGGGTGGAGGGGGGGCAGTCCCTTACTTTGCCAGGGGCACTTAGAACCCTAGATACACCCCTGTTAATCAGATTCCAAATTTTTGTGGACTGATGCAATGAACTGATGATTCTGACTACACCGCTCTCATTTTGTTGTTCTCTGATCTTCCAATGCACCTCTGTTTCTGAATCTGTGCACTGCAATATGGAATTCTAGACATTGGAGTGACCTACCACCCGTGCTACTAGTGTGAAGGTCTAACAATTTTGAATCCAATGGAGCCATCTATATTTTGTTTAGCCTCAGCCTTACGATGCCTCCACAATGAAACAAGGTGTCTATATCTGTCTCAGGTTGCCTTCAAACCATCTCCTCAAGCCTCTAAACTGCATCATGTGCAAGTTGCCCAGTGAGTACCAACCTTGGTTGCCTTCTTCAAACCATCTCCTCAAGCCTCTAAACTGCATCATTTGCAAATTGCCTAGTGAGTACCCACCTTAAGAGTTTATTTTTACATGCTAGTCCAAGGGATTCCAACAGACATCTGCATGTTGAGGACATCTTGCTAAAAGGACTGTTTGGACATTCTTCTCCTAAAAATTGTTAATATACCAATATCTTCCATAAAAACTGGATTATCCAGATTAATATAAAAGCAATACATTTATCTCTCATATGCCTCATGAGACTGTACCAATGGAGACACTGAACATTTCTTTAATGGGCGGCTTTTTCTGAATATGAACATGGCTGTCCAATTGCATATATTCACTTTTAAATGAATTGATATATACAGTATTTCATTTTTTATACTGCTATATGTATTGTGTTGATGTTTTAAATACTAGTTATTACATTCCTATGTTATTTTATCAAGAGATTCCATTATTCCTTAATTTTTATAGTACCTTCAGGGCTGTTTTTTCTGTATTTTCACATAATTAAAAGTGAGTTTGGAAAAAAGCTAAATGAATAAGGGTGTGCCGCAGTCATTGTTCTTAGTGTCATTTATTATTTGTATTAAAGTTTTATTGCAATCAAAATTGCTGTTTTGCATTTTGAAGTCTTGTGCTTTTTAAAGCATTACAAGTCATAAAAGAAGAATTGAATTGCATCCATTTGATCCCATAACTGTGTCTTTTCGTAATAAACTAAAGACACAGAAAGGTTAAAAAAACAGTTGTCCAAAGGAATTAAAATTTAAGGTATGAGGATTAGCTGCAAAAACCTATAATCTACGTAACACATGGGCAAAGACAGAGGAGAGAGGGGATTTATTGAAGTACAAAAAAAATCGTGCACTGTATAGATAATGTCAAGTTGAGTTACTGTTATCAAACTTGCACAGATGGCTGGACAAAAGGAGTATGAAAACTAATTACAGAAGCACCCCGATTCAGAGCAGATGTTGGGAAGAATTTTTTTTATTTATTGAATTATAAATCTGTAGAGGTTTACTTGGCGAGATAAGGATGTTGTGCTGCAAACACTTGAATCATTCTAGACGGCAGTTGCCCACTGATGTGAAGCAACATAATGGTATTGCCAGTATACTATTTCATTTTAAAAAATATATCCACTTTTCTATTTTTCTTTTATTTGTATTTTCCATTTCACTAAAACATCTATTTGTGTGCTTAAAAAATAATTCTAGCAAATATTTAATCATTGTGAAAACTGAACCTGTTCTATTCTATTTGAAGTCATCCGCTGGAACTCATCAATTTTACAGTAGTAGCAAATAGCTCTATTAATCTTCCTGTGGAATCATCTCCCAGAGAGCGGTGTAGTTTTAGTTACACATTACATCTATGCGCTGCCTCATTAAAATAAAGAGAATTGTTTTAATTGTTGGGTAATTAGCTGTCACCTGTGGTGAGAAAGTCAGAGCAGTCACCTTTTGACTAGAACATAGTTTGATGATGAGCTAACAATAAATTGTGCTCAGTTCAAGGCAGAATAAAGGACCTCTTTTAACAGGCTACTCTATTAAGAGCATTTAACTATTTGACTGAGTCAGTGGCACAATAGGGGAATAAAATAGTTGAAATTAAGGGGTATGAATC
This sequence comes from Pseudophryne corroboree, assembly GCF_028390025.1. Taxonomy (NCBI): domain Eukaryota; kingdom Metazoa; phylum Chordata; class Amphibia; order Anura; family Myobatrachidae; genus Pseudophryne; species Pseudophryne corroboree. Next base: position 844,085,292 of record NC_086445.1, read on the forward strand.
TTTTAAACATTGGCAAAAAAAAAATCTGTTTCTTACAATCCAGAAAGATATCCGGCTGTGAAATAGCATCACTTTAAAAAAATGATGGGCCCAGGCGGGTTTTGAATGGGATATACAGTAGTGGCCAGTTTGACATTTACAGTGTCGAGAAAGAGAGCAGGAAAATTGTGAGGTCGAAACCCGACATGTGATTTAAATTATTTTAAAAATGTTCGATTGATATCATCAAACTTTATTGATTTACCATGAAGTTGTAAAGCCAACATGGTTTAAAATACTTTAAATCACATTATTAACATGCTAGCATCCCAGATTCAACCTCATATTGTCCCTGTTCTAGTTATCTTAAACACACATACCGAACCTGTAAAAAAATGCAATGACACGTATTAGCTGACTCACATGTACAGTATCTTAAGACAGGCTACAGTATGTGTCTGATGATGGTGATGACTGCCAATTTAATGTAGAAAATAGTTTTTTTTTTTAAATGATCGCATCCAGGGGTGTAACTAGAAGTTTGTGGTCCCCATAGCAAAATCTTGAAAGGGCCCCCACCGTTGTCACTACAATGCCCTTTAGGGGAGCAAGAGAGAGAGAGAGTGAGAGGAGAGACAAAAAAGGTGTAATGGGGGAGAGAGAGGAGCAAGAGAGTGTCAGAGAGGGAGAGAGATTAAGAAAGGAGCAAGCATAGGCACCAGAACGGGCGGCTTGCCCCCCCTTAACATTTGAGAAGCGCCAGTCTTAGGTGCAGAGGAGCTGCAGCCACGGATGGCCAGGGGCTTTGCATTTTAGGAATAGGCTGCATTGCCCCTGCACTGTACGGAGGGGGAGGTGTAATTTTCCATCTATTAAATTATCAACTGCGGTGCCACCTACTCCTCCCTGTTGATCCCACCCTCCTCTTCTTCCATAGTGGCAGCCTTCTCCCCCATGGTACCACCTCCGCCTTCCCGGTGCTCCCATCCTCATCCCTGGTGCTGCCTCTCCTCCCACTGCAGTGTAACCTCTGTGACAGAGAAGTTCCAGGACCAAGAGCATCACCGTGACAAAAGGCCAGTTGGAAAGGGGGAGCACCAAAATCAAATTATATCTTGCCCTCCACATAAAAATGTTCTGACGCCCCTGGGAGCAAGAGAGAGTAAGAGAGAGTGTCAGTAAGAGACAGAGAGGGAGAAAGAGAATGAGAGAGAGGGTGTCGGTGAGAGAGAGAGAAGGGGCATGAGCAAGAAAGGGAGGGGAGTGAGAGTGAGTGTCAGGAAGAGAGAGAGGGACAGAGACATTGTTAGGGAGAGAGAGGGAGAGAAAGAGAGACAAGGAGAGAGATAGTGTGTCAGGGGGAGAGAGGGGGAGAGAGGGTAGATAGAGGGAGGGGGGAGCAAGCACTACCTGATTCCAGTCCAGCAGAGGTCTCTGATGGGGACAGGCCCTTCCTGGCATTAGCCTTTGCCCCATAAATAACAGTGAAATGCGGCACTCGGAGCTGGCCAGGTACCCTCTCCCCTTGAAGTGGGAGCAGGGGGGAAGGTGCAAGGGGGGGAGTGACGGGACAGGGTAAGGTAACCGCCTGACGATCGCAGGGATCGCCATCGCCAGTGCTGATTCTCGGGCACCCAGGATTCAGCATAAGCCATTTCACAGCTAATCCCACCCCCTGGCCAATAGGGGGCAGGCTAAACTCCATAATGAAGTATGCTGATTCCCGGGCGCCGTTCATGCTACCCAGCTGACCCCGGGGAATCAGTCAGTAGTATGCCTGGAAATCTTCTGGGTTTGCCAGCGCTGTCAGCACTGGTAACCCTGGTAGATTTCCTGGCATACCACTGAAGGAGTTAAATGGATACCAATATGCCTGCTTAGTAGCACAGATCAGCGACTGGTCATTTCTGGCTGGGGTCAAAATATGGGTTGATTTGGTGAAAGCATTGTATCCCCATTTCCCCCTCATGGACTTAGTTTGGGCTCCCAATTAATTGCAGACATTCTTATTGAATGCACCTCGATCCGTAACTGATTCCCTTAGGGCATGTGATGCTACGGTTATCTCTATTAAGTATCTCTCCCTTTCTTTTCACAATCTGTCCCTTAATGCTTGAATTATTCCTAATCTGAACCTTTCAGTCTGGCGTTTGTGTGGACTCACCACCATTACTGATGTGGTGGATGGTAATTCAAAAACCCCGTTCTCTTCTCTGCAAACTCAATTTATTCTGCCCTATAAGGAGTTATTTATTTATTCTTGCATTGGATTTCTAACATGCTGCGATACTCTGGAACATTGCTCCTTTCCCCACCCAATATCCTCCTGAAGGTATCATCAGGTAAAACCAGGGGTCTATAGGGTTTTGGTATATTTTGGCCCAAGGCAATGAGTTTGAATGCAGGTCACCTGCACAATTACAATTGGAGGCAGACTTGCACCTTACACTTACAAATCAGCGGTGGGAGTTGGTCTACCTTACGGCTCATAGTTTTTCTAAATTCAGCAATCACCTTGAAAAGCAAAGAAAATGCAATGTATTTCATGCCAGCTAGACTTCCTAAAATTTGGCCTTCACATTTAAAATGTTGCTGTAGAAATTGTATGGAGATTGGTGACATATTTCATGTGTTTTGGACGTGTCCCAGGATTTGCCTGTTGTGGAGAGAAGTCTTTGCTCTAACCTCCAAAGTCCTTAACACCCTCTTTAGCATTGTTTCATATTTACCCTTTGGATGTCTTGGAAGCAGATCAGTATGTGTTGAGCTATATCCTTATTGCCACTAGGGAGGCCATTGTGAAAAATTGGAAATGTCCCTCTCCTCTAGCCCTCCAGAAATTATTCATAAAAGCCACCTGGCATTTCAAATGGAGACCTTAGGACTACCTCTTGCCTCTACATCACCCTCCCCCTTTACTAAGTCTAGCTGGCGAAAGTTTATAATAGTCGTGGAAGGTGCAACAAAGCTGCTAGCAGTGGATTAGTCCCATGGAAAGGGTGTGCACCTTTTTGTCACTTTACTACTCCATGGTCAAGTACCTTGCTGTATGTGTACCAACTATATTATGTATTTATATTGTTATTTTTATATGTATGTTATGTGAGCATTGCTCCATTGGCATCAGGCTCCCTACCTTCCCCCCCCTCCTTTTCTTTTTCTTTTCTGTTCCCCTCCCACTTTTCTGCGGTTAACGGAACAAAAACTTTAATAAAAAGGATTGTTGTAAAAGATGAGCCAGCACTAACTTTCATACAGCCACAGAAAATATTGTATATTAACTCAAGTGCTACCAGGCATTTCAGCTGCAATGAAGAGTGGTTCACCACATTAGCAACATGTGATCATATAACAAGCAAAGGAATTGGGAATAAACTGCTTATACAGTATCTACAAAAATTGGAACAATCATAGTCTGATTGAAAGTTGGGAATAAAAGTAAAGTCACTGAAATCCAATATGCGCTTTATGCACCACAGGTAGAAACATGTTTTATAGCCATAAATGTCCTAGAGCAAAGAGGTCACATACTGTAGTTAATTTTGCATTGTACAGAGGGACCATAACTGCAACATGTACCTGGCGCCGACAATTATACATCCTTGACACATAGTAGTGTTATACAATTATAATGACTGAGTCGCAGTCTATGGAACTCTAGCACAGAAGATTTGGTGTATATGGATATGGCAGTTTTTAAAAATTACTGAATGGGATGGGTTTTGAACTGGATGGTTTAAGGAATATCAGTGACTGATACCGATACATTCAATACAAACAATACATTGTGGTAACTTTCCGTGCACTTAAACCAAGCAGCCAATAGATCAAAAGACCATTTTGAGGAGTTCCCTGTATTCCATATGAAAGACAATGAAACCAGAAAAATTAGGGCAATATTACCCACTGGTACTAAATCAACAAGAGATAAAATAGGTATAAATATGTCCCTTAATTGGATGAGTAGGACACATTTCTCCTAAATCAGTATCCTTCTTCCAAATACAATGAACCAGGTTCACAGTCCACATATGGAAATGATTGTAGTTCTGCTGTACTCTGTTAAAGTTTCACACTCTTACTGTATGCCTCCATAAAGTGCTCATTCACTGTGTATCTCAAAAAAATGCTAGAAAAGCAGATGCATAGTGTAATTCCTTTTTATTAATAGGATAAAAATCTAAATAAACAAATAGATCAAAATAGTCAGTTAAGAATGAATAAAAATTATACAAGGTGGGTAGGCAGGAATCCTTATTTGGTAGAGTAAACAATTACAGGCAGTGTTTTCAGAAAAGTTAGTCACCAGTTCTGTTAAGCATAACGTGTGAGTCCCATGATGTCCCAGGAATCCCCCAAATCTGCAACACACCCCTGTTATCAAAGGTCCACACCACCACTCAAGATACTACAAGAATGAAGCCAATGCATTTCCACCCAAACTTCGGGTCTTTTTGAAGGCTAAGCAGGTAAGTGTTTCATCTTAATACCACCAATAAAGAACACAAATTGTCCAATCGGCAGCACTGTATACAGAGTCCATTGAACTGTTTCCCCTCCCAGCATGAACCAATGTTCAAAAAACAGAATTAAAGTGAGTGGTAAATTGGAAACACAGTGTGATTAAACACTGGACACCTGTACACATAAAAAGTCTCCTTAATTGGCTATCCAATGATCAGTGAGATACGTCCGCTCGTGTGATCGCTGATTAAGTGCCCATCTCTCTGATTAACCCAATCTGTGCCGGGATTCATATTATAATACATTAGATATGTCTGGTCATGTGATTGGTAATGTCACCTTCAATATCCAGAGAAACCTAGGCACACAGGAAGTCTTTACTTTAACATAGACCCCATCACATGGGTCCAGTCCCATGTCCCACAGCATCATAGCCATATCTTTTGAAACACTGATGATTCTCTAGATATTACTGTATATCCTAATCACTCTTACATGTGACTCCGGCAATAACAAACAGGTTACTATGGAGATTTTGTAAGCATAGTTTCATACAGTGAGCTGACTGGTGTGAGTGGAAGCCCAAAATAGGCAAAGAGACTTTGTATAAATCAAGTTTCATAATTGTGGAAGACATTGATGACCATGAGAGAAAGAGCAGTAGTGAGTTCATGAAGAAAGATACTGTTCATGTATTCAACACAGTCAGTGAGAGGAGTCTTGTTGATGGTTCTACCAATGTGGATTAGAACCGTTGGAAATGTTGATGTTTTATTGCTTGTCCAACCATACAGGTTGCTACAAAAAAAGCTAATAGTAAATGTTTGTGTATCACGGAAAAGCTTGTAGCGAGGGGGATTGTTTAAGCCAGAGAGAGCTACTGAACTTACTTCATATTGGCTCTTTTAGGGTGGCTTCAGTCCCTAATGAAGATAACTGCTGTCTTTACTTCTGTGCTTGTGCAGCACCATCTTATCACTAAGCTAAAGTGTGGACCCTGCATTTACTGCTAGTTCCATTTCTCCTACAACTGCATCTTGCACATACAGTACTTACTGGTTAAGTATTGTTCCTTTTACTGTCTCAGGGTATCTGCTGGTGTGTGCCATCACTCTGCCATACCACCGCCAGTTGTACACACATATTCCAATACTTGTAAGCATGGCTGCCATCAGATATTGTGAGGCCTGGGACTAACAAAGTAGACTTATACCCCCCACCCCTCCCAGAATATGGGCAAACAGGAGAGAGGAAGCATTTGGGGAAATGAGAGAGAGAGAGAGGAGGGGGAGAGAGAAGACGGGAGGGAGAGAGAGAAAGATAATGAAGAGGAATAGGGTCAGATGGGAGAGAGAGAGGAGGAATATGGACAGATAGGAGAGAGAAGGGAGTATTAGGGGCAGATGGGAGAGAGAGGGAGGAGGATTAGGGGCAGATAGGAGAAAGAAAGAAAGAGAGAGAGAGAGAGATAGGAGGAATAGTGGCAGACAGGAAAGATAGAGGAGGAATAAGGGCAGATGGGAAAGATAGAGGAGGAATAGGGGCAGATGGGAGAGATAAAGGAGGAATAGGGGCAGATGGGAGAAAGGGAGGAGTAGGGGCAGATGGGAAAGGAGGACTAGGGGGAGACAGGCAGGTATCTGCCTTTGGAAGAAGACGCCCTGCTGGCGTTGAAACGCGTTAGGATTAGAGATGAGCGCCTGAAATTTTTCGGGTTTTGTGTTTTGGTTTTGGGTTCGGTTCCGCGGCCGTGTTTTGGGTTCGAACACGTTTTGGCAAAACCTCACCGAATTATTTTTGTCGGATTCGGGTGTGTTTTGGATTCGGGTGTTTTTTTCAAAAAACCCTAAAAAACAGCTTAAATCATAGAATTTGGGGGTAATTTTGATCCCAAAGTATTATTAACCTCAAAAAACATAATTTACACTCATTTTCAGCCTATTCTGAACACATCACACCTCACAATATTATTTTTAGTCCTAAAATTTGCACCGAGGTCGCTGTGTGAGTAAGATAAGCGACCCTAGTGGCCGACACAAACACCGGGCCCATCTAGGAGTGGCACTGCAGTGTCACGCAGGATGTCCCTTCCAAAAAACCCTCCCCAAACAGCACATGACGCAAAGAAAAAAAGAGGCGCAATGAGGTAGCTGTGTGAGTAAGATTAGCGACCCTAGTGGCCGACACAAACACCGGGCCCATCTAGGAGTGGCACTGCAGTGTCACGCAGGATGTCCCTTCCAAAAAACCCTCCCCAAACAGCACATGACGCAAAGAAAAAAAGAGGCGCAATGAGGTAGCTGACTGTGTGAGAAAGATAAGCGACCCTAGTGGCCGACACAAACACCGGGCCCATCTAGGAGTGGCACTGCAGTGTCACGCAGGATGGCCCTTCCAAAAAACCCTCCCCAAACAGCACATGACGCAAAGAAAAAAAGAGGCGCAATGAGGTAGCTGACTGTGTGAGTAAGATTAGCGACCCTAGTGGCCGACACAAACACCGGGCACATCTAGGAGTGGCACTGCAGTGTCACGCAGGATGTCCCTTCCAAAAAACCCTCCCCAAACAGCACATGACGCAAAGAAAAAAAGAGGCGCAATGAGGTAGCTGTGTGAGTAAGATTAGCGACCCTAGTGGCCGACACAAACACCGGGCCCATCTAGGAGTGGCACTGCAGTGTCACGCAGGATGTCCCTTCCAAAAAACCCTCCCCAATCAGCACATGATGCAAAGAAAAAGAAAAGAAAAAAGAGGTGCAAGATGGAATTATCCTTGGGCCCTCCCACCCACCCTTATGTTGTATAAACAAAACAGGACATGCACACTTTAACCAACCCATCATTTCAGTGACAGGGTCTGCCACACGACTGTGACTGATATGACGGGTTGGTTTGGACCCCCCCCAAAAAAGAAGCAATTAATCTCTCCTTGCACAAACTGGCTCTACAGAGGCAAGATGTCCACCTCATCTTCACCCTCCGATATATCACCGTGTACATCCCCCTCCTCACAGATTATCAATTCGTCCCCACTGGAATCCACCATCTCAGCTCCCTGTGTACTTTGTGGAGGCAATTGCTGCTGGTCAATGTCTCCGCGGAGGAATTGATTATAATTCATTTTAATGAACATCATCTTCTCCACATTTTCTGGATGTAACCTCGTACGCCGATTGCTGACAAGGTGAGCGGGGGCACTAAACACTCTTTCGGAGTACACACTTGTGGGAGGGCAACTTAGGTAGAATAAAGCCAGTTTGTGCAAGGGCCTCCAAATTGCCTCTTTTTCCTGCCAGTATAAGTACGGACTGTGTGACGTGCCTACTTGGATGCGGTCACTCATATAATCCTCCACCATTCTATCAATGTTGAGAGAATCATATGCAGTGACAGTAGACGACATGTCCGTAATCGTTGTCAGGTCCTTCAGTCCGGACCAGATGTCAGCATCAGCAGTCGCTCCAGACTGCCCTGCATCACCGCCAGCGGGTGGGCTCGGAATTCTGAGCCTTTTCCTCGCACCCCCAGTTGCGGGAGAATGTGAAGGAGGAGATGTTGACAGGTCGCGTTCCGCTTGACTTGACAATTTTGTCACCAGCAGGTCTTTCAACCCCAGCAGACCTGTGTCTGCCGGAAAGAGAGATCCAAGGTAGGCTTTAAATCTAGGATCGAGCACGGTGGCCAAAATGTAGTGCTCTGATTTCAACAGATTGACCACCCGTGAATCCTTGTTAAGCGAATTAAGGGCTGCATCCACAAGTCCCACATGCCTAGCGGAATCGCTCCGTGTTAGCTCCTTCTTCAATGCCTCCAGCTTCTTCTGCAAAAGCCTGATGAGGGGAATGACCTGACTCAGGCTGGCAGTGTCTGAACTGACTTCACGTGTGGCAAGTTCAAAGGGCATCAGAACCTTGCACAACGTTGAAATCATTCTCCACTGCACTTGAGACAGGTGCATTCCACCTACTATATCGTGCTCAATTGTATAGGCTTGAATGGCCTTTTGCTGCTCCTCCAACCTCTGAAGCATATAGAGGGTTGAATTCCACCTCGTTACCACTTCTTGCTTCAGATGATGGCAGGGCAGGTTCAGTAGTTTTTGGTGGTGCTCCAGTTTTCTGTACGTGGTGCCTGTACGCCGAAAGTGTCCCGCAATTCTTCTGGCCACCGACAGCATCTCTTGCACGCCCCTGTCGTTTTTTAAAAAATTCTGCACCACCAAATTCAAGGTATGTGCAAAACATGGGACGTGCTGGAATTGGCCCAGATTTAATGCACACACAATATTGCTGGCGTTGTCCGATGCCACAAATCCACAGGAGAGTCCAATTGGGGTAAGCCATTCCGCGATGATCTTCCTCAGTTGCCGTAAGAGGTTTTCAGCTGTGTGCGTATTCTGGAAAGCGGTGATACAAAGCGTAGCCTGCCTAGGAAAGAGTTGGCGTTTGCGAGATGCTGCTACTGGTGCCGCCGCTGCTGTTCTTGCGGCGGGAGTCCATACATCTACCCAGTGGGCTGTCACAGTCATATAGTCCTGACCCTGCCCTGCTCCACTTGTCCACATGTCCGTGGTTAAGTGGACATTGGGTACAGCTGCATTTTTTAGGACACTGGTGACTCTTTTTCTGAGGTCTGTGTACATTTTCGGTATCGCCTGCCTAGAGAAATGGAACCTAGATGGTATTTGGTACCGGGGACACAGTACCTCCAACAAGTCTCTAGTTGGCTCTGCAGTAATGATGGATACCGGAACCACGTTTCTCACCACCCAGGATGCCAAGGCCTCAGTTATCCGCTTTGCAGTAGGATGACTGCTGTGATATTTCATCTTCCTCGCAAAGGACTGTTGAACAGTCAATTGCTTACTGGAAGTAGTACAAGTGGGCTTACGACTTCCCCTCTGGGATGACCATCGACTCCCAGCGGCAACAACAGCAGCGCCAGCAGCAGTAGGCGTTACACGCAAGGATGCATCGGAGGAATCCCAGGCAGGAGAGGACTCGTCAGACTTGCCAGTGACATGGCCTGCAGGACTATTGGCATTCCTGGGGAAGGAGGAAATTGACACTGAGGGAGTTGGTGGGGTGGTTTGCGTGAGCTTGGTTACAAGAGGAAGGGATTTACTGGTCAGTGGACTGCTTCCGCTGTCACCCAAAGTTTTTGAACTTGTCACTGACTTATTATGAATGCGCTGCAGGTGACGTATAAGGGAGGATGTTCCGAGGTGGTTAACGTCCTTACCCCTACTTATTACAGCTTGACAAAGGGAACACACGGCTTGACACCTGTTGTCCGCATTTCTGGTGAAATACCTCCACACCGAAGAGCTGATTTTTTTGGTATTTTCACCTGGCATGTCAACGGCCATATTCCTCCCACGGACAACAGGTGTCTCCCCGGGTGCCTGACTTAAACAAACCACCTCACCATCAGAATCCTCCTGGTCAATTTCCTCCCCAGCGCCAGCAACACCCATATCCTCCTCATCCTGGTGTACTTCAACACTGACATCTTCAATCTGACTATCAGGAACTGGACTGCGGGTGCTCCTTCCAGCACTTGCAGGGGGCGTGCAAATGGTGGAAGGCGCATGCTCTTCACCTCCAGTGTTGGGAAGGTCAGGCATCGCAACCGACACAATTGGACTCTCCTTGTGGATTTGGGATTTCGAAGAATGCACAGTTCTTTGCGGTGCTTTTGCCAGCTTGAGTCTTTTCAGTTTTCTAGCGAGAGGCTGAGTGCTTCCATCCTCATGTGAAGCTGAACCACTAGCCATGAACATAGGCCAGGGCCTCAGCCGTTCCTTGCCACTCCGTGTGGTAAATGGCATATTGGCAAGTTTACGCTTCTCCTCCGACAATTTTATTTTAGGTTTTGGAGTCCTTTTTTTTCTGATATTTGGTGTTTTGGATTTGACATGCTCTGTACTATGACATTGGGCATCGGCCTTGGCAGACGACGTTGCTGGCATTTCATCGTCTCGGCCATGACTAGTGGCAGCAGCTTCAGCACGAGGTGGAAGTGGATCTTGATCTTTCCCTAATTTTGGAACCTCAACTTTTTTGTTCTCCATATTTTATAGGCAGAACTAAAAGGCACCTCAGGTAAACAATGGAGATGGATGGATTGGATACTAGTATTGGATACCTGCCGACTGCCGACACAGAGGTAGCCACAGCCGTGAACTACCGCACTGTACACTGGTTGATAAAGAGATAGTAGTATACTCGTAACAACTAGTATGACACTATGACGACGGTATAAAGAATGAAAAAAAAACCACGGTTAGGTGGTATATATTATAATAATAATACAATTATGGATGGACGGACTGCCTGCCGACTGCCGACACAGAGGTAGCCACAGCCGTGAACTACCGCACTGTACACTGGTTGATAAAGAGATAGTAGTATACTCGTAACAACTAGTATGACACTATGACGACGGTATAAAGAATGAAAAAAAAACCACGGTTAGGTGGTATATATTATAATAATAATACAATTATGGATGGACGGACTGCCTGCCGACTGCCGACACAGAGGTAGCCACAGCCGTGAACTACCGCACTGTACACTGGTTGATAAAGAGATAGTAGTATACTCGTAACAACTAGTATGACACTATGACGACGGTATAAAGAATGAAAAAAAACCCACGGTTAGGTGGTATATATTATAATAATAATAATACAATTATGGATGGACGGACTGCCTGCCGACTGCCGACACAGAGGTAGCCACAGCCGTGAACTACCGCACTGTACACTGGTTGATAAAGAGATAGTAGTATACTCGTAACAACTAGTATGACACTATGACGACGGTATAAAGAATGAAAAAAAAACCACGGTTAGGTGGTATATATTATAATAATAATACAATTATGGATGGACGGACTGCCTGCCGACTGCCGACACAGAGGTAGCCACAGCCGTGAACTACCGCACTGTACACTGGTTGATAAAGAGATAGTAGTATACTCGTAACAACTAGTATGACACTATGACGACGGTATAAAGAATGAAAAAAAAACCACGGTTAGGTGGTATATATTATAATAATAATACAATTATGGATGGACGGACTGCCTGCCGACTGCCGACACAGAGGTAGCCACAGCCGTGAACTACCGCACTGTACACTGGTTGATAAAGAGATAGTAGTATACTCGTAACAACTAGTATGACACTATGACGACGGTATAAAGAATGAAAAAAAAACCACGGTTAGGTGGTATATATTATAATAATAATACAATTATGGATGGACGGACTGCCTGCCGACTGCCGACACAGAGGTAGCCACAGCCGTGAACTACCGCACTGTACACTGGTTGATAAAGAGATAGTAGTATACTCGTAACAACTAGTATGACACTATGACGACGGTATAAAGAATGAAAAAAAAACCACGGTTAGGTGGTATATATTATAATAATAATACAATTATGGATGGACGGACTGCCTGCCGACTGCCGACACAGAGGTAGCCACAGCCGTGAACTACCGCACTGTACACTGGTTGATAAAGAGATAGTAGTATACTCGTAACAACTAGTATGACACTATGACGACGGTATAAAGAATGAAAAAAAAACCACGGTTAGGTGGTATATATTATAATAATAATACAATTATGGATGGACGGACTGCCTGCCGACTGCCGACACAGAGGTAGCCACAGCCGTGAACTACCGCACTGTACACTGGTTGATAAAGAGATAGTAGTATACTCGTAACAACTAGTATGACACTATGACGACGGTATAAAGAATGAAAAAAAAACCACGGTTAGGTGGTATATATTATAATAATAATACAATTATGGATGGACGGACTGCCTGCCGACTGCCGACACAGAGGTAGCCACAGCCGTGAACTACCGCACTGTACACTGGTTGATAAAGAGATAGTAGTATACTCGTAACAACTAGTATGACACTATGACGACGGTATAAAGAAAGAAAAAAAAATACCACGGTTAGGTGGTATATATTGTAATACAATTATGGATGGACGGACTGCCTGCCGAGTTCCGACTGCCGACACAGAGGTAGCCACAGCCGTGAACTACCGCACTGTACTGTGTCTGCTGCTAATATAGACTGGTTGATAAAGAGATAGTATACAATACATACAACAATATACTACTATACTGGTGGTCAGGCACTGGTCACCACTAGTCACACTGGCAGTGGCACTCCTGCAGCAAAAGTGTGCACTGTTTAATTTTAAATTAATATAATATTATGTACTCCTGGGGGCTCCTGCTATAACAACCTGCAGTGCTCCCCAGTCTCCCCCACAATTATTATAAGCTTTGCCTTTTATACATTGATGTGCAGCACACTGGGCTGAGCTGAGTGCACACAGACTGAGTCACACTGTGTGACTGGCTGCTGCTGTGTATCGTTTTTTTTCAGGCAGAGAACGGATATAGCAGAGAACGGATATATTAAAATAAATAAAAGTTAACTAACAACAACTGCACTGGTCACTGTGGTAAACTCTGTCTGACTCTGCACAATCTCTCTCTCTCTTCTAATCTAATTTCTAATGGAGAGGACGCCAGCCACGTCCTCTCCCTATCAATCTCAATGCACGTGTGAAAATGGCGGCGACGCGCGGCTCCTTATATAGAATCCGAGTCTCGCGAGAATCCGACAGCGTCATGATGACGTTCGGGCGCGCTCGGGTTAACCGAGCAAGGCGGGAGGATCCGAGTCTGCTCGGACCCGTGAAAAAAACATGAAGTTCGTGCGGGTTCGGTTTCAGAGAAACCGAACCCGCTCATCTCTAGTTAGGATACAGGTGCTTATTGTTGCTAACTTCACTTGGAGCCTCATCCAGCTTTACTCTGTGCGGGAGATCAGCTATCTTCAATAACATTGCTACTGAGGTATACCACTGATTACGGACCAGCCGCCGCCTGAGTGTTCATCCACCTTCTATACACACTGGCAATTGCAGGGAGGCTCAATCGGAGCTGCCCGTGGGAGCACAGGTCAGCTGCCTGCTGTTGAGAGCCCATACACTGTACCATGCAAGGTAACAGCTAACCATCCGGATACTGCAGCCACGTGTCAGCTATACACAGCCGCATTTCATCCAGTCCGGCGGTCACTTCAGGTACGGCTTTCCACTCCCCGTGCAGGAGCCAGCGGCTGACCGCAGCAACATTGCTCCGGGCTCTCCCCCTTGTCACAGCGGCCAGTGGTCTACCAATTATGCATTTGCTCACAGCATCAACTACATAAGTTTCTATTTTATGTTATAAAAGTCCGGTCTACTACAGGATCATTGGATTAAGCTCACAGATATCAATGATCAGGACTGTTCGGTATCCATGTGGACCAAGTGAGTTTATGTATGTCAACACAGACTTTTTATTTTTTTCTTTTAACAGATAATATTCATTTCTGTTGGTAATATTTTATGTAAAGTGATATCCCTGGGGTCATAAGCTCTGGAATAGTACTAATTTGTACTTCTGTTATAAAATTAGCAGTAGGTCTACAGTTATAGAGATGTCATTCTAAAGTGTGTATTTTACTCCCGGTAGAATTGTTGTTATCATAATACATTTTATGCATTAAAATAAATGCTTTTTTATTTGATTGTCTAGCGCAACTTGGTAATTTTTTTTATCTAAGTGTGCTTTTGGGGATTGGCATTCCCTTTCCAAGCTGCTGCTGATAATCATCTATACACCACCACTCACTGAGCGCTTAGCTAATTTTCCCCTCCTTCTTCCATGCAAGTAGAAATGTTTTCTTAGAGGTACTGATAGTAAAAATGGGCGTGGTCATGTGTCATGAGGGGGCGTGGTCACACAAAACTAGATGCCACACACCGTAATGCCCCTTACACATTATGCCAAACACCGTAATGCCCATTACACATTATGCCACACACCATAATGCTTATTACTCATTATGACACACACCATAATGCTTATTACACATTATGCCAGACACCATAACACCCATTACACATTATGCCACACACGTAATGCCCATTACACATTATGCCACACCGTAATGCTTATTACACATTATGACACACACCATAATGCCCATTACACATTATGACACACACCGTAACACCCATTACACATTATGCCACACACGTAATGCCCATTACATATTATGCCACACACCATAATGCCTTACATTATATGCCACACACCATAATGCCTACTACATATTATGCCACAAACAGTTATGCCACTAACACCATTTATGTCCCACACACAAAAATGCCCCTTATAAATTATGCCCCAGCGGTGGGCAGGTGGTACCCCCACCATATTTCTTAATGGTACTCTGTACCACCCCGTACCTACTTTGAGAACTGAGAAATACCCATGGGAGCCTTCATAGCTACCCACAACTGCGTACACATTCACAGCATCAACACAGATACAGAAAACATTGACGTATCAAGTAAGGCTATGGTCACTCATAATTGCTGACACAACAGGGATGCCGGAGATGTGAATCATGAATACAGGACTGCAGTCGGCGGCTGATACACATTCCGAAAACTGTCCTGCATTTTTGCCACCACTCCACATTACCTCATACAAAATGGATTCTCCCTGTCAATCATTTGTGAATGATCATCTTAATAATTTTTTTTGCTCAGTATTCACTTCTGAAAGAGAGGGGAAGGGGCCACAGTTAAGTTGCAGGGATATTCAAGAAAATGAAACAAGTGCATTTACAGAGAAGAAGGTCCTAACAGAACTCTCAAAGCTGAAAGTGGACAAATCTATGGAGCCAGGTGGGATACATCCAAGGATACTAAAAGAACTTAAAGAGGTGCTGGTAGCACCATTGACAGAATTATTCAACCAGTCATTAGCTACAGGAGTAATTACAGAGGACTGGAAAATAGCAAATATAGTCCCACTGCACAAAAGTGGAAGCAAGGAAGAGGCAAACAACTACAGACCAGTGAGTCTTACATCAGTAGTCGGGAAATTGATGGAAACACTCTTAAAAGAAAGAGTTGCAGATTATCTCAAATCCAGACAGCATGGATTAAATGGGGTGAGATCATGTCAAACAAATCTTATTTACTTTTTTGACTGTGTGACTAAAGTGATGGATAAATGTGGAGCTGTAGATATAGCTTAACTAGACTTTAGTAAGGCTTTTGACACTGTTCCACATCACAGACTGCTAAATAAACTTGGAAGCTTGGGATTGGATACTAGGATTATTGAATGGATAAGATCTTGGTTGCAGGATAGAAAACAGAGAGTTGTGGTAAATGGAGTGTATTCACAGGAGGGAAACGTTACCAGTAGAGTACCCCAGGGATCTGTACTTGGACCAGTGCTTTTTAATATCTTTATTGGTGACATTGTAAATGGCATTAAAGGGAAAGTATGCCTTTTTGCCGATGACACAAAGGTATGCAACAGGGTAGACACACCAGGTGGGGTAAAACAAATGACTGAGGATCTAGGTAGACTAGAGGAAGGGTCAAGAGTGTGGCAATTACAGATTAATGCACAAAAATGCAAAATCATGCACTTGGGTCTCAAAAATCCAAAGGCTAAATATAGAATTAATGGCACTATACTGGAAACTACTGAGGAGAAAAGGGATCTAGGAGTCACTATTTCAGGTGACTTAAAGGCAAGTAAGCAATGTAACAAAGCAATGAGGAAGGCTAGTCAGATGCTTGGCTGCATTGGGAGAGGAATCAGCAGCAGAAAGAAAGAAGTAATAATGCCACGGTATAGGTCATTGGTACGGCCTTATCTAGAATACTGTGTTCAATTCTGGAGGCCATATCTTCAAAAGGATATTAATACATTAGATACTGTACAAAGAATGGCAACTAAAATGGTGCATGGCCTACATCACAAAACATACCCAGAAAGACTAAGAAATCTCAATATGTATAGTTTGGAGCAGAGAATGGAAAGGGGGGACATGATAGAAACTTTCAAATATATCAAGGGTTTTAACAAAGTCCAGGAGGGAAACATTCTCTATATGAAGAGAAGCAATAGGACACGAGGACATGCACTGAGACTGGAGGGGGGGAGGTTCAGGAGAAATATGAGGAAAAATTACTTCACAGAAAGGGTAGTGGACAAGTGGAATAGCCTCCTATCAGAGGTGGTAGAGGCTAAGACAGTAGAGTAATTTAAACATGCATGGGATAGACATAAGGATCTCCTTACAAAGAAATAAGGATCAAATAAGTTTTGAAAATATGGTTAAAAAAAGGGCATACTAGATGGGCCAAGTGGTTCTTATCTGCCGTCAAATTCTTTGTTTCTATGTTTCTAATCCTCACTGCAAGCATAATTGAAAATAAATTGCTGTGCATGCATATTGCAGCAGTGACACATGCACAATTTACCGATAATCGCTCAATTACGAAACATCGGCATAGCAGTCAATTATGAATCAGGCTCATTATGTGGCTGTCGGAGAGCTAGTGAAACATAAGCATCAAAAGCATTGACCAGTGCAATGTAAAATAAAATAACATGCTTGCCAACTTTTAAGAACCCCTCTAATCAGGGCCGGATTAAGGCAGGGGCAACATGGGCTATCGTCCGGGGGCCCCCACACATTATGAGTCATCACAAATGCCGCCAAAGAGACCCTCAATGCAGAGCTGGATTAAGGGGGGGGGGCTCTGGGAGTAAGTACCCCCGGGCCCCTCAGTCTGAGAGAGCTCCCCTGCCATCAGCCACAGATCGGATCTCTGTTACAGATCCGATCCTCAGCTATGAGTTTCTTCGCGGGCACTGAGTGCCGTCACTCTGCCAGTGCCACAAATCTTTGCTGGGTTGCTGGGCAATGTGCAGCTGCAGCCGGCGGCTCCAATACTGGATGGAGCAGAGGCGGAACTAGCGCCAGTGCAGGCAGTGCCTTGCACTGGGGCCCGCCTCTGTCAAGAGGCCCAAAGCCAGAGCGGCATGTAATGAGTCAAACTGACTCATTACATGCCGCCTGGCTGCCTCTGTGTGCCGCCGCCGAGGAGAGGATGCGCACCGGCTACGGAGGGTGAGGAGGAGGAGGGGGGATGGAGGAGGGAGCCGCAGCAGCGCTGTGTTATTGGTAGAAGCGCTGCTGCTGCTGGCCCTCTCCTTTACCATAGGCTGCCCTCAGCCGCTGTGAATGCTGGGATGCGATGCGCATCGCATCCCAGCATTCACAGAGGCGGAGGGCAGCCTATGGTAAAGGAGAGGGCCAGCAGCAGCAGCGCTTCTACCAATGACACAGCGCTGCTGCGGCTCCCTCCTCCACCCCCGCTCCTCCTTCTTCTCCCCTGCCAGAAGCTGCAAGAGGAGCCTGGGTTGCGTACGTCCAGGTCCTTTGCATGAAGGCAACATAGACACAACCGAGGAGCCTGAGCCAGCGGAAACGGTAAGTATACCTATTCTGTCTGTCTGTCTGTCTGTCTGTCTGTCTATCTATCTATCCTGTTTGCTATAATGTGTAAAATATGGGACGCTGTCTGCCGTAATGTGCAAAAAATGGGACGCTGTCAGCCGTAATGTGCAAAAAATGGGACGCTGTCTGCCGAGATGTGCAATAAATGGGACGTTGTCTGCTGTAATGTACAAAAAATGGGACGCTGTCTCCCGTAATGTGTAATAAATGGGACGCTGTCTGCCGTAATGTGCAAAAAATGGGACGCTGTCTGCCGTAATGTGCAAAAAATGGGACGCTGTCTGCCGTAATGTGTAATAAATGGGACGTTGTCTGCCGTAATGTGCAAAAAATGGGACGCTGTCCTCCGTAATGTGCAAAAAATGGGACGCTGTCTGCCGTAATATGTAATAAATGGGACGTTGTCTGCTGTAATGTGCAAAAAATGGGACGCTGTCTGCCGTAATATGTAATAAATGGGACGTTGTCTGCTGTAATGTGCAAAAAATAGGACGCTGTCTGCCATAATGTGTAAAAAATGGGACGCTGTCTGCCGTAATGTGCAAAAAATGGGACGCTGTCTGCCGTAATGTGCAAAAAATGGGACGCTGTCTGCCGTAATGTGTAATAAATGGGACGTTGTCTGCCGTAATGTGCAAAAAATGGGACGCTGTCTGCCGTAATGTGTAAAAAGGGGACGCTGTCTGCTGTAATGTGTAAAAAAGGGACGCTGTCTGCCGTAATGTGTTAAAAGGGGACGCTGTCTGCCGTAATGTGTAAAAAAGGGGATGCTGTCTGTCGTAATGTGTAAAAAGGGCACGCTGTCTGCCGTAATGTGTAAAAAGGGGACACTGTCTGCCGTAATGTGTAAAAAGGGGGACGCTGTCTGCCGTAATGTGTAAAAAAGGGGAAGCTGTCCGCCATAATGTGTAAAAGGGTCTCTACCTGGTGTAGTGGTAGTACCGTGCGGCGTAATTTGAATAATGGAGACTACTGTGCACCGTTATATGAATTGGTATTATTTTGTGGCCACACCCCTTCCCCACGAAGCCACACCCCTATTTGTTTTGCGCACCTGCGGCGCGCACTGCCCCTGTTTTACATAGAGGAGCGGGGCTCCGATGCCGTTTCTTGCACACAGCACTAAAATGACTAATTACGGCACTGTTGCTAGGTATCCATTTCCCTAGCCCTGAGCAGGTCCCCCTCACCAGATCCTCTCCAGGGGTGAGGCGGTGGACTTAGATGGGGGGGGGGCCCAAAGCATTTTGTCGCATATGGGCCCACCGCTCGCTAGTTCCGCCACTGGGATGGAGCACAGGCTAAAGGGGAAAATGGAGGAAGGATCCCTGGTGTGAACCTCTGGAGGTGGATGTGCTCCGAGGAGAGCAGAGGATCTCTCCCTCTGCTCCTGTACTGTGTCACTCACTGACTGTTTTTGTCAACAACAGGACAAGTAAGACAGGCTGCATTGAACTTGTTAACTAAATTTGAGATAAGGCTGAAGTCCAGGACGAAACGTGTTGGAACTTTGCTGTACCTGGAAATGCTACCTGTAAACAGATAAGCTTTTATATTTTTGCTTTCTTGTACGTGTGCTACTTACCATTGTCTGTTATGCTGCTTTTGTTGTCTTTTTTTTAAAAAACTGTGAAAAATTGCATAGTAGCGAAGAAAATTATTATTTCTTGGGGTTGCTATCCCAGCTACACACAATTTTTTAATGTACAGCTTTTATACAGATATGTGGTTTTAAAACAGTACACACAATGGGGTATATTTACTAAGGTCCCGATTTTGACCGAGATGCCGTTTTTTCATCAAAGTGTCATCTCGGTAATTTACTAAGCAATAATCATGGCAGTGATGAGGGCATTCGTAATTTTTTGGAAGTCCAACAAAAAAAATACGAATGAATACACCATCGGTCAAAACGCGGCTGTTTAAGTATGAATCTCGGTAATTTACTAAGAAGTGCAAAGCAAAAAAAAAAAAACACTGCCGTGAAAAATTACAACTCGTAAAAAAGTGCTAAAAAAAAACAGACCTGCTTTTTTAATCCGTGATTGTATAGGCATGCAGGGATCCATGAGATCCGTGCATGTATATCAGTGGGAAGGGGTTGGAAAGTGGTTATTTTCTTTAAAAAAATTGCGTGGGGTCCCTCCTCCTAAGCATAACCAGCCTCGGGCTCTTTGAGCCGATCCTGGTTGCAGAAATATGGGGAAAAAATTGACAGGGGTTCCCCCATATTTAAGCAACCAGCATCGGGCTCTGCGCCTGGTCCTGGTTCCAAAAATACGGGGGACAAAAAGAGTAGGGGTCCCCCGTATTTTTAAAACCAGCACCGGGCTCCACTAGCTGGACAGATAATGCCACAGCCGGGGGTCACTTTTATATAGTGCCCTGCGGCCGTGGCATCAAAAATCCAACTAGTCACCCCTGGCCGGGGTACCCTGGGGGAGTGGGGACCCCTTCAATCAAGGGGTCCCCCCCCCAGCCACCCAAGGGCCAGGGGTGAAGCCCGAGGCTGTCCCCCCCATCCAATTGGCTGCGGATGGGGGCTGATAGCCTTTTGTGAAAATGAAAAGATATTGTTTTTAGTAGCAGTACTACAAGGCCCAGCAAGCCTCCCCCGCATGCTGGTACTTGGAGAACCACAAGTACCAGCATGAGGCGGAAAAACGGGCCCGCTGGTACCTGTAGTACTACTACTAAAAAAATACCCAAAAAAAGACAATACACACACACCTTGAAAGTAAAGTTTTATTACATGCATCCACACAAACATACATACATACTTACCTTATGTTCACACGAGGGTCGGTCCTCTTCTCCAGTAGAATCCATGGGGTACCTGTTGAATAAATTCTACTCACCAGATCCAGGGTACCAGGCTCCTCGGATAATCCTTTTGTAATCCACGTACTTGATTAAAAAAAAAAAACGGAGAGCCGAGCCACGCACTGAAAGGGGACCCATGTTTTCACATGGGTCCCCTTTCCCCGAATGCCAGAAACCCACTCTGACTGATGTCTAAGTGGGTTTCTTCAGCCAATCAGGGAGCGCCACGTTGTAGCACCCTCCTGATCGGCTGTGTGCTCCTGTACTGTCTGACAGTCGGCACACGGCAGTGTTACAATGTAGCGCCTATGCGCTCCATTGTAACCAATGGTGGGAACTTTGTGGTCAGCGGTGAGGTCACTTTCGGTCAACCGCTGACTACAAAGTTCCCACCATTGGTTATAATGGAGCGCATAGGCGCTTCATTGTAACACTGCCGTGTGCCGCCTGTCAGACAGTACAGGAGCACACATACCCCAATGTTTGCTTTTATTTTCTCTTTTATATATACCTTGGCAGGAGCGGATTTACCGCTAGGCAACGTAGGCACACGCTTAGGGCCGTGCCAAAGAAAAAAGAAGGAAAAAGTTATATTAATTGCTTAATATAATTTCAGGCACTTTTGACAGGGCTGATTTCCTAAACTGCTGTCAAATAGGGTGATAGTCAATCACCCTGATATGAAAAGAAAAGAATTGTGTAAAAACAGCGCTATATAAGGTGCTAATTCAAAAGTAATTCATATTCATTTAATATATATTAATATCACAAATTCATACAATATACAATAATCATAAATAAAAAATTAAAAAATTAAGAATTTAATAAAGCCTTAGTGCCAGTCTCTTGACCACAGTTTATCTCCCTTAGGGCAAACTGAATTAGCTAGTGATAGTCTTTGGCCAGTGAGATTGATCATCCAATGTCCTTCAGGCAATAAAAAGACTAATAAAGGGCAATAAAAAGACTAATAAAGGGACATCTAGTTTTGAGTGAATAATTACCAGATTCCAAGTGGTTATGGCCGGGTATTCCACCTAGCGAGGATTAGTGGTGGTTCTCCCCTTTGTTAAGTTTCCACAATGATGGTTACTGGAATTACAAAAAACTGTTGGCGGCTGCAGATGGTCCCAAACACTGGTCTGGCGATGCCCTGGTCAGAGGCTGGCTCCACTTGGAATCTGGTAATTATTCACTCAAAACTAGATGTCCCTTTATTAGTCTTTTTATTGCCTGAAGGAAACTGGATGATCAATCTAACTGGCTAAAGACTATCACTGGCTTATTCAGATTGCCCTAAGGGAGATAAACTGTGGTCAAGAGACTGGCACTGAGGCTTTATTAAATTCTTAATTTTAACATTTTTTATTTATGATTATTGTATATTGTATGAATATGTGATATTAATATATATTAAATGAATATGAATTACTTTTGAATTAGCACCTGATATAACACGCTTAGGGCCCACCAGGTCCCAAGGGCCCACCGGCACCTGTCATGGCAAGCACCTCGGACCACAGTGCTGCCAGTGCCTCCTCTCCATGGCACAGATTGCAGGTGCAGGTGTCATACTGCTGGGGTTGGTGGCAGGGATGCGCCGCAAGGGGCCAGACCATGCAGATCTACTTACCTACTGGGCGTGGTGGGGCTGTGAGCCTGTGAGCGAATGCCGATGCTCTGGATCCATGGGCAGCAGCAAGGACGAGGCAGGTGAATCACTGTGATGGCGGACAAACAGCTGATTGTGGACAGCCTGATCAGCCACCTACTGGACTCTGGAGGGTGAGTGTTCTGGGGTCAGCAGGGGAGTGTGCAGAGTGTCCCCGCTACATGTAACAGCTGACAATGAAGACAGGGAGCGGGAGACTGCCCAACTGGGAGCGATGTCAATTAGTGATAATGAGCACAGGACCCGTCTGGATCCTGTGAGGAGGAGATAGCTGATAAGTAGCAATGGGTGAAGGAGGGAAGTGCACCGAGTGCCTGGGTATGTGGGGACCAAAGGTTGGGGTGATAGTGTCACACTGGGTGTAGGGGGGTGATGGGGCCACATTGAAGGGGGTTGTTTTGGGGGCCACAGGCGGGTTGTGGGGTCACATTGTGTAAAGGGGTGTGTGAGGGCCACAAGTTGGGGTTATGAGGGCCACACTGGGTGAGGGGGGTTTGTTTAGGGGCCACAGGCTGTGGGTGATGGGAGCTACATTGTGTAAAAGGATGTGTGAGGGCCACAAGCTGGGGGTAATGATGGGTATGTGAGGGCCACACTGGGTCTAGGCAGGGAGTGTGAGGGTTACCATCTGGGTTCTGATAGCTCACAGGGAGCACCGGGGGACGCACTGAGCAGTGCTAAGGCCATAAACTGAGTGCTGTGGCAGGGTCTGTGTGTGAGGGCCACAAATGGGAGAACTTTATTATTATTATTATTATTTTTATTATTATGTAACCGAAGCAATGATCATACATACGTTTGGTTCTCTTTCTGCTTCTGTCACCTCTCTCTCTCATCTCTGTGCCTCTGATCTCTCTCTGCCCCCCATCCATTCTCTCTTTCACTCCACTCTGCCCCCTCTCTCTGCCTCTCATCTTTCTGCCTTTCGCCTCTCTGCCCCCCCCTCCCTCTCCTCCCTGTGCCTCGCATCTCTCTCTGCCCCCTCTCTCCTCATTCTCTCTTGCTGCCTCTACCTTCACTCTCTGACTCTCTCTCCTCTCTCATCTTTTTGCTGATCAGATATAGGGTGTCTTTTCCGCCTGCACCGCAATGTGCAGGCGCGTCGCACGGGCACAAAGCGGATCGTTGCTGTGCGATGGGATTAAGAAGAATCCATTTGCACAGGCGATCGCAAAGAGATTGACAGGAAGAAGGCGTTTATGGGTGTCAACTGACCGTTTTCTGGGATTGTTTGGAAAAACGCAGATGTGTCCAAGCGTTTGCAGGGCGGGTGTCTGACGTCAGTTCCGGCCCCGGGCAGGCTGAAGTGATCGCAAGGGCTGAGTATGTTCAGAGCTACTCAGAAACTGCACAAAATGTTTTTGCACAGCTCGGCTGCACGTGCGATCGCACACTTGCAAGGCTAAAATACACTCCCCTGTGAACGGTGACTATGCGTTCGCACGGCTGCTAAAAACAGCTAGCGAGTGATCAACTCTGAATGACCCCCATAGGGCCTAATTCAGACCTGATCGTAGATGTGCTAAATTTAGCACATCTACAATCAGTCACACAGACATGCGGTGGGATGCCCAGCACAGGGCTAGTCCACCCAGCATGTCAGGCCCGACCCCTCCCCCCCTCCCCCCGCACAAGTACAAAAGCGCTTTCGTACTTGAAGAGTGGCTCCCTACTAGAGATGAGCGGTTTCGGTTCTCAGAGAACCGAATCCTACCGGACTTCACGTCACGAGCCCGGATCTGAGTCAGGCTTGGGTTTTCCCGCCTGACTCAGAAACCAGAATTGAGGCAAAACGTCATCATCACGCTGTCGGATTCTCGCAGGATTTACATTCCATATAAGGAGCCACGCGTCGCGGCCATTTTCACTCCAGTCTCGGAGAGCGTAGTGAGAGGACGTGTCTCTGTCCTCAGTGTTTGTGTGGGCGGGAAAGTGGGGTGGCGATTCTAGTGCTGTCTTGTGCTGCTCAGTCCAGTGTAGTCAGTGTCTTATGCTGCATCAGTCCAGGCAGTCACAGTATTGGTGTCCTCTGCTGCTGTATGTCCCCAGTGCTGCTGGCTGCTGTATAAGTCCCTTGCAGTTTTGCTTTGTTGTCTTGCATCAGACCAGGGCTAGTGTCTCTCTTGTGCAACATCAGTCCAGTGACCAGTCACAGTGGTGGTGTCCTCTGCTGCCATATATATAGTGTTACTACTAGCGTATAATACCAGTGATATTGCCGTATAATTCCAGTGATACTGGTGTATTATTAAAGTGATATTGCCGTATTATTCTCGAAATACTGGCGCATAATTCATGTGATTTTGCCGTATAATTACAGTGATATTGCCATATAATTCCAGTGATACTGGCGTTTAATTACAGTGATATTGCCGTATAATTCTCGGGATACTGGCGCATAATTCATGTGATATTGCCGTATAAGTACAGTGATATTGCCATATAATTCCCATGATACTGGCGTATAATTACAGTGATATTGCCATATAATACCTGTGATATTGCCGTAAAATTCCCGTGATACTGGTGTATAATTCCTGTGATTCTGCCGTATAATTACAGTGATCCTGCCGTATAAATCCAGTGATCCTGCCGTTTAAGTCCAGTGATACTGCCGTATAATTACAGTTATCCTGCCGTATAATTACAGTGATCCTGCGGTACTGCTGTATAAATCCAGTGATCCTGCCGTATAATTACAGTTATCCTGCCGTATAATTACAGTGATCCTGCCGTATAAATCCAGTGATCCTGCTGTATAAATCCAGTGATCCTGCCATATAATTACAGTGGTACAGGCGTATAAATCCAGTCCAGTGATACTGCGGTATATGTCCAGTGATACTGCCGTATATATGTACAGTGATACTGCCGGTTATGTCCATTGAAACTGCCATATATGTCCTGCGGCCCTCCTGTCTGACACTGCAGTGCCACTTCTAGATGGGCCAATTGTTTATGTTGCTTAGCTTAGTCATACAGCTACCTCATTGCCCTCTTTTACTTCTTGGCATGATATGCTATTTGGGTACTATTTTTTTAAGTGCACTCCTGTCTGACACTGCAGTGCCACTCCTAGATGGGCCAATTGTTTGTGCCGCTTAGCTTACTCATACAGCTACCTCATTACACCTCTTTTACATCTTTGCATGATGTGCTGATTGGGGCTTTTTTTTATATCTGCCCTCCTTTCTGACACTGCAGTGCCACTCCTAGATGGGCCAATTGTTTGCGTGGCTTAGCTTAGTCATACAGCTACCTCATTGCACCTCTTTTACTTCTTGGCATGATGTGCTGTTTGGGGCCTTTTTTATATCTGCCCTCCTGTCTGACACTGCAGTGCCACTCCTAGATGGGCCAATTGTTTGTGTCACTTAGCTTAGTCATATAGCTACCTCATTGCCCTCTTTCACTTCTTGGCATGATGTGCTATTTGAGTACTATTTTTTTTTAAATACCCTCCTATATGACACTGAAATGCCACTCCTCGATGGGCCAGGTGTTTGTGCCGCACACTTGTGTCGCTTAGCTTATTCATACAGCAACCTCGGTGCACCTCTTTTTCTTCTTTGCATTATGTGCTGTTTGGGGAAATCTGCCATCCTGTCTGCCACTGCAGTGCCACTCCTAGATGGGCCAGGTGTTTGTGCCGCACACTGTGTTGCTTAGCTTAGCCATACAGCCACCTTGGTGCAACCTTTTGGCTTAAAAACAATATTGTGAGGTGTGAGGTGTTCAGAATAGACTGGAAATGAGTGGAAATTAATATTATTGAGGTTAATAACACAGTAGGATCAAAATTACCCCCAAATTCTGTGATTTTAGCTGTTTTTGTTTTTTTCAAAAATCAACCAGATCCAAAACCAAAACTAAAACACGAAAGGGTGGTTTTGGCAAAACCAACACAAAACACGAAAAGTGCCAGCCGCATATCTCTACTCCCTACCAGCGCAGCTCCTGCACGCTGGCAGGGAGCTACTCGTCGCTGTGAGGGTCGCAGCGGCTACATGTGATGTCATGCAGCCACCACGGCCAGCCCCCTGCACGGTCTGGGCATGCCTGCGTTGAGGCAGAGGCGATCGCAGGGCTGAGACGGGCATCGGCCGTCTGGCATGCTCCGGTGCACTGTGGCACTGGCGCATGCGCAGTTCAGACCTGATCGGCTGCTGTGCGAAAACGCACAGCACTGATCAGGTCTGAATTAGGCCCATAGTGCTATGGATTGAGGAAGGGGGGCCCCAAATCATAATCTTGCTTAGGGCCCAATGAGGTCTTAATCCGCCTCTGTACCTTGGAAATGTAATGGTCATATGACAGAAGACATAAAGGATTTCCATTTGGATATAAATACGTGGGCATGACAAAAAGACTTTTCAAAAAACGTATCCTTGAGTATACATATAATATCAAAAATGCACAAAAAGATGAAAACAACATGAATATGATCACCAGTTTGGCAAGACATTTTCTAAGATTTCATGAAAGTGATCATAAAAAATGAAAATGTATGGTCTTGAACATATTGAGCTGGGAATAAGAGGTGGTAATATCACAAAGGAATTATTGAAGAAAGAATCAAGATATATATTCCTGCTGGATACTATAACTCCATCTGGACTCATCATTCCAGTCACAGTGGTGGTGTCCTCTGCTGCCATATGTCCAGTGCTGCTGTATAAGTCCAGTCCAGTGGTGCTGCGTTGTGCTGCATCAGTTCAGTGGTGGTGTCTTGTGCTGCATCAGTCCAGTAACAGTGGTGGTGTCCTCTGCTGCCATATGTCCAGTGCTGCTATATAAGTCCAGTCCATTGCAGTGGTGCTGTGCTGTCCTGCATCAGTCCAGTGGTGGTGTCCCTGTGCTGCTGTATATGTCCAGTGCTGCTGTATAAGTCCAGTACAGTGGTGCTGTGTTGTCCTGCATTTGTACAGAGGTAATGTCTCGTGCTGCATCAGTCCTGTCACAGTGGTGGTGTCCTCTGCTATCATATGTCCAGTGCTGCTGTATAAATCCAGTCTATTGCAGTGGTGCTGTTTTGTCCTGCATCAGTCCAGTGGTGGTGTCCCTGTGCTGCTGTATATGTCCAGTGGTACTGCCGTATATTTGTCCAGTGATACTGCCGTATATGTCCATTGATACTGCGGTATATGTCCAGTGATACTGCCGTATATATTCATTGTTACTGCCGTATATGTCCATTGATACTGCCGTATTTATCCAGTGATCCTGCTGTATAATTCCAGGGATTTTGCCGTATAAATCCAGTGATCCTGCCGTATAATTCCAGTGGTACTGGCGTATAAGTCCAGTCCAGTGATACTGCCATATGTCCAGTGATACTGCCATATATGTCCATTGATACTGCCATATATGTCCAGCGGTACTGCCGTATAATTCCAGTGATCCTGCCATATAATTCCAGTGGTAGTGGCGTATAAATCTAGTCCAGTGAAACTGCCGTATATGTCCAGTGATACTGCCGTATATGTCCATTGATACTGCCTTACATGTCCAGTGGTACTGCCGTATAATTCCAGTGATTCTGCCATATAATTCCAGTGATCCTGCCGTATCATTCCAGTGGTACTGGCGTATAAGTCCAGTCCAGTGATGCTGCCGTATATATCCAGTGATACTGTCGTATATATCCATTGATACTGCCATATATGTCCAGCGGTACTGTCCTATAATTCCAGTGATCCTGCAGTATAATTCCAGTGATCCTGACATATAAATCCAGTAATACTGGAGTATAATTTCAGTGGTACTGGCGTATAAATCCAGTCCAGTGATACTGCCATATATATGTCCATTGATGGTGCCGTATATGTCCAGCGGTACTGCCGTATAATTCCAGTATCCTGCCATACAATTCCAGTGATCCTGCCGTATAATTCCATTGATCCTGCAGTATAATTCCAGTGGTACTGGCGTATAAATCCAGTCCAGTGATACTGCCGTATATGTCCAGTGATACTACCATATATGTCCATAGATACTGCCATATATGTCCATTGATAATGCCGTATATGTCCAGTGGTACTGCCATATAATTCCAGTGATCCTGCCGTATAAATCCAGTGGTCCTGCAGTATAATTCCAGTGATCCTGTCATTTAATTCCAGTGATCCTGCCGTATAAATCCAGTGATCCTGACGTATAAATCCAGTGATCCTGCCGTATAATTCCAGTGGTACTGGTGTATAAATTCAGTCCAGTGATACTGCCATATATGTCCAGTGATACTGCTGTATATGTCCATTGATACTGCCATATATGTCCATTGATACTGCCGTATAGTTCCAGTGATCCTGCCGTATAATTCCAGTGATCCTGTTGTATAAATCCAGTGATCCTGCCGTATAATTCCAGTGATCCTGCTGTATAATTCCAGTGATCCTGCCGTATAATTCCAGTGATACTGCCGTTTAATTGTTACAAATCGGATTACTGAGACCATAACAACTATGCTGGCGCTTGACGTGCATCCGGTATCTGCCATTAGTGCAGTGGGACTGCAGTGCCAACCCTAGATGGGCCAGGTGTTTGTACCGCAAACTTGTGTCGCTTAGCTTAGTCATACAGCTACCTCATTGCCCTCTTTTACTTCTTGGCATGGTGTGCTTTTTGGGTATTATTTTTTTTAAGTGCCATCCTGTCTGACACTGCTATGCCACTCCTAGATGGGCCAATTGTTTATGTCGCTTAGCTTAGTCATACAGCTACCTCATTGCACATCTTTTACATCTTTGCATGATGTGCTGATTGGGGCTTTTTTTATATCTGCCCTCCTTTCTGACACTGCAGTGCCACTCCTAGATGGGCCAATTGTTTGCGTGGCTTAGCTTAGTCATACAGCTACCTCATTGCACCTCTTTTACTTCTTGGCATGATGTGCTGTTTGGGGCCTTTTTTATATCTGCCCTCCTGTCTGACACTGCAGTGCCACTCCTAGATGGGCAAATTGTTTGTGTTGCTTAGCTTAATTATACAGCTACCTCATTGCACCTCTTTTACTTCTTGGCATGATGTGCTGATTGGTGTATTTTTTATATCTGCCCTCCTGTCTGACACTGCAGTGCCACTCCTAGATGGGCCAAATGTTTGTGTTGTTTAGCTTAGTCATACAGCTACTTCATTGCACCTCTTTTACATCTTTGCATGATGTGCTATTTGGGGACTTTTTTATATCTGCCCTCCTGTCTGACACTGCAGTGCCACTCCTAGATGGACCAATTGTTTGTGTTGCTTAGCTTAGTCATAAAGCAACCTTGGTGCACCTCTTTTTCATCTTTGCATCATGTGCTGTTTGGGGAATGGTTTTTTAAAGTGCCATGCTGTCTGACACTTCCGTATAAGTCCAGAGGTACTGCTGTATTAGTCCAGGGGTACTGCAGTATAAGTCCACCAATTGCAGAATTTTTTTTAAACTGACAGGGGCATGCAGGAGATGCTGTCAGTGAACTGAATAATTGCTGGCCACTTTCGACATTCAGCCACTGTATGCCACTACTAGATGGGCAAGGTTGTTGTGTCGCTTAGCTGAGTCATACAGCATCCTCGGTGCACCTCTTTTTTTTTTCTTTGCATCATGTGCTGTTCGGGGCTTTTTTTTTAAATCTGCCATCCTGTCTGACACTGCAGTGCCACTCCTAGATGCGCCAGGTGTTTGTGCTGCACACTTGTGTCGCTTAGCTTAGCCATACAGCAACCTAGGTGCACCTCTTTCTCTACTTTGCATCATGCGCTATTTGGGGCCCATTTTTTAAATCTGCCATCCTGTCTGACACTGCAGTGCACCTCCTAGATGGGCCAGGTGTTTGTGCCGCACACTTGTGTTGCTTAGCTTAGTCATACATCCACCTCGGAGAAACCTTTTGGCCTAAAAACAATATTGTGAGGTGTTCAGAATAGACGGGAAATAAGTGGAAATGAATGTTATTGAGGTTAATAATACCATAGGATCAAAATTACCCCCAAACTCTGTGATTTTAACTGTTTTCATGTTTTTCCCCAAAAAAATCATCCAGATCCAAAACCAAAACACGGAAGGGTGGTTTTGGCAAAACCAATCCAAAACCAAAGCACGAGCGGGGAAGTAGAACCAAAACACAAAACACAAAAAAAAGTGCCCGCCGCACATCTCTAATATATATAGATGGTAATCCCGCACTCATGTCCAAGCTGCATCACCAGTGGGGTGCTCAACTAGGGTAACATTTCATGTTCCACAAACAAGTCCAATAAGGTCATTCAGACCTATAGAGGGCACTCACCATACTTAAAATCCAATAAAGTCTTTATTAAGTCATCACCATTTCATAAGAATAAACAAAAAAGAGAGAACAAGTAACTCGCGCCTTAGCTGGTGCCCAGAATTAAACTTACAAGAGCACAACTCCTTGACATAACATACAGAATACAAAATAAAGTAATACAAAGGCGCTGCTTAACACTATATTCTGTCCTTCATTTTCTTATCCTAAAGATTCTTCCAATAGACAGAATTCTTCTTTCAACCAGATCATCCTCAGATAATACAACTCTCCAAAATACGATTTGCACCTTTCAACTGACCTCCTTAGATAGAGTATGTGCATCAAAAGGTTTCTTTTTGTTCCCCACACAGTACTTATATCAAAGCCGGACAGCCACTTGTCTTGGCCCTTGTAGTGGACACTCACCCCACAGAGGTTTCCTATGTGCACAGAAAGGTTTCTTTCACTTGCTCTTCATTCCAGACAGCAATCACTCCCCCGTCGCAATGTTGGTAAAAAAGATATTTTGATGGATATCCACAAGTAAAAATATTTATTGTAGATTACATAGGTATATCCGAAAAAACAATTAAAATATAAAAACATCAAACAAAACACAAAAATTACCCAAATAGGCTTTTGGTTTGCTCCACTGTACACCCACAGGTATAAAGCACCACGTTTACCTCTTATTCGGCAAACCTCTATATATCATAGAGTGCTGGTTCTTACCGGGATAGTGTAGAAAAATGTGGAGATATCCAAATTACCTAGGGTATAGAAACACCAACGCATTATGGATTTAGTATCCTTCCTCAGGGTGTACTTTGGAGCAAACCGGATCGGCCATTTATACCCCCTGGTCCCTCTCTGCAGCTATTCCAACCAATCATGATACATCAGTTTTAAAAACCCTTTAAAAATTGTTCTATAGCTTTCTTTACCCACATATCCTCTAATTACTTCCATTTCAATTTAATTAGAGTATTAAAACATAATAATATCCGGAAAACATCATATATAATAACTTTCATAACATAATTGGCTATACAGAAAATATGCACAGAATTTAGGGATTAGCCATTCTTCTATAATGTTCATTTTGTTTGGACCGTGCCAATCCTGGATTTTCCCCGTGTCTTTGCTTTAGTCCAACCTATGATCACTTCCTCCATGATTAACCATCATGCATCGGGTTTTCAATCAACTTTATCAGGATGTACACGTTTCCCTCTTTGTTTCCATGTATTATTCTCAAGTGCGAGTCCCGATCACATGTTTCCTGTCAATGGAACGCATAACCGGAAGTCCGGATCACGTGGTTCCGGTATTTGGAATGCATAGCGGTGATTCTCGTTTCTCTCAACAGAATACATCGGGACCTTTTTGTTTTGGCCGTAGTTATGGAAACGGGCTCATGCATAAAATCAAAGAGTCAAACATTAGTGGTACAGTTGGTAAATACAATAATTTTCACAATTACACCATTTTATGTACATACATCTTCGAGATGTCATTTATAGACTAAAATTGATATGCTATTTTTAAACAAAAAACTTTTTGCTATAAAAACCATTTCATCTCGAAATCTGCATTCAGTCCCTTTGGTTCTAGGGTTCTCAGTTCATAAATGGTCCGCATCTCTATTCTTGCCAGTCTGGCTTCCCCATCATTAGTTCTCCAATTAGATATTACAGACTTTATCCCGCAAAAACTTGCCAAGTGTTTAATATCACAATTATGCATCTTTTTAAAATGCAGTGATAAGTTGTAGGTTTTCATGCCCTTCCTTATATTTCGGACATGCTCAGCTATCCTGGTTTTAAAACATACGAGTTGTGCATCCTACATATTGTGCACCACAAGTGCATTCAAGCAGGTATACACAATTTTTGGTATTGCATGTCATGAAATCCTTAATCTTATAGACTTTACCAGTTTGATTGGATTTATACTGAGTGATTTTACTTTGTTTGCTTGTACACGTGCGGCACATAATGCAAGTACCGCATCTGTAAAAGCCCTTGGAAACATTCCTGGTAAGCATCTTAGGTGCCGTAACCACACTTCTCACAACATTTTCTTTAATATTATGTGCCTTTCTATATATGAATCTAGGGGTTTCAGATATAAGTTCTTTTAAAGATGGATCCTTGCTTAATATGGACCAATGTTGTTTAATAATTTGTTCTATTTGTCTATACTGGCTATTATAACCAGTAAGAAATGGAATATCGGATCTACTTGTTGTTTCCTTATTGGATCCCTTTGTAAGCATATCTAGTTGATTATTCTGACCACTATTCACCATTGCAGATTATATTATTTCCCCATCATAACCTTTTTCTTAAAACTGTTCCTCTAGCTTCCCCGCTTGTTCCCAACATTTCTCAACATCTGTACAATTTCTTCTTATTCTTTGGAATTGGCTAATGGGGATGCTCCTTAGCCAATTTCTGTGATGATTACTAGTATAATTGATAAATTAATTGCAATCAGTTGTTTTAATGAAATTACTGGTTTTAATTTCATTATTTTCAATGTATATCTTGAGATCAAGAAAATTGACCTCTACCTCACTGATGTTGAAAGTTAACCTAATATTAGACTGATTATTATTTAAATATTCGCAAAAAACATCAAGTGAGGCCCGGTCACCACTCCAGATAAACAGTATATCATCAATGTAACGGTTTCAGGATACCAGACTGGCACCCAGCTCATAGCCATTCCATACCTGATGTTCCTCCCAGTAAGCCATTAATAAATTGGCATAGCTGGGCACCAGCCTGGTACCCATTGCCGTACCCATCATCTGCATATAAAAAGAGTCATCATGCCAGAAAAAATTGATGTGAAGGATAAGAGAAGTACCCTCCACAACAAAATTATTTTTCTCCTCTGGCATTCAACATTCCCCCAAAAAATATGACATAGCCCCAAGTCCTGATTCATGGTTAATTATTGTATACAGTGATGTGACATCTGCCGTCACTAATAGAAAACCTGGTTGCCATTCAACTGTCATCAACCTATTAATTGTGGAAATGGTATCTTTCAGATAGGACTTAGTGGTTTTTACAATGGGCTGTAGTATATGATCCAGAAAACATGATAAATTTGACAAACAAGAGTTAGTGCCTGCTACTATTGGATGACCAGGAGGGCATTCTCTGTCCTTGTGTACCTTTGGGAGAATATAGAGGACCGGTATTGCCGGTTCCTCTATAATCATGTATAGCCGTTCTTCCTCCGTAATAATACCTTTGGTCAGATACAATGCCAAAAACACCTCCAGTTTGTTACAAATACTGCTACTCGGATTCCCCCTTAATTTAAGATATGTAGTCCTATCCACCAGTTGGTACATTACTTCCTTGTTATAGTCATCCAGACTCATAATCACTATACTCCCCCCCTTGTCCGCGGGCTTAATTACTATCTCTTTGTTTCCTCTTAGTGTTTTAATAGCATTTCTCTCTTCTCTAGATAAATTATTCTTTCTAATCGGTTTAAACTCTATACTTTCTAGGTCAGCTTTTACTATTTTTTCGAATGATTCTATAAAACTTCCTTTTTTATGTTTTGGATAGAATGTAGATCTTCTTTAAAATTTTGGCCCTATATCTGTTGCCTTATTATTTTCATTACCCGGTATCTCATCAAAGAATCTCTTGAGTGTGAGGCATCCAATTAATTTCTCTATGTCGGCATGAACCTCAAACTTATCGCACCTACTGGTAGGGGTGGTCTTCAGTATGCCGACTGATGGGATCCCGGCGCACAGTATACCGGCGCCTGGATCCCAACAGCCGGCATACCGACACTTATTCTCCCTCGTGGGGGTCCACGACCCACCTGGAGGGAGAATAAAATAGTGTGGCGCACCACCGTGCCCATAGCATGGCGAGTGCAGCGAGCCCGCAAGGGGCTCATTTGCGCTCGCCACACTGTCGGTAAGCCGGCGGTCAGGCTCCCGGTGCCAGTATGCTGGTTGCCGGGAGCCCGACCGCCGGCATATCGTAGTGAACCCACTTGTAGTGGCGAACTTGAGGCCCTTATCCAATACAGATTTCTCATGTGTATTTAATTCATACCCACTAAGATTGTAAATTTTCATGGTTTCTTTATCTTTCTCTTTAATGGTGTCTACACGCACCTTTTCCTCCGGAATATCAACACTATCACTAACATCCTCACTATGGTTAAGTTTATTCTTCCTTTTTCTTTTTTTGAGAGGAATTCTTTTTCCTCCTCTTTTTCCCTTTTTTCTATGTCTCGTTCTTATCTCCATCTCGGGGGTCGGTGACTACCCCTTTCTAAAAAAGAGGAAGAGGATGGTTGATCATATATTTCTGGAGATTTTTTCCTTCTTCTATATTCGGAGGAACAATTTCTGTCTACACCTTGGGTCACCCACTCTTTGTTGTTATAATTCCTCCCTGGATTCCTCTTTTCAAATCTTTTACTACTCCAGCCTTCTTCCTTTTGATGAATATTATCCTGTCTATAGTTCCCCACAGAATTCTTCCTGTCTGGAATGAAGAGGAAGTGAAAGAAACCTTTCTGTGCACATAGGGAACCTCTATGGGGTGAGTGTCCACTACAAGGGCCAAGACAAGTGGCTGTCCGGCTTTGATATAAATACTGTGTGGGGAACAAAAAGAAACCTTTTGATGCACATACTCTATCTAAGTAGGTCAGTTGAAAGGTGCAAATCGTATTTTGGAGAGTTGTATTATCTGAGGATGATCTGGTTGAAAGAAGAATTCTGTCTATTAGAAGAATCTTTAGGATAAGAAAATTAAGGACAGAATAAAG
The DNA here is from genome assembly GCF_028390025.1 of Pseudophryne corroboree. NCBI lineage: Eukaryota > Metazoa > Chordata > Amphibia > Anura > Myobatrachidae > Pseudophryne > Pseudophryne corroboree. Next base: position 844,120,734 of record NC_086445.1, read on the forward strand.
TGTTAAGCAGTGCCTTTGTATTACTTTATTTTGTATTCTGCATTTCATAAGAAGTTGACGTTTTGACCCTAAGCTGGTCTTTATCAAGACAGGTAACCGGGATATCCTCACACCATGGAGTCAGGAGGGAAAGATGAATGCAGCAATGTACAGAGACATCCTGGATGAAAACCTGCTCCACAGCGCTCTAGACATCAGATGGTTCATCTTTCAGCAGGACATCAACCTAAGCACACAGCCAAAATATCAAATGAGCGGCTTCAGGACAACTCTGTGAATGTCCTTGAGTGGCCCAGCCAGAGCCCAGACTTGAATTCTGATTGAACATCTCTGGAGAGGTCTGAAAATGGCTGTGCACCAACACTTCCCATCCAACCTGATGGCGCTTGAGAGGTGCTGCAGAGAAGAATGGGCAAAACTGCCCAAAGATAGGTGTGCCAAGCTTGTGGCATCATATTCAAAAAGACTTGAGGCTGCAATTGCTGCCAAAGGTGCATCAACAAAGTATTAAGCAAAGGCTGTGAATACTTATGTACATGCGATTTCTTAGTTTTTTATTTTTAAGAAATTTGCAAAAATCTCAAAAACACTTTTTTCATGTTGTTATTGTGGGGTATTATGGGGGTCATTCTGAGTTGATCTCTCGCTAGCAGTATTTAGCAGCCATGCAAATGCTATGCCACCGCCCACTGGTAGTGTATATTAGCTTAGCAGAAGTGCGAACAAATGTATCGCAGAGCGGCTACAACGTTTTTCTGTGCAGTTTCAGAGTAGTCAATAAAAATAGAGATTACTCTGCGCTATGAAACACTCTATAGCTTTACTATGTGTGGTCTTTCATGGAGAATAATTGACTCAGTTAGACTCAATATATATAAAAATAAATTATTTTATCCAGAAAGTTTATAAACCACAGACAACATATAACAAAAACACACAATTAGTATCAGATTAGTAACTTCCTAATCAAGAAATAACAAGTCTATAATAAGCAAATAGAAATAGATTTGTTAGTATGTAATTAAAGCTATTAAGCTCTTCTTTAAATAAAAATGATTTATAAAATATGCAGAATAAGCACTAAAATCAAATTGAAAGGTGCTCTCTCAGATGATATAAAAAAATATATCTACACTGGCGTCCCAGTGTGTTATAAATTGCTTGTCCCGCAAAACAGTTCACGGTGATAATTGTAGAATCAAATACCGTGTGCTCTAAGAATAATTACCCACGTGTTGGTTCCCGATTTCTTATAGGGTCCCGTTGGCAGTAGTACACGTGATGTAAATTGCGGTGTAGTCACTGTTTGATGGCACTTGAAGTAACAGCCCTGCTGAGAGACCTGGTGTGTCCCTGCTCTCGGACGAGTGCTGCCCACTGATGCGCTATGCGGCTGTCAGAAGCCGTGCTGTGTGGTCCGGACCTCACAGCGGAAGTCAGATGGAGCTCGGCCGACGCACAGCAAGTGGTCCTTAAAGCAGTGCGAGCAGACACTGCCCGCTGATGTGCTGTGTAGCTGCCAGTAATCACACTGTATCGTGTGGACTTCACAGCAAAAGTCAGGTGCAGCTCAGCCAGTATCTCAGCAGTGGAATTTTTCATCGGTGTGCGGGAGCTGTCAGGCATTATGAGATGGAACTTGCAGCAATAAGAACCAAATGGAGAGCACAGTTGGAAGAAGTGGGCGTCAACGCGTTTCGTCTCCTAGCAACCGGAGACTTCCTCAAGACGAATCACTTCCTTCTACCAACAGCAACATTTATACCTGTAAAATTACTTAAATCTGACCTGGTGTGTTTAATTGGTAATTTTGAATAAAAATTATTCATTCAGTAAAAATAAACACCTACCAACATGTTATTACAATTTAAACATATAATAAATAAATAAGAGGCACACTGAGTCAATATCAGATATATAGAAGTATATGTAATTTATACAGATTTTTATAAAAATATCTAAAAAGATACAGTTTTAGACCAATTAATTCACATGCAATGTGTGGAAAATCGGGCTTCAATTAACTCCTTCAGATTTCTACTTAATACTGAAAGCAGAGCATTGATATAAAATAACCTGAAAAAGTGGGCTGTAGATATAAGCAATAAATTTACATTATGTTACATATTATTTCTTATTTATTGCTAGCACTTTTATCCTATTTTTCAATGGTCTACTCTGCTAAACTCTCATATGAGATGAATTATGATATTCCAAAGGAAAGAAAAAATTATATAGGTGACATCTACATTATAGAATAAATGAAAAACATAAAAATATATAGAGAGATATGATAGGTATCAGAAATTTGATCTTTAAAAAGACAGGCAATCCAAAGTTACTCTATATAAACCAATATTACATTTATAGCAAAAGAAGAAAATTAATTTCAATATAAAACAATAAATGTACAAATAAGTACCTACAGAGACATGGGTGCACACACAACTACAAGTATACATACATGCACACGCGCATGTATGTATACTTGTCGTTACCTTAAAATCATATATTAAAGATACTCAACATATATTACAACAAACAGTTGGTAGAGATTGGACAGATGACTGGGGTTTTCTTATCCTAGATGTCCAATCTTTATATACCAACATACCTCATGACAAAGGGATTGCATCTGTCAAATATTATCTTGACAGGAACTCTACCATCAAACATGGACGACGAGATTTTGTCTTGGAGGCCATCTTATTTATACTCATTCACAATTATTTTTTGTTTGAAGATCATTATTATTTACAGCATCTTGGAACGGCCATGGGGACCGGGTTTGCACCAAGTTTTGCGAATCTCTATATGGGTCGCTTCGAGGAGGAGTACATCTGGAGCGGCCCGTATGGAGAGAACCTGGTCCTCTATGGCCGTTACATAGACGATTTGTTTATTATTTGGAAAAGGTGACATCACCAAGCACAAAATTTTGTTAATTTTTTGAATAACACTTATAATTTAAAGTTCACACATAACTTTGAACCTCTATTAACTAACTTCCTCGATATCACGTTTTCAATACATAATAATAAAATTATTTCAACTAATTACATTAAACCGGTAGGTGCATGAAACTTTCTTCATTATACCAGTGGGCACCATAAACCATGGGTTAAGAATATTCCTAAAAATCAAATAATTCGATTAAGATGCAATTGTTCTATGGATTCAGTCTTTTTGTCACATTTCAGTGATTTATTGAAACAGTTCCACAAGAGGTTATCCACCTCATATATTGGAAGAATCTCAACTTTATGCTGATTCTCTTATAGGTGATGGCTTTAGTAACCCAAATACTAAAAAACATCCAATTCCTAAGAATGTTAATTCGAGGACTATAGATGGAAACGTACCTGCAGTGGACTCGGTTAAGTTTATTTCTAAATACAATAATGATTCTCACATTATCAAAAAGATCATCCAAACTAATTATGAATTAATTAAACATGATCCGGTTCTGAACAAATGTTTAGCAGAAAAACCTCTAGTTATCTTTAGAAGAAATACCAACTTGAAAGAAATGTTAGCACCTAGCTATCTGAAACCAATTCATCCTATTGTTAATACAACGTGGTTACCAAAGAGACCACTAGGGAATTTCTGTTGCAACAAACAAGTATGCCTCACGTGTAAACATATGAAAAATAAAGTTTCAACTGTTGTCTCTACGACAAACGGAAACACTTTTCAGATTAAACAGTTTATTAACTGTAATTAAGATTATTGTGTTTATTTACTACAGTGTTCATGTTTCCTCCAATACTTAGATAGAACCACTAGGTCTCTGAAGTCAAGATTTAGAGAACATAGACTCAACATTCTAAAAAAACTTCAAACCCATAGTGTTTCCCGTCATTTTTTGAAGATACACAACGGCGACCCGTCATCCTTAACCGCCATGGGCTTAGAAAAAAATTTAAGTACAAAAAGGGGAAGAAATAGATTCTGAAAATTATGTATAGGGGAATCCTCATGGATTTTCAAGTTAGATACTTTATACCCAAAGGGCCTGAACGAAGCTCTAGATTATACCTGTTTAGACTGATGGAGCACCATACATATATCTGTTACAATCTCTAGCGTTTCATACTGGGGTGCACACTAACATACTTCAGTGTACATATGGATGTATGCGTGTGTATGTATACATGCGTGTGTGCATGTATGTATACTTGTAGTTGTGTGTGCATCCATGTCTCTGTAGGTACTTATTTGTACATTTATTGTTTTATATTGAAATAAATTTTCATCTTTTGCTATAAATGTAATATTGGTTTATATAGAGTTACTTTGGATTGCCTGTCTTTTTAAAGATCAAATTTCTTATACCTATCATATCTCTCTATATATTTTTATGTTTTTCATTTATTCTATAATGTAGATGTCACCTATATAATTTTTTCTTTCCTTTGGAATATCATAATTCATCTCATATGAGAGTTTAGCAGAGTAGACCATTGAAAAATAGGATAAAAGTGCTAGCAATAAATAAGAAATAATATGTAACATAATGTCAATTTATTGCTTATAGCTACAGCCCACTTTTTTAGGTTATTTTATATCAATGCTCTGCATTCAGTATTAAGTAGATATCTGAAGGAGTTAATTGAAGCCCGATTTTCCACACATTGCATGTGAATTAATTGGTCTAAAACCGTGTCTTTTTAGATATTTTTATGAAATCTGTATAAATTACATATACTTCTATATATCTGATATTGACTCAGTGTGCCTCTTATTTATTTATTATATGTTTAAATTGTAATAACATGTTAGTAGGTGTTTATTTTTACTGAATGAATAATTTTTATTCAAAATTACCTATTAAACACACCAGGTCAGATTTAAGTAATTTTACAGGTATAAATGTTGCTGTTGGTAGAAGGAAGTGATTCGTCTTGAGGAAGTCTCCGGTTGCTAGGAGACGAAACGCGTTGACGCCCACTTCTTCCAACTGTGCTCTCCATTTGGTTCTTATTGCTGCAAGTTCCATCTCATAATGCCTGACAGCTCCCACACACCGATGAAAAATTCCACTGCTGAGATACTGACTGAGCTGCACCTGACTTTTGCTGTGAAGTCCACACGATACAGCGTGATTACCGGCAGCTACACAGCACATCAGCGGGCAGTGTCTGCTCACACCGCTGTAAGGACCACTTGCTGTGCATCGGCAGAGCTCCATCTGACCTCCGCTGTGAGGTCCGGACCACACAGCACGGCTTCTGACAGCCGCATAGCGCAACAGCGGGCAGCGCTCGTCCGAGAGCAGGGACACACAAGGGGGTCTATTCATGTAGCAGTGAAAAGCCATGTTTTGCGTTAAACAGGGCTTTTCTCTGCCTACTGCAATTCACAGAGCCGGTTACCGTGGAGAAGTGTCTGACTTCTCCAGCGGTACCTCCGCTCTGTGCCTGAATCGCATCACCATACCTTTGTATGGTGAGTGCGATTCATGAAGGTGCGGAAAGCTCTGCTTTCCGCTTCTCCATGGAGTTCAGGTTCGCCATCTCAGGACGGCGTAACCTGAACTGTAGTGCGGAGACGTCAGGGAAGCTCAATGCTTCCCTGATCGCTGCTCGGCACCTTGTGCTGGCTCCGCCCCCCGACCTCCCAGCAACCACTGCGGCCTGCCGGGAGGTCACCACCCTGCGCATGCGCAAAGGGACCCGCCGCTGGACCCCGCGCATCGCTGGGAAGGACCGCTGGAGATAACCTCACCGCATGAGCCCCAGACACCGCAGCGCATCGTCGGAAGGGTGAGTATACATGAATTGCTACTTATTACAGCTATACATCGCATCGAAGCGATGCGATGTATAGTGATAAGTATCAATTATGTTTTCGTTGTCTGTATGAATAGACCCCCTAGTCTCTCTGCGGAGCTATCAATTCAAGTGCCATCAAACAGTGACTACACCGCAATTTACATCACGTGTACTACTGCCAACGGGACCCTATAAGAAATCGGGAACCAACACGTGGGTAATTATTCTTAGAGCACACGGTATTTGATTCTACAATTATCACCGTGAACTGTTTTGCGGGACAAGCAATTTATAACACACTGGGACGCCAGTGTAGATATATTTTTTTATATCATCTGAGAGAGCACCTTTCAATTTGATTTTAGTGCTTATTCTGCATATTTTATAAATCATTTGTATTTAAAGAATAACTTAATAGCTTTAATTACATACTAACAAATCTATTTCTATTTGCTTATTATAGACTTGTTATTTCTTGTTTAGGAAGTTACTAATCTGACACTAATTGTGAGTTTTTGTTATATGTGTCTGTGGTTTATAAACTTTCCGGATAAAATAATTTATTTTTATTTATATTGAGTCTAACTGAGTCAATTATTCTCCATGACAGACACACATAGTAAAGCTATAGAGTTTTTCATAGCGCAGGGTAATCTATATTTTTTTTGAGAATTCTTGTAATTTTGCAGCCTAGCAAGCTGTTTTTACTCAGCTGCTTCAAAGGAACATTGCTTGATATAAAATAATTAACCCACTTAGCGCCGGGTCTCACAGTTTAAGACTTTGTCTCTATCTGTCTCCTATTTTTTTATCTCAGTTTCAGAGTAGCTCAAAACATGCTCAGCGCTTGAGATCACTTCAGACTGTTCAGATCCTGTTTTGACGTCACAAACCCGCCCAGCCATGTCTGCATTTTTCCTGGCACGCCTGTGTTTTTCCGACCACTCCCTGAAACTCCCACTTCATGTCAATCACTCTGCGGCCACCAGTGCGACTGAAATGCTTTGCTAGACCCTGTGCAAAACTACATTGTTCATTGTGCCCGTACTACACGCGTACACATTGCGCCGCATACGCATGCGCAGAACTGCCATTTTTTAGCCTGATCTCTGCGCTGCGAACAAATGCAGCTAGCGATCAACTTGGAATGACCCCCCATGTATAGAATTTTGAGGGGAAAAATGGATTTATTCCAGTTTGGAATAAGGCTGTAACATAGCAAAATGTGGAAAAAGTGAAGCGCTGTGAATACTTCCTCGATGCAATGTATGTGTATATATATATATATATATTTGTATTATGGTTTTAGTTTTAGACTAGGACCCGCCGCGGCTGTAACAGCAGGCATCCGTGCAGCAACATTTGCTACTGTGAATGCGCATCCGTAAACACATAAAGCCGGTAAGTTTGAACAGGCTGCCGGCGTGGATGTGGTGGTTTGAGCAGTTGCGGAACTGCCGTGGGTGTGAGTGCAACGGGGCTGGAGTACCTCTAGGGTTTAGCTTCCTCCTGCACCAAGCTCACCTCAGTCTGTACAGCTACCAGCAGGAGGGTGATTGCCAATGGACCACATGCATTGGCGGGTGAGATCGCAGCACCACAACCAGATCATACCCTGCAGCGGAAGAGCCCCACATGCCCGCAGTTTGCAGAGGAGCAAACCGCTCAGCACACATCTCTCCCGCCGCTCAACACAGCGCGATGTGTGCTGAGCGATGTGGGGGAGGATGGGGGCCGCTCATTTCACCCAGCGGGTGAAATAAGCGATGTGCTAGATTTAGCCTGCATGCTGGCCAATCTAGCACTGGCGATAGCGTTGTGCGGGGCCACGCATCGCTATCGCTGAGGGGGTTACACACGAGTGATCTGTGCTTAAAATCAAAGCAATCTAGTCAGATTGCTTAGATTTTAAGCATGGATCTCTCCGTGAGTACCCCCCTATACAATATGCTGTCCTTGCAGTCCTGCCCCCACTGTTAAAAGCCGTGATTCACAGCAGTTTGCAGTTGTGCTAGTGCCAAAATGATGCAATTTAATGTGAATTCTATCATCAAATCTTCACACCTCCTATTTCACTTGGGTTGTCTTGAAAAAGTCATATTATAACTATGACTCCTAACAGCACCTCTTGTTGATGGATCCACAAATAATAAAATGGTGAGTTATTTTTCAGCAATTTTTTTTGTATTACCCCTAAGATGTTTGGGTATGTTGGTATTTGTGGAGCTACAAGCAACAGCATAACAGTTGCTCCTGTTCTGCATTGTCTGTCAGACCTGGCCTCACCACAATAATAAGAGGCTTATTAATTAACCTTATTTTTACTAAAATAATGTTTTCACACCCGTTTCACATTATTTAAGTATCAATGTATTAAAGGGCATTTGGAACAGTTTTCAGTAAGCCACATTGCATTCCCCATAGTTATAAGGGAAATGTGATGTGGACAAATTTACTAAAAAAAAAGGTATAAAAATACCACAGTGTGTCCTGTCATAATTTCGCCAGCTCAGGCTGGCAAATTCACAGGGCAGCACTGTGATATGCTGCCTTTGCCCAGCTTTCTCTGCCCCATGGCGCAGGGATAGTACCGACGGAGGGGAACCTGGCGGTGGGGGTAGTAACGGGCGGCAGCGCATGCGCAGCAGGACATCGGGGTATTTTTTACGAAAAATACCCTGATGATGCTGCGGAGAGGCATTGCAGGGAAAGAGATTGTATGCAAGCTCTGTCCTTGCATGCGATAATTGATACATCCAAGCGATGTACTCAATTATTGCAGGCGAGTCTTGTCGAATTCAGATGTGGATGGTGATAAAAAAGCCTCTATGTCTCCTGCTCTCCCAGGAGGGTAAGTAAAGATTCCAGATTCCCTATTTACCTGCTGCTATGCTAGACTGTGCATGCGCAACTTCGGCCAAGACAGGAGGATGCATGAATGGCTATGAAGCAACCACATACTGGGCCTTATTCAGTAACTGTTTGTGCCTCACAGGAGCACCTGGCCCATCTAGTGCTGCAGTGCAATGGAATGCTGATGCAATGCAAGATTACTGAAACTCTGTTCTTATAACACCGTGAGGTCTTGCGATAACCCTACGCAGCCCTTAAGAAAAGAAGATCCCTGTACAATGAATGCGTATCTTCTAAATAAATAATCCCAAAATGTAAAACATCAATAATAAATAAAAAATAAAGGTTGACTAATTGGAGCCATTCATTTGAGTGAGTCCCTAACATGAAATAATTGAGAAGAACCTCTCTCTAATGCTCCGGCAGAAAACATCACGGCAGTTGCGCTGGATTATGATTCAGTCTCTTCTGAGTCACACTGACGTTTGGCCACAAATGTGGTGTCTCCCCACTTTATTTAAAAACACTTTGGCAATTTCCATTTCCACCTTTGCGGCTAGTTTTTACAAATCTGTTTGTGATGTTGAAGCTTGTTTCATAACTGCTCTAGGCTTTCATTTAAACCTAGGATCAAGTACAGCATCACCCCTGGATTTATACAGCATAGGCAGCACCCCTGGAGAATTACACAGCACAGCAGACAGACAACAGCACCCCTGGACTTAAACAGCAGTGGCGCAGCACTCCTGGACTGATAAGGTAGAGGAGTAGCACCCATATAGGGCAGCACCCCTGGAATGATGTGGCAAAAAAAGACATGTAAAAATTGTCCTTGGGCCCTCCCACCCTTATGTTGTATAAACAGGACATGCACACTTTTATCAAACCAATTAATTCAGCGACAGGGTCTGTCACATGACTGTGGCTGAAATGATTGATTTGTTTGGGCCCCCACCAAAAAAGAAGCAATTAATCTCTCCTTGCACAAACTGACTCTACAGTGTCAAGATGTCGTCCTCATCCTCAGATTCCCCTCTTCAGTGTTTACATGCTCATCCTCACAGATAAATAATATTTAAACAAAAAAACATGGATATTTCTGAGCTTGATCCCGTTAGCCTATGAGTTACTCATTAGCATACTTTACTGCAATGGCTGTTTTCGGTGCAATTTGCAGTAAAATAGCTTTGACAGATAAGCTCCAAGGAGTCAAAATGCTACATTACCCAAAATTATATCTATCCTCAATGAACTACTTTGATACAATGTATTTCATTTATACATTTTATCAGTGAACTACATTGTATAAATAGTGTTCACTGCAGTGAACACAATGGCTTTCTGACCAATCAGAGTGAAACTGCTATGCATTAATCAGGATTGACAGGGCAAAGGATGTTAGGAGGAGCCCTCTGTTTTGTGGTCTATTTCCATCCCGATATACAGGTTAGGGCTAATAGCAGTGGTAATTGGAACATTTTTTGGGAGAGTGGGGAGTTTTAATAGCATCTTGTGTTACTTAAGTGAAAAGTTTAAAAATTGCCTTAGCACAGTTGTGAGGGATTCTCTGCAGCAAAATGTAATAGCATATCATCATGCGTTTCTCATACTATGGTGAAGTGCACATATCTAAAGATGGGTTAGATTCAGCAGATACAGTACACATAATTGTTTTTCTTTTGGGTGACTGCATTTTATGTTTGCATTTTTATGCCAGTGCGTTCACACTCGACATCAGCCCCATAATGCTTTAAACTTCTCTGTTATTGCATATCTCATGTAGATATGTGTGAGAAAAGCCTGTGTTTACATATATATTGCTTTACGTGTTATTTTCTTCCATCAATCTTCAAAAACTAGAGCATTTCATGCATAAAAAGTAGCATTTAACACATAACCTGAATTCACACAGTAAAGTATTTGTTAAAAATACATTACCAAGGTTCAATAGCACACATCTAGAGGGAAATTACAGTATGGAGGTTTGGAAGGTCAACATGATTTTTTTGGAAGAGTATCCCTATTGTGCATTTGTAAAACAAATATAATATTAATTATTGATAAACATTTATCACCCATAATGTATATTTAACACAAAAAAAATCATACAATGATGGAACTTTAGAGGCACTAAAACCTCGATACTACAATTATTTCCAGCAGGGTTACAAAGTATGGCCATATTCATGCTTCTTTTTTCTCCTGAGCTGCAAACATGAGCTGAGAATCTCAAACTTCAAATGTGAACTTGGACAAGAGCTTCACTAAGTCTTCAGGGAGTCTGGGGCACTTTAGATAGGGGACACTCTCTGGTCTAAAAATAAGATCAGAGGGTCTGATTCAGAGATTTATGTAAATTTGATATCTAAGTAAATCTCCAATGTTGTTTGATCTGCGCTTGTGCAAGAGCTGCACTGCGTATGTACAAATCAAGTCCTGCAATGTTGCTTACAATGCCCCAAAAACATGACATGCTACTTGCATTTGGGGGTAGTGACAGGCAGTGTTCCATAAAATGGGGTAATGTCAGCACCATTTCTGGGCGTGCCGAAGCATGTGGCTGTATACTTGAATGCAGCTCCATTGCTCCAGCTGCTGATTTCACCAGGGATCCTCTGGGTTACTGATGACTGATGTTCACGCATTTGATCCAATGCTGTGTGCACTGTCGTATCTATAATAGGTGCAAGGGGTCCACACAGAACATCTGAGTGATGGCTGTATAGTGCAAAGAGCATCCATTCTACCATCATACTGCACACAGATTTCCCAGTGACCACAGTACAGTACACACAGCATCCCAGTGGCCACCATACAATACATAGATCAACAAAGTTACCTCTATGCAATGCACATAGCGTGAGCCCTTCTGTGTCTGCCATACAATATATAGAGCATGCCAGGGTTTGACCATACAATACACACAGCATCCCAGTGACATCCATACATAATATCTCTATGACCCATTTAAAATATCCACTTTGGACAGTTGCAGAGCTTGGAGGAGGTGACTTCCAGCTACACCGTAAACTGCAATGTAAATAAGAGACTTACCAATATATATATATATATATATATCTAGAAAGAAGGTGAAAACAGTGCCTACTAGTGCAGTATATTAGGATCCTTCAAATGAAAACCTCCACCAGTTCAATTACACCCTTAGAAAAACGCAAGTACCATCATGAGTGGAATTAACCACTTAGTTAAATCGCATGCTCTCAAAATGGGAATTCCCGAACTGGATAGATTTCTCCCTTCAGCTCCAGAACCTCATGGTACTTCTAATGCTCAATGATCACCAATGAAAAGAAAGAAGGTAGCCGAAATAGTGTAATAAAGTTTTAACACCAGTTTAATTGTTAAAAAACAAAGCAAATACCCGTACATCAAAATAATGTAAAAATAGCTTATCTGATGTGTAGTAGATACAGTTCAGTCTCTGTTCCTCAACGCGTTTCGTCCTTATGGCATATCAAGCCTGGACTTTGTCAGGAGTATCTATCCAGTTCGGGAATTCCCATTTTGAGAGCGTGCGATTTAACTAAGTGGTTAACTCCACTCATGATGGTACTTGCGTTTTTCTAAGGGTGTTATTGAACTGGTGGAGGTTTTCATTTGAAGGATCCTAATACACTGCACTAGTAGGCGCTGTTTTCACCTTCTTTCTAGATCCATCAAAACAGACCAACGAACACCGGTCACCTGGATTACGGCTGCCACCCTGTCAGAGGGAGTGTGGATTGGAGACAGAGAAATTGGACATTACCACTGTCTCTGGACTAAGACTCTCTTTATTTTCACTCATTTGGTGTAGCGCTAAGTACCACCTTTTCACCAATATATATATATATATATATATCAACCAAATACTCTCCTTCTGCGCTGTTCTAAGGCTAATTAGATACAATAAGATACAGTACTGCTTGGGAGGGGCTGCCTATTTCACTAAGTCCATTGTTAGGAGGGACTAGATACAGAAAATATAAAAAAAGGAAATTGGCGCCCAAAGGTTATTTTAACCTATATATACAGGGAACCCAGTGGGTTTCACAATTAACATTGATTTTAAAACATAATAAACATGAACTGTTCTTTCATAAAAAAAATTTTTATTAAAATGTACAGATGTTATCTCTGAATAGCATATGAGGAAGATTAAAGATACTGCACTAAGTTGCCGATATTCCTCTATCAACTCCAAAGATGGAGTATTCGAAGAGAAATTACATCATTTTGTCTGTGTAATATGATGGACTTGCTTCATTGCTTCTGTACATTTTAATAAAAAAATTTTTTATGAAAGAACAGTTCATGTTTATGTTTTAAAATCAATGCTAATTGTGAAACCCACTGGGTTCCCTGTATTTATAGGTTAAAATAACCTTTGGGCGCCAATTTCCTTTCTTTATATATATATATATATATATATATATATACACTGCTCAAAAAAATAAAGGGAACACTAAAATAACTAGAGATGTGCACCGGAAATTTTTCGGGTTTTGTGTTTTGGTTTTGGATTCAGTTCCGCGGCCGTGTTTTGGATTCGGACGCGTTTTGGCAAAACCTCCCTGAAATTTTTTTGTTGGATTCGGGTGTGTTTTGGATTCGGGTGTTTTTTTTTACAAAAAAACCTCAAAAACAGCTTAAATCATAGAAGTTGGGGGTAATTTTGATCCCATAGTATTATTGACCTCAATAACCACAATTTCCACTCATTTCCAGTCTATTCTGAACACCTCACACCTCACAATATTATTTTTAGTCCAAAAATTTGCACCAAGGTCGCTGGATGACTAAGCTGAGCGACCCAAGTGGCCGGCACAAACACCTTATCGCTGACCTGGTTTGGGAGTGTTGTGGACTCTGGGTTTCTTCCGGTGACCGGGAAGAGGAACCGCAACTGGGTCGCAGCAGAGATGGCCAAATGTAGGTTTTCCTCATGCAGGATTTGGATGGCAGGCAGGAGGCACGTGTGGACGCTGGAGGTCTCCTGAAAGACAAGACTTAAAAAGGCGCTGATGAATTGGTGAAGAGTACTGTAAGCTCGCTGAGAGCGATACTGAGGTGCTGGAGGCACTGAGGTGCTTAGAGGCGCTGAGGTGCTTGGAGGCGCTGAGGCACTTGGAGACACTGAGAAGGCTGGAGACTACAGGGATATGGGAGCACTGGAGATCACAACTCTTGGGAGAATAGATGATACTCAGGCACCGGAGCTCTGCCCGGCGTCTGAATTTGAACTTCCCACCAGTGCCTGATTGGAGGGAAGTACTGATGACGTCACCCGCACCTTCCGTGGACGCCGGGCGTACCCGCAACGTCCACACTCATGCTGGCCGGACGGAGCGCCGGGAGCCGGGAACCACCAGCGAGGATGGCCGCACGGAGACCCAGCGCGCCCGGAGGGGTAAGTATGGTGGCCGCGGTGGCGGCATGACAGTACCCCCTCCTCTAGGAGTGGCCCCTGGACACTTTCCTGGTTTCGTAGGGTGTCTAGAATGGAAAATCCGGATTAGACGAGGAGCTGAGACCTCAGAAGCCTTTATCCAACTTCTCTCCTCAGGACCAAAACCTTTCCACTCTACCAGATATTGCAGATTCTTATGATGGTAACGAGAGTCCAGAATAGTTTTGATCTCGAAGTCTGTTCCGGTTTCAGTTTCTACTGAGGTGGGGCTAGAAGACTTTGAATGAAAACGATTAAGGATGAGAGGTCGAAGAAGAGAAACATGGAAGGCATTTGGTATACGTAGGTGAGAAGGTAAACCCAACTTACAGACCACAGGATTCAGGACTTGTAGCACAGGATAAGGGCCGATGAACCTTGGGGCAAACTTCATAGTGGGTACCCTTAACCGGAGATTACGTGTGGAAAGCCATACCCTATCACCAACCTTGTATTTAGGAGCGGCTCGCCGTTTCTTATCCGCGAAGAACTTGTATCGGACAGAAACCTTTTTAAGACTAGCATGAATCTTACTCCAAATTTGTCTGAAGTGTAGTAAAGTGGACATCACAGCTGGTACCTCTTCTGCCGGAAGAATTGGCAATTCCGGAACTCGTGGGTGGAACCCATAGTTGATGAAGAATGGAGACTCGCCAGTGGAAGAATGAAATGAATGGTTATGGGCAAACTCTGCCCAAGGTAACAACTCCACCCAGTTGGGGAGAGATAAAGGTGGAGGAAAGTCTCTAAATCTTGGTTGACTCGTTCCGTTTGTCCATTCGTTTGGGAATGATAGGCAGACGAAAATTTAAGTTTAATTTGTAAGGCTGTGCAGAGGGCTCTCCAAAACCTTGCGGTGAACTGTACCCCTCGATCAGAGACTATTTCTTGAGGTAAACCATGCAACCTAAAGTGTTCCCGGACGAATAGTAGAGCCAATTTGGGAGCTGTCGGCAGACCTGTCAATGGAACGAAGTGCGCCATCTTAGAAAAACGGTCGACAATCACCCAGATGGTATTGTAACCCTTGGAACAGGGCAACTCAGTAATGAAGTCCATGGAAATATGAGTCCAGGGTTTCATAGGAATGGGCAGAGTATGAAGCAACCCGGCAGGAGGCAGACGAGGAGATTTATGCTGCGTACACTGTGGGCAAGAATTAACGTAATCCTGTACATCCTTCCTCAGGGTGTCCCACCAGTAAGATCTTTGCAGAAACTTGAACATCTTCTGGGCGCCGGGATGACGAGAGAACTTGGAGATATGGGCCCACTGCAGTATTTTCGGCCGGAATTTAGTTGGTACAGACATTCTTCCAAGGGGAGGACCCTGAGTAGCGGAAGCAGCGGAAACAGAAATTGGATTCAGAATTAAACTCCGCTCAAAAGAATCTTCTTCATCTGTGGGAGTGAGAGAGCGCATCAGCTTTAGTACTGAAAGTCTCGGCCCGGTACTTGATAACAAAAGAAAATCGAGTGAAGAAAAGCGCCCATCTAGCTTGGCGAGGATTCAAACACTGTGCAGTTTTGATGTACAACAAATTTTTGTGATCGGTGTAAATAGTAATCACATGTTTTGCCCCTTCTAAAAAATACCTCCACTCCTCCAAAGCAGATTTTATTGCCAAAAGTTCTTGATCACCAATAGTATAATTCCGTTCGGCCGGAGAGAACTTACAAGAGTGGAAGCCACACGGATGCAATTTCTTATCCGAAGAGTACTGGGAGAGAACGGCTCCGACTCCGACCGAGGACGCATCAACCACCAGGAAAAAAGGTTCTTCGAAATCTGGTTGTTGGAGGACCGGGGCTGACATAAAAGCTGATTTCAAGTAGGTGAAGGCTCCCATGGCTTCGGGAGACCACAAACCCGGGTTGGAGCCCTTCCTGGTCAAGGCAGTAATGGGTGCAACTATGGTGGAGAACCCCCTAATGAATTTCCTGTAATAATTTGCAAAGCCCAGGAATCTTTGTACGGCTTTCAAAGAGAGGGGTTGAGTCCAGTCACGAATGGCGGAGAGTTTCTCCAGGTCCATGTGAAGCACCGTCCCTGAGATGATATAACCGAGGAACGGAATTGATGTTACTTCGAAAGTACATTTGGAGATCTTAGCATAGAGATGATTCTTTCGTAAACGGTGGAGCACTTCTTTGACCTGTGTCCTGTGTTCGGCAAGATCTTTGGAAAAAATCAGTATGTCGTCTAAATATGCCACAACGCTTCGATATAACATGTCTCGGAAGATTTCATTGACGAATCCCTGGAAGACGGCAGGGGCATTACTAAGGCCGAACGGCATCACCAGATATTCATAATGCCCATCCCTGGTATTGAAGGCAGTCTTCCATTCATCCCCTTCTCGGATGCGTATAAGATTATAGGCTCCCCTCAAAGTGAGCTTGGAGAAAACATGGGTGCCACGAACCCTATCAAATAACTCTGTGATTAGTGGCAAGGGGTACTTATTCTTGATGGTGATATCGTTTAGGCCGCGGTAATCAATACATGGTCTTAACCCCCCGTCCTTCTTCTTCACGAAAAAGAAGCCTGCTCCAGCCGGGGAGATAGATGGGCGAATGAATCCCTTGAGAAGATTGGACTTAATATATTCCGACATAGCTTGAGTCTCAGGAAGTGACAGAGGATATGTGCAGCCACGGGGTGGCATTTTCCCCGGGATAAGATCAATGTGGCAGTCCCAAGGCCTATGGGGTGGTAACTGGTCAGCCGCCTGTTCTGAAAACACATCCTTGAACTCTTGATATGTCTCCGGAATAAGCTCTTCATCCGACTTAGAAGAAGCACGTAGCGGACAGACAGGAGTGAGACAGTTAGCGTGACAAAAAGAACTCCAAGACAGAATTTGAGAAGACTTCCAATCGATGTGGGGATTATGAATTTTGAGCCAAGGCATTCCGAGGACCAGATCGTGATGCATTTCCGGAATCACCAAGAATTCCAGACATTCCTGATGTAGAGCTCCGACCTGCAGCTTAACTGGTTCCGTGCGCCACGTTATGAGACCCTTGGATATTCTTGTACCATTGATAGCCGTCAAAGAAATAGGCCGCCCGATAGGCCATACCTTAAAATCCATGCTTTGGACACAGGAAGAAGAAACAAAGTTCCCCGCAGCCCCAGAGTCCAACAGGGCCTCACAAGACTTGGAGATTGACTTGGTGATTAAAGACACAGGAAGCAAACAATCCAAAGTCGGAGAAGATTTGGTCGTGACCCCCAACTTGACTCCTCCGGAACAAGCTAGGCCTGCCCGTTTCCCTGACGGGATTTGCAGGATTTAATGAAGTGATCTGCGGCTCCACCGTACAGACAGAGTTTGCCCTCACGACGACGCTGTCGTTCTTCCGGAGACAATCAGGACCGGTTTATCTGCATGGGTTCGTCCGGACTTGGTACCACCGCTTGCCTAGAGGGAGGAAGCCGGAACGATCCGATCGACTACGTTCACCTCCACGTTCCTGCATCCGGAGATTCACCTTGACGCAGAGAGAGGTTTATTCCTCCAATGAATCCGGGAGTTCCCTAGTGACTAACTCATCCTTCAGGCGATCAGAGAGACCGTTCCAGAAAGCTGCTCTCAGGGCGTCATTATTCCAGTGAAGTTCAGAGGCAATGGTCTGAAAATGAACCACGTACTGACCCACGGATTGGGAGCCCTGACGGATGCGCAGCAAGTCAGAAGAGGCCGTGGTCATCCTGCCGGGCTCGTCGAAAATTCTTCGAAAAGACGTGATGAATTCAGAGTAATTGGAAACCAGTGAATCAGATCGTACCCATAGTGGAGACACCCAATCCAATGCAGATCCTTCAAGCAAAGAAATAATATATGCCACTTTGGACCGGTCTGTGGGAAAATTATGTGCGAGTAGCTCAAAATGAACTTCGCATTGGTTTAAGAAACCTCGACAATTTCTTGGATTCCCATTATAACGGGAAGGAGTAGGAAGTTGAAGGCGCGGACTGAGACCAGCTGATGGTTGAACAGTGCTGCTTCCTGACTTTGCACTCAGGAAGCCAGATTCTGGATGGCACTTGAGTACGTGTTCCGATCCCCTGGGTCCATGTGGCCTGAGTATACTATCACTGACCTGGTTTGGGAGTGTTGTGGACTCGGGCTTTCTTCCGGTGACCGGGAAGAGGAACCGCAACTGGGTCGCAGCAGAGATGGACGAATGTAGGTTTTCCTCATGCAGGATTTGGACAGCAGGCAGGAGGCACGTGTGGACGCTGGAGGTCTCCTGAAAGATAAAACTTGAAAAGGCGCTGATGAATTGGTGAAGAGTACCGTAAGCTCGCTGAGAGCGATACTGAGGTGATGGAGGCACTGAGGTGCTTGGAGGCACTGGGGTGCTTGGAGGCGCTGAGGTGCTTAGAGGCACTGAGGTGATTGGAGGCGCTGAGGCGCTTGGAGACGCTGAGGTGCTTGGAGGCACTGAGGTGCTTGGAGGCGCTGAGGCGCTTGGAGACGATGAGATGCTTGGAGGCGCTGAGGCGCTTGGAGACGCTGAGGTGCTTGGAGGCACTGAAGTGCTTGGAGGCACTGAGGTGCTTGGAGGTGCTGAGGCGCTTGGAGACACTGAGGTGCTTGGAGGCACTGAGGTGCTTGGAGGCGCTGAGGCGCTTGAGACGCTGAGATGCTTGGAGGCACTTTGGTGCTTGGAGGCGCTGAGGCGCTTGGAGACGCTGAGATGCTTGGAGGCACTGAGGTGCTTGGAGGCGCTGAGGCGCTTGGAGACGCTGAGGTGCTTGGAGGCACTGAGGTGCTTGGAGGCGCTGATGTGCTTGGAGGCGCTGAGGGACTTGGAGACACTGAGGTGCTTGGAGGCACTGAGGTGCTCGGAGACGCTGAGGCACTTGGAGACGCTGAGAAGGCTGGAGACTACAGGGATACGGGAGCACTGGAGATCACAACTCTTGGGAGAATTACTCAGGCGCCGGAGCTTTGCCTGGCGTCTGAATTTGAACTTCCCGCCAGTGCCTGATTGGAGGAAAGTACTGATGACGTCACCCACACCTTCCGTGGACAGCGGGCGTACCCGCAACGTCCACACTCATGCTGGCCGGACGGAGCGCCGGGAGCCGGTAACCGCCAGCGAGGACGGCCGCACGGAGACCCAGCGCGCCAGGAGGGGTAAGTATGGTGGCCGCGGCGGCGGCATGACACACCTGGCCCATCTAGGAGTGGCACTGCAATGTCAGACAGGATGGCACTTAAAAAAATTAGCCCCAATCATCACATGATGCAAAGATAAAAAAAAAAAAAAGAGGTGCAAGATGGAATTGTCCTTGGGCCCTCTCACCCACCCTTATGTTGTATAAACAGGACATGCACACTTTAACAAACCCATCATTTCAGCGACAGGGTCTGCCACACGACTGTGGCTGAAATGACTGGTTGGTTTGGGCCCCCACCAAAAAAGAAGCAATCAATCTCTCCTTGCACAAACTGGCTCTATAGAGGCAAGATGTCCACCTCCTCCTCCGATTCATTACCCTTTTCACTGTGTACATCCCCCTCCTCACAGAGTATTAACTCATCCCCACTGGAATCTCAGGTCCCTGTGTACTTTCTGGAGGCAATTGCTGGTGAATGTCTCCACGGAGGAATTGATTATAATTTATTTTGATGAACATCATCTTCTCCACATTTTCTGGAAGTAACCTCGTACGCTGATCGCTGACAAGGTTACCGGCTGCTCTAAACACTCTTTCGGAGTACACACTGGAGGGGGGGCAACTTAGGTAAAATAAAGGCAGTTTGTGCAAGGGCCTCCAAATTGCCTCTTTTTCCTGCCAGTATACGTACGGACTGTCACTCATATAATCCTCCACCATTCTTTCAATGGTGACAGAATCATATGCAGTGATAGCAGACGACATGTCAGTAATCGTTGGCAGGTCCTTCAGTCCGGACCAGATGTCAGCACTTGCTCCTGACTGCCCTGCTTCACCGCCAGTGGGTGGTTTTGGAAATCTGATCCTTTTCCTGGCAGCTCCAGTGGCGGGAGAAAATAAAGGAGGAGCTGTTGGCGGGTCACGTTCCGCTTGACTTGACAAGTGTCTCACCAGCAGGTCTTTGAACCTCTGTAGACTTTTGTCTACCGGAAAGAGAGATACAACGTAGGCTTTAAACCTAGGATCGAGCACGGTGGCCAAAATGTAGTGCTCTGATTTCAACAGATTGACCACCCGTGAATCCTGATTAAGCGAATGAAGGGATCCATCCACAAGTCCCACATGCCTAGCGGAATCGCTCCGTTTTAGCCCCTCCTTCAATCTCTCCAGCTGCTTCTGCAAAAGCCTGATGAGGGTAATGACCTGACTCAGGCTGGCAGTGTCTGAACTGACTTCACGTGTGGCAAGTTCAAAGGGTTGCAGAACCTTGCACAACGTTGAAATCATTCTCCACTGCGCTTGAGTCAGGTGCATTTCCCCTCCTTTGCCTATATCGTAGGCAGATGTATAGGCTTGAATGGCCTTTTGCTGCTCCTCTATCCTCTGAAGCATATAGAGGGTTGAATTCCACCTCGTTGCCACCTCTTGCTTCAGCTGATGGCGGGGCAAGTTCAGGAGTGTTTGCTGCTGCTCCAGTTTTGGGCACGCGGTGGCTGAATGCCGAAAATGGCCCACAATTCTTCTGCCCACCGATAGCATCTCTTGCACGCCCCTGTCGTTTTTTAAATAATTCTGCACCACCAAATTCAATGTATGTGCAAAACATGGGACGTGCCGGAATTTGCCCAATTGTAATGCACGCACAATATTAGTGGCATTGTCCGATGTCACAAATCCCAGGAGAGTCCAATTGGGGTAAGCCATTCTACGATGATGTTCCTCAGTTTCCGTAAGAGGTTGTGAGCTGTGTGCCTCTTATGGAAAGCGGTGATACAAAGCGTAGCCTGCCTAGGAACGAGTTGGCGTTTGCGAGATGCTGCTACTGGTGCCGACGCTGCTGTTCTTGCTGCGGGAGGCAATACATCTACCCAGTGGGCTGTCACAGTCATATAGTCCTGAGTCTGCCCTGCTCCACTTGTCCATATGTCCGTGGTTAAGTGGACACTGGGTACAACTGCATTTTTTAGGACAGTGGTGAGTCTTTTTCTGACGTCTGTGTACATTCTCGGTATCGCCTGCCTAGAGAAGTGGACCCTAGATGGTATTTGGTACCGGGGACACACTACCTCAAAAAATTCTCTAATTGCCTGTGAACTAACGGCGGATACCGGACGCACATCTAACACCAACACAGCTGCCAAGGCCTGAGTTATCCACTTTGCAACAAGATGACTGCTGTGATATTTCATCTTCCTCGCAAAGGACTGTTGGACAGTCAATTGCTTACTGGAAGTAGTACAAGTGGTCTTCCGACTTCCTCTCTGGGATGACGATCGACTCCCAGCAGCAACAACAGCAGCAGCGCCAGCAGCAGTAGGCATTACACTCAAGGATCCATCAGAGGAATCCCAGTCAGGAGAGGACTCGTCAGAATTGCCAGTGACATGGCCTGCAAGACTTTTGGCGTTCCTGTCTAAGGGGGAAATTGACATTGAGGGAGTTGGTGGTGTGGTTTGCAGGAGCTTGGGTACAAGAGGAAGAAGGGATTTAGTTGTCAGTGGACTGCTTCCGCTGTCACCCAAAGTTTTTGAACCTGTCAATGACTGTTATTTGACCAGGCATGTCAATGGCCATATTCATCCCACGGACAACAGGTGTCTCCCAGGGTGCCTGACCTAAACAAACCACCTCACCATCAGAATCCTCCTTGTCTATTTCCTCCCCAGCGCCAGCAACACCCATATCCTCATCCTGGTGTACTTCAACACTGACATCTTCAATTTCACTATCAGGAACTGGACTGCGGGTGCTCCTTTCAACACTTGCAGGGGGCGTGCAAATGGTGGAAGGCGCAAGCTCTTCCCGTCCAGTGTTGGGAAGGTCAGGCATCGCAACCGACACAAGAACCTATTGCAGGACATAACTAAAATGGCATTAAAAGGAGAGGTAATAATCATGGGAGACTTTAATCTTCCTGATGTAAACTGGGAGGTGTCTGTTGCTAGTTCCACTAGAAGTAGGAACATTTTAAATTCCCTTCAGGGAGCATCCCTCCACCAATTGGTGAGGGAGCCCACTCGGAAAGACGCAATATTAGACTTAATACTTACAAATGGAGACAGATTATCGGACGTAAAAGTGGGTGAAAACCTGGGATCCAGTGATCATCAAGCACTATGGTTCAGCATTAAGACAGAGACTGACTCGTCCCATACAAAAACAAAGGTGTTGGATTTTAGGAAGGCTGATTTTGTAGGGATGGGAAAATGTGTAAGTGATTCTTTGGCAGAGTGGAGGAACTTGGAAACAGTGCAGGAGAGGTGGGAAACATTCAAATGTGCAATATTGAAGGCAACAGACCTTTGTATCAAAACTGTTAGGAAAAACACAAGGAAAAGGAAGCCAGTGTGGTTTGCAAAAGAAGTAGCAAATATTGTGAGAGCAAAAAAGATGGCTTTTAGGAAATATAAGCAGACACAAAATAATGAAGACAAAAAGATATATCTTGTTAGACAGAAGGAGACAAAGAAGGTAATCAGATGTGCAAAGGCACAAGCTGAGGAGAAAATGGCCCAGTCAGTGGGTAAAGGAGGCAAAACTTTTTTTAGGTATATAAGCGAAAAGAGAAAAACAAAAGGCGGAATTATAAAACTAAAGACGGACACTGGGAGTCTTGTTGAAGGAGACAATTTAATAGCAGATCATCTTAATGATTATTTTTGCTCAGTATTTACTACTGAAAGAGAGGGAAAGGGGCCACAGTTAAGTTGCAGGGATAGTCAGGAAAATGAAACAAGTACATTTACAGAGGAGAAGGTCCTAACAGAACTCTCAAAGCTGAAAGTGGACAAATCTATGGGGCCAGATGGGATACATCCAAGGATATTAAAAGAACTTAAAGAGGTGCTGGTAGCACCATTGACAGAATTATTCAACCAGTCATTAGCTACAGGAGAAATTCCAGGGGACTGGAAAAGAGCAAACGTAGTCCCACTGCACAAAAGTGGAAGCAAGGAAGAGGCAAACAACTACAGACCAGTGAGTCTTACATCAGTAGTAGGGAAATTGATGGAAACACTCTTAAAAGAAAGAGTTGTAGATTATCTCAAATCCGGCAATTTACAGGATCCCAAACAGCATGGATTCACTGGGGGTAGATCATGTCAAACAAATCTTATTGACTTTTTTGATTGTGTGACTAAAGTGATGGATAAAGGTGGAGCCATGGATATAGCTTATCTAGACTTTAGTAAGGCTTTTGACACAGTTCCACATCGCAGACTGCTAAATAAACTTGAAAGTTTGGGATTGGATATTAGGATTATTGAATGGATAAGATCTTGGTTGAAGGATAGAAAACAGAGAGTTGTGGTAAATGGAGTGCATTCACAGGAGGGAAATGTTACCAGTGGAGTACCCCAGGGATCTGTACTTGGACCAGTGCTTTTTAATATCTTTATTGGTGACATTGCAAATGGCATTAAAGGGAAAGTATGCCTTTTTGCAGATGACACAAAGGTATGCAACAGGGTAGACACACCAGGTGGGGTAAAACAAATGATTGAGGATCTAGGTAGACTAGAGGAATGGTCAAGAGTCTGGCAATTACAGTTTAATGACAAAAAATGCAAAATCATGCACTTGGGTCTCAAAAATCCTAAAGCTAAATACAGTATTAATGGCACTATACTGGAAACTACTGAGGAGGAAAGGGATCTAGGAGTCACTATTTCAGATGACTTAAAAGCAGGTAAGCAATGTATCAAGGCAATGAGGAAGGCTAGTCAGATGCTTGGCTGCATTGGGAGAGGAATCAGCAGCAGAAAGAAAGAAGTAATAATGCCACTGTATAGGTCATTGGTACAGGCCATCTAGAATACTGTATTCAGTTCTGGAGGCCATATCTTCTAAAGGATATTAATACATTAGAAACTGTACAAAGGAGGGCAACTAAAATGGTGCATGGCCTACATCACAAAACATACCCAGAAAGACTAAGAAATCTCAATATGTATAGTTTGGAGCAGAGAAGGGAAAGGGGAGACATGATAGAAACTTTCAAATATATGAAGGGTTTTAACAAAGTCCAGGAGGGAAACATTCTCCAAATGAAGAGAAGCAATAGGACACGAGGACATGCACTGAGACTGGAGGGGGGGAGGTTCAGGGGAAATTTGCGGAAAAATAATTTCACAGAAAGGGTAGTGGACAAGTGGAATAGCCTCCCATCAGAGGTGGTAGAGGCTAAGACAGTAGAGCAATTTAAACATGCATGGGATAGACATAAGGATATCCTTACAAAGAAATAAGGATCAAATAAGGTTAGTGATAAAAAATAATATAAAAAAAAAAAATAAGGGGCAGACTAGATGGGCCAAGTGGTTCTTATCTGCAGACAAATTATATGTTTCTATGTTTCTAATTGGACTCTCCTTTGGGATTTATGATTTCGAAGAACGCACAGTTCTTTGCTGTGCTTTTGCCGCAAGTCTTTTCTTTTTTTCTAGCGAGAGGATGAGTGCTTCCATCCTCATGGGAAGCTGAACCACTAGCCATGAACATAGGCCAGGGCCTCAGCCGTTCCTTGCCACTCCGTGTCGTAAATGGCATATTGGCAAGTTTACGCTTCTCCTCAGACGCTTTTAATTTTAATTTTTGGGTCATTTTTTTACTGATCTTTTGTGTTTTGGATTTTACATGCTCTGTACTATGACATTGGGCATCGGCCTTGGCAGACGACGTTGATGGCATTTCATTGTCTCGGCCGTGACTAGTGGCAGCAGCTTCAGCATGAGGTGGAAGTGGATCTTGATCTTTCCCTATTTTTTTAACTTCCACATTTTTGTTCTCCATATTTTGCGCACAACTAAAAGCCACCACAGGTATACAGTGTAGATGGATGGATAGTATAGTATTATATTACTTATGGACGACGAGTGCACTGACGACACAGAGGTAGGTACAGCCGTGGCCTACCGTACTGCTGCTTATATATATAATATACTGTATAACGGACCTGGTGGACACTGTCAGCAGACTGCTAAACTAAGATGAAGAAAAAAACAACAACACAGGTATACAATGTAGATGGATGGATAGTATAGTATTATATTACTTATGGACGACGAGTGCACTGACGACACAGAGGTAGGTACAGCCGTGGCCTACCGTACTGCTGCTTATATATATAATATACTGTATAACGGACCTGGTGGACACTGTCAGCAGACTGCTAAACTAGGATGAAGAAAAAAAAACACCACAGGTATACAATGTAGATGGATGGATAGTGTAGTATTATATTACTTATGGACGACGAGTGACGACACAGAGGTAGGTACAGCCGTGGCCTACCGTACTGCTGCTTATATATATAATATACTGTATAACGGACCTGGTGGACACTGTCAGCAGACTGCTAAACTAGGATGAAGAAAAACAAAACAAAAACACAGGTATAATTACAATGTAGATGGATGGATAGTATAGTATTATATTACTTATGGACGACGAGTGCACTGACGACACAGAGGTAGGTACAGCCGTGGCCTACCGTACTGCTGCTTATATATATAATATACTGTATAACGGACCTGGTGGACACTGTCAGCAGACTGCTAAACTAGGATGAAGAAAAAAAAAACACCACAGGTATACAATGTAGATGGATGGATAGTATAGTATTATATTACTTATGGATGACGAGTGCACTGACGACACAAAGGTAGGTACAGCCGTGGCCTACCGTACTGCTGCTTATATATATAATATACTATATAACGGACCTGGTGGACACTGTCAGCAGACTGCTAAACTAGTATGAAGAAAAAAAAAAAACACAGGAGTGTTTTTCAGGCAGACAAACGTATACTGGACTGGTGGTCACTGTCAGCAAAACTGTGCACTGTACTCCTGCTATAACTGCTCCCCAGTCCCCACAATTAGGCAGTGTGAGCAGAGCAGTGCACTCAGCACAGATATATCATGCAGCAGTGCAGCACACTGAGTGAGCACAGATATGGTGGTCGGAGCGTTTTTTTCAGGCAGAGAAACAAAGGATTAAACTCACTGGTGGTATAATCAAAACCCTGCACTGTACTCCCTAAAAGCTGCTCCCCGTCCCCAATCCTCCCCACAATTATAACTAACTAAGTCACTCTGTGTTCTACTATAACGGAGAGGACGCCAGCCACGTCCTCTCCCTATCAATCTCAATGCACGTGTGAAAATGGCGGCGACGCGCGGCTCCTTATGAAGAATCCGAGTCTCGCGAGAATCCGACAGCGGGATGATGACGTTCGGGCGCGCTCGGGTTAACCGAGCAAGGCGGGAGGATCCGAGTCGCTCGGACCCGTTTAAAAAAAAGGTGAAGTTCGAGTGGGTCGGATTCCGAGGATCCGAACCCGCTCATCACTAGAAATCATGAGGTTTATCTAGAACACAACTACTATATATTTTATTTTTCTATTGTATCATCTAAATATATATATATATATATATACACACAGAGAAAAAACCACAGCACTCACCACACCAGAAGCGGGGCACAGCTATGCACTTACCACTCACAGGGTGGGGTGCATGTAACACAGCACTCTCCACCACAAAAGCGGGGTACACAGCTGCACTTACCACTCACAGGGCGGGGTGCATGTAGCCCATGACCACATCGCTCTAATAAATACAAACAAAGAACCCAGCACTCATCAAAGTAAACTCACTTATTCTCAACAATTCAATAAATATATATATATATATAATATTTTATTTTATTTTTTTAAATTGTTCTTATCTTGTAAATCATTTACTGTATTCCAGCTTTGGAAATTGATGAGGGCGAATAAGGGAAGACAAACAATTACCTCATGGTGCAATGGCTCATTGGAAGGAATTTGACAAAACACTTCATCTACAGTATATGCTCTCATTTAAAGCTTTGTAAATTAGGAAAAAAACATGCACATAGGTCATATATAACAGTTGAATAAGCAGATGAATAATGAGCCTACTGCAAGTAAGGATGCATTCAAGCATAAGGAAATTCTCCTTTAAACAAATCTATGGTTCCTACATGTTGTCACATGAGAATATAACCTTACTCTATTTGTCGCTTTCACTTCATAGCTACATCTTATTACTGCATTTGTATGCACAGTGAGTGATGCTTTTCCTATTCAATGTCTGGTTTTGTTTTCAGTTACACAGTCTCTGTAATTTTCATATTTATGTTGCTGCATGGATGATGTTTTCCTGCAATAGAGGTTGCTAAGCAACTTCTGTAGACCAACTGAAAAGGTTTCTTGATAGAAAAGTAAGTCTAAATTATAAATGCGCTTTACATTTCCTTCTTCAATCAAGTCCCCTGGGGTCATGTCTTGTGTCAATAATGTCTGCTCATACTGAATTGTCCATTGATAGGATTGTCAAGACTATTGCAGATGTGATTTAAAATTTACCAGTCTCATTTCTCATATAATGAAGGCTACTTGGGGAATATAAGGGTGAAAATAAATAGCATATAAACAATTCATCAATTCAATTCACTCCCCTGTGTCCAAGACGCTAACCATTAGTTTGTAAACTCTAGAGACCAAGACACATCAGGATTCAGAGATATAAAATGTAGAAACCTGTGGCACGTATCAAAGCACCATGGCAAAAAAAAACAACCTTAAAGCAATAGGCAGAAGGATATTTATTGGTACATGCAGGGTATAGAATGCAATCGTTGCCACCCTAGAAAAAAATTGGGGAGAGGGGTGGTGAAGTGTATGTGCTGTGCTTATTGCTGGCCATTGCTATTGCTATTGCCATGGCTATTGCTGGACATTTTGACATGCTCTGTGTGTGTGTATACTAGTTTATACTCCACTGAACAGCAGACCAGTGTGATTACTTTCCTTCACACAAATGCATGAATGCAACATTGGGAACGTTGATTATGGAGATTAAATGGAACTGTGTACACACTAGAGATGAGCGCCTGAAATTTTTCGGGTTTTGTGTTTTGGTTTTGGGTTCGGTTCCGCGGCCGTGTTTTGGGTTCGAACGCGTTTTGGCAAAACCTCACCGAATTTTTTTTGTCGGATTCGGGTGTGTTTTGGATTCGGGTGTTTTTTTCAAAAAACACTAAAAAACAGCTTAAATCATAGAATTTGGGGGTCATTTTGATCCCAAAGTATTATTAACCTCAAAAACCATAATTTACACTCATTTTCAGTCTATTCTGAATACCTCACACCTCACAATATTATTTTTAGTCCTAAAATTTGCACCGAGGTCGCTGTGTGAGTAAGATAAGCGACCCTAGTGGCCGACACAAACACCGGGCCCATCTAGGAGTGGCACTGCAGTGTCACGCAGGATGTCCCTTCCAAAAAACCCTCCCCAAACAGCACATGACGCAAAGAAAAAAAGAGGCGCAATGAGGTAGCTGTGTGAGTAAGATTAGCGACCCTAGTGGCCGACACAAACACCGGGCCCATCTAGGAGTGGCACTGCAGTGTCACGCAGGATGGCCCTTCCAAAAAACCCTCCCCAAACAGCACATGACGCAAAGAAAAAAAGAGGCGCAATGAGGTAGCTGTGTGAGTAAGATTAGCGACCCTAGTGGCCGACACAAACACCGGGCCCATCTAGGAGTGGCACTGCAGTGTCACGCAGGATGTCCCTTCCAAAAAACCCTCCCCAAACAGCACATGACGCAAAGAAAAAAAGAGGCGCAATGAGGTAGCTGTGTGAGTAAGATTAGCGACCCTAGTGGCCGACACAAACACCGGGCCCATCTAGGAGTGTCACTGCAGTGTCACGCAGGATGTCCCTTCCAAAAAACCCTCCCCAAACAGCACATGACGCAAAGAAAAAAAGAGGCGCAATGAGGTAGCTGACTGTGTGAGTAAGATTAGCGACCCTAGTGGCCGACACAAACACCGGGCCCATCTAGGAGTGGCACTGCAGTGTCACGCAGGATGTCCCTTCCAAAAAACCCTCCCCAATCAGCACATGATGCAAAGAAAAAGAAAAGAAAAAAGAGGTGCAAGATGGAATTGTCCTTGGGCCCTCCCACCCACCCTTATGTTGTATAAACAAAACAGGACATGCACACTTTAACCAACCCATCATTTCAGTGACAGGGTCTGCCACACGACTGTGACTGATATGACGGGTTGGTTTGGACCCCCCCCAAAAAAGAAGCAATTAATCTCTCCTTGCACAAACTGGCTCTACAGAGGCAAGATGTCCACCTCATCTTCACCCTCCGATATATCACCGTGTACATCCCCCTCCTCACAGATTATCAATTCGTCCCCACTGGAATCCACCATCTCAGCTCCCTGTGTACTTTGTGGAGGCAATTGCTGCTGGTCAATGTCTCCGCGGAGGAATTGATTATAATTCATTTTAATGAACATCATCTTCTCCACATTTTCTGGATGTAACCTCGTACGCCGATTGCTGACAAGGTGAGCGGCGGCACTAAACACTCTTTCGGAGTACAAACTTGTGGGAGGGCAACTTAGGTAGAATAAAGCCAGTTTGTGCAAGGGCCTCCAAATTGCCTCTTTTTCCTGCCAGTATAAGTACGGACTATGTGACGTGCCTACTTGGATGCGGTCACTCATATAATCCTCCACCATTCTATCAATGTTGAGAGAATCATATGCAGTGACAGTAGACGACATGTCCGTAATCGTTGTCAGGTCCTTCAGTCCGGACCAGATGTCAGCATCAGCAGTCGCTCCAGACTGCCCTGCATCACCGCCAGTGGGTGGGCTCGGAATTCAGAGCCTTTTCCTCGCACCCCCAGTTGCGGGAGAATGTGAAGGAGGAGATGTTGACAGGTCGCGTTCCGCTTGACTTGACAATTTTGTCACCAGCAGGTCTTTCAACCCCAGCAGACTTGTGTCTGCCGGAAAGAGAGATCCAAGGTAGGCTTTAAATCTAGGATCGAGCACGGTGGCCAAAATGTAGTGCTCTGATTTCAACAGATTGACCACCCGTGAATCCTTGTTAAGCGAATTAAGGGCTGCATCCACAAGTCCCACATGCCTAGCGGAATCGCTCCCTTTTAGCTCCTTCTTCAATGCCTCCAGCTTCTTCTGCAAAAGCCTGATGAGGGGAATGACCTGACTCAGGCTGGCAGTGTCTGAACTGACTTCACGTGTGGCAAGTTCAAAGGGCATCAGAACCTTGCACAACGTTGAAATCATTCTCCACTGCACTTGAGACAGGTGCATTCCACCTCCTATATCGTGCTCAATTGTATAGGCTTGAATGGCCTTTTGCTGCTCCTCCAACCTCTGAAGCATATAGAGGGTTGAATTCCACCTCGTTACCACTTCTTGCTTCAGATGATGGCAGGGCAGGTTCAGTAGTTTTTGGTGGTGCTCCAGTCTTCTGTACGTGGTGCCTGTACGCCGAAAGTGTCCCGCAATTCTTCTGGCCACCGACAGCATCTCTTGCACGCCCCTGTCGTTTTTTAAAAAATTCTGCACCACCAAATTCAAGGTATGTGCAAAACATGGGACGTGCTGGAATTTGCCCATATTTAATGCACACACAATATTGCTGGCGTTGTCCGATGCCACAAATCCACAGGAGAGTCCAATTGGGGTAAGCCATTCCGCGATGATCTTCCTCAGTTGCCGTAAGAGGTTTTCAGCTGTGTGCGTATTCTGGAAAGCGGTGATACAAAGCGTAGCCTGCCTAGGAAAGAGTTGGCGTTTGCGAGATGCTGCTACTGGTGCCGCCGCTGCTGTTCTTGCGGCGGGAGTCCATACATCTACCCAGTGGGCTGTCACAGTCATATAGTCCTGACCCTGCCCTGCTCCACTTGTCCACATGTCCGTGGTTAAGTGGACATTGGGTACAACTGCATTTTTTAGGACACTGGTGAGTCTTTTTCTGACGTCCGTGTACATTCTCGGTATCGCCTGCCTAGAGAAGTGGAACCTAGATGGTATTTGGTAACGGGGGCACACTGCCTCAATAAATTGTCTAGTTCCCTGTGAACTAACGGCGGATACCGGACGCACGTCTAACACCAACATAGTTGTCAAGGCCTCAGTTATCCGCTTTGCAGTAGGATGACTGCTGTGATATTTCATCTTCCTCGCAAAGGACTGTTGAACAGTCAATTGCTTACTGGAAGTAGTACAAGTGGGCTTACGACTTCCCCTCTGGGATGACCATCGACTCCCAGCGGCAACAACAGCAGCGCCAGCAGCAGTAGGCGTTACACGCAAGGATGCATCGGAGGAATCCCAGGCAGGAGAGGACTCGTCAGAATTGCCAGTGACATGGCCTGCAGGACTATTGGCATTCCTGGGGAAGGAGGAAATTGACACTGAGGGAGTTGGTGGGGTGGTTTGCGTGAGCTTGGTTACAAGAGGAAGGGATTTACTGGTCAGTGGACTGCTTCCGCTGTCACCCAAAGTTTTTGAACTTGTCACTGACTTATTATGAATGCGCTGCAGGTGACGTATAAGGGAGGATGTTCCGAGGTGGTTAACGTCCTTACCCCTACTTATTACAGCTTGACAAAGGGAACACACGGCTTGACACCTGTTGTCCGCATTTCTGGTGAAATACCTCCACACCGAAGAGCTGATTTTTTTGGTATTTTCACCTGGCATGTCAACGGCCATATTCCTCCCACGGACAACAGGTGTCTCCCCGGGTGCCTGACTTAAACAAACCACCTCACCATCAGAATCCTCCTGGTCAATTTCCTCCCCAGCGCCAGCAACACCCATATCCTCCTCATCCTTGTGTACTTCAACACTGACATCTTCAATCTGACTATCAGGAACTGGACTGCGGGTGCTCCTTCCAGCACTTGCAGGGGGCGTGCAAATGGTGGAAGGCGCATGCTCTTCACGTCCAGTGTTGGGAAGGTCAGGCATCGCAACCGACACAATTGGACTCTCCTTGTGGATTTGGGATTTCGAAGAATGCACAGTTCTTTGCTGTGCTGCTTTTGCCAGCTTGAGTCTTTTCATTTTTCTAGCGAGAGGCTGAGTGCTTCCATCCTCATGTGAAGCTGAACCACTAGCCATGAACATAGGCCAGGGCCTCAGCCGTTCCTTGCCACTCCGTGTGGTAAATGGCATATTGGCAAGTTTACGCTTCTCCTCCGACAATTTTATTTTAGGTTTTGGAGTCCTTTTTTTTCTGATATTTGGTGTTTTGGATTTGACATGCTCTGTACTATGACATTGGGCATCGGCCTTGGCAGACGACGTTGCTGGCATTTCATCGTCTCGGCCATGACTAGTGGCAGCAGCTTCAGCACGAGGTGGAAGTGGATCTTGATCTTTCCCTAATTTTGGAACCTCAACATTTTTGTTCTCCATATTTTAATAGGCACAACTAAAAGGCACCTCAGGTAAACAATGGAGATGGATACTAGTATACAATTATGGACTGCCTGCCGACTGCAGACACAGAGGTAGCCACAGCCGTGAACTACCGTACTGTACTGTGTCTGCAGCTAATATAGACTGGTTGATAAAGAGAAGATGTCTATGTAACTATGTATGTATAAAGAAGAATGAAAAAAATCAACGGTTAGGTGGTATTACAATTATGGACGGACTGCCTGCCGAGTGCAGAGACACAGAGGTAGCCACAGCCGTGAACTACCGTACTGTGTCTGCTGCGACTGGATGATAAATGATATAAAAAATATATATATATCACTACTGCAGCCGGACAGGTATATATTATATATTATATAATGACGGACCTGCTGGACACTGTCTGTCAGCAGAATGAGTTTTATTTTTATAGAATAAAAAAAAAAAAAACACACAAGTGAAGTCACACGACGAGTGTTTAACTTTTTCAGGCAATCACAATATAAGTATACTACTAACTATACTGGTGGTCAGTGTGGTCAGGTCACTGGTCAGTCACACTGGCAGTGGCACTCCTGCAGCAAAAGTGTGCACTGTTTAATTTTAATATAATATGTACTCCTGGCTCCTGCTATAACCTATAACTGGCACTGCAGTAGTGCTCCCCAGTCTCCCCCACAATTATAAGCTGTGTGAGCTGAGCAGTCAGACAGATATATAATATATATAGATGATGCAGCACACTGGCCTGAGCCTGAGCAGTGCACACAGATATGGTATGTGACTGACTGAGTCACTGTGTGTATCGCTTTTTTCAGGCAGAGAACGGATATATTAAATAAACTGCACTGTGTGTCTGGTGGTCACTCACTATATAATATATTATGTACTCCTGGCTCCTGCTATAACCTATAACTGGCACTGCAGTAGTGCTCCCCAGTCTCCCCCACAATTATAAGCTGTGTGAGCTGAGCAGTCAGACAGATATATATAATATTATATATAGATAATAGATGATGCAGCACACTGGCCTGAGCCTGAGCAGTGCACACAGATATGGTATGTGACTGACTGAGTCACTGTGTGTATCGCTTTTTTCAGGCAGAGAACGGATATATTAAATAAACTGCACTGTGTGTCTGGTGGTCACTCACTATATAATATATTATGTACTCCTGGCTCCTGCTATAACCTATAACTGGCACTGCAGTAGTGCTCCCCAGTCTCCCCCACAATTATAAGCTGTGTGAGCTGAGCAGTCAGACAGATATATATAATATTATATATAGATAATAGATGATGCAGCACACTGGCCTGAGCCTGAGCAGTGCACACAGATATGGTATGTGACTGACTGAGTCACTGTGTGTATCGCTTTTTTCAGGCAGAGAACGGATATATTAAATAAACTGCACTGTGTGTCTGGTGGTCACTCACTATATAATATATTGTGTACTCCTGGCTCCTGCTATAACCTATAACTGGCACTGCAGTAGTGCTCCCCAGTCTCCCCCACAATTATAAGCTGTGTGAGCTGAGCAGTCAGACAGATATATATAATATTATATATAGATAATAGATGATGCAGCACACTGGCCTGAGCCTGAGCAGTGCACACAGATATGGTATGTGACTGAGTCACTGTGTGCTGTGTATCGCTTTTTTCAGGCAGAGAACGGATTATAAAGTAAACTGCACTGTCCTCACTAGTAAACTCTCTCCACTCAGTCTCTACACTTCTACAGTAACAGTACTCCTCCTAGTCAGCTCCAGTAAATCTCTCTCAGTCTCTTATAATCTAAATGGAGAGGACGCCAGCCACGTCCTCTCCCTATCAATCTCAATGCACGTGTGAAAATGGCGGCGACGCGCGGCTCCTTATATAGAATCCGAGTCTCGCGATAGAATCCGAGCCTCGCGAGAATCCGACAGCGTCATGATGACGTTCGGGCGCGCTCGGGTTAACCGAGCAAGGCGGGAAGATCCGAGTCGCTCGGACCCGTGAAAAAAAACATGAAGTTCTGGCGGGTTCGGATTCAGAGAAACCGAACCCGCACTACTTACAGAGGATGTACTGTAAAGGTTGCTGCAGCACAAAGTGAGCAGTGTGTAGAATCTGAAATTGATAGTTAATCCTGGGAGTGCACACAAAGCAGCTAGAAGTGTTCAGTGTTTCACACAAAAGGTACCTCACACCTTCAGCAGTAACAATGCAAATAGGAATGGTAAAACAGAATTTATCAGCGCTCTTCAGAATAATCCTGGTGCAAATCCACACTAATTCTCATGGATTCACTTTACAATTGATGTGACCCGGTAAAGAAAATAAAAACTATATGGTATAATAGTGAAGCACAACTTAATACCACATGTTATAAAATACATTAAAATTACACAAAAGGCATAGTCCACGGGCAGCAGAAATGGCAACAATTATCAGAAAGTGGTGTGTACTGAAGCATGCAACAGTCTCAATGGCGTCTGCTTGGTGTAGGCTCCGGATGCTCTACCGCAGTCCATCCGTATCACCATCCCTGGGTATCGTCTCCTATCAGCCGCTGGTATCCCTGCCTGGGACCAACGCGTTTCAACCCTGTCCAGGGTCTTTCTCAAGGTCCACAAGTGCTGTATGTTCTGAAATTTTCCTGGCTCTGATTAAATAGTGGCCCCTGGCCCATCATACAATCTCGACACGCAGCTGATCTCTATACATATTCATCCTTGATCATTGCTGAGCACCGTTATCGCTATGGTTGCCAAGTCAGCATCCTTACTTCATCCAATACCGTTCTTTACAGTCCTTGTCTCATATCGGACAGCGGCTCCTGGCTCTTCCGGAACTGGAGAGCCGATACGTCATAACTGCCCGTCGTCATGGTAACTCATAGTTTCTCCCGATTTCAGTAATTCATTATATTTGATCTTTTATATCTCCATATAGTCGGAACCTCCGATAAAACAACATAGTCTAGATTAATATCATACACAATAATGAGCATATAATTCTCTAATAAGAACATTGAATATTCCCAACAGTATAAAGGAGAGGGTCAGAAAAAGAAAGATTAAAGTGAATAAAAATCCCATGGGTAAAAAAGGGGAAAAAAGTGCATATATCTTAAAGTGCATGTTTCCTAAAGTGCTATAATATTGTGGCTAGAGAAACCACTTGATTTCAAAGTCCGAATTAAGGCCCCCTGGATGGAGGGTGCCTGTTAGGCGCCGGGGTCCGCTCGTCGGTGCGGCCCGGCGCCTAGCAACCAGGGACGCCATACGCGTACAGCCGCCGGCTCCCTGGCAACGCTAGACGCCGGGCGCACGGAGCCGCACGGACCCTAGCAACGGGGACGCCACTGGCGGACCGCGTTCCCCGTTGCTGGGTCCATTTAAATTAAGTAGGGCACCTGTTTCCTTGCCGTGCAGCAAGGCAGCTGCACGGCATCCACGCAATTAGCCCTGTCAGCAGTTGATTGGAGGGCTTCAGTTTATATGCTCTTGCAGTGCCTCACACAGACGCCGGTAATAGCTTCCTGCATGCTGTCTCTGTTTGCTGAGAGTGTTTCCAGTCTTGCTGTATCCGGTCGTTCCAGTCCTCAGTTGTCCTGCACTCGGAAGTCGTCATCTTGTTCCTGGAGTCCTGACTGAGCACCGTTTAGACATCCAGTGGTGTTCGTGAGTCGCGGCGTTGCCGTGTGTTGCGGCTTGGCCGCTTTATTATTTATTACTTATTATTTGTGTTTCGGAGCATTTTGCGGAGGATTCCGCTCCCACAGATCCACTCTGGTATCCAGCGGTGCTGGGTAGGAGTTATGGACTAGTGGATTTTGGTTGTCCTTTTACCTGGCGGTTTTTCCGCACATACTTCAGGTTTGGTTAGTTAGCTTGTTGCCCTTGGCCTGTTGTTAGTCAGAGGTCCTCTTGTCATCATCCTGCCTCGGATTTCCCTTTGTCTCTCACTAAGACCGGGGGGCACCGGAGTTGGGCAGACATAATCCACCTTTCAAACATGGCTGCCAGGGGCTCAAGAGACCATAGTCTCGCAAGGGATTTCCGATAGCACGGGTGAGACAATAGAGTTAGGGCGCCAGGGGCAACTAGTCTTTCCTGCTCCAGTAACCAGCATTCCCTTCCAGTACTCTGGCCATTGTCATAAGATCTCCTCCGGTCAGGAGTACTGGAATCTTAACAGTGCCTAAATAGAAAATGGCCTTCATCTCAGCCCTCGCTAATTGGCTGGCTGTGTTTTTCTCTTGCAAATTCCCCTTTACATATTTAAGGCCACAGAATCTTTTGATACCTGTCACACAACTGTTATGGTGTTTCTTAAAAGTGGCCTGACAATGCATGAGTTGTTAACCCTTTTTTTATGTTACGCAGATGTTCTGGTATCCTTACCTTTAGCGGTCTTTACATCCTGCCTATAAAATAGAGGCCAGACTCCCACTGCCAACAGCAGCGAGTAGCTAATCCCTGAGTTGGATGAACAGGGGATAACAAACATAGACATACTGTACATTGACGTACTCAACAAGTTAACCAATCAACTCGTTAACGATTGCTAAACAAAGAACTCATAACACCGGGCAAAAATAATGCTTGTGGCTGGAAGATTTCCAACGGCCCAACAACTGGATCTCCCTGATGGAAAATCCTGCCGACGTGGCCGACGTAACTGCTCCAATCCGAAACGAATGCATACCAAAAGCTGTGGGTGAAAGGCCCACGCTGGCCAGACAGCGACTTAACATCCAGCGAAATTGGTATTTTGTCAATGGCAACCCATCATAATGCAGCAGCTAAGACCCCCTCAAGGTCCGTCTTAGAGCGAAACAATCTACACAGCAAGGACCTCTCACCCACAACCACATCCTCTTGGAGCATGGGCAAATCTTTCCATTTAGATGGCGCTATCAACTCCGAAATGCGAAAAGCCCCATCATACGCCATGGAGAAAGCCAGTTTGAATAACAACGCCTCAAAAACGAAGAAGCTACTTCGGCGACAGCTCCGATAATTGCTGGCAGAAGAGCCACATCAATCGGGCGTCTCCTATCAGGTGGCAATGGCACCAGCCACGCCCAACCTTTAACAGCCTTTGCAAGGAGGAAGCTCTTTGTAACGTCAGGGTGACCCTTCAGTTTGGTGAAAAAATGAAATCCCCGCCAGGTACCGTGACACAACCGCTCTAGACCTATCAGTAATGAAGAGTTGCCAAATTAAAGAAAGCATCAGCCGAATCCCACTCTTACCTCCGTGCCCCCGTCCGTGGGCAAATTCTTCCCATTCACTCCAAGCTTGACTGTAAGCCTTGAGCATATTTGGGGCTATTGACCGCATCGCTAAACCCTCCTGGCCGGTCCGATCACCTGCCAAACATAATCGTGACAGCGAATCCCAAGAGCATCAGCCTCAGGCACCGAAAATCGAAATCTCTCCCACTGCCCGCGGGACAAAGTGTTGGCAATTCTATTATCTTCCCCAGGAACATGTTGCGCGTGAAACCACACATTCCAACGCAAACAAGCCAACACAAGCTGCGCAAGCACCCTCAACACAACAATTGACTTTGCCCTCTGATTGTTAATCGCATGCACCATGCCCAGATTATCACATCTGAACAAAATGCTGTGATTAAACAGACGCTCTCCCCAAACCTCCAAAGCTACCATAATTGGGAAAAGCTCAAGCAGCAAGAGATCCTTAGTGAAACCCTTACAAGACCATTCCTCAGGCCAAGAAGCCACGCACCAGGATCCTTCGAGGTAGCACCCAAATCCAGAGGAACCCGCAGCGTCAGTAAAAAGCTGTAATTCAGCATTGTCGACAACCGGAGTCAACCAGATCCGCACCCCATTGGACTCTTCCAAGAAAGAGGCCCAAACGGCCAAATCTCTCTTAATCTCGGAATGAAATTATGTGGTCTGGAACATCCCGCCGTTGCCCTTTCCAACTTTTGGCAAAAAACCCTGCCCATTGGGTTGACCCAACAAGCAAAGTTCAAAAGGCCCAACAAA
Source organism: Pseudophryne corroboree (assembly GCF_028390025.1). Classification (NCBI taxonomy): domain Eukaryota; kingdom Metazoa; phylum Chordata; class Amphibia; order Anura; family Myobatrachidae; genus Pseudophryne; species Pseudophryne corroboree. The sequence continues at coordinate 844,159,261 of NC_086445.1, forward strand.
GATTGAGCCTGCCGAAGCGTGACCTTGCGCAACGCTAAGAACTGCCCAATAACTTCACGAAGCTTGGCAACCTTGGCCTGAAGAAGGTGACATGAGCCTGCCCCTGTGTCGATTTTGATACCCAAAATTGACAAGCAAGAGACGGGCCCTTCAGTCTTATCTTCAGCCACTGGCAGTCCAAAGTGATAAAAGAGCACCCTCATGCTAAATAACAACTCGCTGCAATGCCTGAAATCCGCAGGCCCAACGCACAGGAAATCATCAAGGTAATGCGCTACCCCATGACCCCCCCCCCCCCCGTAGAAGACTCCACGCACCAATGCAAAAAAGTGTTGAACTTTTCGAAAAATGAGCAGGAAACGGAACATCCCATTGGCAAACACTTGTCAATGAAATACTCCATCCCGATACGAAAACCCATAAAACGGAATGAGTCTGGATGTAAAGGAAGTAACCTAAATGCGGATTCCACATCAATCTTAGCCATCAGGGCACCCGAACTATAAGCCCGCACAATACCAAGAGCCTCGTCGAACGACTGGTATACCACTGAACATTGCTCAGGAGATATAGCGTCATTTACTGATGACCCTGATGGATAGGACAGATGCTGAATGAGCCTAAAGGAACCTGGAGTCTTCTTAGGGACCACCCCCACTGGAGAAATAACCATATCCTCCAGAGGAAGCAGAGCAAACGGACCTGCCATTCTGTCCAGTCGAACCTCCTTCTCAATTTTATCACGTAAAACTGATGGAAAGTGCATGCATCCTCGGGGCCCTGACTCGCACCTCGCCCGCAACCGGCAGGTGGAAACCAAACTGAAAACCTTGCAACAAAAACTCTGCGACCTCCCAATTTGGATACCACCTGAGCCACTTGGCCATAGTATCCAACCTGACCGGCGTTTGAGCCCTACTGAGCACCCCCACCACCAGCGGGTTTACTCCTGCCTTCCCTGCTGTGGGTGCCTGACGATTCCCTCGAAAACAGTTTGAGGTCGGGTGAAATCTACTGCAGCGCAAGCATAAGTGTCAAAACCGACACTTGCGGCCTAACGAGCACGCCAAATTATTGTATGCAAAACATTTCCCTCTCGCGGGTGACTGCACATACCCTCGACCAGCAGCTCCTGACTTCCGACCTGACGCAGCCTCCGCACTAGCACCCTGCGCAAGTGGACCAGCCTACTGACCATCAGCCCCCGTACTCCGGGGCTCCTTCGAATCTTGAGTAGCCCGAGTCACATACAACCACACTTCAACGTCCTTACACCCAAAATCGATGATCCGCAGACAGTCCTTCTTGCGCCAAAACTTTTCATCATATGCACGCCATTCTGACCTCTTGGACATTCGCTGAATATCATGTATAAGGTGTATGTACCGAATGATGTTCATATGCTCATCCGGCCTATCCTCCAAATAACAAGCAGCAAACACGCAGAAGCCGGCCAGCCAATTATCATATTTCCAAAATTCGTCAGCCCCTATGCCTCCTTTAGCTCTAGCCACATTAAACTCCTTTTTAGCATCTTCAGTCAGCACAATAATGTCCACCCTTACTAATCTTCCTACGGCAACTATCACGCAGGCCCCTCAACACCGCCGTATAATCGCAGTGCACCACTCCTGGCAGATTGCAACGCTTCTTAGCCCTGCGATCGCTCTCACTCAGCCTCTTGCACCTCTTCCACTTCTCGCGCTGCACAGCAGCCCTTTTTGCGTACTTTACAGCACGCTTTTTTGCTCTTGCCGCGCTACTAACCTCCGACGCCAGCGAAGATAAGGATGAGGAAGAGGAAGAACTGTCAGAAACAGTATAGAAGGAGGAGGTCGAGGATGAATCCTCACCCTCGCCATCAGAAAAATTCAACACCTCACCTGACACCTCAGACTGCTCAGACCCAGATACCTCCACCGTGAAAAACCTCAAAATCCCGGTCGTCTTCATCATCAACCTCACCGCGTCCATCTGAAAGAGAAGACACAACACGTCTGCTGACCGCCCCATTGCGCAGCGGCGTCCCCCAAATCCTGACTAGCACGCACAATCCGCCCCACAGCCGATTTCGACAGTATGGCAGAAGCCCCTCTGTTGTGCCGCGCGGCAGAAGGCCCGACAGAATCAGGGGACACAGCCACCACAAGTGGAGCCAAAGCTGCCAAGTCAACTGCGCCACCCTGCTCACCCACAACATTCCGGCCCCTTCACGATAAGGCCCCTGACTCTTCTGGCGTCCCACCCTGCCTCCCACCCCGCTGCCTGGGGGGTAACGAGGAGGACCCTGCGGCCATATAACTGCAGCCCTGCCTGGGTGACCTGCAGCTCTGATCCCTAATCCTATCCCCGGTCACCGGAGGTTCCAACTCCCTTCTCCTTCTGCTCTCCGCAACATGGCCACTGCCACCCAACTGGCCCTGCTCCCTGTTATGGGCCCCTACTGGTGCCTGCTCCCTGGAGCTCCCTCCAGCTGCAGGGGAAACAGACCTCCCGCACTGTGGACAAGTGCTCCCGTGCGCCCCCGAATTCTGCACTGCCCAGGGGAATATAATCAGAGACCTTTAATATAGGATGTAAAGATAACAACCAACACTCTCTAGGCACACAAAAGCAAAGCTAAAGCCTACGCTGAAAGCCTAAATCTCTCCCTATCACACTGAAAGCACTCACCAGTCGGAAGGCAAAATTAAAGAGACAAATACACCACAGATCCAGCCCAATTCATCCACTGACACCACCCCTAACTTTTCCTAATTGGCTGTAACCTGTCATACCATATTGATCCACCCCCATCCCAGGAGGTTTAACTCTGTCCATTCCAAATATTGTCATTCTGCTCTCCTACTGTTGGGACTATTCAAAGGGGGTAATTCATAGTTGATCGCAGCAGCAAATTTGTTAGCAGTTGGACAAAACCATGGGGGTCATTCCGAGTTGATCGCTATCTTCCGTTGTTCGCAGCGCAGCGATCAGTCTAAAAATCGGCACTTCTGCGCATGCGTATGCGGCGCACTGCGCACGCACGTCATACTTTCACAAAAGCCAGTGTAGTTTTACTCAAGCTCTAGCGATGCTTTTCAGTCACACTGCTGATCGTTCAGTGATTGACAGGAAGTGGGTGTTTCTGGGTGGTAACTGACCGTTTTCAGGGAGTGTGTGTAAAAACGCAGGCGTATAAGATAAAAACGCAGGAGTGGCTGGGGAAACGGGGGAGTGGCTGGTCGAACGCAGGGCATGTTTGTGACATCAAAACAGGAACTAAACAGACTGGAGTGATCGTTAGCTAGGAGTAAGTCTCGAGCTACTCTGGAACTGCACAATCTTTTTTTGTAGCAATGCTGCGATCCTTTCGTTCGCACTTCTGCTAAGCTAAGAAACACTCCCAGAGGGCGAAGGCTTAGCGTATGCACTGCTGCTAAAAGCAGCTAGCGAGCGATCAACTCGGAATGAGGGCCCATGTGCACTGCAGGTGTGGCCGATATAACATTTGCAGAGCGAGTTAGATTTGGGTGGGTTATTTTGTTTCTGTGCAGGGTAAATAATACTGGCTGCTTTATTTTTACACTGCAATTTAGATTTCAGTTTGAACACACCCCACTCAAATCTAACTCTCTCTGCAAATGTTATATCTGCCCCCTCTGCAGAGCACATAAGTGGTCATTCCGAGTTGTTCGCTCGCTAGCAATTTTTAGCAGCCATGCAAACGCTATGCCGCCTCCCACTGGGAGTGTATTTTAGCTTAGCAGAAGTGCGAACGAAAAGGATCGCAGAGCGGCGGCAAACTTTTTTTGTGCAGTTTTAGAGTAGCTCAATACCTACTCAGCACTTGCGATCACTTCAGTTCCTGTTTTGACGTCACGAACATGCCCTGCTTTCGCCCAGCCACGCCTGTGTTTTTCCTGGCACGCCTGTGTTTTTCCGAACACTCCCTGAAAATGGTCAGTTGACACCCAGAAATGCCCTGTTCCTGTCAATCACTCTGCGCCCAGCAGTGCGACTGAAAAGCTTCGCTAGACCTTGTGTGAAACTACATAGTTCATTGCAATTGTAGGACGCGCGTGTGCATTGCGCCGCATACGCATGTGCAGAAGTGCCGATTTTTTGCCTCATCACTGCACAGCGAACGAATGCAGCTAGCGATCAACTCGGAATGACCCCCATGGTTTTGCCCAACTGCTAACAAATTTGCTGCTACGATCAACTCTGAATTAGGCCCAATGTTCTTATTAGAGAATTATATGCTCTTTTTTGTGTATGATCTTAATCTAGATTAGGTTTTATCGGAGGTTCCGACTATATGAAGATATAAAAGATCAAGGATAATGAATTACTGAAATCACGAATGTAAAAAACCATATCAAGTAGTATGCGGTTACGGAGGAAAAGCTATGAGTTACCATGACGACGGGCGGATATGACATAACAGCTCTCCAGTTCCGGAAGAGCCGGGAGCCACTGTCCGACATGAGACCAGGACTGTAAAGGATGATGTAAGGACGCTGACTTGGTAACCATAGCGATAACCAGGGGTTAAAGTGAGCCGGAACAGGGCGGAACTGCGTTCCGTCAGTTCCACTTGGAGATGGAACGCAGATCCACCTCCGCCGGCTCACCTAACCTGATGAGTGCCGACGCCGCAGGGAGATGCCGGGTGCCCGCTGAGATTGCGTTATCAGCGGCGCCCGGCTCTCCCTGCACAGCCGGCGGCAGGAACTCACTACTGAGCTCCTGCTTCCGGCTTCCGGCTCAGTGCGCGCTATGAAAGAGACGTCATGACGTCTCTCTCATAGTGCTGGGGAGCGGAGTGAAGCGGACGCCAGGAGGATCACAGCAGGAGCGGGGATTGGTAAGTATGGTGTTTTTTTTAAATGTGTGACTACTACTGGGGGCATAACTACGGGGGGGGGGGCTAAACTACAGAGGCTAACTACAAGGGGGCAAGCTACTGGGGGCATTACTACTTGGGGCAAACTACTGTGGGCAAACTACATGGGGCAAACCTACAGGGGCACATTACTACTGAGGGCATAACTACAGGGGCACATTACTAGTGGGGGCATATCTACAGGGGCGCATTACTACTGGGGGTATAACTACAGGGGCATTACTACTGGGGGCATAACTACAGGGGCTAAACTACTGGGGGCATTACTACTTGGGGTAAGCTACTGGGGGCATTACTACTGGGGGCAAACTACATGGGGCAAACCTACAGGGTCGCATTACTACTGAGGGCATAACTACAGGGGCACATTACTACTGGGGGCATAACTACAGGGGCACATTACTACTGGGGGCATAACTACTGGGGCGCATTGCTACTGGGGGCATTACTACTTGGCACAAACTACTGGGGGAAAACTACATGGGGCTATATTACAGGGGCGCATTACTACTGGGGACATAACTACAGGGGTGCATTACTACTGGGGGCATAACTACAGGGGCATTACTAGGGGCAAACTACATGGGGCTAATCTACAGGGGCGCATTACTACTGGGGGCATAACTACAAGGGCGCCTTATTACTGGGGGCATTACTACTGGGGGCATTACTACTTGGGGCAAACTACATGGGGCTAAACTACATGGGCTAAATGACTGGGGGCATTACTTCAGGTGACATTACTACTGGGGGCAATACTACGCAGGGGCATTACCATTAAGGGCATTACAAATGGGGGCACTACTAATGAGGGCATTGTAAAGGAGGCACTTCATAAGGGGCATCACTCTTGCGGACATAAGGGGCACTACTACTTGGAGGCATTGCATAAGGGGCACCACTACTATGGGCTCTATATAAGGGGCACTACCACTGTGGGCAATACCAGTACAGTGGACATTGCATAAGGAGCACTACTACTGTGGGCATTGTAAAAGGTGCACTACTACTGTGGGCATTGTGTATTACAGGGTGCTACTACTGTTGGCATTATGTGTATTGGGGGTGCTACTACTTTTACTATTGTGTGACCACGCCCCTTTCTTTTTTAGACCATGCTACCTTTTTGGGGCTTGCGCCTACGGCGCGCGCAATACCTTTATTGCATGGGCGCCGGGGGGGTGGGTGAGTTCCACCACCTCTCTAGGACCACTGTAAGCACTGGCGATAACAGCGAGCAGCAATGATCAAGGACTTTTAGGATGAATATGTACAGTTATCAGCTGCGTGCCCGGATTGCATGATGGATAAGGGGCCGGTATTTAATCAGAGACGGGAAACTTTCAGAACATACAGCACTTGTGGACCTTGAGAAAGACCCTGAATGGGGTTGAAACGCGTTGGTCCCAGGCAGGGATACCAGCGGCTGATAGGAGACGATACCCAGGGATGGTGATACGGATGGACTGCGGTAGAGCATCCGGAGCCTACACCAAGCAGACGCCATTGAGACTGTTACATGCTTCAGTACACACCGCTTTCTGGTAATTGTTGCCATTTCGGCTGCCCGTGGACTATGCCTTTTGTGTGATTTTAATGTATTTTATAACATGTGGTATTAAATTGTGGTTCACTATTATACCATATGGTTTTTCTTTTCTTTACCGGGCCACATCAATTGTAAAGTGAATCCATGAGAATTAGTGTGGATTTGCGCTGGTAAGTTCTGTTTTTTTCCATTCCTATTTGCAGTGTGTAGAACATTTCTGGTAGAACTTCTGTTGGTTAGTAAGGCCACATGAGAAATACAGTACCTTGGTTCGGACGTGGATTGGAACGCTATATCGGCCAAATTGTCTAATGTGTACGTCCGATCTGTGTGCCTCTGCCGTCGTTAGTGATGTCTTCTGGTCAGCCATGCTGCAGGGTCAATCAGTAGACATCGCTAGTGACATAAGCATTTCTATAATGGGTGTAGTGTGTGCAGTGCACATGGGCCGCACTGCACACCCTGCACCCATATATTATACTTACCCCCTGGAGTCCTGCAGCAGTGTCCCTGCAGTGCGGACACAAAAATCACTTGTCAGACATGGCCACTTACACGTGATTTGCGCATGCAAACTGGAGATGTCACTGGGAACAGGGCCAGGAGACCTGTACATGCGCAGTAGACTCTGGCATTATGCCAGAGTCTACTTGCTGCTGGAGAGGAGAGTGTTCGTAATGATGGCTGCATGAGGGTCCACTCCTCTCTTGAAATGCCCCTGGCTAGTGATGCCATGCTGCCGAAAGCAACATGGCATCCCCAGCCGCTGCATCGCCCCCCCCCCCCCCCCCCCCAACATCAGCAAGTGTGTATGCAGTTGCCAATGCAGCGTCCTGTCGCTAGTGATGTTGGCCAGGATCACATTGATCCAGTGTGTACCTGACTTAAGACAAGACAGTTAGCATACAGTCATGTAACCATACATTTGCAACATTTTGAATTTCAATCATGATAATGAGATTTGAGCCACTTACATTAAGAGAATAGAACTTTATTGTTAAATAATCAGGCAGAATTTGCGCCAAACTAAATAAATACTTGTTATAAAGGACATCACTATAAATGATAAGGTAAGGTACGTGATTTAAAAAATTACTAAGGGAAAGTTATCGTGGATTTGGCATAAAGTACAAACAAAACACAGATTAATCATAATCATAATGGCACTTTTTTTGTGTAGTGGGCTACTTAAGACTATGGGGGAATGTAATAGGGGGGGTCATTCCGAGTTGTTCGCTCGCAAGCTGCTTTTAGCAGCTTTGCACACGCTAAGCCGCCGCCCACTGGGAGTGAATCTTAGCTTATCAAAATTGCGAACGAAAGATTAGTAGAATTGCGAATAGACACTTCTTAGCAGTTTCTGAGTAGCTCCAGACTTACTCGGCATCTGCGATCAGTTCAGTCAGTTTCGTTCCTGGTTTGACGTCACAAACACACCCAGCGTTCGGCCAGACACTCCTCCGTTTCTCCAGCCACTCCCGCGTTTTTCCCAGAAACTGTAGCGTTTTTTCACACACACCCATAAAACGGCCAGTTTCCGCCCAGAAACACCCACTTCCTGTCAATCACATTACGATCACCAGAACGAAGAAAAAACCTTGTAATGCCGTGAGTAAAATACCTAACTGCATAGCAAATTTACTTGGCGCAGTCGCACTGCGGACATTGCGCATGCGCATAAGCGACTAATCGCTCCGTTGCGAAAAAAAAAATAACAAGCAAACAACTCGGAATGACCCCCAGGGTGTGAGAATCAGGAAGTGATACATTTTGTAAGAGTTTTATTATTTATTTTTTAACAGTTTCTTATATAGCGCAGTATATTCCGTTGCCATTTACAATTAGAACAACAGCAATAGAACAAAACTGGGTAAAAGCAGACAGACACAGAGGTACGAAGGCCCGCTCGCAACCTTACAATATATAGGGAAATAGGCATTGATACCAGTGACGTGCAGTGGGGTGAGGCAGGTGAGGCAGAGCCTTTCCTGTCATACGTTTGTATCAGAGTTTTGATTTGTATAAAGTATATGAAAAATACAAAGAATATGTTTGAAATATCATCTTTGCATTATTCTAATCATTTTTATAGCCAAAACTCTGGAGTAAAAAGTCTATGGCAGGTGAGGCAGTGCCTCACCTGCTTATCTTTTCCGCACATCTCTGATCAAAACTCACCAAATTTCCAGGAGTTTATACTGCTGAGCCTGTGTATAATGCCCATATCTACCCTTTGGCTCATATTTTGTGTAAATCTGGCTCTGGTGCTAGCTAGTGCCTCCTTAGCCTTTTAGCTCACCGCACGTCCCTGATTGATACACAAGGATAATAGGATTTTGGTGCCTACCGGTAAATCCTTTTCTCTTAGACCGTAGAGGATGCTGGGGACTCCAAAAGGACCATGGGGTATAGACGGATCCGCAGGAGCTTGGGCACACTATAAAGACTTAAACTGGGTGTGAACTGGCTCCTCCCTCTATGCCCCTCCTCCAGACCTCAGTTAGAAAACTGTTCCCAGGAGAGATAGACATTTCGAGGAAATAATTTATTGTTATAAACACAGTGAGTGTCCTACCAGCTCACACCTCAAACACACCGTAGAACGTGGCATTAACTAGAATACCAGCCCACAGCATGAACAAAACACAGCCACATGCTGAGAGAATATGTAACACAAACCGTGTGTCCACATAAACAAAAATAAGACCCCGCCTGCCACGGCATGAAAAACGGTAGCAACCGCCTGACAGAGAAGACACACCACCAGGGTGTAACAAAAAACAATAACTGCAGACACCGTATGCACTGGGACGGGCGCCCAGCATCCTCTACGGACTAAGAGAAAAGGATTTACCGGTAGGTACCAAAATCCTATTTTCTCATACGTCCTAGAGGATGCTGGGGACTCCAAAAGGACCATGGGGATTATACCAGAGCTCCAAAACGGGCGGGAGAGTGCGAACGACTCTGCAGCACCGAATGAGCCAACAAAAGGTCCCCAAAAATCAGGGTATCAAACTTATAGAGCATAGTAAAAGCGTTTGATCCCGACTAATAATCCGCTCGGCAAAGTTGAACCGCCGAGACTCCTCGGGCATCCGCCCAAGAAGAGCCCATCTTACCATTAGAATGGGCTTCCACTGACTTCGGTAACGGCAATCCAGCCGTAGAACAAACATGCCAAATCGTATCACAGATTCAGCGTGTAACAGACTGCATACTGCAGTCGCTCCAAGCATGCTGGGAGCATACCGGACAAACAGAGCCTCTGTTTCTCCAAACTGAGCCAAATTGGCGACCTAAATATTAGAGATGAGCGGGTTCGGTTTCTCTGAAACCGAACCCCCCCGAACTTCAGCCTTAAGTTTTTACACGGGTCCGAGGCAGACTCGGATCTTCCCGCCTTGCTCGGCTAACCCGGGCGCGCCTGAACGTCATCATCCCGCTGTCGGATTCTCGCGAGGCTCGTATTCTATCGCGAGACTCGGATTCTATATAAGGAGCCGCGCGTCGCCGCCATTTTCACACGTGCATTGAGATTGATAGGGAGAGGACGTGGCTGGCAGCATCTACGTTTAGAGTAGAGTTGAGAGTGACACTTGATTTACTAATTTTGGGGAGCATATTAGGACGGAGTACTACTTGCTGATAGTGTGACCAGTGACCACCAGTTTAATTAATCCGTTCTCTGCCTGAAAAAAAACGATACACAGTGTGACACAGTCACATACCATATCTGTGCTCAGCCTCAGTGTGCCCTCAGTGTGCTGCATCATCTATGTAATACTGTACATCTGACTGTGCTGAGTGCTCAGTGCTCACACAGCTTAATTGTGGGGGAGACTGGGGAGCAGTTATAGCAGGAGTACATATTTTAACAGTGCACACTATTGCTGCCAGAGTGCCACTGCCAGTGCCAGTGTGACTGACCAGTGACCACTACTACTTGCTGATAGTGTGACCAGTGACCACCAGTTTAATTAATCCGTTCTCTGCCTGAAAAAAAACGATACACAGTGTGACACAGTCACATACCATATCTGTGCTCAGCCTCAGTGTGCCCTCAGTGTGCTGCATCATCTATGTAATACTGTATATCTGACTGTGCTGAGTGCTCACTGCTCACACAGCTTAATTGTGGGGGAGACTGGGGAGCAGTTATAGCAGGAGTACATATTTTAACAGTGCACACTTTTGCTGCCAGAGTGCCACTGCCAGTGCCAGTGTGACTGACCAGTGACCACTGACCACCAGTATATTGTGATTGTCTGCCTGAAAAAGTTAAACACTCGTCGTGTGGTGTTTTTATTCTATAAACGCATTCTGCTGACAGTGTCCAGCAGGTCCGTCATTATATAATATATACCGGTCCGGCTGCAGTAGTGATATATATATATTTTTTATATCATTATCATCCAGTCTATATTAGCAGCAGACGCAGTACGGTAGTCCACGGCTGTAGCTACCTCTGTGTCGGCAGTCGCTCGTCCATCCATAATTGTATACCACCTACCCGTGGTGTTTTTTTTTTTTCTATCTTCTTGATACTAGTAGCTTACTTTAGGAGTCTGCAGTGCTGAGCTGACAGTGTCCAGCAGGTCCGTCATTATATAATATATACCTGTCCGGCTGCAGTAGTGATATATATATATATTTTTTATATCATTATCATCCAGTCTATATTAGCAGCAGACGCAGTACGGTAGTCCACGGCTGTAGCTACCTCTGTGTCGGCAGTCGCTAGTCCATCCATAATTGTATACCACCTACCTGTGGTGTTTTTTTTTTTTTCTATCTCCTTGATACTACTAGTAGCTTACTTTAGGAGTCTGCAGTGCTGAGCTGACAGTGTCCAGCAGGTCCGTCATTATATAATATATACCTGTCCTGCTGCAGTAGTGATATATATATATTTTTTATATCATTATCATCCAGTCTATATTAGCAGCAGACGCAGTACGGTAGTCCACGGCTGTAGTTACCTCTGTGTCGGCAGTCGCTCGTCCATCCATAATTGTATACCACCTACCTGTGGTGTTTGTTTTTTTTTCTATCTTCTTGATACTAGTAGCTTACTTTAGGAGTCTGCAGTGCTGAGCTGACAGTGTCCAGCAGGTCCGTCATTATATAATATATACCTGTCTGGCTGCAGTAGTGATATATATATTTTTTATATCATTATCATCCAGTCTATATTAGCAGCAGACGCAGTACGGTAGTCCACGGCTGTAGCTACCTCTGTGTCGGCAGTCGCTCGTCCATCCATAATTGTATACCACCTACCCGTGGTGTTTTTTTTTTCTATCTTCTTGATACTAGTAGCTTACTTTAGAAGTCTGCAGTGCTGAGCTGACAGTGTCCAGCAGGTCCGTCATTATATAATATATACCTGTCCGGCTGCAGTAGTGATATATATATATATTTTTTATATCATTATCATCCAGTCTATATTAGCAGCAGACGCAGTACGGTAGTCCACGGCTGTAGCTACCTCTGTGTCGGCAGTCGCTCGTCAATCCATAAGTATACTAGTATCCATCCATCTCCATTGTTTACCTGAGGTGCCTTTTAGTTGTGCCTATTAAAATATGGAGAACAAAAATGTTGAGGTTCCAAAAATAGGGAAAGATCAAGATCGACTTCCACCTCGTGCTGAAGCTGCTGCCACTAGTCATGGCCGAGACGATGAAATGCCAGCAACGTCGTCTGCCAAGGCCGATGCCCAATGTCATAGTACAGAGCATGTAAAATCCAAAACACCAAATATCAGTAAAAAAAGGACTCAAAAATCTAAAATAAAATTGTCGGAGGAGAAGCGTAAACTTGCCAATATGCCATTTACCACACGGAGTGGCAAGGAACGGCTGAGGCCCTGGCCTATGTTCATGGCTAGTGGTTCAGCTTCACATGAGGATGGAAGCACTCAGCCTCTCGCTAAAAAAATGAAAAGACTCAAGCTGGCAAAAGCACAGCAAAGAACTGTGCGTTCTTCGAAATCACAAATCCACTAGGAGAGTCCAATTGTGTCGTTTGCGATGCCTGACCTTCCCAACACTGGACGTGAAGAGCATGCGCCTTCCACCATTTGCACGCCCCCTGCAAGTGCTGGAAGGAGCACCCGCAGTCCAGTTCCTGATAGTCAGATTGAAGATGTCAGTGTTGAAGTACACAAGGATGAGGAGGATATGGGTGTTGCTGGTTCTGGGGAGGAAATTGACCAGGAGGATTCTGATGGTGAGGTGGTTTGTTTAAGTCTGGCACCCGGGGAGACACCTGTTGTCCGTGGGAGGAATAGGGCCATTGACATGCCTGGTGAAAATACCAAAAAAATCAGCTCTTCGGTGTGGAGGTATTTCAACAGAAATGCGGACAACATTTGTCAAGCCGTGTGTTGCCTTTGTCAAGCTGTAATAAGTAGGGGTAAGGACGTTAACCACCTCGGAACATCCTCCCTTATACGTCACCTGCAGCGCATTCATCATAAGTCAGTGACAAGTTCATAAACTTTGGGCGACAGCGGAAGCAGTCCACTGACCAGTGAATCCCTTCCTCTTGTAACCAAGCTCACGCAAACCACCCCACCAACTCCCTCAGTGTCAATTTCCTCCTTCCCCAGGAATGCCAATAGTCCTGCAGGCCATGTCACTGGCAATTATGATGAGTCCTCTCCTGCCTGGGATTCCTCCGATGCATCCTTGCGTGTAACGCCTACTGCTGCTGGCGCTGCTGTTGTTGCTGCTGGGAGTCGATGGTCATCCCAGAGGGGAAGTCGTAAGACCACTTTTACTACTTCCACCAAGCAATTGACTGTCCAACAGTCCTTTGCGAGGAAGATGAAATATCACAGCAGTCATCCTGCTGCAAAGCGGATAACTGAGGCCTTGGCATCCTGGGTGGTGAGAAACGTGGTTCCGGTATCCATCATTACTGCAGAGGCAACTAGAGACTTGTTGGAGGTACTGTGTCCCCGGTACCAAATACCATCTAGGTTCCATTTCTCTAGGCAGGCGATACCGAAAATGTACACAGACCTAAGAAAAAGACTCACCAGCGTCCTAAAAAATGCAGTTGTACCCAATGTCCACTTAACCACGGACATGTGGACAAGTGGAGCAGGGAAGGCTCAGGACTATATGACTGTGACAGCCCACTGGGTAGATGTATGGACTCCCGCCGCAAGAACAGCAGCGGCGGCACCAGTCTCAGCATCTCGCAAACGCCAACTCTTTCCTAGGCAGGCTACACTTTGTATCACCGCTTTCCAGAATACGCACACAGCTAAAAACCTCTTACGGCAACTGAGGAAGATCATCGCAGAATGGCTTACCCCAATTGGACTCTCCTGTGGATTTGTGGCATCGGACAACGCCAGCAATATTGTGTGTGCATTAAATATGGGCAAATTCCAGCACGTCCCATGTTTTGCACATACCTTGAATTTGGTGGTGCAGAATTATTTAAAAAACGAGAGGGGCGTGCAAGAGATGCTGTCGGTGGCCAGAAGAATTGCGGGACACTTTCGGCGTACAGGCACCACGTACAGAAGACTGGAGCACCACCAAAAACGCCTGAACCTGCCCTGCCATCATCTGAAGCAAGAAGTGGTAACGAGGTGGAATTCAACCCTCTATATGCTTCAGAGGTTGGAGGAGCAGCAAAAGGCCATTCAAGCCTATACAACTGAGCACGATATAGGAGGTGGAATGCACCTGTCTCAAGCGCAGTGGAGAATGATTTCAACGTTGTGCAAGGTTCTGCAACCTTTTGAACTTGCCACACGTGAAGTCAGTTCAGACACTGCCAGCCTGAGTCAGGTCATTCCCCTTATCAGGCTTTTGCAGAAGAAGCTAGAGACATTGAAGGAGGAGCTAAAACAGAGCGATTCCGCTAGGCATGTGGGACTTGTGGATGGAGCCCTTAATTCGCTTAACCAGGATTCACGGGTGGTCAATCTGTTGAAATCAGAGCACTACATTTTGGCCACCGTGCTCGATCCTAGATTTAAAACCTACCTTGGATCTCTCTTTCCGGCAGACACAAGTCTGCTGGGGTTCAAAGAACTGCTGGTGACAAAATTGTCAAGTCAAGCGGAACGCGACCTGTCAACATATCCTCCTTCACATTCTCCCGCAACTGGGGGTGCGAGGAAAAGGCTCTGAATTCCGAGCCCACCCGCTGGCGGTGATGCAGGGCAGTCTGGAGCGACTGCTGATGCTGACATCTGGTCCGGACTGAAGGACCTGACAACGATTACGGACATGTCGTCTACTGTCACTGCATATGATTCTCTCCCCATTGAAAGAATGGTGGAGGATTATATGAGTGACCGCATCCAAGTAGGCACGTCAGACAGTCCGTACTTATACTGGCAGGAAAAAGAGGCAATTTGGAGGCCCTTGCACAAACTGGCTTTATTCTACCTAAGTTGCCCTCCCACAAGTGTGTACTCCGAAAGAGTGTTTAGTGCCGCCGCTCACCTTGTCAGCAATCGGCGTACGAGGTTACATCCAGATAATGTGGAGAAGATGATGTTCATTAAAATTAATTATAATCAATTCCTCCGTGGAGACATTGACCAGCAGCAATTGCCTCCACAAAGTAGTACACAGGGAGCTGAGATGGTGGATTCCAGTGGGGACGAATTGATAATCTGTGAGGAGGAGGATGTACACGGTGATATATCGGAGGATGATGATGAGGTGGACATCTTGCCTCTGTAGAGCCAGTTTGTGCAAGGAGAGATTAATTGCTTCTTTTTTGGTGGGGGTCCAAACCAACCCGTCATTTCAGTCACAGTCGTGTGGCAGACCCTGTCACTGAAATGATGGGTTGGTTAAAGTGTGCATGTCCTGTTTATACAACATAAGGGTGGGTGGGAGGGCCCAAGGACAATTCCATCTTGCACCTCTTTTTTCTTTCATTTTTCTTTGTGTCATGTGCTGTTTGGGGGGTGTTTTTTGGAAGGGCCATCCTGCGTGACACTGCAGTGCCACTCCTAGATGGACCAGGTGTTTGTGTCGGCCACTTGGGTCGCTTAGCTTACTCACACAGCTACCTCATTGCGCCTCTTTTTTTCTTTGCGTCATCTGCTGTTTGGGGAGTGTTTTTTGGAAGGGCCATCCTGCGTGACACTGCAGTGCCACTCCTAGATGGGCCAGGTGTTTGTGTCGGCCACTAGGGTCGCTTAGCTTACTTACACAGCTACCTCATTGCGCCTCTTTTTTTCTTTGCGTCATGTGCTGTTTGGGGAGTGTTTTTTGGAAGGGCCATCCTGCGTGACACTGCAGTGCCACTCCTAGATGGGCCAGGTGTTTGTGTCGGCCACTTGGGTCGCTTAGCTTAGCCATATAGCGACCTCGGTGCAAATTTTAGGACTAAAAATAATATTTTGAGGTGTGAGGTGTTCAGAATAGACTGAAAATGAGTGGAAATTATGGTTATTGAGGTTAATAATACTTTGGGATCAAAATGACCCCCAAATTCTATGATTTAAGCTGTTTTTTAGGTTTTTTTTAAAAAAACACCCGAATCCAAAACACACCCGAATCCGACAAAAAAATTTCGGTGAGGTTTTGCCAAAACGCGTTCGAACCCAAAACACGGCCGCGGAACCGAACCCAAAACCAAAACACAAAACCCGAAAAATTTCCGGTGCTCATCCCTACTAAATATTAGTGATGAGCGGGTTCGGAGCCTCGGAATCCGACCCGCCCAAACTTCACCTTTTTTTTACACTGGTCCGAGCGACTCGGATCCTCCCGCCTTGCTCGGTTAACCCGAGCGCGCCCGAACGTCATCATCCCGCTGTCGGATTCTCGCGAGACTCGGATTCTATATAAGGAGCCGCGCGTCGCCGCCATTTTCACACGTGCATTGAGATTGATAGGGAGAGGACGTGGCTGGCGTCCTCTCCGAGTCCGTTGTATTATATTAGAACTTAGTTAGTTATAATTGTGGGGAGGATTGGGGACGGGGAGCAGCTGTTAGGGAGTACAGTGCAGGGTTTTGAGTTTAATCCGTTGTTTCTCTGCCTGAAAAAAAAACGCTCCACCATATCTGTGCTCACTCAGTGTGCTGCACTGCTGCATGATATATCTGTGCTGAGTGCACTGCTCACACTGCCTAATTGTGGGGACTGGGGAGCAGTTATAGCAGGAGTACAGTGCACAGTTTTGCTGACAGTGACCACCAGTCCAGTATACGTTTGTCTGCCTGAAAAACACTGTGGTGTTTTTTTTTTTCTTTCTTCATGCTAGTTTGTTTAGCAGTCTGCTGACACTGCAGTGTCCACCAGGTCCGTTATACAGTATATTATATATATAATTAAGCACTAAGCAGCAGTACGGTAGGCCACGGCTGTACCTACCTCTGTGTCGACTCGTCACTCGTCGTCCATAAGTATAAGTAATACTATCCATCCATCTACATTGTATACCTGTGGTGTTTTTTTTTTTTCTTTCTTCATACTAGTTTAGCAGTCTGCTGCTGACACTGTCCACCAGGTCCGTTATACAGTATATTATATTTATATATAAGCACTAAGCAGCAGTACGGTAGGCCACGGCTGTACCTACCTCTGTGTCGTCACTCGTCCATAAGTATAAGTAATACTATACTATCCATCCATCTACATTGTATACCTGTGGTGTTTTTTTTTTCTTTCTTCATACTAGTTTAGCAGTCTGCTGACACTGTCCACCAGGTCCGTTATACACACAGTATATTATATTTATATATAAGCACTAAGCAGCAGTACGGTAGGCCATGGCTGTACCTACCTCTGTGTCGTCAGTGCACTCGTCGTCCATAAGTATAAGTAATACTATACTATCCATCCATCTACATTGTATACCTGTGGTGGTTTTTTTTTCTTTCTTCATACTAGTTTAGCAGTCTGCTGACACTGTCCACCAGGTCCGTTATACAGTATATTATATTTATATATAAGCACTAAGCAGCAGTACGGTAGGCCACGGCTGTACCTACATCTGTGTCGTCAGTGCACTCGTCGTCCATAAGTATAAGTAATACTATACTATCCATCCATCTACATTGTATACCTGTGGTGGTTTTTTTTTCTTTCTTCATACTAGTTTAGCAGTCTGCTGACACTGTCCACCAGGTCCGTTATACAGTATATTATATTTATATATAAGCACTAAGCAGCAGTACGGTAGGCCACGGCTGTACCTACCTCTGTGTCGTCACTCGTCGTCCATAAGTATAAGTAATACTATACTATCCATCCATCTACATTGTATACCTGTGGTGTTTTTTTTTTCTTTCTTCATACTAGTTTAGCAGTCTGCTGCTGACACTGTCCACCAGGTCCGTTATACAGTATATTATATTTATATATAAGCACTAAGCAGCAGTACGGTAGGCCACGGCTGTACCTACCTCTGTGTCGTCACTCGTCCATAAGTATAAGTAATACTATACTATCCATCCATCTACATTGTATACCTGTGGTGTTTTTTTTTTCTTTCTTCATACTAGTTTAGCAGTCTGCTGACACTGTCCACCAGGTCCGTTATACACACAGTATATTATATTTATATATAAGCACTAAGCAGCAGTACGGTAGGCCATGGCTGTACCTACCTCTGTGTCGTCAGTGCACTCGTCGTCCATAAGTATAAGTAATACTATACTATCCATCCATCTACATTGTATACCTGTGGTGGTTTTTTTTTCTTTCTTCATACTAGTTTAGCAGTCTGCTGACACTGTCCACCAGGTCCGTTATACAGTATATTATATTTATATATAAGCACTAAGCAGCAGTACGGTAGGCCACGGCTGTACCTACCTCTGTGTCGTCAGTGCACTCGTCGTCCATAAGTATAAGTAATACTATACTATCCATCCATCTACATTGTATACCTGTGGTGGTTTTTTTTTCTTTCTTCATACTAGTTTAGCAGTCTGCTGACACTGTCCACCAGGTCCGTTATACAGTATATTATATTTATATATAAGCACTAAGCAGCAGTACGGTAGGCCACGGCTGTACCTACCTCTGTGTCGTCACTCGTCGTCCATAAGTATAAGTAATACTATACTATCCATCCATCTACATTGTATACCTGTGGTGTTTTTTTTTTCTTTCTTCATACTAGTTTAGCAGTCTGCTGCTGACACTGTCCACCAGGTCCGTTATACAGTATATTATATTTATATATAAGCACTAAGCAGCAGTACGGTAGGCCACGGCTGTACCTACCTCTGTGTCGTCACTCATCGTCCATAAGTATAAGTAATACTATACTATCCATCCATCTACATTGTATACCTGTGGTGGCTTTTAGTTGTGCGCAAAATATGGAGAACAAAAATGTGGAGGTTAAAAAAAATAGGGAAAGATCAAGATCCACTTCCACCTCGTGCTGAAGCTGCTGCCACTAGTCATGGCCGAGACGATAAAATGCCATCAACGTCGTCTGCCAAGGCCGATGCCCAATGTCATAGTACAGAGCATGTAAAATCCAAAACACAAAAGATCAGTAAAAAAATGACCCAAAAATCAAAATTAAAAGCGTCTGAGGAGAAGCGTAAACTTGCCAATATGCCATTTACGACACGGAGTGGCAAGGAACTGCTGAGGCCCTGGCCTATGTTCATGGCTAGTGGTTTAGCTTCACATGAGGATGGAAGCACTCATCCTCTCGCTAGAAAAAAGAAAAGACTTGCGGCAAAAGCACAGCAAAGAACTGTGCATTCTTCGAAATCCCAAATCCCAAAGGAGAGTCCAATTGTGTCGGTTGCGATGCCTGACCTTCCCAACACTGGACGGGAAGAGCTTGCGCCTTCCACCATTTGCACGCCCCCTGCAAGTGTTGAAAGGAGCACCCGCAGTCCAGATCCTGATAGTGAAATTGAAGATGTCAGTGTTGAAGTACACCAGGATGAGGATATGGGTGTTGCTGGCGCTGGGGAGGAAATTTACAAGGAGGATTCTGATGGTGAGGTGGTTTGTTTAAGTCAGGCACCCGGGGAGACACCTGCTGTCCGTGGGAGGAATATGGCCATTGATGTGCTTGGTGAAAATACCAAAAAAATCAGCTCTTCAGTGTGGAAGTATTTCAACAGAAATGCGGACAACAGGTGTCAAGCCGTGTGTTGCCTTTGTCAAGCTGTAATAAGTAGGGGTAAGGACGTTAACCACCTCGGAACATCCTCCCTTATACGTCACCTGCAGCGCATTCATAATAAGTCAGTGACAAGTTCAAAAAACTTTGGGCGACAGCGGAAGCAGTCCACTGACCAGTAAATCCCTTCCTCTTGTAACCAAGCTCGCGCAAACCACACCACCAACTCCCTCAGTGTCAATTTCCTCCATACCCAAGAAAGCCAATAGTCCTGCAGGCCATGTCACTGGCAAGTCTGACGAGTCCTCTCCTGCCTGGGATTCCTCCGATGCATCCTTGAGTGTAACGCCTACTGCTGCTGGCGCTGCTGTTGTTGCTGCTGGGAGTCGATCGTCATCCCAGAGGGGAAGTCGGAAGACCACTTGTACTACTTCCAGTAAGCAATTGACTGTCCAACAGTCCTTTGCGAGGAAGATGAAATATCACAGCAGTCATCCTGTTGCAAAGCGGATAACTGAGGCCTTGACAACTATGTTGGTGTTAGACGTGCGTCCGGTATCCGCCGTTAGTTCACAGGGAACTAGACAATTTCTTGAGGTAGTGTGCCCCCGTTACCAAATACCATCTAGGTTCCACTTCTCTAGGCAGGTGATACCGAGAATGTACACGGACGTCAGAAAAAGACTCACCAGTGTCCTAAAAAATGCAGTTGTACCCAATGTCCACTTAACCACGGACATGTGGACAAGTGGAGCAGGGCAGACTCAGGACTACATGACTGTGACAGCCCACTGGGTAGATGTATTGCCTCCCGCTGCAAGAACAGCAGCGGCGGCACCAGTAGCAGCATCTCGCAAACGCCAACTCGTTCCTAGGCAGGCTACGCTTTGTATCACCGCTTTCCAGAATAGGCACACAGCTGAAAACATCTTACGGCAACTGAGGAAGATCATCGCAGAATGGCTTACCCCAATTGGACTCTCCTGGGGATTTGTGACATCGGACAATGCCAGCAATATTGTGAGTGCATTACATCTGGGCAAATTCCAGCACGTCCCATGTTTTGCACATACCTTGAATTTGGTGGTGCAGAATTATTTAAAAAACGACAGGGGCGTGCAAGAGATGCTGTCGGTGGCCAGAAGAATTGCGGGCCACTTTCGGCGTACAGGCACCGTGTACAGAAGACTGGAGCACCACCAAAAACACCTGAACCTGCCCTGCCATCATCTGAAGCAAGAGGTGGTAACGAGGTGGAATTCAACCCTCTATATGCTTCAGAGGATGGAGGAGCAGCAAAAGGCCATTCAAGCCTATACATCTGGCCATGATATAGGCAAAGGAGGTGGAATGCACCTGTCTCAAGTGCAGTGGAGAATGATTTCAACGTTGTGCAAGGTTCTGCAACCTTTTGAACTTGCCACACGTGAAGTCAGTTCAGACACTGCCAGCCTGAGTCAGGTCATTCCCCTCATCAGGCTTTTGCAGAAGAAGCTGGAGGCATTGAAGGAGGAGCTAAAACAGAGCGATTCCGCTAGGCATGTGGGACTTGTGGATGGAGCCCTTCATTCGCTTAACGAGGATTCACGTGTGGTCAATCTGTTGAAATCAGAGCACTACATTTTGGCCACCGTGCTCGATCCTAGATTTAAAACCTACCTTGGATCTCTCTTTACGGCAGACACAAGTCTGCAGAGGTTCAAAGACCTGCTGGTGACAAAATTGTCAAGTCAAGCGGAACGCGACCCGTCAACATCTCCTCCTTCACATTCTCCCGCAACTGGGGGTGCGAGGAAAAGGCTACGAATTCCGAGCCCACCCGCTGGCGGTGATGCAGGGCAGTCTGGAGCGACTGCTGATGCTGACATCTGGTCCGGACTGAAGGACCTGCCAACGATTACTGACAAGTCGTCTACTGTCACTGCATATGATTCTCTCCCCATTGAAAGAATGGTGGAGGATTATATGAGTGACCGCATCCAAGTAGGCACGTCAGACAGTCCGTACGTATACTGGCAGGAAAAAGAGGCAATTTGGAGGCCCTTGCACAAACTGGCTTTATTCTACCTAAGTTGCCCTCCCTCCAGTGTGTACTCCGAAAGAGTGTTTAGTGCCGCCGCTCACCTTGTCAGCAATTGGCGTACGAGGTTACTTCCAGAAAATGTGGAGAAGATGATGTTCATTAAAATGAATTATAATCAATTCCTCCATGGAGACATTTACCAGCAGCAATTGCCTCCAGAAAGTACACGAGGACCTGAGATGGTGGATTCCAGTGGGGACGAATTAATAATCTGTGAGGAGGGGGATGTACACAGTGAAAGGGGTGATGAATCAGACGATGATGATGAGGTGGACATCTTGCCTCCGTAGAGCCAGTTTGTGCAAGGAGAGATTGATTGCTTCTTTTTTGGTGGGGGCCCAAACCAACCAGTCATTTCAGTCACAGTCGTGTGGCAGACCCTGTCGCTGAAATGATGGGTTCGTTAAAGTGTGTATGTCCTGTTTTTACAACATAAGGGTGGGTGGGAGGGCCCAAGGACAATTCCATCTTGCACCTCTTTTTTCTTTCATTTTTCTTTGCGTCATGTGCTGTTTGTGGAGTATTTTTTTGAAGGGCCATCCTGCGTGACACTGCAGTGCCACTCCCAGATGGGCCAGGTGTTTGTGTCGGCCACTAGGGTCGCTTAGCTTAGTCACACAGCTACCTCATTGCGCCTCTTTTTTTTCTTTGCGTCATGTGCTGTTTGGGGAGTGTTTTTTTGAAGGGCCATCCTGCGTGACACTGCAGTGCCACTCCTAGATGGGCCAGGTGTTTGTGTCGGCCACTAGGGTCGCTTAGCTTAGCCATCCAGCGACCTCGGTGCAAATTTTAGGACTAAAAATAATATTGTGAGGTGTGAGGTGTTCAGAATACACTGAAAATTAGTGGAAATTATGGTTATTGAGGTTAATAATACTATGGGATCAAAATGACCCACAAATTCTATGATTTAAGCTGTTTTTTAGGGTCTATTGAAAAAAACACCCGAATCCAAAACACACCCGAATCCGACAAAAAAAATTCGGTGAGGTTTTGCCAAAACGCGTCCGAACCCAAAACACGGCCACGGAACCGAACCCAAAACCAAAACACAAAACCTGAAAAATTTCAGGTGCACATCACTACTAAATATTCAAATCCCCGGTAGCATCGAGAGACTTTGAATCAGCTAATGCCTAAGTAACCACCGGCATCAAAATAGACTGATTTCTGCGAAACCCAGAAACCACTCTTTGGCAGAACTACAATCCAAGTTCACAATTTCTCTCTATCCACATGGAAGATCAAACAAGGCTCTTGTGAGACAAAACCACCACTTCCGACACCCGCCTTGCGGACCCCAAAGCCAATAGCATGACCACTTTCCAAGAGATAATTTTTTTTATTTTATTTTTAAATAAAATAATAAGGCCATACTGCCCCGAAATGGAGCCTAACTGTAGGCCTGCATCCACACCGGCTTGTAAAGTATGGATAAGAACGACCTAGCTGAAAGTCTTCCATAGGAACCATCCTGGATTCACACTAAGACACAGAGTTACGCCAAGTACGGCGGTAAGGCTTTGTCGATACTTCTTTCCTAGCCTGAAACATTGAGGAAATAACTTCACTGGGAACATCCTTCCGCACTTAGGATATGGCATTCAACCGCCACGCCGTCAGACGCAGTCACGGTAAGTGTTGATACACGCCCTGATCTAGTTGTAACAGTTCCTCACGTAAAGGAAAAGGGCAGGAGTCTTCCATGAGCAAATCATGAAAAACTGGATAGCAAACCCTCCTTGCCTAGATCGGATGCGAGAGGATCGCCTGAACCTTTGTTCTTCTTACGTTTATCACCTTCAGAAAAAATGAAAGATGAGAGGCCACATAGACCGACTAAAAAACACCCACGGTGTCACAAGGGTGTCCACTGCTATAGTGTCCCTTGACCTGAAACAATATCCCTGAGGCCTCTCGTTAAAGCGCGCCGCCAACATGACCAATTGTGACCCTCCACAAAAAGTTGTCATGTCTGTGAAAACTTCTCGATGATGACTGAATTTTTCCCGGCTGTAGATCGCGTCAGCAGAGGAAATCTATTTCTCCTTCGTTTACCTCCGGAACGAATACTGCTAATATAGTGTTTACCAGACTTTCCGCCCCACGGCAAAACTGTGCATCTTCTGCCATTGCCGCTTTGCTCCTTGTTCTGTCATAGCGGCTTACATACGCCACTGCTGACAAGTGGTCTGGCAGAACTAACATGGCCCGAACACGAAGAATACGTTCGTCGAAAATAGCTCTTAAACCAAGAAAGCTTATTACAGACAAGCTTTCCAACTTAACCTTATCCTCTGGAAATACGACCCTTGCCAGGACTGCTCCCCAGCCTCGGAGATCTGTATGCACGGACACCAGGATCTAAACCTGGAACCCGAACCTTCATCCCTCTAGAAGGAGAGAACCGAGCAGACACCACAGGAGTGATGTCATGGCCTTTAGGATTATATTCCGGTGCATGTGCAGGTGAGACCCGGACCACAATTCCAACTGGCCCCTTGAAAGCCACTCTGGCAGTAGACCTGCTCACCAAAAAAGGCCTCGTAGGGCGCACCCATCTGTTTTAGTAACAGAACATATTGATGAAGTGTCACAGCAAAGCTGATCCAACTCTGGATCCTCAGACCTCTTTCCACAGGAAAGACACCGAACAATAACCGGTCAGTATGTACTCTGAAACCCACCTCCGACAACTGTGTCGATGGGAACAACAGCCAATCCCTGTGTCGAAGAACAGTCAGAGAGAAACAACGATTTGCACCTCCATACAGGGACAACCGGACAATGTCCTGAACCTGACGCACCTCTGTATGACGTAGCGTACTACCTCCCCTTCCAGAGGGGAACAGCAAGATCTATTAGAAAAAACAGTAAGGGGAACAACCGTAACTCAGAATGCTCCCCTTTTGTATTCTATAAATAACTCACAGATCCTAGTCTATTCCTGGACTAACTGAAATGAGTAGACGAGTGCTCACCGGAGTGGGAACTAGCCAGATAGACTCAGCGACAAGTGGTGGATGCGTTGGAAACAGAAAACGACATCCACTTCTGCGAACCTAACAAGGCTGCAGAACTCTTACCTTTCAACATTCCACTGTCTGCACAGAAAAGGAAAAAAGAACGGTATCGAACTGGTTAAACGACTGCATCCCACAAAAGAATGCGTCACCAACCGTTGTGAAGGAGGCTAACTCACGAAGGTAGACTTACCAGTTGTATCCGCCGAGAGTGACTGAACAGAGGGCTCACCAAACAGCTGTATACCTCCCTCGAGAATCTCTCGGAGACAACCTCAGCATTTTCCCGGCTACACCTCCTGCTGTCACGCGGCAGCCTGCTGCAATGTTATAAAGTAGAATCAACATAAGCAAGCTTACCCACTCTGGGTAGGGTAATTCTATCGGATGCCCCCCCCCCGAAAACAACACTCCCTCATGTGCATGCAATGCAAATAAGGCCAAAGTATAGAAATAAAATATCACTTAGCTTCCTGTGTATGATCCCTTTGTGACCGGGCTCTGCGTCGACCAGGAGTTGACTGCCGTAATGTTCTCTCCGCGTTGGGAAGAGAATAATATTCGGACTCCATGAGAGGATCGAAAACCAACTCGTCACGGCCAATCTAGAGCTTAATCAACAGAGCGGCCAGCACATGAGAAGAATACCATTATTTCAGCATTCATGGATATACATAATGTAATACACAATAAAACACACATATCCTAACCATGCATATATAAACATATATCTACATATACATACATATAGATATAACCTATACGCAAGTGGATTGTCCAGACCCGTCAGGTCCCTAGTGACAGTAATTTGTTGTGAATGTGTATGACCATGTACTGACGTGCCCCCGATGTGGATCTACCAGGAACGTTATGGTCGACAGAAACTGAGTAAATGTCGATAGCAAGGAATAGTAAGCGGGCAAAAAATAATAATAATAATCTTGGAACCCCGAGGGGTCTGAGGGAAGCATACATATACAATCTCAATAACACTCCCCCCACATATACCTATAAATATATATATATATATATATATATATATATATGTCTCCAACATCGGGTGGCACTCACGGGTCTTCACATCAATAAACCAGGCAATAGATCAGGTAGATCAACGTTTCGATTTACTTATAAATCGTCATCAGGATCAGATAAGTACAAAAGCAGATAACAAACAAATTTATAACTCACCCAAAGTGATTCCCCCGCCTCCTCACCATACCGCCGGGTTCTGGGTGCCCAGCGCCTTCCGGTGATGTCACCGCCGCCTGCGTGCGTCCGTACGTCACCTCGTCAGCCCGGCTTCCCGTTGCCCAGCAACACAGGTGGGCGGGCTCGTGTCCGTGCCACCTTCACCAATGAGAGGCCTCCGTCCCTCCTCCTCACCACGCTGGCGAATCAAGAGCGCCTAACGCCGGCTGATCCTATCCCCGCCTTCATATGACCAGCTCAGCACAGCGTCCCGCTGCCCGGCAACCAGGGGGGAGCAAGTTCAACGGCTGCCTGTACATCAAAATTAGAGATGAGCGCCTGAAATTTTTCGGGTTTTGTGTTTTGGTTTTGGGTTCGGTTCCGCGGCCGTGTTTTGGGTTCGAATGCGTTTTGGCAAAACCTCACCGAATTTTTTTTGTCGGATTCGGGTGTGTTTTGGATTCGGGTGTTTTTTTAAAAAAACACTAAAAAACTGCTTAAATCATAGAATTTGGGGGTCATTTTGATCCCATATTATTATTAACCTCAAAAACCATAATTTCCACTCATTTTCAGTCTATTCTGAATACCTCACACCTCACAATATTATTTTTAGTCCTAAAATTTGCACCAAGGTCGCTGGATGACTAAGCTAAGCGACACTAGTGGCCGACACAAACACCTGGCCCATCTAGGAGTGGCACTGCAGTGTCACGCAGGATGTCCCTTCCAAAAAACCCTCCCCAATCAGCACATGACGCAAAGAAAAAAAGAGGCGCAATGAGGTAGCTGACTGTGTGAGTAAGATAAGCGACCCTAGTGGCCGACACAAACACCGGGCCCATTTAGGAGTGGCACTGCAGTGTCACGCAGGATGTCCCTTCCAAAAAACCCTCCCCAATCAGCACATGACGCAAAGAAAAAAAGAGGCGCAATGGGGTAGCTGACTGTGTGAGTAAGATTAGCGACCCTAGTGGCCGACACAAACACCGGGCCCATTTAGGAGTGGCACTGAAGTGTCACGCAGGATGTCCCTTCCAAAAAACCTTCCCCAATCAGCACATGACGCAAAGAAAAAAAGAGGCGCAATGAGGTAGCTGACTGTGTGAGTAAGATTAGCGACCCTAGTGGCCGACACAAACACCGGGCCCATTTAGGAGTGGCACTGCAGTGTCACGCAGGATGTCCCTTCCAAAAAACCCTCCCCAATCAGCACATGACGCAAAGAAAAAAAGAGGCGCAATGAGGTAGCTGACTGTGTGAGTAAGATTAGCGACCCTAGTGGCCGACACAAACACCGGGCCCATTTAGGAGTGGCACTGCAGTGTCACGCAGGATGTCCCTTCCAAAAAACCCTCCCCAAACAGCACATGACGCAAAGAAAAAAAGAGGCGCAATGAGGTAGCTGACTGTGTGAGTAAGATTAGCGACCCTAGTGGCCGACACAAACACCGGGCCCATTTAGGAGTGGCACTGAAGTGTCACGCAGGATGTCCCTTCCAAAAAACCTTCCCCAATCAGCACATGACGCAAAGAAAAAAAGAGGCGCAATGAGGTAGCTGACTGTGTGAGTAAGATTAGCGACCCTAGTGGCCGACACAAACACCGGGCCCATTTAGGAGTGGCACTGCAGTGTCACGCAGGATGTCCCTTCCAAAAAACCCTCCCCAATCAGCACATGACGCAAAGAAAAAAAGAGGCGCAATGAGGTAGCTGACTGTGTGAGTAAGATTAGCGACCCTAGTGGCCGACACAAACACCGGGCCCATTTAGGAGTGGCACTGCAGTGTCACGCAGGATGTCCCTTCCAAAAAACCCTCCCCAAACAGCACATGACGCAAAGAAAAATAAAAGAAAAAAGAGGTGCAAGATGGAATTGTCCTTGGGCCCTCCCACCAACCCTTATGTTGTATAAACAAAACAGGACATGCACACTTTAACCAACCCATCATTTCAGTGACAGGGTCTGCCACACGACTGTGACTGATATGACGGGTTGGTTTGGACCCCCCCCCAAAAAAGAAGCAATTAATCTCTCCTTGCACAAACTGGCTCTACAGAGGCAAGATGTCCACCTCATCATCACCCTCCGATATATCACCGTGTACATCCCCCTCCTCACAGATTATCAATTCGTCCCCACTGGAATCCACCATCTCAGCTCCCTGTGTACTTTGTGGAGGCAATTGCTGCTGGTCAATGTCTCCGCGGAGGAATTGATTATAATTCATTTTAATGAACATCATCTTCTCCACATTTTCTGGATGTAACCTCGTACGCCGATTGCTGACAAGGTGAGCGGCGGCACTAAACACTCTTTCGGAGTACACACTTGTGGGAGGGCAACTTAGGTAGAATAAAGCCAGTTTGTGCAATGGCCTCCAAATTGCCTCTTTTTCCTGCCAGTATAAGTATGGACTGTGTGACGTGCCTACTTGGATGCGGTCACTCATATAATCCTCCACCATTCTTTCAATGGTGAGAGAATCATATGCAGTGACAGTAGACGACATGTCCGTAATCGTTGTCAGGTCCTTCAGTCCGGACCAGATGTCAGCATCAGCAGTCGCTCCAGACTGCCCTGCATCACCGCCAGCGGGTGGGCTCGGAATTCTGAGCCTTTTCCTCGCACCCCCAGTTGCGGGAGAATGTGAAGGAGGAGATGTTGACAGGTCGCGTTCCGCTTGACTGGACAATTTTCTCACCAGCAGGTCTTTCAACCCCAGCAGACTTGTGTCTGCCGGAAAGAGAGATCCAAGGTAGGCTTTAAATCTAGGATCGAGCACGGTGGCCAAAATGTAGTGCTCTGATTTCAACAGATTGACCACCCGTGAATCCTTGTTAAGCGAATTAAGGGCTCCATCCACAAGTCCCACATGCCTAGCGGAATCGCTCCGTGTTAGCTCCTCCTTCAATGTCTCCAGCTTCTTCTGCAAAAGCCTGATGAGGGGAATGACCTGACTCAGGCTGGCAGTGTCTGAACTGACTTCACGTGTGGCAAGTTCAAAGGGCATCAGAACCTTGCACAACGTTGAAATCATTCTCCACTGCGCTTGAGACAGGTGCATTCCACCTCCTATATCGTGCTCAATTGTATAGGCTTGAATGGCCTTTTGCTGCTCCTCCAACCTCTGAAGCATATAGAGGGTTGAATTCCACCTCGTTACCACTTCTTGCTTCAGATGATGGCAGGGCAGGTTCAGTAGTTTTTGGTGGTGCTCCAGTCTTCTGTACGTGGTGCCTGTACGCCGAAAGTGTCCCGCAATTTTTCTGCCCACCGACAGCATCTCTTGCACGCCCCTGTCGTTTTTTAAATAATTCTGCACCACCAAATTCAAGGTATGTGCAAAACATGGGACGTGCTGGAATTTGCCCAGATTTAATGCACACACAATATTGCTGGCGTTGTCCGATGCCACAAATCCACAGGAGAGTCCAATTGGGGTAAGCCATTCCGCGATGATCTTCCTCAGTTGCCGTAAGAGGTTTTCAGCTGTGTGCGTATTCTGGAAACCGGTGATACAAAGCGTAGCCTGCCTAGGAAAGAGTTGGCGTTTGCGAGATGCTGCTACTGGTGCCGCCGCTGCTGTTATTGCGGCGGGAGTCCATACATCTACCCAGTGGGCTGTCACAGTCATATAGTCCTGACCCTGCCCTGCTCCACTTGTCCACATGTCCGTGGTTAAGTGGACATTGGGTACAACTGCATTTTTTAGGACACTGGTGAGTCTTTTTCTGACGTCCGTGTACATTCTCGGTATCGCCTGCCTAGAGAAGTGGAACCTAGATGGTATTTGGTAACGGGGGCACACTGCCTCAATAAATTGTCTAGTTCCCTGTGAACTAACGGCGGATACCGGACGCACGTCTAACACCAACATAGTTGTCAAGGCCTCAGTTATCCGCTTTGCAGCAGGATGACTGCTGTGATATTTCATCTTCCTCGCAAAGGACTGTTGAACAGTCAATTGCTTACTGGAAGTAGTACAAGTGGGCTTACGACTTCCCCTCTGGGATGACCATCGACTCCCAGCAGCAACAACAGCAGCGCCAGCAGCAGTAGGCGTTACACGCAAGGATGCATCGGAGGAATCCCAGGCAGGAGAGGACTCGTCAGAATTGCCAGTGACATTGCCTGCAGGACTATTGGCATTCCTGGGGAAGGAGGAAATTGACACTGAGGGAGTTGGTGGGGTGGTTTGCGTGAGCTTGGTTACAAGAGGAAGGGATTTACTGGTCAGTGGACTGCTTCCGCTGTCACCCAAAGTTTTTGAACTTGTCACTGACTTATTATGAATGCGCTGCAGGTGACGTATAAGGGAGGATGTTCCGAGGTGGTTAACGTCCTTACCCCTACTTATTACAGCTTGACAAAGGGAACACACGGCTTGACACCTGTTGTCCGCATTTCTGTTGAAATAGTTCCACACCGAAGAGCTGATTTTTTTGGTATTTTCACCAGGCATGTCAACGGCCATATTCCTCCCACGGACAACAGGTGTCTCCCCGGGTGCCTGACTTAAACAAACCACCTCACCATCAGAATCCTCCTGGTCAATTTCCTCCCCAGCGCCAGCAACACCCATATCCTCCTCATCCTGGTGTACTTCAACACTGACATCTTCAATCTGACTATCAGGAACTGGACTGCGGGTGCTCCTTCCAGCACTTGCAGGGGGCGTGCAAATGGTGGAAGGCGCATGCTCTTCACGTCCAGTGTTGGGAAGGTCAGGCATCGCAACCGACACAATTGGACTCTCCTTGTGGATTTGGGATTTCGAAGAACGCACAGTTCTTTGCGGTGCTACTGCTTTTGCCAGCTTGAGTCTTTTCATTTTTCTAGCGAGAGGCTGAGTGCCTCCATCCTCATGTGAAGCTGAACCACTAGCCATGAACATAGGCCAGGGCCTCAGCCGTTCCTTGCCACTCCGTGTGGTAAATGGCATATTGGCAAGTTTACGCTTCTCCTCCGACAATTTTATTTTAGGTTTTGGAGTCCTTTTTTTACTGATATTTGGTGTTTTGGATTTGACATGCTCTGTACTATGACATTGGGCATCGGCCTTGGCAGACGACGTTGCTGGCATTTCATCGTCTCGGCCATGACTAGTGGCAGCAGCTTCAGCACGAGGTGGAAGTGGATCTTGATCTTTCCCTAATTTTGGAACCTCAACATTTTTGTTCTCCATATTTTAATAGGCACAACTAAAAGGCACCTCAGGTAAACAATGGAGATGGATGGATACTAGTATACAATTATGGACGGACTGCCGAGTGCCGACACAGAGGTAGCTACAGCCGTGAACTACCGTACTGTGTCTGCTGCTAATATAGACTGGTTGATAAAGAGATGTCGTAGTATGTATGTATGAAGAAGAAAGAAAAAAAAACCACGGTTAGGTGGTATACAATTATGGACGGACTGCCGAGTGCCGACACAGAGGTAGCCACAGCCGTGAACTACCGTACTGTACTGTGTCTGCTGCTAATATAGACTGGTTGATAAAGAGATGTCGTAGTATGTATGTATGAAGAAGAAAGAAAAAAAAAACACGGGTAGGTGGTATACAATTATGGACGGACTGCCGAGTGCCGACACAGAGGTAGCCACAGCCGTGATCTACCGTACTGTACTGTGTCTGCTGCTAATATAGACTGGTTGATAAAGAGATGTCGTAGTATGTATGTATGAAGAAGAAAGAAAAAAAAACCACGGTTAGGTGGTATACAATTATGGACGGACTGCCGAGTGCCGACACAGAGGTAGCCACAGCCGTGAACTACCGTACTGTACTGTGTCTGCTGCTAATATAGACTGGTTGATAAAGAGATGTCGTAGTATGTATGTATAAAGAAGAAAGAAAAAAAAACCACGGTTAGGTGGTATACAATTATGGACGGACTGCCGAGTGCCGACACAGAGGTAGCCACAGCCGTGAACTACCGTACTGTACTGTGTCTGCTGCTAATATAGACTGGTTGATAAAGAGATGTCGTAGTATGTATGTATGAAGAAGAAAGAAAAAAAAACCACGGTTAGGTGGTATACAATTATGGACGGACTGCCGAGTGCCGACACAGAGGTAGCCACAGCCGTGAACTACCGTACTGTACTGTGTCTGCTGCTAATATAGACTGGTTGATAAAGAGATGTCGTAGTATGTATGTATAAAGAAGAAAGAAAAAAAAAACACGGTTAGGTGGTATACAATTATGGACGGACTGCCGAGTGCCGACACAGAGTTAGCCACAGCCGTGAACTACCGTACTGTACTGTGTCTGCTGCTAATATAGACTGGTTGATAAAGAGATGTAGTAGTATGTATGTATAAAGAAGAAAGAAAAAAAAAACCACGGGTAGGTGGTATACAATTATGGATGGACTGCCGAGTGCCGACACAGAGGTAGCTACAGCCGTGAACTACCGTACTGTGTCTGCTGCGACTGGATGATAAATAATGATATAAAAAATATATATATATCACTACTGCAGCCGGACAGGTATATATATTATATAATGACGGACCTGCTGGACACTGTCTGTCAGCAGAATGAGTTTTTTATAGAATAAAAAAAAAAACACCACACAAGTGAAGTCACACGACGAGTGTTTAACTTTTTCAGGCAATCACAATATAGTATACTACTAACTATACTGGTGGTCAGTGTGGTCAGGTCACTGGTCAGTCACACTGGCAGTGGCACTCCTGCAGCAAAAGTGTGCACTGTTTAATTTTAATATAATATGTACTCCTGGCTCCTGCTATAACCTATAACTGGCACTGCAGTGCTCCCCAGTCTCCCCCACAATTATAAGCTGTGTGAGCTGAGCACAGTCAGATATATAATATATACATAGATGATGCAGCACACTGGGCTGAGCAGTGCACACAGATATGGTATGTGACTGTCTTGTACTCCTGGCTCCTGCTATAACCTATAACTGGCACTGCAGTGCTCCCCAGTCTCCCCCACAATTATAAGCTGTGTGAGCTGAGCACAGTCAGATATATAATATATACATAGATGATGCAGGCATGCAGCACACTGGGCTGAGCAGTGCACACAGATATGGTATGTGACTGAGTCACTGTGTGTACCGTTTTTTTCAGGCAGAGAACGGATATATTAAATAAAACAACTGCACTGCTGGTGGTCACTGTGGTCAGTCACTAAACTCTGCACTCTCTTCTACAGTATCAGCCTCAGGTCAATCTCTCTCTCTCTCTCTCCTAATCTAAATGGAGAGGACGCCAGCCACGTCCTCTCCCTATCAATCTCAATGCACGTGTGAAAATGGCGGCGACGCGCGGCTCCTTATATAGAATCCGAGTCTCGCGAGAATCCGACAGCGTCATGATGACGTTCGGGCGCGCTCGGGTTAACCGAGCAAGGCGGGAAGATCCGAGTCGCTCGGACCCGTGAAAAAAAACATGAAGTTCGTGCGGGTTCGGATTCAGAGAAACCGAACCCGCTCATCTCTAATCAAAATAAAAACAATATAACATAAATACAACAGGGGTAATGACATAGATCAATATTATCAACCCTACCTAACCATGGCTGCTTATAATGTACGGTACACCAAACAAACTGATTCTTTACTAATGTTATTAATAAGAAACACTACACTAAAGCAGCAGATTACAAACCCATAGAGTTCTCTCAGCCTTATCAACAGAGTATTTTATAGGAAGCAATTAAGACCCAACGATTCATTCAGGCCTCTAGGGGCCACTGTATCTAAACGGTATATCCATTTAGCTTCCCTCTGTAAAAGAGCCCGATCTCTGTCACCACCTCTAATGCTTTTAGGGACCTGATCAATAATTTTATACCGCAACGTAGCCAACCCATGTTTAAAGATCCTAAAATGGCGTGCCACCGGTTGTTCTTGGGGCACCATCAGGCCTTCCACAGCTTTGCGTATTGAGGACTTATGCATATTCATGCGTTCCTTGAACTGTCTCATGGTCTTCCCTATGTAGAGAAGACCACATGGACAGCGAATAAAATATATGACATGCGTACTAGAACATGTCAAGACCTAACGAATGGCGATGCGTTTCCCCGTATGTGGATGGGAAAACGAATCCCCACTTTCCAGGAAGCTACACGTGGTACAATCAGTACAACGGTAGCACCCAGGTCTACGACTCAAAAAGTGCACAGATGGAGGTATCTTCGTAAACCCTGAAATATCATTTTTCACAAGCCAGTCCTTCAGATTTTTATTCCGTGAAAAACTAGGCATGACCTCGGTCTCATGAAAGACCTTCAGGTCAGGGTCGCTCTTCACTAGGGGCCACAATCTTTTAATGTGCTTAACAGTACTTGCACTTTGGTTGTGAAATTTCTGTACAAAAGGGATTTTTCTAACAGACTTAGAATTCTTAGTGGTAGATTCCATGGCCTATTCTCTAGGGATAGCTAATACCTTGTGTTTGATACGTACTAATTCATCAAAGTTGTACCCTCTGGCTACAAACTGGCGAATCATGACATCTATATTCTTCTCAGTTATCGTCAAGTTATCCGAAATTCTATGCACCCTGAGGAACTGTGAAAACGGAAGACCTTTTTTGGTACTAATGGGATGTTGACTAGAAAAATGTAAGACATTATTTCTATCAGTAGGTTTTTTGAATAATGAGGTATGTAGACCATCTGGATCCAAATGGATGGACACATCCAAGTAATTCACCTGTTTGTTACTAATTGTATAGGTGAATTTAATAAATTCATTATTATTATTGGCCCTGGACATGAGATCATGGAACTCAACCTCATTACCAGACCATGTGATCAACAGGTCGTCAATATACCTCAAAAATAACAAAATTTTAGAAGAAATTCTTTGATCTTCAAAAAAAAATTCCCGTTCAATATCAAACATATAACAGTTGTCGAATGCTGGGGCCACACAGGACCCCATGGCACAGCCTTGCAGTTGTATGTACCAACGATTGTCAAATAAAAAGTAATTTCTCCTAAGAGTCAACCCTAACAATTGTATAAAAAATGCAACATCAGGGCCCTGATAGGCTGAACTCTGGGAGAGTAATCTTTCTGCTGCCTGTAAACCACCATCGTGCGGAATACTCGTGTA
Source organism: Pseudophryne corroboree (assembly GCF_028390025.1). Lineage (NCBI taxonomy): Eukaryota > Metazoa > Chordata > Amphibia > Anura > Myobatrachidae > Pseudophryne > Pseudophryne corroboree. The sequence goes on from NC_086445.1 coordinate 844,194,195, forward strand.
CAAATTCACAACGTCTACAGTACACAGAAAACAATTTGGTAAGGGATTCGGTAAAGATTGCAACCTGTGTAGTAAAGAAGTTGCATCTTTTAAATACGTATTTTGTACTTGAATGACAGGTTGAAAAAACGTGTCCAGATACTTAGATACTTTGTAGTAAATTGAGTCCCTAGCGGCAATAATCGGCCGACCAGGAGGCCGTAAAGCATCCTTGTGAATCTTGGGCAAGGTGTATAACACAGGCGCCACAGCAAATTCCTGTATTAAACATTTTTAACATGTACGGTAATGATATTATCACTTACCGCCTGTGTCAACACCCTATCCAATTCTTTGTTAAACAAGAAAGTGGGATCAGTGTCCAATTCCCTATATACCAATGCATCACCTAACTGCCTATATATCTCATCACAGTATTGACAGATGTCCTGAACAACAATCCCGCCCCCCTTATCTGCAGGGCGGATAATGATGTTTTGGTCTTTACTAAGATTCACTTATGTCTCATACTCCACTTTGGACATATTCAGTACTGTGAGTTCATCAAATCTAGCAGTAGGTTGTTCCAAATTCCTCTGAAAACATTTCAGAGAAGCATTGTTCGTATAGGGATCAAATTTGGATCGAGGTTTAATAGACAGTGGTAGGGAGTCCACAGTAGGATTCGTCTGAGGATTCCCTTGGAAGAATTCTTTCAATCTCAGATTTCTGTTAAACTTGTATGCATCAATTTTCCATTGTAAAACGTCCATATCACAAGATGGGACAAAAGAAAGTCCTTTATTCAAAATACCCAATTCACAAGGTGTTAATTCCCTATTGGAGAGATTAAACACTAGGTTTTGTTGCTCTTTTTGGACTTCCCTTTTGAGGATCCTTTCCCACTGTCTGCCCCTTCTCGTGGGGCGGAAACCTTTACCTTGCGCTGTGCGCGGGTACTGACCCCTAAAGGGGGTTTCTTACTTGTACTAGTACTTGTATCGTCCGTATCACTTTGTGTGGACACCCCGCCACTGGAGGTCTCGGTATCCCCTGGGAACTTCCGGAATCTCCTGGGATTGTGCTGAAAAGGCTGTTTGTTATTAGGGTTAAAAGCCCAAGCATATACCCTATTTTCCGCATAGTCCCTTTGTATTGTAACTAGTTTTTCTCTTTTAAACTTAACCAGATTACGTCTGTAAACCTCAATTTGTTCAGCAAGTTTGTCCATCCATTTATTCGAATCATCAGCAATCAACTGGTTCAGATGCAATTCCTCAAACGAGGCAATCTTGGTCTTAACAGCTTGGAGCTCACGAGCAGATTCTTCTATGACAAGGAGGATTAAATCTAGGCTGCATTTGTTCAAGATTGCTGCCCATTTACGACAGAAGTCCACACTCAACTTCCCAATTGTCGGGGAATTCCTGATCCGGAACCCCCTGTTGTATTTATGTTATATTGTTTTTATTTTGATGTACAGGCAGCAGTTGAACTTGCTCCCCCCTGGTTGCCGGGCAATGGGACGCTGTGCTGAGCTGGTCATATGGAGGCGGGGATAGGATCAGCCGGCGTTAGGCGCTCTTGATTCGCCAGCGTGGTGAGGAGGAGGGACGGAGGCCTCTCATTGGTGAAGGTGGCACGGACACGAGCCCGCCCACCTGTGTTGCTGGGCAACGGGAAGCCGGGCTGACGAGGTGACGTACGGACGCACGCAGGCGGCGGTGACGTCACCGGAAGGCGCTGGGCACCCGGAACCCGGCGGCATGGTGTCCAAACACAAGGTATTAGCTATCCCTAGAGAACAGGCCATGGAATCTACCACTAAGAATTCTAAGTCTGTTAGAAAAATCCCTTTTGTACAGAAATTTCACAACCAAAGTGCAAGTACTGTTAAGCACATTAAAAGATTGTGGCCCCTAGTGAAGAGCGACCCTGACCTGAAGGTCTTTCATGAGACCGAGGTCATGCCTAGTTTTTCACGGAATAAAAATCTGAAGGACTGGCTTGTGAAAAATGATATTTCAGGGTTTACGAAGATACCTCCATCTGTGCACTTTTGAGTCATAGACCTGGGTGCTACCGTTGTACTGGTTGTGGGGATTCGTTTTCCCATCCACATACGGGGAAACGCATCGCCATTCGTAAGGTCTTGACATGTTCTAGTACGCATGTCATATATTTTATTTGCTGTCCATGTGGTCTTCTCTACATAGGGAAGACCATGAGACAGTTCTAGGAACGCATGAATATGCATAGGTCCTCAATACGCAAAGCTGTGGAAGGCCTGGTGGTGCCCCAAGAACAACCGGTGGCACGCCATTTTAGGATCTTTAAACATGGGTTGGCTACGTTGCGGTATAAAATTATTGATCAGGACCCTAAAAGCATTAGAGGTGGTGACAGAGATCAGGCTCTGTTACAGAGGGAAGCTAAATGGATATACCGTTTAGATACAGTGGCCCCTAGAGGCCTGAATGAATCGTTGGGTCTTAATTGCTTCCTATAAAATAATCTGTTGATAAGGCTGAGAGAACTCTATGGGCATGTAATCTGCTGCTTTAGTGTAGTGTTTCTTATTAATAACATTAGTAAAGAATCAGTTTGTTTGGTGTCCTGTACATTATAAGCAGCCATGGTTAGGTAGGGTTGATAATATTGATCTATGTCATTACCCCTGTTGTATTTATGTTATATTGTTTTTATTTTGATGTACAGGCAGCCGTTGAACTTGCTCCCCCCCTGGTTGCCGGGCAACGGGACGCTGTGCTGAGCTGGTCATATGGAGGCGGGGATAGGATCAGCCGGCGTTAGGCGCTCTTGATTCGCCAGCGGGGTGAGCAGGAGGGACGGAGGCCTCTCATTGGTGAAGGTGGCACGGACACGAGCCCGCCCACCTGTGTTGCTGGGCTACGGGAAGCAGGGCTGATGAGGTGACGTACGGACGCACGCAGGCGGCGGTAACGTCACCGGAAGGCGCTGGGCACCCGGAACCAGGCGGCATGGTGAGGAGGCGGGGGAATCACTTTGGGTGAGTTATAAATTTGTTTGTTATCTGCTTTTGTACTTATCTAATCCTGATGACGATTTATAAGTAAATCGAAACGTTGATCTACCTGATCTATTGCCTGGTTTATTGATGTGAAGACCCGTGAGTGCCACCCGATGTTGGAGACATATGCTAGGTGTTTATTACCTGGGAGAGCACCTAGGCTGTACTGATTTATAGCAGGAGTGCCGGTATTTGGACTGTGTATATATATATATATGTATATATATATATATATATACAAATACAGGTACAAGGCAATAACAGCCTGTTAATTTTTTTACCCAGGAAATACCGTTGATGCCGACAGGGCATCCACAAACAACTGTGTCTCCCCTAACGTGTTTACTTGTTTTTAAGCACACAAAATCAACCAGCTAATACTTAATTTTTTGAATCAAGTACCGCCAAGCGTCGGCGAAGCCGACAGTTATCCCCACAGGAGCTTGTGACAAAGCCCTCACACCTGTCGACATATGTTGACTAACCGATAGTGGGTAAATAAACAGGGAAACAGTGAATTTATGTATCATAACAAGGATCATGCGTCCATTATTAAACATAATGCTATATGACACCCATATAGCATTAAAAACACTGTGCCCCCCCTCCTTACTATACAGTAAATCTTGGCGGGGACCTGAGGAAAATGGCGCTGCCTCCTCTGTAAGGGCTAAGCTCCGCCCCCTCCCGGCGCGCTTAAGCCTGCTCAAACATATATACCTATATAATCTTAAATTGAGCTGGGGGCTTATATATAGGGATTAACCCCCTGTATATACCCCTATATGTCCAAAGCGCAGCCCAGGGCGCCCCCCCCCCCGCGCCCTGCACCCACGGAAACCGTTGGTGTGTGGGAGCGACGGAGAAGGTGTCTGGGTATGTTCCCCCTCCCGGGATGATTCAAGAAATGCTGACCAGGGCGCTCCTCCCCAGCACCCTGCACCCATGGAGCCGGTGGCTGAGGAGAAATGGCGCGCAGTGCACTACAACACGCTGGCGGGGGTCCGGGACATGGAGCCCCGGCCCCGCCAGCTTAACTATTCACAATTACCTGTGATATGCTGCCCAGGGCGCTCCCCCCCAGCGCCCTGCACCTGTGAGAGCCGGCGGCGGGGAAGAAATGGCGCGTAGTGCGCTACACATGCTGGCGGGCGTCCTGGACACGGAGCCCCGGCACCGCCAGAGTCACACAGAGACCTGTAAACTGTCTGCCCAGGGTGCTCCCCCCCCCGAGCTGGCAGCGGGGAGGTAATGGCGCGCCAGTTATATGCCGGCGGGGCTATGAGACACGGTGCTCAGGCACCCAAATGCTTTTATGCCAGCCATAAAAAGAAATCAGCAACCTGCTGCCCAGGGCACTCCCCCCCCCCCCCAGCGCCCTGCACCCTGTGAGTGCGTTGGTGTGTGGGAGCATGGAGCGCAGCACGACCGCTCTACCTCCGTTACTGAAGTCTTCTGCCATCACTGAAGTCTTCTGTTCTTCACATACTCACCCGGCTTCTTTCTTCTGGCTTCTGTGAGGGGGGTGACGGCGTGGCTCCGGGAACAAGCAGCTAGGCGCACCAAGTGATCGAACCCTCTGGAGCTAATGGTGTCCAGTAGCCGAGAAGCAGAGCCCTTGAACTAAGAAGAAGTAGGTCCTGCTTCTCTCCCCTCAGTCCCACGATGCAGGGAGCCTGTAGCCAGCAGGTCTGCCTGAAAATAAAAAACCTAACATAAAGTCTTTCAGAGAAACTCAGGAGAGCTCCCCTAGTGTGTGACCCATCACTCCTGGGCACAAAGTCTAACTGAGGTCTGGAGGAGGGGCATAGAGGGAGGAGCCAGTTCACACCCAGTTTAAGTCTTTATAGTGTGCCCAAGCTCCTGCGGATCCGTCTATACCCCATGGTCCTTTTTGAGTCCCCAGCATTCTCTAGGACTTATGAGAAAAATGCTATACATTGCATAAAGGTCCACCAGATTGCTAGGTTTTTAATGGGTTGTATGATATGATCACCCAGCAATGTTGGTCAAGGGTCAGGAGGGTGTGAGAGTAAAGAAAGACAGGATATGTGATGTTATGTGTACTGTACAGAGAGTATGTAATTAGATAGGGAAGCACTGAAGGTTATATGGGTGGGTCTTGAATTTGATAGGCCTGTCTGAAGAGGTGAGTTTTCAGGGAACGTTTAAAGGTTTGGAGACTAGAGGTGAGTCTTATTGTGCATTGGAGGGCATTTCAGAGAGTGGGTGAAGCCAGGATAAAGTCCTGTAATTTTGAGTGGGAACAAGTAATGCGTGTGGATGAGAGACACAGATCTTGTGCAGAGCAGAGAGGTTGTGTAGGGAGATATTTTGAGAGGAGTGAAGAGATGTATGTTGGTGCAGTTTGGTTAATAGCCTTGTATGTAAGTAAAAGTATTTTACATTTAATATGGTAGAATACCGGTAACCAATGATGGAACTGACAGAGCGGATCTGCAGATGATGAACGTCTAGCGAGGAAGATTAGCCTCGCAGCTGCATTCAAAATGGATTGTAGTGGTGAGAGCCTATGTTTGGGAAGACCAGTCAGGAGACTATTACAATAGTCAATGAGGGAGATAATGAGAGAATGGATTAGAGTTTTTGCTGTGTCTTGTGTAAGATATGGTCGTATTTTGGATATGTTTCTTAGATGTATGTAACATGATCTTGAGACTGATTGAATGTGGGGAACAAAGGACAGTTCAGAATCAAGAATGACACCTAGGCAGCGAGCTTGTGGGGTAGGGATGATTGCTGAGTTATCAACAGTGATAGAGATATCAGGTTTGTAACTACTATTGGCCTGTAGAATTATAATTAATTCAGTTTTGGAAATATTAAGTTTGAGGTGGCGAGATGCCACCCAAGATGAAATGGCAGGAAGGCATTCAGTGACAAGGCCCAATACAGATGGTGACAAATCTGGGGAGGATAGGTTTGAGTATCATCTGCATACAGATGGTACTGAAATCCGAAAGAGTTGATTAGTTTGCAAAGAGATGTGGTATAGATAAGGAAAAGCAGAGGACCTAAGACTGAGCCTTGCAGTACTCCAACTGAGAGAGGTAGCGAAGAGGAGGTGGAATCAGAGAAACGAACACTGAAGGAGCGATTAGATAAGTAGTAGGAGAACCAAGAAAGGGCTGTGTCCTGAAGACCCAGGGATTGTAGTGTTTGTATGAGAAGAGAGTGGTCAACAGTGTCAGAAGCAGCAGAGAGATCAAGGAGAATAAGTAGTGAGTAATAGCCTTTAGATTTAGCAGTGACCAAATCATTCACTACCTCAGTCAGTGCTGTCTCTGTGGAGCACGAAATCCTGACTGATGTGGGTCCAGTAAGCTGTGTGAGTTAAGAAAGTGTGTGAGGCAAGTGTAGGCAAGTCTTTCAAGTAGCTTGGAGGGTCATGGGAGCTGAGAGATGGGACAGTAGTTTGAGAGAGAGTTAGGGTCAGAGTTTTGTTTTTTCAGAATGGGAGTAATCACTGCATGCTTCTACAGAGAAGGAAAGATACCAGTAGACAAAGAGAGATTACAGATTTTAGTTAAGGTTGGGACGAGCACAGCAGATAGAGCGCTACAAGTTTGTGAGGGTATAGAGTCAAGGGAATAGGTAATAGAGTAGGCAGATGAGAAGAGTGCAGATACTTCATCTTCATTTGTAGGATCAAATGAGGAGAAGGTGTTAGAGGGTTCAGGAAGGGAATTGAGCAGGTCACTGGCTGTGGAAGAGCATACCATTTCATTTTGGATCTTATCAATCTTGTCCTTGAAATAGGAAGCAAGATCTTGCACACTGATAGTGGCTCGTGGGTTGGGTGAGGGAGGGACAAGAAGTTATTTAAATGTATTAAAAAGTAATTTAGGGTTAGAGGCTTGCGCAAAGTTAAGAGATTGGAAATATGTTTGTTTGGCAGTGTCCAGAGCATTACGATAAGAGTGGTACACGGTCTTATATGTGAGAAAGTAACTTGAACTATGAGATTTACTCCACTGGCGTTCTACTTCACATGAGAGTTTTTGTAGGTGTCTTGTGTATTTAGAGTGCCACGGTTGACATCTAAGTTTACGTGGAGTGTGATGGGTAGCCACAGCCACTTCATCGAGTGCTGTTTCTAGAGTTTGGTTATGGTGTGATACAGCAGTCTCAGGAGAGGTGAATGTAGAAATTGGTGAGAGTAGTGGTTGCAGTGAGGTAGTTGTTGAAAATTAATAGCCTTAATATTTCTGCGGGTTAGCGGCGGCTTGCTAGACTTCAGGGACATTGAAGTAAAGGAGGAGAGCATACAGGTGATAAGATTGTGATCTGAGAGAGGGAAAGGAGTGTTAGTAAGTTCATAAACAGAGCATAGTCTGGTGAATACAAGATCAAGGCAGTGGCCCTCCACTGATGAGTAGGGGAGTTAGTCCATTGGGAGAGGCCAAGAGAGGAGGTTAGAAAGAGTAGTTTGGAGGCATGGGGAGATTGAACTGTCAATAGAGATATTGAAATTGCCCATAATTATGGTGGAGATGTCAGAGGATAAAAATTGAGGGAGCCCAGCAGAAAAATCTTCCAGAAACTTTTTGGGTTGCCCAGGTGGGCGATAGATAGCTGTAACATGCAGAGAGAATGGGGTTAAAATCCTAATAGAACGTACTTCAAATGATGTAAATGCGAGTGAGGGAACAGGTGGTAAAACAGTATTTGTGTAAGATTTGGACAGTAATATTCCAACCCCACCTTCTTTACAGTTACCAGGCATTGTGGGGGGGAAGTGGAGGTCACCATGTAACAGTGCTGCAGGGGAGGCAGTGTTTCTGTTATAGCTAGCATATTGAGTTTTTTTTTAAATGAAAAGGTCATGAATAGATGTTAATTTGTTGCAAACAGCGTGCATTCCATAAAGCACGTTTTAGTGACTTGGAGGGAGATGGGAGACATGTGATGTTTATAAGGTTGTTGGATTTATATTCTGTTGTGAATCAGCTGAATATGAGTGTGGTATGTGGATGGGATCTGGATTTGGGGATATGTCACCAGCTAGTAGAAGCAGAAGGAGAGAGAGAGAGATAGGTATAGTTGGGGGAGGTGTGTGATAGTTTCTTATGGTGACAGGTTGAGGATGTTACAGTTAGTGTACATAGATAGGTTAAAAGATCATGAGTGTTAATAAGAGGGGAGTGGAAAAATGAGGCTGCAATGTGTACAGAGTGATGAATAACAGGAATAGTGGAGGATGTTGCCATTTTATAGAGGATACCATGAAGTGCTATTAGGAAAAACAGTTTGTGGTATATGTTGTTTTTTAAATAGAAGTATAGACAGTTAGGTAAGTACATACGGAAAACGCAAGTTAAATGGTGAAATTACCTGGTTTCCAATGTTTTTCAATGTTTGTTAAACTGTTGGTTTAACTGGCTTTTTTTTTATTTTTCCAACGTTGTAATTTCCAAACTTCGTATATTTCCAGACTCAGACAACTGCCCCCTCACACAGCTGCCCCATAACTGAATGCAAACATATACTAGGTCTAATTAACAAAGGTTTCAGCTAAAGCCAAATGGACATCTCATCAAAGGACTTATATTACCCTGTGTTAAAGTAAACACCAGTCCACGTATGCTCAATAAACTCCACTCCACTGACCAACAACTTCACAAGAGATAATGGGGGTCATTCTGACCCGATCGCACGCTGTTTATCGCAGCAGTGCGATCGGATCAGAACTGCGCATGCGCCGGTGCATGCCGGACGGCCAAAGGCCGTCGGGCCGCCACGATCGCCTCTACCTGATTGACAGGCAAAGGTGGTAGATGGGTGGGGGGGGGGGGGGCGGAATGGCGTCATTTGACCACCGTTTCGTGGGCACGGTCCGGCCATGCCTGCGGGCCGCAGCAGCTGCGTGACGTCACACGCAGCCGTTGCGGGCCGGGGAACGCTGAGTAGCTCCCGGCCAGCACGCTAAAGCTGTGCTGGTCGGGAGCTACTCTTGAAGTGCAAAGGCATCACCGCTGTGAGATGCCTTTGCACTTCTGCGGGAGGGCGGCACTGACATGTTGGGCGGGATAGCCCTGTGCTGGGCGCCCCCCCGCATATTAGTGTGATTGATCATCTCGGAATGACCCCCAATATCAGCTACAAGAAAGTACTAATATTATACAAATACATTTACATACACTGCTAAATTACTGTTTTTTTTAAATGACAATCATTTACATGCAAAACTAGTTTGATTTTGTCATGTAAATAATTGTCACTTTAAAAAAAGAGAACTCTCACAAAAGCTCTCATTTTCTGAGTTTTACATCCTATTTTATTCCTACCTATACTTCTCTAAAGTTAATTAATTAAATATTGTACACTATCAAATACAGTAATAACCTACTTGCACATGATATATCTAAAAGCAATTTACTTCAGCTTTATCACACTGTGCACTGAACATTGGCTAATTCAAGGTTGATTGCAAAACAACTGATTGACAGGCAGAGGCGATCACGGGGTGAGAGAAGGAATGCCAACGACGTTAGAACGGGGGCATGGTCTGGACAGTACAGGCATGTCCGGACAGTTGCGGGGGCGGGCCCAGAACGTGGTGGGTAGCCGCCTGCAAGCACAGCTAGGTTACGCAGGTAAAGAGCTACTTGGCGGGTGCGAAAGCATCGCTGCCGTGCAAAGCTTTCGTACCAGTTCGGGGAGGGGCATGGCCTGACATGCGGGGCGGACTAGCCCTGTGCTGGGTGTCCCCCCCGCATGTCAGAGAAACTGATCGTAGATGTGCTAAATTAAGCACATCTACGATCAGATCTGAATCACCCCCAAGTGCATTGCAGGTGGGGCAGATATTAGAGATGAGCGCCGAAAATTTTTCGGGTTTTGTGTTTTGGTTTTGGGTTCGGTTCCGCGGCCGTGTTTTGGGTTCGACCGCGTTTTGGCAAAACCTCACCGAATTTTTTTTGTCGGATTCGGGTGTGTTTTGGATTCGGGTGTTTTTTTCAAAAAACCCTAAAAAACAGCTTAAATCATAGAATTTGGGGGTCATTTTGATCCCAAAGTATTATTAACCTCAAAAACCATAATTTCCACTCATTTTCAGTCTATTCTGAATACCTCACACCTCACAATATTATTTTTAGTCCTAAAATTTGCACCGAGGTCGCTGTGTGAGTAAGATAAGCGACCCTAGTGGCCGACACAAACACCGGGCCCATCTAGGAGTGGCACTGCAGTGTCACGCAGGATGTCCCTTCCAAAAAACCCTCCCCAAACAGCACATGACGCAAAGAAAAAAAGAGGCGCAATGAGGTAGCTGTGTGAGTAAGCTAAGCGACCCTAGTGGCCGACACAAACATCGGGCCCATCTAGGAGTGGCACTGCAGTGTCACGCAGGATGTCCCTTCCAAAAAAACCTCCCCAAACAGCACATGACGCAAAGAAAAAAAGAGGCGCAATGAGGTAGCTGACTGTGTGAGTAAGATAAGCGACCCTAGTGGCCGACACAAACACCGGGCCCATCTAGGAGTGGCACTGCAGTGTCACGCAGGATGTCCCTTCCAAAAAACCTTCCCCAAACAGCACATGACGCAAAGAAAAAAGAGGCGCAATGAGGTAGCTGACTGTGTGAGTAAGATAAGCGACCCTAGTGGCCGACACAAACACCGGGCCCATCTAGGAGTGGCACTGCAGTGTCACGCAGGATGGCCCTTCCAAAAAACCCTCCCCAAACAGCACATGACGCAAAGAAAAATAAAAGAAAAAAGAGGTGCAAGATGGAATTGTCCTTGGGCCCTCCCACCCACCCTTATGTTGTATAAACAAAACAGGACATGCACACTTTAACCAACCCATCATTTCAGTGACAGGGTCTGCCACACGACTGTGACTGATATGACGGGTTGGTTTGGACCCCCCCCAAAAAAGAAGCAATTAATCTCTCCTTGCACAAACTGGCTCTACAGAGGCAAGATGTCCACCTCATCATCATCCTCCGATATATCACCGTGTACATCCCCCTCCTCACAGATTATCAATTCGTCCCCACTGGAATCCACCATCTCAGCTCCCTGTGTACTTTGTGGAGGCAATTGCTGCTGGTCAATGTCTCCGCGGAGGAATTGATTATAATTCATTTTAATGAACATCATCTTCTCCACATTTTCTGGATGTAACCTCGTACGCCGATTGCTGACAAGGTGAGCGGCGGCACTAAACACTCTTTCGGAGTACACACTTGTGGGAGGGCAACTTAGGTAGAATAAAGCCAGTTTGTGCAAGGGCCTCCAAATTGCCTCTTTTTCCTGCCAGTATAAGTACGGACTGTGTGACGTGCCTACTTGGATGCGGTCACTCATATAATCCTCCACCATTCTTTCAATGTTGAGAGAATCATATGCAGTGACAGTAGACGACATGTCCGTAATCGTTGTCAGGTCCTTCAGTCCGGACCAGATGTCAGCATCAGCAGTCGCTCCAGACTGCCCTGCATCACCGCCAGCGGGTGGGCTCGGAATTCTGAGCCTTTTCCTCGCACCCCCAGTTGCGGGAGAATGTGAAGGAGGAGATGTTGACAGGTCGCGTTCCGCTTGACTTGACAATTTTCTCACCAGCAGGTCTTTCAACCCCAGCAGACTTGTGTCTGCCGGAAAGAGAGATCCAAGGTAGGCTTTAAATCTAGGATCGAGCACGGTGGCCAAAATGTAGTGCTCTGATTTCAACAGATTGACCACCCGTGAATCCTTGTTAAGCGAATTAAGGGCTCCATCCACAAGTCCCACATGCCTAGCGGAATCGCTCCGTGTTAGCTCCTCCTTCAATGTCTCCAGCTTCTTCTGCAAAAGCCTGATGAGGGGAATGACCTGACTCAGGCTGGCAGTGTCTGAACTGACTTCACGTGTGGCAAGTTCAAAGGGCATCAGAACCTTGCACAACGTTGAAATCATTCTCCACTGCGCTTGAGACAGGTGCATTCCACCTCCTATATCATGCTCAATTGTATAGGCTTGAATGGCATTTTGCTGCTCCTCCAACCTCTGAAGCATATAGAGGGTTGAATTCCACCTCGTTACCACTTCTTGCTTCAGATGATGGCAGGGCAGGTTCAGTAGTTTTTGGTGGTGCTCCAGTCTTCTGTACGTGGTGCCTGTACGCCGAAAGTGTCCCGCAATTCTTCTGGCCACCGACAGCATCTCTTGCACGCCCCTGTCGTTTTTAAAAAAATTCTGCACCACCAAATTCAAGGTATGTGCAAAACATGGGACGTGCTGGAATTTGCCCAGATTTAATGCACACACAATATTGCTGGCGTTGTCCGATGCCACAAATCCACAGGAGAGTCCAATTGGGGTAAGCCATTCCGCGATGATCTTCCTCAGTTGCCGTAAGAGGTTTTCAGCTGTGTGCGTATTCTGGAAAGCGGTGATACAAAGCGTAGCCTGCCTAGGAAAGAGTTGGCGTTTGCGAGATGCTGCTACTGGTGCCGCCGCTGCTGTTCTTGCGGCGGGAGTCCATACATCTACCCACTGGGCTGTCACAGTCATATAGTCCTGACCCTGCCCTGCTCCACTTGTCCACATGTCCGTGGTTAAGTGGACATTGGGTACAACTGCATTTTTTAGGACACTGGTGAGTCTTTTTCTGACGTCCGTGTACATTCTCGGTATCGCCTGCCTAGAGAAGTGGAACCGAGATGGTATTTGGTAACGGGGGCACACTGCCTCAATAAATTGTCTAGTTCCCTGTGAACTAACGGCGGATACCGGACGCACGTCTAACACCAACATAGTTGTCAAGGCCTCAGTTATCCGCTTTGCAGCAGGATGACTGCTGTGATATTTCATCTTCCTCGCAAAGGACTGTTGAACAGTCAATTGCTTACTGGAAGTAGTACAAGTGGGCTTACGACTTCCCCTCTGGGATGACCATCGACTCCCAGCAGCAACAACAGCAGCGCCAGCAGCAGTAGGCGTTACACGCAAGGATGCATCGGAGGAATCCCAGGCAGGAGAGGAATCATCAGAATTGCCAGTGACATGGCCTGCAGGACTATTGGCATTCCTGGGGAAGGAGGAAATTGACACTGAGGGAGTTGGTGGGGTGGTTTGCGTGAGCTTGGTTACAAGAGGAAGGGATTTACTGGTCAGTGGACTGCTTCCGCTGTCGGCCAAAGTTTTTGAACTTGTCACTGACTTATTATGAATGCGCTGCAGGTGACGTATAAGGGAGGATGTTCCGAGGTGGTTAACGTCCTTACCCCTACTTATTACAGCTTGACAAAGGGAACACACGGCTTGACAAATGTTGTCCGCATTTCTGGTGAAATACTTCCACACCGAAGAGCTGATTTTTTTGGTATTTTCACCAGGCATGTCAACGGCCATATTCCTCCCACGGACAACAGGTGTCTCCCCGGGTGCCTGACTTAAACAAACCACCTCACCATCAGAATCCTCCTGGTCAATTTCCTCCCCAGCGCCAGCAACACCCATATCCTCCTCATCCTGGTGTACTTCAACATTGACATCTTCAATCTGACTATCAGGAACTGGACTGCGGGTGCTCCTTCCAGCACTTGCAGGGGGCGTGCAAATGGTGGAAGGCGCATGCTCTTCACGTCCAGTGTTGGGAAGGTCAGGCATCGCAACCGACACAATTGGACTCTCCTTGTGGATTTGGGATTTCGAAGAACGCACAGTTCTTTGCTGTGCTTTTTCCAGCTTGAGTCTTTTCATTTTTCTAGCGAGAGGCTGAGTGCTTCCATCCTCATGTGAAGCTGAACCACTAGCCATGAACATAGGCCAGGGCCTCAGCCGTTCCTTGCCACTCCGTGTGGTAAATGGCATATTGGCAAGTTTACGCTTCTCCTCCGACAATTTTATTTTAGGTTTTGGAGACCTTTTTTTACTGATATTTGGTGTTTTGGATTTGACATGCTCTGTACTATGACATTGGGCATCGGCCTTGGCAGACGACGTTGCTGGCATTTCATCGTCTCGGCCATGACTAGTGGCAGCAGCTTCAGCACGAGGTGGAAGTGGATCTTGATCTTTCCCTAATTTTGGAACCTCAACATTTTTGTTCTCCATATTTTAATAGGCACAACTAAAAGGCACCTCAGGTAAACAATGGAGATGGATGGATACTAGTATACAATTATGGATGGACTGCCGAGTGCCGACACAGAGGTAGCTACAGCCGTGGACTACCGTACTGTACTGTGTCTGCTGCTAATATAGACTGGTTGATAAAGAGATGTAGTATGTATGTATAAAGAAGAAAGAAAAAAAAACCACGGGTAGGTGGTATACAATTATGGACGGACTGCCGAGTGCTGACACAGAGGTAGCTACAGCCGTGGACTACCGTACTGTACTGTGTCTGCTGCTAATATAGACTGGATGATAATGAGATGTAGTATGTATAAAGAAGAAAGAAAAAAAAACCACGGGTAGGTGGTATACAATTATGGATGGACTGCCGAGTGCTGACACAGAGGTAGCTACAGCCGTGGACTACCGTACTGTACTGTGTCTGCTGCTAATATAGACTGGATGATAATGAGATGTAGTATGTATAAAGAAGAAAAAAAAAACCACGGGTAGGTGGTATACAATTATGGATGGACTGCCGAGTGCCGACACAGAGGTAGCTACAGCCGTGGACTACCGTACTGTACTGTGTCTGCTGCTAATATAGACTGGATGATAATGAGATGTAGTATGTATAAAGAAGAAAAAAAAAACACGGGTAGGTGGTATACAATTATGGACGGACTGCCGAGTGCCGACACAGAGGTAGCTACAGCCGTGGACTACCGTACTGTACTGTGTCTGCTGCTAATATAGACTGGATGATAATGAGATGTAGTATGTATAAAGAAGAAAGAAAAAAAAACCACGGGTAGGTGGTATACAATTATGGATGGACTGCCGAGTGCCGACACAGAGGTAGCTACAGCCGTGGACTACCGTACTGTACTGTGTCTGCTGCTAATATAGACTGGATGATAATGAGATGTAGTATGTATAAAGAAGGAAAAAAAAACCACGGGTAGGTGGTATACAATTATGGATGGACTGCCGAGTGCCGACACAGAGGTAGCTACAGCCGTGGACTACCGTACTGTACTGTGTCTGCTGCTAATATAGACTGGATGATAATGAGATGTAGTATGTATAAAGAAGAAAAAAAAAAACCACGGGTAGGTGGTATACAATTATGGACGGACTGCCGAGTGCCGACACAGAGGTAGCTACAGCCGTGGACTACCGTACTGTACTGTGTCTGCTGCTAATACAGACTGGATGATAATGAGATGTAGTATGTATAAAGAAGAAAGAAAAAAAAAACCACGGGTAGGTGGTATACAATTATGGATGGACTGCCGAGTGCCGACACAGAGGTAGCTACAGCCGTGAACTACCGTACTGTGTCTGCTGCGACTGGATGATAAATAATGATATAAAAAATATATATATATATATATCACTACTGCAGCCGGACAGGTATATATTATATAATGACGGACCTGCTGGACACTGTCAGCAGAATGAGTTTTTTATAGAATAAAAAAACACCACACAAGTCACACGACGAGTGTTTAACTTTTTCAGGCAATCACAATATAGTATACTATACTGGTGGTCAGTGTGGTCAGGTCACTGGTCAGTCACACTGGCAGTGGCACTCCTGCAGCAAAAGTGTGCACTGTTTAATTTTAATAATATGTACTCCTGGCTCCTGCTATAACCTATAACTGCTCCCCAGTCTCCCCCACAATTAAGCTGTGTGAGCACAGTCAGATATTATACATAGATGATGCAGCACACTGGGCTGAGCACAGATATGGTATGTGACTGAGTCACTGTGTATCGTTTTTTTCAGGCAGAGAACGGATTATATTAAATAAAACTGCACTGGTGGTCACTGGTCAGTGGTCAGTCACTAGTAAACTCTGCACTCTCTAGTACTCCTAAGCTCCAGTAAATCAAGTGTCTCTGTCTCAATCTCACTCTCTCTCTTCTAATCTAAATGGAGAGGACGCCAGCCACGTCCTCTCCCTATCAATCTCAATGCACGTGTGAAAATGGCGGCGACGCGCGGCTCCTTATATAGAATCCGAGTCTCGCGATAGAATCCGAGCCTCGCGAGAATCCGACAGCGTCATGATGACGTTCGGGCGCGCTCGGGTTAACCGAGCAAGGCGGGAAGATCCGAGTCGCTCGGATCCGTGTAAAAAAAGCTGAAGTTCGGGCGGGTTCGGATTCCGAGGAACCGAACCCGCTCATCTCTAGCAGATATAACATGTGCAGGGAGAGTTAGATTTGGGTGGGTTATATTGTTTCTGTGCAGGGTAAATACTGGCTGCTTTATTTTTACACTGCAATTTAGATTTTAGTTTGAACACACCCTACCAAAATCTAACTCTCTCTCTGCACATGTTATATCTGCCCCACCTGCACTGCACATGGTTTTGCCCATTAGAGGGAAATGTTGTTTTGCAATCAACCTTGAATTAGGCCCTATGTGCCTGAACTGACTATGACTATTTTACTAAGTAACTAAAATGTCCATAACACTATTGAAGAGGGGTACTGTAGTTTCTGTTGAAAGTGGTGTGTGCTACTGTGCAGACTCAATGTTTCTGCTCCTCCAGGGAAACTTTATTCCCTGTACCAAGATGGACACAGAGGCTGCTACTAAGCATGCGTACCGCCTAACTATCCTGATTTTGCAGGACAGTCCAGTTTTCTTGTCCTACCCGCGGGACACAGTGTTCCTCTGTGAGGTAGCAGTTGAGAAGCTCCTGTCACTCGCTGCACTGCTTAGCAGAGCAGCGGTGAAGAGACGCTGTGCGCATGCGCACAATGTCTATTTAGTGGAGGTAGAGGGACTGGGGGCATTCCAGAAGCTCACAGGGTGTTGGGAATGCCCCCTCAGTGACGGAAAACAGAGGCATGGTTCACGATCGCGGCATTGCCGCAAGACCATGCCCCTTTTCGTATAGACCACATCCCATTTTTGGGTGCGAGCGCAGCAGTCCCTCTCTGCTATTTTAAAATGTTGGGAGGTATAAGCATGTGCAGATTGTGTGAGGGTGCCCCAGTGTGAGACAGCAGTCTTCCACTTAGCTCCAGTGAGATCTGTGATTACCTGCTGTTTTAGATGCAGATCCAGCATTCACCAGCTACCCAGTACCGACATACACTCACCAGCTGGTGAGCTGTATGACACCCCTCTCTGCTTAAGCTCTTTTCCATATACCAGTGTGTGTAACAGGGAGTATGGCTGTACCTGTTGTATCTTCAAGAAAACTGCCCCACTAGTTAATAAACTGTGCTGTTCATGTTGTAAGGCATCTGCTGGTGTGTACACAAACTCTACTATATCCTCTAGCCTGTACACACATATTTCCAACAGTTTCTGCTGGAGGGCTTGTATGTTGGCATATCCGGCCAGGAGCGGATCCAGAAAAAAATTACAGGGGGGCACCATGATAGGGAAAGGGAGGTGGTTATTTGTAATAGATACATTTGCACACATGCTCCTGGAAAAAGGGGTGTGGCCTCACGACTAGGGGCATGGCCTCACCAGATATGCCATCCTTGTGAGTCACAACCCTAGTAGTTATGCCACACAGTAGTAATGCCACTTGCATGGTAAACCACACAGTAGTAGTGCTCCTTGCATTGTATGCCACATAGTAGTATAGCAGGAGTGCCCCTTGCATGTTATGTTACACAGAAGTAGTGCCCCTTGCACTGTATGTGCACACAGTAGTAGTGCTCCTTACACATTAATCATCACAGTAGTAGTGCTCCTCACATACAGTATTATGCCCACACACCTGTAGTGCCCTTTATACATTATGCCATATAGTAGTAGTTGTTTCCTTTACACATATGGCCACAGAGTAGTAGTAGTGCCCCACCTCCGCTCGCTTTGACAAAGCTGCCTGGAGCAGCGAAACGTGTTAGTTGGGACCTTGCGTGGACTTTTGTTGACCAGCACCACCATCTACAGTCAGGACCCTGCATTTCATTTGCCTCCGTGAACCAGGACTTCACATTGGCACTGCCATCGCCTACCATTCCTATAGGAGAACCCACCCATTGGAACACGGAGCATCCATTGAACTGTGAACCAGGACTCCAACAATTGTTGCCATTGCTACACGAACTTGCATCTATGGGAGCCTCTTTAAACGGAACACAGACTTGGTAACCACATCCAATTGGGTGAATTATTACACACTTGGTCCGTACTCATGACTGTATTTATTCTGGTTATAATCATGTTAATTGGTGCCTTTGCATATTAGTTGGTGCTAGTATCAACCAGGTCTCAAAGTCCACCAAAGATTCAATAGTGAGACATAGATTTTATGTATATTGATTTCAGATTGATACGTTTTTATTTGTATAACCTTTTAAACCCAATATTAAATACACATTTGCTTAGATCTCACTGTGTCAATTAGCGCTGTATATATTTTTCTTCTCTCACCTTGTTTCTGAAAGGGCTTGACTACCCCTTATCCATACAGCTGCTAGGACAAGCCACCCATCACAGCGCCTGTATATATACTTGATATATATATTTCCACTGGATTCAATCAGGCCTGGATCCTTGGGTACTAGAGCTCGTGTCTCAGGGATACAAACTGGAGTTTCAGGAGATGCCCCCTCACCGGTTCTTCATTTCGGCATTACCAGTAGTTCTTCCAGACAGGGAGGTGGTGCTAGCAGCGATTCAAAAACTGTGTCTACAGAGGGTCATTATTCCCATTCCCTTATCTCAGCGGGGGGAGGGGTTCTACTCAAGCCTCTTTGTTGTGCCGAAACCGGACGGTTCGGTCAGACCAATTCTAAATCTAAAATCCCTCAATCCATACTTGAAAGTTTTCAAGTTCAAGATGGAATCCCTTCGAGCTGTGATCTCCAGCCTAGAAGGGGGGGATTTTATGGTGTCAGTCGACATAAAGGATGCCTACTTACATGTCCCGATATATCCTCCGCATCAGGCTTTCCTCAGGTTTGCGATACAGGATTCTCATTACCAATTTCAGACGTTGCCGTTTGGGCTTTCCACGGCTCCGAGGATTTTCATCAAGGTCATGGCGGAAATGATGGTTCTTCTGCGCAAACAAGAGGTTTCAATTATCCCGTACTTGGACTATCTCCTGATAAAGGCGAGGTCCAAGGAACGATTGCTGAAAAGTGTAGAGTTGTCTCTATCGGTTCTGCGACAACACGGATGGGTCCTCAATTTGCCGAAATCCCAGTTGATCCCGACCACTCGGCTTACTTTTCTGGGCATGATTCTGGACACGGAGTTACAGAAGGTATTCCTTCCAGAAGAAAAGGCTCTGGAATTGCAGACGATGGTCAGAGAACTTCTGAAGCCGTCAAGTGCGTCGATCCATCATTGTACTCGGGTTCTGGGGAAGATGGTTGCGGCGTACGAAGCCATTCCATACGGCAGATTTCACGCCCGCGTGTTTTAGTGGGACTTGCTGAGCAAATGGTCCGGGTATCATCTACACATTCACCGGAAGATAAGTCTATCTCCCAGAGCCAGAATTTCTCTCCTGTGGTGGCTACAAGCTCATCACCTCCTGGGGGGATGCCAATTCGTATCCAGGAGTGGGTACTTCTGACAACAGATGCAAGTCTCTGGGGTTGGGGCGCAGTCACCCAAGGAAGAAATTTCCAGGGAAAATGGTCGCTCCAGGAAGCTTGTCTCCACATAAATGTTCTAGAGTTAAGAGCCATTTACAACGGCCTACTCCAAGCAAGAAGTCTGCTTCAAGGTCAACCGGTCCTGGTACAGTCAGACAACATCACAGCGGTGATGTGCAAAATGCAGATATGCGCACCCTGGGGTATTGTGGGATAAGTATATATTTTGTGGAGAACGTTCGATGTTGGGATGTTCAAATCCTTCCCTTTTAGAGTAAGAACAGAATTCCTCCAGAATATGTGGGGTTCCCACCAAAGGTTACCCTATAACGCTTGTGAGGTGTTAAACAGATACCTCCCGGGATCTCAGTACTGTTCCTCCTCTAGCCGTGATATTCCTGGGTATTCCCCCTCTTACTGGATCAATCGCAGTCTGTCCCACAGCACCAACGCGTTTCTGCTCTCTGGGAGCCTTTCTCAAGGTGGCCCATATAAACCGGCAAGGCGGAACGAGGAGCAGAGCGGCAATGGCGGAGGCCACAAAGATACTTCGCTGGGCGGAACAACTCGTCAGCGCACTGTCAGCAGTTTTCCTACCGGGGGTGGACAACTGGGAAGCGGATTTCCTCAGCAGACACGACCTCCATTCGGGAGAGTGGGCTCTGCACCAAGAGGTTTTTGCAGAAGTGACAAGACGCTGGGGAATTCCGTTGATAGACATGATGGCGTCTCGGCTCAACAAGAAGCTCCCGAGGTATTGTTCCAGGTCAAGGGACCCTCAAGCCACGGCGGTGGACGCCCTGGTGTCTCCGTGCGTTTTCCAGTCGGTGTATGTGTTCCCTCCTCTTCCTCTCATCCCAAAGGTGCTGGGGATCATTCGTCGAGCAAGGGTTCAGGCGATTCTCGTCGTTCCAGACTGGCCAAGAAGGGCCTGGTACCCGGATCTTCAGGACTTACTGGTGGAAGATCCTTGGCCGCTTCCTCTAAGAGAGGATCTGTTGTTACAGGGTCCATGCGTATTTCCGGACTTACCGCGGCTGCGTTTGTTGGCATGGAGGTTGAGCGCCAGATCTTAGCTCATAAGGGTATTCCCAGGGAGGTCATTCCAACTCTCATTAAGGCTAGGAAAGAGGTTACGGCGAAACACTATCACCGTATCTGGAGGAAATATGTTTCCTGGTGTGAGGTTAAGAAGACTCCTGCGGAGGATTTTCACTTGGGTCGCTTTCTCCACTTTTTACAGGCGGGTGTAGATGCAGGCATGAAATTGGGTTCCATCAAAGTGCAAATTTCGGCTTTGTCTATTTTTTTTCAAAAAGAGTTAGCTGCCCTCCCAGAGTTTCAGACTTTTGTGAAGGGTGTAATGCGTATTAATCCACCGTTTGTTCCGCCTGTAGCTCCATGGGACCTTGATGTCGTCTTGCGGTTCCTCATGTCTTCCTGGTTTGAACCTTTGCGGATGGTTGAATTAAAATTTCTCACTTGGAAGGTAGTTATGCTTTTGGCGCTGGCATCTGCCAGGCGAGTATCGGAATTGGCAGCTTTATCTCATAAGAGTCCGTACTTGATTTTTCATGCGGATAGGGCGGAATTGAGGACTCGTCAACAATTTCTACCAAAGGTGGTTTCGTCATTTCACATTAACCAACCTATTGTGGTTCCGGTAGCTACGGAAGAAGTGGCGATTCCAAAATCTCTGGATGTTGTAATAGCGTTAAAAATTTACGTTTCTAGTACAGCTATTACTAGGAAAACTGAAGCGTTGTTTGTTTTGTATGCGGCCAACAAGGTTGGTCATCCCGCGTCAAAACAGACTATTGCACGCTGGATTTGTAGTACGATCCAGCAAGCTCATTCTTCGGTGGGGTTGCCGGTGCCGAAGTCGGTTAAAGCCCATTCTACCAGAAAGGTGGGCTCATCTTGGGCGGCTCCCCGAGGTGTTTCGGCACTACAGCTTTGCCGAGCGGCTACTTGGTCGGGTTCGAACACTTTTGCTAAATTCTATAAGTTTGATACTCTGGCCGGTGAGGACCTGGCGTTTGCTCAGTCGGTGCTGCAGAGTCGTCCGCACTCTCCCGCCCGTTCTGGAGCTTTGTTATAATCCCCTCGGATGCCCGAGGAGTCTCGGCGGTTCAACTTTGCCGAGCGGATTATTAGTCGGGATCAAACGCTTTTACTATGCTCTATAAGTTTGATACCCTGATTTTTGGGGACCTTTTGTTGGCTCAGTCGGTGCTGCAGAGTCGTTCGCACTCTCCCGCCCGTTTTGGAGCTCTGGTATAATCCCCATGGTCCTTTTGGAGTCCCCAGCATGCTCTAGGACGTAAGAGAAAATAGGATTTTGGTACTCACCGTTAAATCCTTTTCTCCTAGTCCGTAGAGGATGCTGGGCGCCCGTCCCAGTGCGGACTATTACTTGCATTATATAGTTGCTTACTGGTTAAGTTAGTTTATACACGACTTGTGTATTGGTTTGTTGCAGCTGGTTGCTGGAGTTTTATGCATACTGTTATCTGGTTTGGCGTTATTCCGGTTGTACGGTATGTTTATGGTGTGGGCTGGTAATTTGGTAGCCCTTAGTTAAGACAAAAATCTCTCCTTGTAATGTCCGTCTCTCCTGGGCACAGTTCCTTTAACTGAGGTCTGGAGGAGGGGCATAGAGGGAGGAGCCAGTTCACACCCAGTCTTAAGTTTTTTTAGTGTGCCCAAGCTCCTGCGGATCCCATCTATACCCCATTTAACGGTGAGTACCAAAATCCTATTTTTTCCTCCTTGCTGCTGGCCCATGTCAGCAAACTCTCTGTTCTGGCTGTAACCCCCCTAACTGCTGTTCCCCTCTCCCCCAAGTTCCTCTCTCTCCACAGCTAACCATCTCTGTTCTGGCTGAAACCCCCCTGATGCTGTCCCTCTCTCCCCAATCAGCTAACTCTCTATCCTCATGTAAGCCCCCTGGGCTCCTGCTAGTGACTTCCTGACTAAGCACACACCCCTCCCTAAACTCTGGCTGCTGTCACTTCTCCTGAGACCCCGCCCCCACTATTCATACAGTCTGCCCTTTTTCCCTGTTTGACCCACCCAACAGCTACTGTATTTCAGCTTGCCCCCTCTCTTCATCTGGCCCTCTCCACCTCCCCTCATCTTTCCCACCCTCTCCACAAGTCATCCAGCAGTTCACCCACATCTCCACCTTTGCACTGATGTTTAGCAGGCAAATGAATGCCTGCTGAGCACCTCCTGGGAGAGGGGTGCTGTGGACATGTGCCCCAGTACCTCCCCTTCATCCTTGTTCCAGCAAAAGTGACTGTTGCAACTTCCAGCGCTTCATCAGTCTGACAGGATGCAAGGGGAAGACAGCCAGACACAGCTATGGGAATGCTAGGAGGAAGCTTGGTGTCATTGCTCCTCCCAGGAGGCGGAAAGTATGGTTTTCAGTGGCGCTGGATGAACGGCAACGCTATAAGATGTGATATACAGACAAGGAACGGATGCAGGCAGGGAACACTTCGCTTGAGGTGAGAGCTTGGTTCAGGGGAGGCGTGCCCTGCGGAGTATCAAATCCCATAGTGGCCACACACCCTCACCTATGGTAGCCTTGGCTGCTACTCTAAGTAAAAAAGAATTCAAAACTAGCAGAAAAAACAGGGGGGCGTGGGTCTGAGTGCCCTAGCACTGGAGCCACCACTGTATCCATGAATCACTTCAGTTTTTGTGTGCACAAGATGGGGTCCTAGAAGTGTGTGTTAGAGGACTGAGTAATTCAAACTTTAAAGCAAAGTCTTTTTAACAAAATGCCAGCCTGTGTTTATCAACAAGAGGCAATGGTTTTTTATCTAATCTAAAGCAGAATTATGCTGACGTTTGGATTCCCCTCCTGACGGTGGATAAAGGTTACATTGGAACACTGAATCTTGTCTGTGTGCACTCAGCAACCCTTTCGTCTCCAACTGCTTGCCTTATTGGAGCTGTTTTTTTATTTACATGGCTCCAATACTGTAAAAACTCTGGTGTGGTAAACATCCAGACACACATATTCATCATAATAAGATAAATGTATTAATTCATGTATTATGCTAACAACGAGTTGCCAATTAATCAAAATAACAATGGCCCTCATTCCGAGTTGTTCGCTCGGTATTTTTCATCGCATCGCAATGAAAATCCGCTTAGTACGCATGCGCAATGTTCGCACTGCGACTGCGCCAAGTAACTTTGCTATGTAGAAAGTAATTTTACTCACGGCTTTTTCATCGCTCCGGCGATCGTAATGTGATTGACAGGAAATGGGTGTTACTGGGCGGAAACACGGCGTTTCAGGGGCGTGTGGCTGAAAACGCTACCGTTTCCGGAAAAAACGCAGGAGTGGCCGGAGAAACGGTGGGAGTGCCTGGGCGAACGCTGGGTGTGTTTGTGACGTCAAACAGGAACGACAAGCACTGAACTGATCGCACAGGCAGAGTAAGTCTGAAGCTACTCTGAAACTGCTAAGTAGTTAGTAATCGCAATATTGCGAATACATCGGTCGCAATTTTAAGAAGCTAAGATTCACTCCCAGTAGGCGGCGGCTTAGCGTGTGTAACTCTGCTAAATTCGCCTTGCGACCGATCAACTCGGAATGAGGGCCAATATACAGTATACAATAAGTATTAAAAAATATTATTGACAATGTTCAGTGTAATTCAATAAGATAGATAAAAAATACTTACGGTAAAAGCAAAAAATGAACCTATATAAAGCTTCAGTGTACAGAGGTAAAGTCTTTGTAATCACTGTGCCCACAACCTATATCAGAGTAAGTTACCAGGTAAGAACAGGCATGGATTGTTCATTTCTCCAGGTTAGTCCAACAGTGGGGCTCCCTTTGTTCAGTCCTCTATATTACCACTCCGGGTTTTCTCAGTCAGAGGCAGATCTCACCACTGACTAGACACCCCCAAGGCAAGGGAGTTAGTAAGAGTCCATGGGGGTACTTCAGAGTAGATCACAGCAGCAAATTTGTTAGCAGTTGGGCAAAACCATGTGCACTGCACAGGCGGGGCCGATGTAACATGTGCAGAGAGTTAGATTTGGGTGGGGTGTGTTCAAACTGAAATCTAAATTGCAGTGTAAAAATGAAGCAGCCAGTATTTACCCTGCACAGAAACAATATAACCCACCCAAATCTATCTCTCTGCAAATGTTATATCTGCCCCCCCCCTTCCCCCTGCAGTGCACATGGTTTTGCCCAACTGCTAACAAATTTGCTGCAGCGATCAACTCTGAATTACCCCCTTATCACTTACTTCACTGGGGGAGATTCTGGGTTCAATGTGCCAGTGGGCAGACTATTGAGTATATCAGCGGAGACCCAAAAATGTCCTCATCTGCCTTTTGGTGTGGCTGCTACCTCACAATTAGTTACACATCTGTGCAGCCTTTAGTGACGTATATTTACAGCAGGTCCTCTAAACAACATTTTGATCTTAATCCTAGGATCTTTTTCAAAGTGTCAGGGGGAAATGTAATAGGGTACGTGTAGACAATGTAGACAATCTGAGCCATTAAAAACAACAAAGCACAGTGATGCAATGCTTCTGTCTAAATGATACAGACTTTGATAGCCAATGTACTTCAATGCCAGTGAGAGAGTAAAGAGAGAAAGAAAACAGAGTGGCTGAGAAGGAAATAGAGGGGGAGAAACCGAGAGAGTGAGAGGGAGAGAATTTTGCATGTTTGCAACCTGATGATTAACTAGTGTAAATTACTTGTTATTCTCTTGCAGATTGTATGCTTTTGTGCAGAGCCATATTAACTCTTCATCAGTATCATTTTATTAATATGTATGGTCCCATTTGTATGGAATATGCTGGCACTACACTGTATATTGTAGGGATCAGTATGAAATACCTACAATCAAAATCCAGACGGGCAAAATCCCGACAATTGACCGACGGTCAAAATCCTGACAGAGTCAAAATACTGACAAAGTAAAAATACTGACCATGTCAAAATACAGACATTTAAAATACAGACAAGGTCAAAATACCGACATTTAAAATACAGACAAGGTCAAAATACCGACATTTAAAATGTTGAAAGGTCAAAAGGTCGAGACAAATTTTTCATTGTTTTTGGTGTGTATGTCGACATAGGTTGACATAGACACCGTATAAGTGTCCAGCGTCCCCTCACCCTGCTCGCTGCACTTGCCATGCTTCTGGCATGGTGCCTTGCTGCACTTGGCACACTATTATATTCCCCGTCCAGGTCACTGAGATGGTAAAGTATGAACAAGTCGGTTTCAATTAAAAAATCATGAAAAACCCATGTCGACTTTTTGACCTGTCGACATTTTAAATGTCTGTAATTTGACTTTGTCAGTATTTAAAATGTTGGGATTTTGACCATGTCAGGATTTTGACCTTGTCGCGATTTTGAGTGTCGGTCAATGGTTGTTGGGATTTTGACCATCAGAATTTTGATTGTAGGTAAATTGACTGCATCCCCTGTAGGGATATATAAATATTAATAAACAAATGTTAATAAATAATTCACAGTTAAATATAAAGTGGATGGCAGTTGGTTCTTAACTAAATGCTCTAACACATTGATTTGCCACAGGAGAGTTTTATATTCACTAGCTGCAAAGTGGCACAAATATTAATAGTTACCAGCCCTTCAAAATGAAGGATCAACATAACAGTAATGTCAGCACCGGTGGTTGTGCGCATCTGAATGAAGCAATACTTAAATGGCTCCACCGGGCGCCCTCTAATGGCTGCAGTGCACAAAACACTTGAAGTCCCCCCCATAAAGGTGAGGAGCAGCATTAGCCTTTTATTGTATAGGATGACATTTTTCTCATCTATCAGAGAGATCCCAAAAATATCTAATTTCAAAGAGAATAACTCTCAGCTTTCCCATACTACATTAGTAATAAAAAGGAATAGAATATTTTAACTTCAAAATTCTGCTAAGGTTTAGAACATCACTACTTTAGCCATATTAATATATGTACAAGCAACTTCACAGATCCCCTAAGTGTTTATGTGTGTAATAAGTCATGTGGGAAGTCAAATTTATATTCAGTACATTGCAAATTATTTTTTTTTGCCAGTGCAGAAAGGCTTAAACTAAATGTAACTAGAAAAAAAAAATCTTGATTAATAAAAGTCGTAGCATGCTTGTTTATGCATCTTCCATGCTACCTGGAGGTTAGCAAGTCTTCCCCCTGTGGAAATCTTTCATGCTTCAGTAGTATGTCTGTTTCATAAGCATGACGAGTCATCATTACAGCTCTGAATATCCTCTGCAAAGAAATTAAAGAGCCCAAAGTGTTCCTGCTCACGCCTTCTTATTAACTCTTCTGCTTCCCTGTGTATGTACTATATATAAAAACATAACTTGTTTTAAAAGACAGACACCTTTTGCTGAAATACATTTGCTCGCTAAAGGTAATTTATTACATCCCTTACACTGGATCACTCCTGACATCTACCCCTAAGCTCCATAAGCAGGGTCCTCCTCTTTCCTGTTCTTACTACCTACTTCTCTCAAACACCAGCTACACTCTATACCACCTCCTTAACTTCTCTGCTCCTGGACTCCACTCCTTAATAGTTTTAATTTCTTCAGCTGACCTAAACTCATTATCTGCATCCATGTTAATAAGTATAGGTTTCAACTGACGCAGAATATTTCCATTGCACCCCATGCATCAGTGGCTGTGTTAAGAGCTATAGTGCTATTTGTTACTTGTCTACTGTATTGTACTGCTCTGTACTGTGCTGTTTTACCCTGTACTGTTTTATTTATTGACCTCTGTACAGGACTGCGGGGTATGGGTCGTTGGGTCGACACTCATTAGGTCGACCATGGAAGGTCGACATGCATTAGGTCGACATGGTCATTAGGTCGACATGTACTAGGTCCACAGGTCAAAAGGTCGTCATGTTTTTTTTAACTTTTTTTGGCGTCGAGATCTTCGTAAAGTGACGGGGAACCCCAAATAGTGCACTGTGTCCCCTCGCATGGCTTGCTTCGCTCGCCATGCTTCAGACAAGGTGCCTTGCTCCGCTGCCGCTGCGCTCGGCACAGGTTACTGCTCCAATCGTCCACGTGGATCGTTAAGTATGAAAAAAAATCCAAAAAATGAAAAACATGTGAAAAACTCATGTCGACTTTTTGACCTGTCGAACTAGTAAATGTCGACCTAATGACCATGTCGACCTACTGACCATGTCGACCTAATGCATGTCGACATTCAATTGTCAACCTAAAGACTGACGACTTAAGCTGTGTCGACCTAACGACCGTATCCCGCACTGCGGACCAACTTGTAGCACCCTAATAAATATCTATATATTAATAGCAGTAGGATGACTTTTATGAGTGACATATTTTTATGATGCTGTTGACTGAGCAGGGAAAATATCAAATTAAATGCCTTGGTCAGTAGATTTGCAGAAAAATATTGGCATTGTAATTAGTTGCTTTGTTTCTGAGTTATGTGGTAAAACGTCTACCTGCCATGTATAATGCATCACCATTGTGCACTGAAAAATGTGACAGTTGGCAAACTCTCCCTGTGCACCTGCTGGGTGACCTGGAACATGTGACCTGCTAGGTGGTCTGGAAACTGTGACAGTTATTTGCAGCCACACACTAAGGAGGGATTTAAAAAAACAAAAGTAAACTGGGGTAAAATGTTCTACCCAGCAAACCTTTGCCTAGGTGAAACCAGGCAAATTAGCCGGTTATTATTATTTTACTACATATTTTCAGGTAAAGATGGTATATTTTTATGGATAAATGGCTATCTCAGCTAAGCAATTGAAACGCATGCTCCCACTCATATTTACTTAATAATAGTTATTTATATAGCACTAGTATATTCTGCTGCGCTTTACAATTGGGTACAAAACAGTAGTAAGACAAAATTGGTTAATAAGAGACAAAGGTGGACAAGTACTAAGCAGTGATAAAAGTGGGGAAGTGAGCCAGTGGAGAAGCTGGCCACGGCAAACAATCAGCTGCTCTGTATATGTTTATAGTATGCAAATTATAAATGTTACGTCAGTGCTGATTGGTTGCCATGGGCAACTTCCCCACTGGCTCACTTCTCCACTTTTATCACTTCTTAGTACATGTCCCCCAAAGTGGTAAGAGAGCCCTGCCTGCAAACTTACACTCATAGTGATAAATGCAAATTCTGTATACAAAGAAAGAAAATGTTCTGAACGGATGAATCACTTGGGTAAAATAAGCATTAAACTTAAATATGAAATCAAAATAATACTGAGAAATAACTATGTAAGATAATATATAGTAGTATTCTACAAATTTGAAGCACATCACATTGCTTCCCTCACCACTGATTCTGGCTGGAGAAAGCGGAGGTGATTGGTCAGTCAATGATTGGATTACCATTCTCTCCCTTCTGTCAGTGTATAAAAGTATTATGCTGCCTGGAGGAAGTGAATTGTGGAGGAAGTGAATGTTGGGTAATCTACTGGCCTGCTTACTTCCCCTTTTACAGTAAGTGTTGGAAGAGCAATGGTTTTTAACAATTGCATACTATCTTATGTAAGACAGACAGATGTACTTGCCAAATGTACGTTTAAAACATATAGAAATTTTCTGACACTAGAGACAATTGTTTAGTCAGACAATATGAGCCATCCTCTTATTATCCCCAGCTTACTGTGCAAAGGCTGTAAGTGTGCTCAGTTATTGAGGCAAATGTACTAAGCCTTGGAGAGAGATAAAGTGGAGAGATATAACCTACCAACAAATCAGCTCCTAACTCATATTTCAAACACAGCCTTAGCTGTTAGGATCTGTTTGGCTGGTACTTTGGGGTAAATGTATGAAGGAATAATAAGAGTGGAGAAGTGAGCTAGTGGAGAAGTTGCCCATGGCAACCAATCAGCTGCTCTGTATAATTTTATAGTATGCACATTATAACTGTTACTTCAATGCTGATTGGTTGCCATGGGCAACTTCTCCACTGGCTCACTTCTCCACTCTTATCACTGCTTCATACATTTACCCCTTTATCTCTTACCACTTTATCACTAAGGCTAAGTACATCTTCTTCATTGTCATTAATAGATATAAGGTGCTAACTCTGTAACCCCAAAGCATAACTCTGGATATAGTGGGATATATTGAATTTACTAATGAGCGGTTTGTCAAAGCATGTGATCATTGGTGGCTTTGACCTATAGTTTTAAAACAGCTACAGTAATCACAGCTAAACCAGGCTTGTTTAGCGTTGATTTATGTTGCCATTTTGAAACTATCAGTCTAATTTGTTGATGATTAGTGGATTTGACAAACAACTCATTTGTAAATCTGACCACATGAGTTAAAGGTAAACAAGAGATTACAACTTTAGGCTTTGTTCATTTCCATAAAAAAAAATTTCTGTCAGTCAATAATTCCCTTTGATATTATTAGATAATCATTGGCAAAACACTGGTTTTACTATACAGCAATTCCCATAATTGGGTTTCATATTAGACTCATTTACACAAATAAAAATCATAGAAGATATGCTCAGAAAAAATATGGTGTTAACTAAAGTTTGTGAGTGTTTCCTTTTTTAATAATACACTTTATTAATATCAGTAACGTATGTATTGTGCATTCACAGTGTAGTCAAAAAAAGTTACATACAGTAGTTTCATCTATAGTACGCTATCATACAATATTTATTTGTACAAATACCTAAGATTAAATTTATCTGTATCCAAAATATGTGACTCAGAACAAATACATTCCCCCTGCTATGGTTTATCTTGGATTACATAATCATTAATGTTTCCGATTGCTACCATTCAGGTCTCCATATGGGTTTGTAAAGTATACTATGTTTCAATGATTCACCCTTAAATACTGTATGTGTTGGGACTAATTATGTGCTATCCCTGCCATTGGATATCATGCAGGTACCTTTGATCAATAGACCTATCTCTAGTTATACATCTCTGCTAAATACACATCGTGTTTACTTGACTGAAATTGCCAGTTACTGCACATGATGTACTGTACAGGCCCCCATGTGGGTATACTCCATATTATCATTAGGAGCTGTGCAGTTATGCTGAGGTATTACAGGCTGCCAATATTTGTCGCCATGCAGTGGATTAAAAATGTGTACTAGTTGCTGTATGATGAGCATTTGAGGAGGCTGGGAGCAGATGTATCATGTTTATACTCTCTGATAATTGTGCCTTTATGGGCAGTAAGTATATCTCTAATTAATCAGTGGATTTCTATAATAACTGTTTATTAATGGTCTACTGAGCAATGGATAGTATTATAGTATATATATATATATATATATATATATATATATATATATTTAGTCCCAGGGTGTAGAAATAAGCACAATTCACATTTAGATCCTAAAGAGCACTGTCTGAGATTGTTAGGTACATTCATACAATGCATACACCTTCAGTAAGTGCTATGCCCCCGCAGGACTAGACCCACATTGTAACTTGTCTTATGCAATATTCACAAACATTCTGAATTATATGACAGCAATAGAACACTCAGCGAATGCCAGAATGCATTTTGCTTAACCCTTCTTTGTCAAAGTGTAAAGAGATTAGTACCTCAAAATGAAAGTCTTCAGAGAGCTTCCCTAGAGAACTCCTTCATGGCAGTCTCCACAAGTGATCACCCTTTTCTGAGACACAGGGCCGTTTTCGCACAGCAGCCGAACAGGTCTAAACTGCGCATGTGCCGGTGCCACAGTGTGCCGGCGCATGCCAGACAGCCAACGGCTGTCTCAGCCCTGCGATCGTCTCTGCCTGATTGACAGGCAGAAGCGGTCGTTGGGCGGGAGGGGGCGGGTCAGCGGCATTTGTCTGCAATTTAGGGGGCACAGTCCGGGCAACACAGGCATGACCGGACTATTAGGGGGGCGGGACGCGGCGGCTGCGTGATGTCACACGCAGCCACTGCGACCCTCACAGCGATGAGTAGCTCCTGCCAGCACGCAGGAGCTGCGCTGGCAGGGAGATACTCCTAAAGTACAAAAGCATCACTGCTGTACGATGCATTTGTACTTATGCGGTGGTGTCAGACCTGACATGCGGAGCAGACTAGCCCTGTGCTGGGTGTCCCCCCAAATGTCTGTGTGACTGATCGTAGTTGTGCTACATTTAGCACATCTACTATCAGGTCTGAATTAGGCCCACAGATGCTTACCAGGTCTGTGGCATTTACACTACATGCAACAGAAAGGAATGTTTATTTCTGTCCCTCTCTGTTTACAGCTGGGCACCTTTTCCTATAGCGTGGTTTAGAGTGGAAGATTATTCCTGGCCCATATGGCCTCATTTCCCAAGTTTCACCTATAAGTGTCTGCACACTAGGTAAATAATACTACAACAATACACCGGAATACAAGGTCCACTGGTAACTGAAAGGAAGTGAGATAGGATAAAAATGCACAACACCAAGTACACTCACTCCTTGTAATCTTGTCACCTTGCTGCAGCAGCCTGTAAGAGAAGAGAGGACATAGGGGTACATTTACTAAGCAGTGATAAGAGCGGTGAAGTGAGCCAGTGGAGATATTTCCCCATCAACCAATCAGCAACTCTGTATCATTTTATAGTATGCAAATTATAGATGTTACTTCAGTGCTGATTGGTTGCCATGGGCAACTTCTCCACTGGCTCACTGCACCGCTCTTATCACTGCTTAGTAAATGTACCCCATAATCTTCTAAACAACTGTCTATGTCTCACTGGCCCTAATGGAGTACCTACCCAACTAATATCTACATCTACACCACAGCTTCTAACTCAATCAGGCCTAGTGTAACAAACAATATAAAGTAACTACAGGAGTGATACACTACCTGACCTTTCCCTTAAATTACTGTAGGCCATGGGTCTTCAACCTGCAGCCCTCCAGCTGCTGTGAAACTACACATCCCAGCATCCCCTGCCACATTTTTGCTATTAAGGTATGTTAAAACTGAGGCAGGGCATCCTTGGATGTGTAGTTCCACAACAGCTTGAGGTTGAAGACCCATGCTGTTGGCCAGGGGCGTCGGAATAGGGGGGACAAGAGGATAGTTCGCTCCCCCCAAAACTTGAGAGAGGCGCCATCCACCCGGACGCCTGTGCAGCCAGTAGCTTCAACGCTGCCCATGCTGCTGTATTAGCAGCAGTGTGTCCAGCACCGCTGCTATTACAGCAGCACGTTACCCAGCAGCAGAGCCGGCGCTAGCCGCTCAGCGTGGCCCGTGATGCAGGGAGGCGCCTGCCTGGAAAGCCAGTCTCCCCGCTCCGCTGCTTGCTGCGACTGTAACACTGCTGACATTATGTGGCAAGCTACAGCAGTGGAGGAGGGAGCACTTCACCGCGATGCCCCGGCTGGGTCTCCCCTCGCAGACAGCGCTGTACAGCTGAGAGTGGGACTGAAGACTAAGCAATAGAGAGGGGGGTTTACAGGAAGCACAGGGTCTACAGGGGCCCCTGATGTTCTCGGCTGCAGACATGCGTCTGGGTAAGAAGGAGCAGCTCAGAGCTGGGATTATTAATGCCAGTGGCCCCCCTCTGCCAGCACTATATCATTATATGCAGACTGTAGTTACCGGCATGGGAGTTGTATGCGCCCCTCACTCTGGAGTAGCAGCCTCGCAGGGGAATGTTTAGATCTCCCGACAAGCTCAACTTCCTCTCCTCACTCATCTGCATGTAGCCCCGCCCCCAGGTCTCCTGCTGCTCCTCCGTTCTCCTCCTCCCCCTGCATCCACTGGCTGGACTGGATAGAGGCTCTCAAAAAGATTCTCAGGTGTGATTCTTTCCCCTATGTCCACATGTCTACCTCTTTCCCCTATATGCCTCTTTCCCTATATCTCCATGTGTGCCTCTTTCCCCTATATCCCCATGTGTGCCTCTTTCCTCTATGTCCCCATGTGTGCCTATTTCCTCTATGTCCCCATGTGTGCCTCTTTCCCCTGTGTCCCCATGTGCGCCTCTTTCCCCTGTGTCCCCATGTGTGCCTCTTTCCTCACCCCTCCAACTGTGCCTTTACCCCTCCCCTTTCTATGCCTCAGTCCTCTTTCCCATTAGTGCCTCTGCTCACTTTCCTATATACTGTACAGTCTGTATATCTATGGCATGTTCTCCATCCATGCCTCTGTCCCATCTGTCTGTGTCTGATACTCTCCCCCTTTCCCCCCTCTTTACCTCTGCTACCTATGCCATCTGTACCTCTGTCCTTCTCCTCCATGCAATGTGTATAATGGGCTATATCTGGCGTAATATGTATAATGGGCTCTACCAGGCGTAATGTGTACAAGCGGCTCTACCAGGTGTATGTGTACAAGCGGCTCTACCAGGCGTAATGTGTACACGCGACTCTACCAGACGTAATATGTAAGCACTGCTCTACCAGGCGTAATGTGTAAACGCTGCTCTACCAGATGTAATGTGTACAAGCGGCTCTACCAGGCGTAATGTGTACAAGCGACCCTACCAGACGTAATATGTAAACACTGCTCTACCAGGCGTAATGTGTAAACGCTGCTCTACCAGGCGTAATGTGTAAACACCTCTCTACCAGGCGTAATGTGTAAACACAGCTCTACCAGGCGTAATGTGTAAACGCTGCTCTACCAGGTGTAATGTGTACAAGCGGCTCTACCAGGCGTAATGTGTACAAGCGACTCTACCAGACGTAATATGTAAACACTGCTCTACCAGGCGTAATGTGTAAACACTGCTCTACCAGGCGTAATGTGTACAAGCGGCTCTACCAAGCGTAATGTGTAAATGCTGCTCTACCAGGTGTAATGTGTAAATGCTGCTCTACCTGGCGTAATGTGTGTAATGGGATCTACTAGGTGTAATGTGTAGAAGGGGCTATATCCGGCATAATATGTATAATGGGCTCTACCTGGCATAATGTGTATAGAGGCTCTACCAGGCATAATGTGTATAGGGGCTCTAGCAGGCGTAATGTGTACAAGTGGCTCTACCCGGTGTAATGTGTACAAGTGGCTCTACCCGGTGTAATGTGTACAAGTGGCTCTACCAGGCTTAATGTGTGTATTGGGCTCTACCTGTCATAATGTGTGTACTGGGCTCTACCTGGCATAATGTGTATAAGGGGAACTACCAGGTGTACTTTGTGCAAGCAGCCACTCCCAGCTGCTTCATAGAGACCTGTCTAAGGTGGCCAGGAGCTAGGGACGCCAAACTGAGATTTTATCCTGGCCCCCAACCAAAAAATGTTCTGACGCCCCTGCTGTTGGCGCTAAACACACTGATAATAAGCAGCAGCCTATTCCCCACATGTCCCTTGTGTGCCCCAAATGCCCTCAGTGTTTCCATCATATGCCCCCCTACAGTGTGTTTTCTACATGACCTCCCGTGTGCCCCACGTACTCCTAGCATCTCTGTCACATGCCCAATCCTTTATGCCCCGCATGCCTTCATGAATATATCTGACATGCACCCCCTCAGCAACGTGTTCCCTTTGTACAAACAAATTAACAATTTTTAGTTTACTTCTTTATAAAGAAAAAACTTGACTGACAAGTAACTGCTGACTAAGCGCTTATATTAATTTCAAGTTGTGAACAAACATAGTGGGGTACAGCACCTAAAGAACACACAAGTAATAATAAACACATTTGTTGAGGTATATAAGGGTTAAGTAAGTATTGCTGATGACATCAAAATTGAGGATGCCACTGTGGAATTACAAGATGATGAGGGGGAGATTTGTGTAGCTGATGCTGGCATTAATGAGGATGTTAAGGAAGAGGATATTGTTTGTGTTAGTCAGGCACCAGTGGAAGCATCTCTTGGCCATTGTCATGTTTGGGCATAGGCCCAACAAATCCACCTCGGTTGTATGGAGTTATTTTTACCCAAATCCTGACAACAGTTTTCAAGCCATCTGGAGCCTTTGTGGAACCACAGTAAGTAGAGGTAGGGCTGGTAAGCATTTAGTAACCTCCGACCTATTACGTCATCTAAACTGAGTTCATGACAAGCATTTTATAACATCCACAACTTGTGCTAAAACAAATAACAGCAAGCAGTCCAGCATCAGCTAGCTCCCTTCTCTCTACTAGATCCCAACACCTGCAATCTCCACCACCAACACCTTCATCCTTATTATCCTCATTAATGAACAGAGATAGTCCGGCAACCAATTTGTCACCGCTAGGTGACTCCTCTTCTTTCCAGGATTCTTCAGCAGAATCCTTGAGCGCTAGGCCTACAGCTGCTGGTGGTGGATTTTCATCCTAGAAGTGGACCAAGAAGACTGCTAGTAGTTGTTCCTCAAAACAATTGACTTTTAAACAATCCTTTGCAAGGGGGAGCAAGTACAACAGTTCTCACCCAGTTGCATAGCAGATGACCAATGCCATGACTGCTATGCTAGTATTAGATGTGTCCAATATCCGCCATTAATGCAATGGGTTTTATACAGTTAAGTGAGGTCCTGTGTACCCGGTACTAAATTCCATCTCGGTTCCATTTTACCTGAAAAGCCATTCCTCGGCTGTACCAGGACATTAAAAAAAAATTGAATTATTGCTCTACAAAATGCCATTGTACCCACTGTCTACTTAACCACAGATATGTGGTAAGCGGTAGTGGGGAAATTAAAGATAATATGACTATGACAGCCCAATGGGTGAGTGAATCACCTTCATCAGCAGCAGCAGCAGAAGCATTATCTAACAAAATGCCAGCTCATTCAGAAGCAGGCTACTCTGTGTATTACCAACTTCAATAAGAAGCATACCGCTGACATCCTTTTAGAAAAACAGAGGGATGTCATAGCAACATGGTTTACCCCACTTGGACTCTCCTCAGGATTTGTGGTTTCTGATTAAGCCACAAATATTATGAAAGCATTACGCCTGAGTGAATTCCAACACATCCCCTGTTTTGCTCACATGTTTTTTAAATGACAAGGGAGTGCAGGAGATGGTGGCAAGAGGTGGTAACAAGGTAACTCCACCCTTTATATGCTTCAGCGGACGGAGGAACAGCAAAAAGGCATTCATACTGTAGCTATACAACAAGCCCTTTGAAGTAGCCACCTGTGAAAAA